>NC_141697.1:1068712430-1069400888 GCF_964263255.1 Lissotriton vulgaris | reverse complement strand
GTCATGTGCTCATTGTCAGAAAATTTCCACGATTCCAGCACAAATTGGTTACTGGCACCACCTTTCCCACATTAATAAGTTGTTACTTCATTTTTTTTCCTTGGCCATTCTTCTACTCCTCCATGGGAACTCTCCTCCTTTCTCTTGATCATGCTTTTTCTTGCCAAGATCCATCTTCACCTACCTTGCTTTCTAACTAAAACAAAAACCCTTCTTTTCTAATTAATAAGGCAATGTCCGCACCTCCAGTAGAAACAGAAATGCAAACAAACACATTCTACTTCAAAAGTGTATTACAAATTGCATGTTAGACTTCAAACTGAAACAGTTCTTGAAGCCCAAACATCATGTCAACTTAAAAGTGCACAGGATTACAAACGTGCACATTTCTACTCACATAGCAAATGCCGGTTCTTTACACATGAATAAATTGCAAAAGAGGATACCCCGCCAGGATCATGAAAACCACCTGCAAAAGGGCTCGGAATCAAAATAGGGAGGCACTGCTGGAAACTACCGTCAGGGCCCCAGAGGATCCCAGGCTCACCTGTGTGACAACATACAACACGGCATCGAACCAGGTTTCCAACATTATCAACAGAAACTGGAAGATCATCAATTCAGGCACCAGAAACTGGGAAAAACCTTGTTTCGCCTACAAGAGAGCGAAGAACCTCAAAGATCAACTTGTCCACACAAGACCAAGACCCAACACCGCTCCGCCCAACAGCACAATCCTCAACGCCTGGGGCCTTCCCTAACTCACAGGCCACCAGCCATGCAATAACTGCAGCGTATGCCATTTGACATCAGCATCCAAAACCCTCAATCTAGAAACAGGGAAAAATTGGACACAGCGACAGTTCACCAACTGTAACTCCTCAAACCTAATATACCTGATAACCTGTAGGTGTGGCCTCCGTTACATCGGGATGACCTCCAGGAAAGTCAGAACAAGAATGACGGAACACAGGAGTACCATCCGATGTGGCAAAAATATCAGTAAACTGACGGATCATTTCTTATCCTACAACCACACCCCAAATTACTTCACATGGACAGTTATTGAACAGTTTGATCCAACAGAAAATAACGAAAAATTCCTCCTCCAGAAAGAACAACGCTGGATATATAGGCTGTCTACCCACACAACAGGGCCTGAACGATTCCATTCCGTGGAACTCCATTAACCTGTGATAAACAATTGGTCCAAATCCTATTTCCTTTGTCTCCCAGTCAAAACAGAGCATTCTCTGAAACTCCCAGCCATAACAGAGCATCTCTGTAAAATTACATAGTGCACCCATGAGAACCAACAGTGCACTTCAGCCTGCTCTCTGATACATGCGCTTATACAGCGCAGTATCCTCACACCACCACCACGCGCCCCACATCGTCTAACCAGAGACGCGCTACTCCCGCGCACATGCGCCGCTTTGGAAACATGTGCAAGCCTACCGCGCCCATGCGCGCTGAACACTGCTCCCGAGCGCATGCGCGCAGCAACAATGACAGTGCATTCAGCGCGAGCACATCCCTCCCTCTATTTCCACCTTTTCCCAGGTGGAACCAATAATCAGGGTTACTTAAACCCGACCAAACGGTCCTCACTCACTCGTTCCGGGCACTGCAGAAGGACGATAGGTCCAAGGAGGATCTAGACCGGCAATTCCGTGAGTAATTCGACACTACCGCTACAACTGGGGTAAGCTACCAAAACCTTTCTTTCCCTACAGGTTGGATGTAAACCATTACTTTCACTACCTCTTTTCAGGGTCTCTTTCTCTGCCAGGTGACCCAAGGAAGCTCTTTACAGCAAATAGCCTGTGTGATGATACTAAACTTTACTTACCTGTACCTCACAATGCTAATATCCACTGTTTTAGCTCACCACAACAATCGGTTCTAATTTAAACCCACGTAGGTCAAACATGACCACACCCAAGCCGCATATAGGTCGATCACTCACCTTATAAGTCGGCTACAAAATGTGAATTTTAACATGCCATACTAAAATGACTCTTCCCTGTACGTTTGTCTTTGTCCTTGTTTATGTTATATGTAGTAAAGCTAGAGGGAATCCCCCTCTTACATATAATCGCACCTTAGAGAGTGCGACACATAAACCAATACCACAATCACTATAATTTAGTTTTTTATTTAATTTGCACCTTATTCACATACTCACTTGGTCCTGAGGAAAGCCAGTTTTAAATTAAAAAAGGCCTGGCTGAAACATGTAGACCTCACAGGACGCAGGAGGTCTTAACTCGCACTCCAACGCGTCTAATTGCCTTTTTATTGCTAACTGGGGCCCAGTTATTAAAACTTATTTATTTACCCTTGGGTACTGGGACCCACTGTATAGCTTTTAACTTCACTTTCTCACTCACTACACTGCACACTCAGCGAATATACCAGCTCCGCAGTAATCTGGCGTCCAAGCACATCCGGGACACATTCGGTGTCACTGTGGTGGGCCCGATGATGAAGCATGCCACCAACTAGGTTGGTGGGTGAGGGCTTCATGAACAAACCAACTGGTTTGCCAGCATGCATACTTCTTTGAGTCCCCTTCCCCCCTGTAAACATAGCTTGTCCTATTTGATTTCTACATATAATCCTGGGGATCCGGACTAGCTTATCTAGTCCTCGCTCTCTACTTTGATTTGGTGAGACTTCAAACTGAAACAGTTCTTGAAGTCCAAACATCATGTCAACTTAAAAGTGCACAGGATTACAAACGTGCACATTTCTACTCACATAGCAAATGCCGGTTCTTTACACATGAATAAATTGCAAAAGATTACCATGTTATTTCAAATACACCAATATGAATATAATTTCTTGTTACACATAAAAATGCTTAAACATTAGTCTACACATACACCTTATTTCATTAACTACACAATGAAACACATTTAAACTTTAAATTTTTCGAGAATTTATTAGTCACATTTCTAAGCACACACTTTATAAGTCCCATTAGCTTCCACGTGGAGTACTTTAAATATATATTACCCCATCTTTTGTTAGTAACATTAATTAAACAGAATATATCAGAGTGCTGACCAGCCGCGGCTCGTGGAGGGAGTTGCGGTGGGGCAGAAAGGCGGGGCGGGGGAGGAGGGTGCTAAAAACCGCAATATGGATAATTGAAGGTAAGTAAACAATTCAATCAATAAAACAAATTTCGTAGCGCGCGCAGTATCGCATTTTGCGATGCAGGGCGCTCTACGAAATTCGTTTTATTAATTAAATTGTTTACTTACCTTCAATTGTCCATATTCCGGTTTTTAGCACCCCCACCTTGCCCCTCCCCCGCCTTTCTGCTCCACCGCCCTCCACGGGCCATGGCTGGCCAGCCGCGGTCGGTAGGGGGGTTTCCTGCAGGGCGGTGACGAGGGGAGGGGGGAGGCGCAGGGTGGGGTGTTGTAATCTATGGATTACGGAGTTTACAGGTAAGTAAACATATAAATAAATAAAACGAATTTCGTTATGTGCACTGCATCCCCAAATGCGATGCAGTGCATGCAACAAAATTCGTTATATTTATATATATGTTTACTTACCTGTAAAGATCCGTATTACATAGATTACAAACCCCACCCTGCCCCTCCCCCTCCCCACGTCACCGCCCGGCAGGTACGCCCACTACCGACCGTGGCTGATTGAAAATACTACTCTTTCTTCTGGGTGAGGTTTTGATATAAGGCTAGAGCAGCCGACCTTCGAGCTGAGAAAACAGGTCCGAGCCTGACCTGTGATTCAAAAAATGTATATGTCCTTGTGTAATGTAACTGGTGCTCATTAAAGCGCTCCTAGATTGTGCTATATACTACTGGAATACCAGTCTCTTTGAAGTTACTTCAAAGCCAGTGACGGGTTGTGCTATTGCAGAGTTGAAAAATGTTCCTCGCCCTAAGGGAATGGAGAGCCCGATAGGGACCTGTCTCGGTACCTGCTTTTAACAACTGCATGTGCTGAGCACAGGCAGGACCCGGCCCACTTCAATCCCTGAGTAAAATGCATGCAAATATTGCTTCAGTGAGAAAATGCATGAAGGATAGGCTCACACAACAGAACCGAGGGTGATCACTTCTTTGTTCATTAATATAACATATGTTCTTTCTTTGTAGTTGCATGACATATTTAATACATGGATGCTTGCTATATATAGATAAACACGTGTCTGCAATTTTGTTATTGGACTCTTATTGCTACATGACTGGTTACCTATAATGAGGAAATGACATACACACGCTACTGTAATAATTACGCAATGCAATTGTGACTTCGCAATGCCTGTTGCCACACCCTGCAGGTAATGTGAAAGGGTAGATCACAACAATGAAAAGTAGATCTAGCTTTTGCACTTCTCTGAACTGCATTTTATTAAACATGAACAATTTTTAGGAGAAATAAGACATCATTGCTCTGTGATTACTTTTTTACAAATCAGGAATATCACAGCATATTAAGATACAGTGTGAAATATAGACCTTTGCTTACATTAAATGCTAATAATATTTTGAATCAAATTACGATCGAACGCTTGCCGTCCCAGTTCTGCCTTGTTCTGCTGTAAAGCACAGCGGCGGGGCCAGGGAGGCACTTCTCTGCAAAAAGCGTTTTCCAGACAGTTGGAGGTCCGTGTTATATTCAACTAAGTGATAGTTGTTGCTTATTATTCTGACTTGTTGTTGGTGTAATATTACTTGTTGTATTATATATCTATATGAATGGGCAGAAGTAGCAAAATACCAGTGACACAGCACACTATGCTAAGCACTAATTTGTAGCTTGTGTTTTAAGCCACGCCTTAATTACAGCGGCTACGCCCCTATAAGAGACCCCCCAGGTTTTTTTTGTTTTTTTTTAAAACTTTTTTTTAAAATATATTTAAAAGTTTTTTTTATTAAAAAATATAAAAGGAGTGGGTTATACATTTGGCAATTCTTATATACAACCCTTTAATACCATGATGTTACTCTATCCTGAGCTGAGATGGTGAACATGGGGAGACAAGTTTCCACCACTGTGGTGGAATGACAGGTGACTCGTGAGCCCCTCCTGGAGTGCTGCTGGGTACATTTTATCTGTTCAACTAACATTATCCCCACGCACGGCAGAAGTCTCTGCTCTGAATTAAATATGATGGGTCAACGGCAGAAGGGTATGTTAACTAATCTAAATGAAGGGGAATCAGCCAAACTGTTCTCACAAAATTGCAGATTTCCCAGCTCACCGGCCTTCGGAGGCAGATGAAATATTCTGTTACATTAGTTTTCAATTCCAGCTCTCTCAGCCGTCACGCTCCTGGGTGGCATATCGTCCAGGAGTCTAGGAACATTCCCGCGCGCCATCTGCCTCACTGGTCGGCCATATTGAGCATCAACACTAGGGCCAAACATCTGTGGCCCAAGGACACCAAGCTGCCACCAGTAAGTGCACGAGGGAGCCTTTCAATTCGCCTTCCTCTCGCCTGGCTCATCAAGACGTTATGAGCTCGGCATACAAAATGTGACTTACACGGGACTGCAGGTTTATTTCTTATTTCAGACAGCACATTCCACTGGTATTCCAATTTCGGCGAGAGGCTGTCGCGCGGGCACTCTGCCTTAACCACCAGTTTTGTGTCCCTCATTGGTCTTGATACTGATTCCACAAGCATGGGGGGACATTGAAGGGTGCAGTATAAGTATAAAAAGAAAAATGCCAGAGAATTAGATAAAAAAAAGGACCACTAAACAATGTTGGGGTTAAAATAATCTGGTTACGTGATCGCCGTGTAAGTGATGCCATATTTTCCCACTGCTTGAGGGGTGTTATTCTGTACACGACCCCCTCGTTTGTTTATCGCCACAGTAAAACATTTTTAAGGCAGTAGGTTAAGTCAATTAATCAAATCAATTTCCAATGCCCGCTACATAGGCGTGGCACTCAGTCAATGTTGCTTCACAAAAAACTTGTCTGTAAGCATGTTATATTATCTTATAGGTAACATAGATGTACAGAGCATGTGTTGAATGGCTAAGGTGACCAACTGGCATAGGTGCAAATTCAGGACAGGGAGTGTAAAAATTCAGGACAAAGGGTCAAAATTCAGCACAAAAATTCAGGGCAGGAGGTCAAAATTCAGGACAAAATGTAAGCTTTACAGACACATCAGAAGAGGTCGCGCAATAGTGTGTAAGTAAGTAAATAGACAACCACTTCAGTACAAGTGAAAAGAAGAGAATATTAGGTTGAGATAATTCTGCACTTCCTGGTTTTTTAGTATGTGTGCAGCTTTGAGCAAATGTGCAGGATTTTTTGTGGTAACAAACTGCTCCCACCACCTTTCCAGCCTCCCAGGGAAACGCCCTATGCCCGGTCCTTGCTACCACCCTCCAATGGTGACCCTCCTCTTCACATAGACCCTCTCTGAGGCTTATTTAATTTGTTTGATGGTGCTACTCATCCTAAGTATGTAGGACAGGGTGTTGGAGTGCATTACATCACACACATAATAAATAGTGGCAATGACTCATATAAATGTGAAAGTCAATTGATAGGAAATGTACTTAAGATAATGGGGGTTACAGGGTGGAATCGTTCTTTCATCCATCATGCATTCTTTCACCATTCATTCTGTCCTTCCATTTGTGTGCCCATCCATATAAATATTCAACCATTTGCATCATCTATCCTTCCATATAATTATTTAACCATTTGCATCATCTGTCCATCCATCCATCATCCCACTCATCCATCCCTCCATCCATCCCCCCTTTCACTCATCCATTCCTCTATTCATCATTTCACCTTATCCATCCATACACTTATCCATCCACGCTTCCACTCATCCATCCATTCACTTGTCTATCCAGCCATCTACCCTTTCACCTTTCCAGCCATCCTTTCATTTACTAATTCATCCATCCAGACACTCATCCTTCCACCTATTCACCCTTTTAGTCATCCATCCATCCATCCTCCCTTTCTCTCTCCATCCCTCTTTCATTTAGCCATCCATCCTTCCAGCCACCCATCCATCTACTCTTCTTATGAATTCATCCATTGACCCTATCACTCATTCCTCCTTTCACTCATCCATCCATCCTTTCTCTCATCCATCCAATCTTTCACTCCTTCACTCATCCATCCTTTCTCTCATCCATCCACCCTTTCACTCCTTCATTCCTCCACCCATCCTTTCTCTCATCCATCCACCCTTTCATTCCTTCATTCATCTATCCATCCTTTCTCTCATCTAGCCACCATTTCACTCCTTCACTCTTCTATTCACCTTTCTGTCCATCCACCCTCCCTCTCACTCATTCATTCAGCCCTACATCCACCCTTTCACTCATCCATCCATCCATTCACCCTTTCACTTATCAATTCATCAATCTATCCAAAAGTTCACTCATCCATCCCCCCATTCACTTGACTGTCATCCACCCTTTCACTCAACCATCCATCCATCCTTTCACTCATCCATCCATCCATCCTTTTACCCGCCCATCTACCCTTCCACCCACATACTGTAAGAGCCTAAACTGGCCATTGTCATTCTGTATGTGACAATCAGCCGCAGACAGAATGGTAATGACTGGGGTGGGGCTACTCTTGTGCTCAAAGGAGTGCAAGGTGGCCCCGTCAGGGAGCTGAGGCTTCTGGCAGGGGAACAGTGAGGTTCCCCAATGCCTAAAATTACGGACAAACGGTGTCTGTAAAAGGGATCATCACGGACAACGGACTTGAGATCCAAATTCCGGACAGTCCATGAAATTTACGGATGATTGGTCACCCTATCGATGGCTAGTACTGCCTCGCAGATTTGTGGGAAGAGGATGCGGAGTAATGGCCAGAGTCGCAGACAATGGAACTGGGGAAACAGGTTCTAGTCTCGGCGTCGACTCAGCACCCAGTGATTCTGGGCAAATCACTTAATCTCCATGGGCCTACCAAACATGAATATGTCCTCTTGTAATGTAACTGGTGCTCATGTACCTTCAGGTCGAGCTCGCGCTATATAAATCTTTTAAAAAAATCAGATTTCTTCTTTCCTGGATTCGGCTTCTGTCTAGGGGTGGTAAAAGCAAGTGCAGGCCTGATGCCAGCTTCATTCATGTGTGTTTCGGGCAATGCCCTCTGAAATGTAATCAGGGTTAGTTATAACTCCTTCCCCAGACATCCTGCCATAATGGCTCATCCTGTCCACATCTAATCCCCTTTAGCCCCATGTATGTGACCTTGACCCTGTTCTCAGGTCAGGTCGTTCCCCAAGCCGCACGGCTCCTCCTGAGCATCTGTGACTTTGCCCCCTGCTGCCGCTGCCGGAAGCACCGCTAGTGTGCTCCTGTGGGTTTTTTCTCATTCTTTACTGTACTGATAATTCTGTATTGTATTGTTCGGGCATTTGTATTCTGTATTCGGTTTTTCTCATTCTTATTCGTTTCCTTTTCACCCCTTGCCCCCTGTGCCCCCCCGCTCTCTGCTTCCCGACACTGCTCCCCTGCACCCCACCCCCTTTGTCTTCTGTGTCCCCTCCCCTCACCCATTGGCCACCCCGCTCCCGCCTCCCAGCTGCTTCTCCCTCCCACTTGACCTCTAATGGAGGTCGCCGCGCGGCAGGGAGTGTGACCTTGACCCTGTGCTCAGGTCAAGTCACCCCCCACGCCGCATGGCTCCTCCTGTGCGCCCGTGACTCTGCCCCCTGCTGCCGCTGCCGGAAGCGCCGCTGGTGTGCTCCTGCGGTCTGGTGACTGTTTTTTTTCTCGTTCTGCACTGTACTGCTAATTCTGTATTGTATTGTTCTGGCATTTGTATTCTGTATTCGGTTTTTCTCATTCTTATTCGTTCCCTTGCACCCCTTGCCACCTGTGTCCCCCTCGCTCCCCGCTTCCTGCCGCTGCTCCCCTGCGGCCCGCCCACTTTGCCTTCCATGTCCCTTCCCCTCACCCATTGGCCACCCCGCTCCCACCTCCCAGTTGCTCCTCCCTCCCACTTCACCTCTTGTGGAGGACGCCATGCGGAAGCGCAGCAGACGCGCACAGCGGCGCGCCGCTGGGGCGTCGAAGGCTCGCCAAAGGCAAGCCTGTCTGCGCCCATCTGCGCCTGGACTGTGCCCAGCGCCAGAATCCCTGGACCCCGAGGCCGCCACAACACCAGACTGCACTACGACCCCAGCAGCCTCCACGCACTCAACCTCGGACGAGACTACCCCTGCTACCAGGCCACCCCAAAGCACACCCAAGGACCTTTCACCTGCCGGAACTTCAGATTCAACAGCATCCAGCCCGCCAAACCACCAACCAGAGAACCCAACCACCTCCGGTGTATCCTCGTCAACACCCGATCCGCTCGCAAGCATACCATCGAACTTTGGTACCTCCTAGACTTTACCGCCCACGACGTCCCCTTCCTGACGGAGACCTGGCTGAACGTCACCTCAGCACCAGACATCGCCGTAGTCATCCTACAGGGTTCCAAGATCTCACGCAGAGACCGCACCAACAGAGTTGGAGGGGGAATCGCCATCGTCCACAAAGACACCCTCAGAGTCTCGACCAACACTGATGAAACCCTCACCACTGCCGAACACATGCACTTCCAGATCCACAACGACCCTCAGAGGAACACTCGTCTACAGACCACCCGGACCCCGACCACAGTTCAGCGACACCATCGCCGACCTAGTCAGCACCCACGCCCTCGACTCCACGGACTACATCCTCCTCGGGGACCTGAACTTCCACCTCGAGAACAACAACGACACCAACTCCACCACCCTGTTCGCCAACCTCGCCAACCTCTGACTCAAACAGCTTGTGACGACACCCACCCATGCCGCTGGACACACGCTGGACCCCAACTTCTCCGCAAGCCCCCATGTCTCCTTCAACCACACAACCGAACCTCACTGGACCGACCACAGATGAGTCCACTTCACCTTCAGGAAACCCACCACACACCACCGCACCCAACAGTTGCCACACCGCTGCTGGGGCAAGGTCACCAAGGACCAACTGACCACCACCCTCACCCTGAGACCACCCGCTGACCCCATCGACTCCGACACCGCAGCCACCAACCTCAAACAGTGGATTAACGACTGCGCTAACACCTTCGCCCCTCTCAAGACCTCCACCACCAACAAGAAAGCCGCCTGGTTCACTGAAGACCTCCGGACCTCCAAGCACACAGAAAACCACACAGCCCAAAAGAATGCCACCCGCAGGCACCACCAACTCATCAGAACCGCCAAGAGGACCGCCTTCAAGGACCGCCTAGACAACAACGCACACAGCACCAAAGAGCTCTTCAGGATTGTAAAAGAACTCTCCCACCCCAGCTCCAATACCAACGTCATTCCACCATCACCTGTGCGACTCACTGGCCACCTTTTTTTACCGCAAGATCACCAACATCCACGACAGCTTCAACTCCGACACCCCCGCACCCACCACCAAGACCACCACCCCTGCGACCTCCACCCGCACCAGTCGCGTGACTGCCTGGTCCAACGTCAGAGACGAAGACACCATCAGAACCATGAATTCCATCAACTCTGGATCCCCATCCGACCCTTGCCCTCACCACTTGTTCAACAAAGCCAGCACAGCCATCGTGCCCCACCTCCGGAAAACAATCAACATTTCCTTTGAGACAGCAACCTTCCCGGAAAGCTGGAAGCACGCCAAGATCAAAGCCCTACTGAAGAAACCCAAGGCGGACCCCAAGGACCTCAAGAACTTCCGGCCCATCTCCCTAGTTCCATTCCCAGCGAAAGTCACTGAGAAGATTGTCAACAAACAGTTAACCCGCTACCTTGAAGACAACAATATCCTGGACTATTCCCAATCCGGCTTCCGCAGCAACCACAGCACCGAGACCGCCCTCATCGCCGCCACCGACGACATCAGGATCCTGATGGACAAAGAAGAAACAGCCGCCTTCCTCCTTCTGGACCTATCAGCAGCCTTCGACAAGGTCTGCCACGGCACCCTAGCAGCACGCCTCCATGACGCCGGAATCTAAGAGAAGGCCCTGGCCTGGACCACATCCTTCCTCTCCAGCAGAACCCAGAGCATCCGCCTCCCACCCTTTTGCTCCAAAACCACTGAGATCATCTGCGGCGTCCCACAGGGATCCTCCCTCAGCCCAACGCTGTTCAATATCTACATGGCACCCCTCCCCCACGTCGCACGACAACATAACCTCAACATCAACTCCTACGCCGGCGACACCCAGCTGATCATATCACTCACCGAAGACCCCCACACCGCCAAAGCCAAACTCCACAGAGGAATGAAGGCCATCGACGAATGGATGTAGGACAGCAAGCTGAAGCTTAACACAGACAAGACGGAGGTCCTCATCCTCGAGCCCACCCCATCAGCCTGGGACGACTCCTGGTGGCCCTCATCACTAGGCAATGCCCTGGAACCCACCGACCACGCACGCAACCTAGGGGTCATCCTCAACTCCGCCCTCTCCATGACAAAGCAGGTCAACGCCGTCTCCGCATCCTGCTTCAACACCCTCCGAATGCTCCGCAGGATCTTCAAATAGATCCCCGTTGACACGAGGAAAACTGTCACTCAGGCCCTCGTCACCAGCAGACTCGACCACGGGAACGCCCCCTACTCAGGAACAACAACCAAGCTCCTGAGACGACTACAACGAATCCAGAATGCCTCGGCACGACTGATCCTCGACATCCCCCGACGCAGCCACATCACACCCCACCTGAGAGGCCTGCACTGGCTCCCAGTCAACAAGAGGATCACCTTCAAGCTCCTCATCCACGCACACAAAACCCTTCACAACACCGGACCAGCATACCTCAACGACCGACTCAGCTTCTACACCCCCACCCGCTGCCTCCGCTCTACCAACCTCGCCCTCGCCACAGTTCCTCGTATCCGGAAAACCACCGCCGGCGGCAGATCCTTCTCCCACATCACCGCCAAGACATGGAACACTCTCCCTACCAACCTACGACAGACCCAGGACCTGCTGGCCTTCAGAAGACTCCTCAAGACCTGGCTCTTAGATCAGTACCAGAAGCGCCCTTGAGACTATCACGGGTAGGTAGCTCGCTTTAGAAATGCATTAATTGAATGATTGATTGAATCAACAACGATCCCAGGAGAGACAGCCACAGTCATGTGACCCTGTTTACTGGTCAAAAGGGACATTTGGTTGAGGCACAAAAATGCCAATGTTCTGTAACTTATAAAAAGACTTTACCAAGAGGGTTTTAAATTGCAATTCAAAAGAGTCCAAGACGAATTTCTCTTTCTGATCTCAATCTGACATTGACACTTTAATAAATGTAACAATGTAACTCAGTGTTAGTCTACGGGAGAGATAGCCTTACAACAGTGAAAGCTTTTCACTGCTAGGACATGTAAAACTTAAACCTGCATGCCCTATATTTCAAATTGCATCCACACTGCTCTAGGACTTATATGGTCCACCTTAGAGGTGCATGTAGTACCACCTTCTCGGGATTACAAGTAAATTAAATGTGCCAGTTTTGCCATATTTTAGGGAGAGATCACAAGCACTGTAGTGGTAAAGGGCACAGTGTCCTGAAACCAAAATCAGCAAACAGGATGGGTGAAGGCACAATGTTTAGTGGCCTATCACCCAAGGGTGTCAGGTCTAACAGACCATTTTATTATTCAGTTACTGCCTCTTTTTTAATGCACTCTCTGGGGCATGTTACCAAGCAATAGAGATAATTATCGCTATTGCTTGGTTAGAGACAAAAATGTATCACCGACCTGCGGCGATTTTTATCGCAAATAAACCTTGGTATTACCAAGGTTTATCGCAAATGCGATAAACATCGGCCGCAATGCATGAATATCGCTGAAATGTCAGCGATATTCAGGCATTACCGAGCTAATGCTCTTAGCCATGTTATCCACCTCCCATTGGATAACATGGCTAAGAACTGCTCAGGGCAGGTGTTAGCTTTTGGAGATATTCGCGCTTAGCGCAAATATCTCCAAAAGTTGGTAATAGGAGATAGCGATGTTAGCGACTGTTTCCAGTCGCTAACATCTTGGCACGCCCGCTTTGCATGTCATTAGTGATAAATTTCTCTGACATGCAAAGTGGGGCCCAAGATGGTCGCTATCTCCTACTAGCTGTCGCTAACTGGTGTTAGCTACAGCTAGGTAATAGGGAGATAATTTTATCTCCGCTTTCTTGGCTTCTAAAGCTAAAAAAGAGGAGATAAACCCCCTTGATAATATCCCCCTCTGTTCCATGAAGTGACCGGAGTTGCATAAGAATGTAAGTTGGCATGCAGTGAGTATGGGTGGCTAGAGAGAGGCCTGCTGCATCTTTCACGCCACCATCCTTGAATTCACAGCTTGCTCAGTTTTATTTGCAAAACTAACCCACCCCGCTAATATTGATGGGACATGGCTCCTAAAATCCTAATGAAGGCTCATTATTGTGCTGTTATAGACTAAACACACACATCAGTTGCTGTCACTGGTATATGAAACTTGAGGATGGGCCCCCTGCAAAGTAAATAGAGGCCCCTCCCTCTAGACTCACTCAGGAGCTCTCAGGCCAGGGTATTGTGCTGAGTGGGCCACCTGGAGCTCGGGGGCACCCGCACTGTGGTGATTGCGGGGACCTTTGTTACACCACAGGTTGCTATTTTTACCTAGAAACTGTTTTGGCAACTGAGCATAAAACATCAAGGTTCAGTAGGTTCTATAACAGTCCACTTTCCTATCCTTTGCTTTGAAGTGTTCCATAATAAAATGGAAAATAAAATGTTGAAATATATGGAATGGATTATAGGAGTTAAGACTTTTAAGTATTGTGTGAAGAATGAAATGTGCACAGCTCTTCCAAAAATGTGTATTAGTTTTGAAAGTAGTAAATGAGACATAGAGAGCTGAATGAGGAAATATGTCAGATAATACATTTATGATGCTAAGATTAATATTTGACTTAATTCAGTATTACTGTGGGGAGTTGATGTCCTTTGACTTTCTAAGATAGTTGACGAATAATATTGCTGTCTTCCTGATCAGGATGCTATTGAAAGTGGCATACTATTTGTCACATCTAAAATCTGAACCTCAGGCGTAAAAGATTTTGAACTATAAAAAAAAAATGCAGGGGCTTATTTACAAGCCCCTTGCAATGCCTGTACGCCACCTTTTCCCATTGTAAAAGAGACGCACCAGCGGTGCAAGGGGCTTGTAAATAAGCCCCACAGTATCTGAAATACTGCAAAAAAATTCAGCAGTTTAACCCCTCCCCTGCTGGTGACGGAACCGCTCCGTCATCAGCTGCGGTCGCGCTGTGCTGATGACGGAGCGGTTCCATCACGGCCTGCTCGGCACGCACGCGCGGCGCGGATTCCGCGCCTGCACTGAGCGTTCCATTAAGCGGGAGGGGCCGTGACGGAACCGCTCCGTCATGAGCACTGCGCGACCGCGGCTGGTGACGGAGCAGTTCCGTCACCAGCATGGGTGCGCCGCACGGCCCCCCGCCCCCTTAGCGCTGCGGCATAGCCGCGGCAGCGAAGGGGTTAAATAATAAAATCCTATTTGAATTTACTGTAATCTAGTGACAATCACAGTTAAAGTTTCAGCACCGATTCAAACGAAGCAGCTCATCTGAGTTAAGGCTGGGTAGCAGAATGTAGATAAATGTTAATGTTCAGTGGCAATGCACAGTAGATATTAGTATTAACAAACTTGTGTAGAAATAAAGTGGTGACTTCAATGGCATGATATGACAGCTCCCACTGTTTCTACATATGTAGTGCCGGAGGCACTCCTATGTATGGGGACCACATGATGACCTTCGAGTAGCAGATTCTTATTTCACTTTACGTGTGTCGTGTTTACTCAAGCGTGAATGTACGGCATAATTTCTACGGCATGTGCATGCAGTGAGATTTCATTTTGTATCTCCTTGTAGCTTCAGAGTGGGAGTGTTTCACAGAGTAGAACAGCCTTGTCAGTAACAGAACATGTGGGATGTGCCTTCAAGAGCATGAGAGATATAAATGTGTGGAATGTACTTCTCTGTCTTGGAGTGTAGTGTTATAGGCAGTGGAGCCCAAATGTGTATTAGGTTGTACATTGGGAAAATAAGTGTTTGGTGCTATAGGCAGTGGTGCACTATGTTGTACATTGGGAAGTTTTATGAAGTTTTTACAATTGGCGTTGACGTGCCCTCATGCCATCTTGAATTCTGAATCTTGAGCTATGCACACACACGCAGGCTACTCACGTTATTTGGGTTATTCACGTTCAAGATTGTTTTCTGAACTTTTGGAGATGTTTTCTACTTTCTCAAGCTTCACTAAGATAAGGGGCTGGAACATGTGGAAGTGCAGAGGAATAAGTGAGAATTCCTTTGCCTTTGAAATGCTTGTGGGATATTGGCCAACTCCAGTAAGTTTCCTTGCCGCAGAGGAGGTCTTCTCGGAAACTTCTAGTGCATTGAGAATATAAAACTGGGGTTTCTTGACTTGGAAAGTGGTGATAGAGCCCAGAAACTAAAATTCTTTGTAAATGATGACACAATCCACTAATACACTTACCAATCAATACCAGGCCCATAAACATAGAGAGTGAGGTGAATGGATACTATATGTTTGTTTAAGACATTCATAATGAACAAGACCAGCTTGTCATTTTAAAAAGTTTATTAAAACATATTTAAGAAAACTTAGGTTTGGAACTTTATTAAGCAAGCATTAGAAAAAGTCATATAAGTTTTATTCAGCATTTTATAAAGAGAGCTTAATTCAAGATAATATTATTAATTAGCAGAAATAAGTGAAAAGGAAGAGCATTTCCAAAACCTAACTATCTCTCTGTCACTACCCTCATCGCCTGAAAACAAAGTCTTAAAAGTTACATTTCTTACGTGTAATCATCGGACAGCAGAACACGTCCTTCTGGAATCAAGAGCGTAAGCCAAAAGTTTGCAGCTAAAGCCTATTCTTATACCCTAAAATAAGCTGAGCTAACTATTTTTCACATTCCAACAGCTGAATTCTGGCTCTCCATTGGCTGAATCACCTCACGCCACAGTAAACTGTGACATTTTCCACCACAAGACCAGGCTTTACACAAAGTCATTGTTCATGCACAGAATCCTGGCGACAGTTCCTTAATCTGCTACATTTTGTAGCAAAAATGTTCAAGCAATACAAAACCTTGTCACGTCTCTTCCCTTCAGCCTTGAGCCTGACCGTTCTGAGTTTTCCATGGCACATCCAAACCCACTCCACAGAGTTGACTTTAGCAGTTCCTTTTTTAAAGATTTCATAATAAAAGTTTGTAGGCTTGTCATCTTTTTTTTCAAAATAACTTTCTCCTGTGGCTTAGCATCAGCAGGCCTCTTTTAGAAGGCGTCAATTTTCTGCGCCACTTTCAGCTTGCGTCACTTTTTGCTTGCGTCACTGCGCCACTTTCAGCTTGCATCACTTTTTCAGAAAACTATTATTTAAACAAACACAAAAGAATAATTAATTCAGGTAAAACAAACCCTTCTGTTACCCACCCTTTCCCTGCTAGTAATTAACCCATTAATAAATGACAACTAGCAGAAGCAAACAAATAAAGCAACACATATAATAACTACCATTCTTCATGTAATCCAGCTTTATGTTTCTGAAAGAGTAAAAAGATGATTAAATGATACACAGACAGACAAACACAACATAGGACATACATGTAAGCACATATAAAAGCACATGCCATGAATGATCAGCTGCATATTAATAGTGACAAAGACAATAGGACAGACATAACAAACAGGACAATATTAATAATGTGTTACAAAAACAGACTTGAAAATGCAACAAGAGCACATATAATTAGTTTCCCGCGTGTATATGTGTGGTGCAAACTTAATCTAGGTTGGGTTAATTAAACAAATCATGCAAACACTCATTAATATATTATTTCAAATTATGAGAGTATGTCATCACGAGCCAGAATAAAATATTTTCTAAAGCTCGCTCTATCAACTCCCTCATCTGGTGATTTCAAAATCACCAAACAACACCCAAAAATTTTAATTAAAATTTTTTATCTATTGAACATGTTTCAGGCTTACTCTGGATTAGTATTTAAGCTCTAATTTCATCTATCTTACAATTAGTATTGAGTCTTACATCTTACTAATTCTGTATTCTTTACCCTTTCTTTATTCAGCTAAGTTGGATCCTTTCCACCTTTGAATCCCCAACCCCAATGAATTTAGGGAACTAAGTTTTAAATTGCATAACTACATTTTGAATTGCACCAACAAAACAAATATCAATCTGAGTATTATTAAACAAAACAAAAAAAACAAAAAGTAAATTTTGAAAATTTTTGAAAAATCAGTACATAATATATACCCCCTCTTTTTTTTTTTTTTTCAAATTCTAAACATGTTTTCTTCGACCTTGCGTCTTACATAAAAGTGTTTCCAGCTAACACAATTTCTTCGACCTTGTGTCACCCTAACAACATTTCTTCAGCCTTATGCCAAAAATAAACCTCAACTTAAAGAAAACTAACACAATGTCTTCAGCCTTATGCCAAAAATAAACCTTAACTTAAAGAAAACTAAACTTAGTCATTGTCACCATTTTCTTTCAAGACCACCTTACTGCTACTGCGCTCCTCCACTATTGGAGAGATAGTTATGTAGGCCCATTCTGGAGACTTGTATTTTACATTTGGTCTCAATGGTCTTTTGCTTTTCCTGGCAATGATTTCAATTTTCTCTTCAGCTTGCTCTTTTTTGTCTGAATCACTCTTCTGATTTGATATTTCATATTTGAATTTTAAATCTTTAGGCCAGACATCACCTTTTCTCAAGAGTTTCTTCTTAGGCTTGCTTTCTTTACAATCAGCTTTCCAAGCACTTTTTCTCAATTTTCTTATCTCAGACTCTTCATCACTCCCATCTGTATTTGTTTCTGAGACTTCAAATCTGTACCTAGGAACTTCTTTACTCAGCAGCTTCACTCCATTAGAAACATCATCCTTACAGCTGGTACTTGGTAATTCTTCCTCTTCTTCAGGGATCACCTTCAGCTTCCCAGTTTCAGGATTCTTGTTCCCGCATTCAGAGCTACTCTTCTGCTTTTCAATACTCTCCTGGACTTGATTAACTTCTTGCTCAGAATTTTCTGCTTCTGAATCTTCTCTTTCTGCTTGAGATTCTTTTTCTAGCAGATTTTCTTCATTTTCTGAATCTAGAATCACAATCTCTAGATCTTCTTCATTAAATGTTTCATTTACATTGACATCATCATCCAGATGTCGACCACCTTGTCGATCTTCAAGATCTGGATTTTTGACATCATCGTCCAGATGTCGACCACCTTGTCGATCTTCAAGATCTGGATTTTCTTCAGGAATTTCTTCTTCAGAGTCTGAATCAGTTGTAGTGTTTTCACTAACTTCATCAGTGTTATCAGGTGCAGGTGCACAAAGGGTATGACTGGTATTCATCCATCTAGTATCTGTTGTGACTATGTTCACCTGTCTTGCCTTCTGCCACCTGGGCACTAGACAGTTTCTCCTCCGATGAACCTTTATTCTGACCAAGTCTCTTGGCAATAAATCATGAGCTTGCTCCTTTTCCACATCTGTTCCCAACTGATGGAATACAGAAACTGTATCATTCTTTCTTGTTGGATAAGCTTCTAACCATTTTGAAAATAAATAAATGATGACTATGACATATCTCAGTTTGTTTTGTTGAGGCATTTCAAAGAAATCTATTTGAATTTTTGGAAATGAACCACCCTCCCGGCCTATGGTTCCCAAATTCTCAATTGTCTTTTGATCTGCATTGTTTTTCTGGCATGTATTTTTCTGACATGTCAGACATGTTTCCCTGAACAGTTGAATCATTGTATCTCTTTCTAAATGACCTGGACCATGGTACATCCGTGCCATGTCAGCAATCATGCAATTGGGCATAATAGGTCCACCATCTTTGTAAACCCTTTCATCTTCCTCTCGCTGTCTCCAACCTTCTTTGAGCCATGTATTTTTCTCCTCATCATGTGCCTCATCTTGTAATTGTTTTAATTCTTGCCATGTCTGAATTGCAAACGTTAGTATGAGGATGCTTGAAACATGCTCATTGAATTTTTCCCCTTTGATTGTAACCCACTCCTGAGCACTAAATTTAACAATGGTACCTGCGTGCTCATCGCCTTTTAAGACATGATCATTTTTCTCTCCAGCACATTTTATCTCTGCTATTTGGTCTAGAAGCTCAGATTCTTTATTGAAGTCTGGCATGCCCTGAACAGGAGCTTCACTCAAACTCTTTTTAAATTGCTCAATGACTTCGAGCTTTATTTCTGTCAGGACAATTGGGTCTTTTATATCTGCTTTTGTCAGTCTCCGCAATTGTTTTGCAAATCCTGAGAAAGCACTAATCCATTGGCAACAGTAACCAACCATGCCTAGGAGCATTCTTACCTGTTTTTGTGTCTTTGGGAATTCCATTGCTTCAATCATTTTAATTCTCTCAATAGTTACCTGTCTGGAATTTCTCTCTTGGAACCTGAAAGCAAAAATTATTTGACTCTCTGGGTGCATTCGGATCCAATACCACTCAGTATCATGTGGTATCTGATAAAGGATCTCTACTGGTTTGGGCACAATGTCAATAACAGGAATTGTTTCTGACTTCATCTTGTAGTGTGGAACATTAGGAAATGAATTTCCTTGCTTGTTTGCAATTTTAATTGGATCAGGTCTATTTTCCTGGACTCCACTGAATCCTGTATCTGTATTGTATTTCTGCTCATTAACATAATTTAGAAATAGCGGCAAAGGTATCTCATTCTGCTCAATCACCACCTGTCGCTGAATTTGTAGCTGTTCATTCAGTAACTGTTGCTGCTGATTTATCTTATTCTGCATCTGTGAATTTTTACACTCTCCTACAACAGTTAAAGTCGCTTTTTCCTTCTCCTTTTTCTTTGTCCATTTTGTTTTCCATTTATTCGGACTACCCCTTTTTCTCAAAGCCCAAATTAAATCTTTTATATGGGCAGAGGCAATTTTACCTGTATTGTTCAAGCCTTCCATGTCCTCATCATCCTGCAATCTTTTTAATCTGTCTGTACTTATTGTATTATCCAGTAATTTATACTCACCAGGCTGTGTCAGGTCAACGTCAGTGTTTTCACTAGGTGAAACTAGAGTCATCACTCTCTCTTGCTGAGTTTGAATCATTACTAACTCATTTTCAGGTACATTAGAATAAAGTTTTTCAGCAAACATTTGAATTGGGACCGTTAAAGCTGTGGGACTAGTTTCATCTTTTCTAAGCACTGGGGGAACAGGTTCAATTGTCACAGGAACTGTCATTGCTTCCATGTCTGACGTTAACTGCTCCAATAAATCATTTGTAGAACTTACATGATCAGGAATATTAATTTCAGAAGTACTAAGCATCTCATTATACCTACCTGTTGTGACACCTTGAGAAAGGGTCTGGACTGGGACTCCATTAATCTGAACTGGGACTCTTGGCGACACATTAATCTGCTCTTTTGGCGTCACATTAATCTGTTCTGGGAATCTGTTTTTATTTCTGTCCTGTCCTTATTTACAACATAATTTTTACAATGATCAATAAATTCTACTCTGACATATTTATTATTTATTTTTGCTGATTTGGGAATTATTGATTTACTCTCACATGTAGCAACAACCCTTTTAACCTGTTTGAATATATTTTCCATTTTCTGATAGCAAAAAAACGTTTTCTTCTTCAAATAATGACTATCCATGATTTAAAATACTTACCTTTATTAAAATTAATCTAAAACAATTACAATAAGTAATTACGGTCACTTAATTGGCCTAATAGCGTTTACTGATCAATTAATTAATTAATTTATTAAGGACAGGTGAAATAAAATTTTGTAACCTGATCAATTTAATATAACTCCTAATTTACCTGCATCACTAATTTTAATAAACCTGGAAAGGAAAACATAAATTTGCAAAAACAATAACAACGCAAAATATTTATTTATTTACAACAATAAAACCAACATATAATCACATGTGTTTTAAATGTACTTATTTTTTACTTACACACCTTCTGCAACATATACCTGTAAAAATTAAGCCTAAATGTGCTTGCTTTTCTAATGTACAGTGCTATTAATGCTATAATTTTATTTGCAACTCTAATAACAATCTGCTAATTATTTGCTTTTTATTTAAAATTGTAATAATTAATATTACTAATGTCCTTGCTATAGTTGTGGTGTTTTTCACTAACTATGTTACATAATTTCCACTACCCAATGTTGTATTAAATATTAAAAACGATCTAACATTAAAATTAAAACTCTAGGCATTACTAGCGTTAAAAAAAATAAAACACTCTGCAGTAAACAATGTTTATTTATTATATTTGATGCTTGGGCCAATTAGCGTGTGGCTGCCACAACTCTCAGCCAATCAGAGTACCAACCGAGCCTTAACCAATCCGGTTACTGCTTCGCTATGACGCTGCGGCGTCTTTGACCAATCATAGCACAACAAGCATGTGCATCACCAGCCAATGAGTACATGCGCTCATCTCTAACCAATGGGCGCGCAAGTCAGCAGCCAATAGGTGCGCGGCTCTAAATATGACGCGTCTGGCCTGCAGTGATGCGTGCGCGTCACCAACCAATGGGTGCGCGACCTCTGCGATGACGCACACAGTCAGTCTCTGTTCACACGCGCTCCTCCCAATGCGCGCATCAATCAAGTAAATACACACGCTGAGACAACAATTCGTGACTTGACGAACCTCAGCTCTATTATCACACGCCGGGAGCTTTAACAATGAGAGGCTCCTCAATGACGCTTCGTGAAGGCACCTGCAACGTCACACACAAAGGCCTTGCCCAATGAGAGCGCGGCTAAGAGAGCCTCGCCCAATCAGAGCGCGGCTCTGTTTATGACGCGACGGGGTCTCCACCAATTGCAGCGCGGCGGCTGTGGACAGCCGCTGCAGCTGATAGCTCTCCTCTCTCTCTCTCGCTCCTAGCAGCCCCCCCCTCCTTCACAAAATGCTCCGCACTCGCATAGGACAGTGCGGAAACCAAAACAGCTGATCTAATCCACCGCTCATATACCTGGGGACACTCACAGAATACCAACAACGTGCTCAAGCTAATCAGAGCACCGCAACGCTTCAGCCAATCAGCATATCGTTCCTGTAAGCACTGCTGCTGCTGCTATAGTCTCTCCTCTCGCTTCAAGCAACACAACGCTCACCACGCACAATATGCATATAATCAACATAAATCAATAACGCGATCGGAAACATCCATAAAAGCCAGGAACCACTTTAAAATATTACTCGCACCTCAGCCAATGAGAGCGCTGTTTTTCCCTGTCCAGGCACATCAACCAATCAGAGCGCGGCAGGCTCTGACGTATGCAGCAGGCTGCAGCTGCAGGCTGTCCCCACACGCTCTCACTCCTAAAATAGCCCCTCCTTCACAATTATCGATCGAGGCACTTTTAAATGAATTAAAATAGCGCGCAATGCCTTCTGAAGGTATTTTAATAGCATAAACACAATTTAATCCTTTAAAACAGCGCAGACTTCACCTAAAAAGGTTTTTAGAGCGCTCTACAATATTTAAAAAATAGCGCATTCTTTACCAATAAGGCTCAAAAACGTTTTCCTATTATCTTTTTAAAACGCAATTAATAACAACATAGAAACAAACCATTTGTCTGCTTTTCTAACAGAGAGATAGTTTTACACATTCATACAAGTATTCTCAGAGTGGAATAGACAACGCTATTCTCACAGAATAGTCTCATTCACTAGTAAGGCAATTCTTACCCTACCCTTCTAACAGGTAATAATCAAAAGAGTCTCATTTAAAAGCAGACACCTAGATCCAGCAAGTTCAAACTCAACCCAGTTGACATTACAAATCAGTCACGCACCTTCACACAGAAAGCCCTGATCATACACACACAAATTCTTGGTAGGACTTGAACCAACCACAGAAAACGTCAAGCGTTGATAAGAATAGACGACGCTTATTTCCTTCCTCAGGACTCTAACCTTGGAAGAGAAATCAACGCTTATTTTTCTTCCTAGGACTCTAACCTTGGAAGAGAAAACAACCCTTACCCTTCACACAAGCTTGAATATATCTACTACTCTTTTCACAGAAAGTTTTAAAACAGGCTCACCAGGTCCCTCTGCTTAATGCTACAATTTCATAGGCAATCCTCACTATACATTCAACCATTCAATCTAAGGTCCCTAAACTTGTGTTGTACGCCCACAACACGTGATATATGCTATACCACAATTTTGAAACAGAACAAATGCACTGTGTAACTTTTCTAGCTACACTACTCTTGCCATGGCATACCAGGAATTTTTCACAGCTGGAAAAAACCCTAAAGATTACATACTACACATAACAATCTGACAAAATCAAGAAACTTAACATTTGTTAAACATTGATCCTATGACTATACCAACATATATGTAACATGCATGTCAAAAACAACATATGAACCGTCTGATGCTACCAAATTGATAGAGCCCAGAAACTAAAATTCTTTATAAATGATGACACAATCCACTAATACACTTACCAATCAATACCAGGCTCATAAACATAGAGAGTGAGGTGAATGGATACTATATGTTTGTTTAAGACATTCATAATGAACAAGACCAGCTTGTCATTTTAAAAAGTTTATTAAAACATATTTAAGAAAACTTAGGTTTGGAACTTTATTAAGCAAGCATTAGAAAAAGTCATATAGGTTTTATTCAGCATTTTATAAAGAGAGCTTAATTCAAGATAATATTATTAATTAGCAGAAATAAGTGAAAAGGAAGAGCATTTCCAAAACCTAACTATCTCTCTGTCACTACCCTCATCGCCTGAAAACAAAGTCTTAAAAGTTACATTTCTTACGTGTAATCATCGGACAGCAGAACACGTCCTTCTGGAATCAAGAGCGTAAGCCAAAAGTTTGCAGCTAAAGCCTATTCTTATACCCTAAAATAAGCTGAGCTAACTATTTTTCACATTCCAACAGCTGAATTCTGGCTCTCCATTGGCTGAATCACCTCACGCCACAGTAAACTGTGACATCTTCCACCACGAGACCAGGCTTTACACAGTCATTGTTCATGCACAGAATCCTGGCGACAGTTCCTTAATCTGCTACATTTTGTAGCAAAAATGTTCAAGCAATACAAAATCTTGTCACGTCTCTTCCCTTCAGCCTTGAGCCTGACCGTTCTGAGTTTTCCATGGCACATCCAAACCCACTCCACAGAGTTGACTTTAGCAGTTCCTTTTTTAAAGATTTCATAATAAAAGTTTGTAGGCTTGTCATCTTTTTTTTCAAAATAACTTTCTCCTGTGGCTTAGCATCAGCAGGCCTCTTTTAGAAGGCGTCAATTTTCTGCGCCACTTTCAGCTTGCGTCACTTTTTGCTTGCGTCACTGCGCCACTTTCAGCTTGCATCACTTTTTCAGAAAACTATTATTTAAACAAACACAAAAGAATAATTAATTCAGGTAAAACAAACCCTTCTGTTACCCACCCTTTCCCTGCTAGTAATTAACCCATTAATAAATGACAACTAGCAGAAGCAAACAAATAAAGCAACACATATAATAACTACCATTCTCCATGTAATCCAGCTTTATGTTTCTGAAAGAGTAAAAAGATGATTAAATGATACACAGACAGACAAACACAACATAGGACATACATGTAAGCACATATAAAAGCACATGCCATGAATGATCAGCTGCATATTAATAGTGACAAAGACAATAGGACAGACATAACAAACAGGACAATATTAATAATGTGTTACAAAAACAGACTTGAAAATGCAACAAGAGCACATATAATTAGTTTCCCGCGTGTATATGTGTGGTGCAAACTTAATCTAGGTTGGGTTAATTAAACAAATCATGCAAACACTCATTAATATATTATTTCAAATTATGAGAGTATGTCATCACGAGCCAGAATAAAATATTTTCTAAAGCTCGCTCTATCAAGTGGTATTTCGTTTTGGCCTGAAGAGACGGGCGTGTCTTATTCAGTGTTGCAGTTCCCGGCTTGGTGAGTCTTTTGACGACGGCTGTGAATCCCCCAGTCTGGTGTGGGCTAAGATGAAGCTATTGCAGCCGGTGATGTCTTTTCTCTGATATTTGGCACAGTGATGTGTGAGTGTGTCTGTGTGCACATTCAAGTCTCCAGTGGTCATATTCATCCTATGTATTCTGTGTACATATCTTTATATCCTTTCAGGCTTTCCTTTGATTCCTTGTTTCTGATTACTTGCATTTAACAGTGCTTATTTCTTGAAGTGGACGTCCAGTATTATTATCTGCTTGTATTTTATCCCATGCATTCAATAGTTGCTTTTGTTTACTTGTAAGTGTGTTATTATTGCTTGCACACAAATATATACATAAGTGATGATGTATATAATGAGGCTGCTATCGGCGCGCCTATTAATATTGAGAAAGGCGGAAGCCGAAACGCATTTGTTGCACACTTTCGTTAAAAAGAATTGATTAATACATACCAAAGAGTGCCGACCTCATTTGCGAAAGGAGCATATGTATATATATGGCTACAGTGCACAGAAGCTAGATCTGGCCATCAAAAAGGCAAATAAGAAAGATAGATCTGCTCTGACCCAAACAACATCTGTAGCAACTGCCGGTACTAGTATGTCCACAAACACCGTGGCTGTGACCACTCAGGACAACAAATTGGAAAATCCATGCAGATTTATCTCTAAATATAGTAGACAATCCCAGACCATAAGAAAAATCATTAACACACAATGGTCCATAGTGCTTACTGACACTGTTCTTAGTGGAGTTTTAACCTCAAAGCCCAATTTTACATATCGCAAGGCACATTCCATGAGAAGTGATTTGGTGAGAACCAGCCCAGAGCTTTCCCACAAAGAAATTTGGCTTTCTACAAAGAAAGGTTTCTTCAATTGGAGTACTTGTAGGGCCTGCAAATTTGGTGTTAACACTAAATCTTACACCAATGCATTTTCAGATGCCCCCATTAAGATCTGGGGCCACTACATATGCAGAACAGATCATGCTGTGTATGTGCTCAGATGCATTTGCGGGCTCCAATATGTAGGAAGCACAAAGCTACAAGTAAATGCAAGAATCCTACAACACTTCAGGGTAACTGTTAATTCTGATCCAACATATCCCGTTGCCAGAAAACGTCAAAACTGAACACAACAATAATCTTAATGTGTTACAGTACGGTATTATCAAGAGTGTCCAACCAAATAAGAGAGGTGGCAACCGGGAAAAGTTGCTAAGACAACTTGAAACCAAATACATTTTGGAACTCGACACCAAGACTCCTAGAGGGCTTAACATCTGTGAAGATTTACATCACTATCTCTAGATCATTAACTCATTTGATTCTCAAAACAGATAACATCATATGAATTTGGCCTTGCGTTGATATTTAATTATATATTTATATATTTATTTATCCAATAGTGTACATTGATTGCACTTTTTAGTCTTTTTATGGGTGGTTTAAGATCTTTGTCTGGTGTTCGATGGATGTGTATTTTATCATGGATTTATATTTTTATAAATGTATGGTTTTATGCTATTTATTGGCGCCATTTGAACGGATCTATTGACCTTATGAATCGATTTAAGGGCCAAATAGTGGCACTATAAGGCTTTGTTTTCTCATAAAGATCTGCTCCATTTAGATATTTTGTCCACTTAGTAATCCAAGCCCTTTAATCTAATATCTCGAAACACCTTATCTAGATAGCTGCCTCTGCCTTTACCCTGCCCCTTTATTTAACTTATTTAAGTAAGTTTCCGGCTGGGAACTTTTTGCACTTTATATTTAGCATTTTAGCACACGCACTTTGGTTGTCATCTTTATGGGCATGGCATATTCTTTATTCAGATGGTTTAGTCTAAATCATTTATTGGTGCTGCCATAAAAACTGATCGAGTATATTAAGTTGTGCAGTGATCGATATAATCCAGTTTTTAGATTACAATTGGGTTAACAGTGAATTACAGGTCACGCCAGTCTAACTACTGAATAATAAATTAATGTATTTGAACAGGTAGTAATCATCCGCTCGCTTTTCAGTGTTTAGGCTCCATGGTTAATATTATTACATATATTCATTTCTTTTTGTTAAATAATGTGTACATTATCAATTGAAATGTGTATATTAAGAAATGTGTTATGCACTGTATTTTACAGAGTATTTGGTGAAATTTGCCAAGAGTCTTTTTTCCCCTAACTTTAAAATGACATAGAAAGTCTGTTTTTCATTCTGTTCATTGGTCAGATGACAGTCCATTCACATGATTGGTCAATGGTGTTTTAAAATGTCAATGCGGATCTTAGCACTTTCATCCGGTGATCAAGGCGACCTAGTTCGCCGAAACGCGTCTGGTGTTCTTTTGCACATGCAATGCACTTTTGAAAAATAAAATATAAATTACCTGCAACTGAAAGCTGAGGCAAGTGTCCGTCTCTTCGTTTTTGCTGGATGGCATCGTGGAGCTTTGCTTGATATTTTTATATATATATATATATGTATATATATATATATTTATATATATCCAATCCAAAATCAGTGCAACACTGATCCTGCCATTACCTCACCGCTAACGACGGCGGTCCGCAGTGAGACGACAAACCTCTTCATTCCCAAACAGTCGCTGTCAAACTCCACCAAGAAACAGCAACCACGGACACTAATAGCTTCTTAAGCAGTTGTTCTTTATTCAGCAACTCGTATGGCAACTCAACGCGTGTCGGGACCTCGTCCCTTGTTCACGAGTGCCGTTCAGTGTTTTTTCATTTCCTTATAATACCACGTGATTTTCAGACGCTCTTTCCGTGAATAAATAAATTCAGGTCTCACGCCCAAGTGGGCAGTCAATAACCTTATAGATACTTTTACTCTTTAACATTTCTTCTGGCACCATACAAACGGCATCTTCTGAAAAAAATTAAAAGACAAAAATTAAAATAAATACTATCCCTAGTGGATTCCTATTAAAAACCAACACCAGCGGTAACTTTAAAAATGATAAGCACCTTCGTGAGGCAAACAGAAACTACAGACATTTTACCTCTCTATTTAGATGTAAGAAAACTTAACAAAACGACTTTTACTAATAAACTCAATGCATATCCATTCTTCTTTATGAGCATATATTCAATCTTACCAATACACTACTATCTGACTACTCTAATCAAAGATTTTCCTAATAAAAATAATTCTAATCAGAAATTTCTGGTTGATTCAACCTAAATGCACAGACAGCTCCTCATCACAATTATGCCCTATCGGGACTAATGTTCTGTACTGTACAATCAATTTTGATTCCAGGCGGCGTAAACTTTGCACTCTATTTCCACCTCTTTCATTCAGTTTAACAGTGTCTAATACACAAAAACTAAGCAGATTTGTGTTCTGACTGTGATGGCTCTGAAAATCTCGTGCTATGGGATATTATTTATCTCCATTTTTTATCGCACGTAGGTGTTCCATAATCTTTATCTTAGCTTTGTGTATCATACTCCCTATGAAGATTTTCTTACAAGGGCAGGAAAGGGCATACACAGCAAAGCCGGTATTACAGGAACTGTGCCTCATTATCCTAAATGAAGTACTCTTTGAGGAAAGTTTAATTTCTTTCACATTTTTGCTGTTTCGACAGGCTTTACATTTCTTGCATGCAAAGAATACGTGTATTCCCATAGATTTATTGGTTGATGTCTTTACTGCCCTGCATAGGGAATCTTTGAGTGATCTTGCTCTCTTAAAAGTAATTTGAGGGGCGACCTCAATGCTGTTTACTAGGTCTAGATCTGTGGGTAAAACCGACCAAAATTTACCTAGGCTCTTATGTACCATAAAGGCTTGCCTATTGTATGTTGTGATAAACCTGATTTTTTCACCATCTTGGGATTTTGTTCCGTCACTCTCTTTCACACATAATAGTGATGCTCTGGATCTTTTGGCTACTTCCGCTTTGGCCTTATCAATAACTGATAATGAATATCCTCTTTCTTTTTGTCATGATTCCCTCTTCCTCCTTAAAACTCCCTGATGTACTACAATTCCATTTTGCCCTTAACAGCTCACCAATATATACACACACATATATCTATATATACATATATATACATATATGTATATTTTATTAGAATGTTTTCAACAAAAGATCGCCGCATGTTATAGACGACTATGACAAATGAGGACTACAAAAACTGATGGTGACATCACCGCAAGTAAATTGAAGAATACAGTAGTGCAAATACTATGTGGAAGCATCCAATGACACTCCAACTCGATACCTTGTAATAATGAGTGGCAATGGTGACGCAAAAAAGTAAAGAACTAAAAAGAACAGAGTATCAAACAACCATCTCTAGTATTGGGGAACATGAATGGAAATATATCCAGGAATACTCACTAAGAGATAAAATGCACATTCATATATGTGACTATTAACATATCAAATCCCCTGTGTGATTTAATTGGCAGAAAGACTTCAACAATTTGAACTTTGGTAAACGAGTACTACAAGTCCCATAATGCCTCATAATGGGCTAATATGGTCGAACTACATATAGTGGTAATAGAGGTATGGACTCACGTAACCGTGAACAGGACCATTTCTTGGTAGAAACGTTGGTGGTGGTTTTGGTGGAAACTGTGCTGAATAAACTGTAATTAATGAACAAGTGACTTGAGGAGTGCCACGATCTTTTGTTGAAAAATTGATATGTGAGGTTAAGTCTGACCTCGACGCCTGGCACCTGCTGTGAAAAGCGCGCAGTGAATCGGGGCTGTTTGCGTAGGAGAAAAATATATATATTTATGTATATATATATATATATATATATATATATATATATATATATATATATATATATATATATATATATTCCAACACACAGTTCAATCCGTGAACTGCTCCACAAATAAGGACACTCCAGCCCGATTTATCGGTCTCCGCTTTTGATTTATTTTCTGCGCGTACACTCAGTCAACAAGCAAACGCGTTTCGGCGTTGCCGCCTTCGTCAGTGCTGGCTAACAGAGACATTTTTTGCATTTAAATAAAGTTAACATTCAAAACATCACGTGTTAAAAGTAAACATAAAAGAGGCACATAAGTTCATTCACTTTTAGCAGCCATCTTGGAATGGTTAAATCACCATTTACAACCTCTTATTCATCTAAGGGTTTCACCTCATTGTAAAGGTTTTTGTTGCTATTTAAGATGCGGTATTTTTCATTAATGTCAATTTTCCGTTTTGTTTAACCATGAATTGGTATTTACCGCAATCTACATTTCCTAGATATTTAGTTTGAATCTGTTACCTAGCAATGAGATGTTATTTCATAAATCCAGCCCTGAATGGGCTTACCGACGCATTCTTAATTCAGAATGCATCAGAAACAATTCATAGAATGTGCCTCAAGGTATCCTATTTGTTATTACTCGAACACATGAGGGCCATCAATTTGAAAGACCAGGCCTACCCAGTGGCCCGTCATTATGAAAAAGAACATCAAAGCAACAACAACTTGTGGCCTGGGCGGGGCGGGGCCCAATGAGAAGTGGGTGGAAAAAATCTCCCTGTGGACCCGCTACATTGATGATCTTTTCATTGTGTGGTGGGGATCGCAGGGATGCTAGGTAACAGATTCAAACTAAATATTTAGGAAATGTAGATTGCGGTAAATACCAATGTATGGTTAAACAAAACGGAAAATTGACATTAATGAAAAATACTGCATCTTAAATAGCAACAAAAACCTTTACAATGAGGTGAAACCCTTAGATGAATAAGAGGTTGTAAATGGTGATTTAACCATTCCAAGATGGCTGCTAAAAGTGAATGAACTTATGTGCCTCTTTTATGTTTACTTTTAACACGTGATGTTTTGAATGTTAACTTTATTTAAATGCAAAAAATGTCTCTGTTAGCCAGCACTGACGAAGGCGGCAACGCCGAAACGCGTTTGCTTGTTGACTGAGTGTACGCGCAGAAAATAAATCAAAAGCGGAGACCGATAAATCGGGCTGGAGTGTCCTTATTTGTGGAGCAGTTCACGGATTGAACTGTGTGTTGGAAAGATGTTACGCACTCCACCGTGCGTTAAGGAGGCACCCGGGGCAAAGTGGAGCGGCAGGAGGTGGATGTGAGTTGTGAATATATATATATATATATATATATATATATATATATATATATATATATATATATATATATATGTGTCACCAATCCACACTTCGCATCAAAGTAAAGGCACTGACACCGTGAATTTCCATTTCAAAGTCAGGTTTAATTCCCTGTTTGCTGCTCAGATGCGTTTCGGTGGAAGCCTCCGCCTTGATCACTATCATCTGCTCAGTATAACATACACGATTATATATGTTTTTTACATATCCTCCATGACAGGGTACAACTGGTTCTAGTTGCTATGGCAACCCTGGCATGACGTTCAGTGAGGACATAGAAGAGTTATGTTAACAAACATGAGTCATGGTGCAAAAACTCTTCTAATACACAGCACCCAAAGCTTACTTGCACATATATTTTTTCATCGTCTATACATTATCTGACAATCCTGCAGCACAATATACGAGCATCTTAAATTAAAGTGAAAATAAAAATAAAATTTCAGTCATTGTTTAAACTAAGTAGTAAAACGTGAAAGCTGAAACACAGATTGCTGCGCGGAGAATATATATATATATATATATTTATATATATATATATATATATATATATATATATATATATATATATATATATATATATATATATATATATATATATGTATATATATTACGCTCGTCACAACCATGTAAATCCAAGGAAGAAATGACAGCACTCGGAGGGTACCTCGGAGGGTACCATCTGGGAAAGCCTTTCTGTTATAGAGTGTTGCACAAATATAACCTGATGCTTTATTCTGAAAACTGTCTTTTGATGTGCCTCATTTTGTGAGAGTGAAACCCCTTTCCAGGTGTTTTCTTGCTTCTCCATGTGTGTCCCTCCATGTGGGAGTACTGTATTGCCTTTATTTGGTAGTGCGAAGAATACAGCATACTACACAACCTCAGAATTTTTCTCAAATGGATCCCCAAGAGTACCAGGTGTTTTATCACTCAAGCCCTAGTTAGCAGCAGACTAGACTACAGCAACACACTCTTTCCTGAATTTCCAACTACCTCCTCCACTATCTTCTGACCATCAATTTTAATCTGGAGCATAATTCATTTTTTAAGTATTTGCAGATCAGTGATTTCCATTGGAAAAAAAGGGGTTGGGGCAGCAGGGTTTTCCAGGGTGGAGTTAGTGGAGATGATGATGGAAAAGAAGACCTCAGCTGGGTCATTATTTTGAGTACTGAATAGCTTGATGCCGGACGATATTAAGAAACATGATAGACGATGGCAAGAGAAGGTGCAGGCTGAAAGTGATGTTTTTTTCTTAAACTGTGGAGCTTGCTCAGTTTATATTAGTGTCGGCGAACATGCAAGTCCAGCATTTTAAATTATGCTTCAGGCTATATTACACCCTGGAAAGAATCTTGAAATGGGATGGGTCTATTGGTTCCTACTGCACCTGATCTCAACTCCACGGTGCCAATTTGATTCATATGTTTGCAGGATGCCCTGCTTTTGTGAGGTTAAAAGAGGGAATGACTGAATTTCTGGCGAAAATAATGGATTAAAAAATTGGAATGACTCCCCAACTCATTCTGTTAGTGGTACATAATGAAGGTGTTTCAGGCCATGCTCAGTCATTTATGTTTGTTGCAATGAGAGCCCTTAGATTAGGTTTGGTGATGGATATCTCCCGCTTCGGTTCACCAATGGTTAGCATGGCTATTAGCTACTTATCACATTGAAATAGCAGTGTATGCACGGAAAGGTAAAACAGCTGACGAGAAAGGATTACAGGTGTGGGCATCTATAAAGAAATGGATTTCATTGATGTCAGAGGGCTAGGAAGGGGAAGCATTTGGGAGGAGGTTGTGGGTTGGTGTAGAAATTCATATTTTTGTTTCCTATAATATTTTTAGACTATAGGACAGAATGTATCAGAGCCTTTTTGTATGATATAATATATGCACATTATTTGATGAATTGTCTACTATTTAATATTAGTATTTTATCATTAATATTTTATGAAAGGTATAGTACTTAGTACTAATAGGTATTCTATCTTTTTATGCTCAGATGCATTTGTTTCAGTTGTATTATGAATTGTCTGGTTGGGTGGGGGTTTAAAAAACCTGATAAGATATTTTTAAACTAGAAATTTACTAAAAAACACAAGTTAAAGTAATATTATTGTTAACTAATATAATACAATGTTTCCTTACATTAAAAATAATTCAGAAATGCAGTGAAAAAATAACGGTTAAAGTGATGCTTAAGTGTTGAAATAGGTTGAAAATTAATGCTTACAAAATGGAAATTCGCTAGTTTTAACAAAAAAATAACTAGAAATTCAGTGAAAGAAACAAGAGTAAAGTGACATTATAGCTAGATATGGTGATCAGAATTTACCTTGCATAAAAAAACGCAGAAATACACCAAAAAACACCAGTTAAAGTAATGTTATAGTTAGCTAATATAATAAGATTTTACCTTACATTTAAAAACTCAGAAATTCACTACAAAACAAAGGTTAAAGTTACACTTAGGTGTTTAAATAAGTTGGAAATTAATGCTTAAATGCCACCTATATACGAAATTCACCAGTCGTAATTTACTAAGCCTTGTGTATAATTCTTTTCCCCGCTATGCCCTGTCTATGACACATATTACATCACTCATGACATGCTGAATGACATAATTGATGGCATTACTGATGACATTTCAAATTACATTATTGCAATCCCCAGAACTCCTGATAGGCTTCCTATGTGCCGTGTCCTATGCATGTGCAATGTAAAAACCTTCAAAAACAATACCCATGACCATAAGTTCAATATACTATGTGTTCATGAATATTTCGCCCAGATACTTATTCAAGTATCGTGGATGGCTTCGTTATTCAATGGAAAATCCTTTGAAGTCCCCCGAGTGTAGTAAGCAATTGTGTTGGATTGCCAGTTTACCAACAGCTGATTTGTTTATTTATCTAAACTAAAATTAGATGGACAATCAACCTCCTATTTTGTAAACTATCCTGCCCCAGTAGGCAACATTTACCTTATATTTCTATATACTGTAAGGTACAACTCAGACTCAATCCAACCTCGCTTATAGTCCCTCCTCCTTTGCCCTGGTAAATATATATATGTCCAAATTCTCCAGGATGATAACAGCTGTCCCTATTTAGTCGAGCCACCTTAGTCCATATTAACCCGTTATGGATAATGACAGAACATTACAATCAATAAAAGGGTAGAGTGGGCCAAATGATGGTGGGTGTGTGGTGCTGCCCGAACAAGTTATTCCAATCAGACTGTGTTATCTACAATTATCACATCTCAGCTGCTTCATGGTTATATCTGATATTGCTGGTATTCCCCAAGCCATAACACTAAGCCTTATTCTTTTGACACTTTATGCTGTCCTTCCAGCATGCCAGTAATAGTCCCATTTTACCTCGTGAACCATGAGAAAACCCAACAAAACCATATATATCAATATTCATATATGTGAAGTATAAAATGTCAGAGAAAAGCAATTTAGAAACTAAACAAAAATATGTCAAATTTTCCATCCATTCGTCAATGTTTCCTCTAGTACTCAGATGCCAAATTGAACAAAAAGTTTCTCATCTTTATTCAAACCATTCAAATGCTTTGTGTTGAGTTAAAAAATGAGACATGATTCCAAGACACACAGTTTTCTTTCACGATCTCCTCCATGTTTCATCATGGGAATCATATCAATGGCAAAGTATTTCATGAGATCAGATTGACTATGATGTTTATCCATATAATGCCTTCCCCTTGGATAGGTTACATCCCAGTTTTTGATTGCCCGGAGGTGTTCAAGAATCCAATTGCAGACAGTAATTTTAGTGCTTCCAACACACCAAAGTCCACAGGGGCATTCTAACACATGCACACAATAATCTGATCTACATGTTAGGAATTTCTCAATTCTCGTCCTTTTCCCAGTATGGAGCTGAAAGTTCGGTATATTCACACTAGATGTCCACACTTAACAAAGTCTCAAGGAATCTAAAAGTTTTCACTTTCTGTGCTCCTGATAATGGCTATGTACCAAATAGTCTTTCAAAGATTATGCTATTCTAAATGCAATGGGTGAATGATTATTTACTGATGAACCACATTCATTGTCCATTCTCAAGCTGCTCCAATTTTTTTGAAATATCTCGCCTGATCTTATGTGAATGATTGCTATAGCTGGTAATACATCGAACCTCATTATTATTCTGGCTCTCTGTCTTTAAATAAAATTTTCTTCTCAAGATGTCTTTAAAACCTTCTTAAATGCTTGATGTAATACCTTTCATGGATACCCTTGTGCTATGATCTGTGCAAGAATTGTAGTCTCTTCTTTATCTTTTAGGATTCATTGGAGCTGCAGTCACGCTTTGTGTGAAGCAATTCTCCATATGGGGTACTCCATTTTAAGTTATGTGGATGATGGCCATCTGCTAGAAGGACACTGTATCCTGTAATTTATTTCCTATAAATTTGCATGGTGAGCTGTTGTCCTTTACCACTGAACAGATCTCTAGATATTCCAACATAATCTTATCCATTTAATATGTGAAACTCTAGTTCAAGTCATTGTCTTTTAGTTGCTCTGCAACTTTAATAGCCTGCTTCATTTCTCTATCCTAAATGAAGAAAAGGTCTTTGATGTGGCTTATCCAAATGGGTATATATGATGTCCAGTGCGCAAACCTTTCTCTCCAGACCACTTATTCCTCCCACCAGCCCATGAACAATTTCATGAAGCTGAGGGCCAAGCAGGTGCCCTTTGAAGTCCTGGTAATCTGGCAATAATACACATCAAAGAAAATGAAAATATTTTGTGTAAGCAAAATTCAATCATCCTTCCAAGCATATTAGTATAATCATAAAGGGTAATAGGTATCCCTCTGAGAAAATGCATACAAGCCATAATGAGTTCATATCTAATGTGACTAGAATTTTATTGAACTCCCACCTGATTTCATGCAAGGAAATCGGTGGTGTCCCTACAATAAGATGGCAACATGTGGAAAAATGGACCCAAGAAATTATTTAAATGTATGGCTGCATTCTCCAAAAGGCTACCATTGGAGGACACAATAAGTCTACCCAGAGAGTCATTGGATGATTACGGATTTTAGGTAGAAAATAAATAGTAGGAGTGCAAGGTTTATCTCATTGTGATCTATTATTCCCTGCTCTTTCCAAACCCATAACATATTATGAAAACATTACTATTGTTCTACAATCTTCTGTCATGGAAATTACTTCATAGCACCTAGAATCTACCAGTTGTCTCAGAGCATTTTTCTTGTATATATAAATCTTTATTGTGTGATTAATTAACATCATTGCAATCAAAACTTCTTTACATTACTCAGTATCTAACAACTGTACCACAATAATTATTTAAAAAAATACCAATTCAACCACAGTTATGTCACAAAGCCGGATAAATTCACCATACATTGAACATATAAAAATTGATTATAAAATCAGTCAAGCATCAATAATTACCATAACAAGATATTGCACATATTGCAGTTTAAAGTGCCAACGTTCAACAAATACTAATTATAATATATAAAAACAAAATTTGAATGCAATAAAAATATATCAATAGTTTCTATAACAACATATTGCAAACATTGCATTTTAACGTGCCAACGTGCAATAATTAATAATTCCATTATATAAAAACAATAATAAAGTGCATCAATAATTACTGTAACAGGACTTATATTGTTACAATTCTAATTGTTGCCCTCACAGCAAACAAAGTAGCAAGATATATTTATATATATAATGCTCATAGGTTTCAGGGAAATAAATACGTTACATCTCAAATCTGAAAGGTTAAACATTTTTCGGCTGCATTTAAAAATGTTATCAATTGGAATGACAACGGGATTGATTCACCAGATAGAGACCTAATTAGTGCCTGGCAAGCTGATCTAACCCTGATCCACAAGAATAGTGATTTCAGAAGGGTACATCGGATGTTCATCAATTTTGGACACACGCACACTATATGTACCAATATCTCTTGTGGCCACCGCATAGTCTACAGTTAGAATCTGGCCACTGCTGAATCTATGAGTGTGTGCCCTCTTTTGTGGGATTTATTACCATACGTAATTTAAAAAAAAGTATTTTTAATTTTTGCTGAAAAATAGGCGGTCAGAAATGGCTGGGTACATAAAGAGTGGTATGAGTTCATCACATACCATGCATAATTTTTCCCCGCTAATGCATTTTTGTCCAACTTGAGGGATTTGGCTTTAATGAGTTTTTTAAAATTAACTAGTAGTTAGGCATTTTGAAATCTTGGAAAGCTATTTGCAGACCGAAATCACTTAGGAAGGTTAGGATGTGGGATCTCCATTTGTCAGCATTGGCAGACTTATCGACTTCTAGCCAGCAAATGTTCCCTAGGGATGCAGGAGCTGATGAAAACATAGAGTACATACATTTCAAAAATGCTCCTTCTGATACAAAGCACTGTCTCTGGATACTAAATTCTAATCTTGGTCCTGCTTGGCCTACTGATCTGGGAATCCCAAAGGTTGCTTTAAAAGCCTTAACTACCAATAAGTCAGGGAGCTTTGAATCTTTCCCTCTGGTAATGGGTGAGCCATATTGGAGGGTTGGCTGTAACTTGGCTTTCATGACTTTAAGAATATAGTCATATGATTGAAAATTCAGTTATTGTTTCAAGCATTTAAAAGCATGAATTAAAATCACAGTTTAGCCATTAGGTCTTTGAAATGGTATTTTAAAGAAACTCTATCTTCAGACACCACCCCTAAATATCTCTCCATATATTGAACTTCTTCTTTACAGCTCCAGTTTTCAAAATTTTAGTTTTTTTACCATTCAGTTCATGCCATTTATTTGTATGTAATCTGCAAAGTCATTTATAAGTTTTTGAAGGCCAATTGAAGTGTGACTCAGGAGGATAGCATTATCAGCATATTGAAGGTAGCTGACTTGCACTCCTCCCAACCTTGGGGCATGAGCATTCATAGAATCAACATACCATGAAAGATCTGATAGAAATAGATTTAAATGGCAGGGGGCAAGAACACAACATTGCTTCAGGCCATTATATGTCCTGATTTTCCTTGATAGGGAACTGTCCTCACCCAACCTGACTTGAACCCGGGTGTCCGTATACAAACGGACGATAGCCTTCAACAATGTCCCTGAGATGCCCCTTCCAATCAGTTTTTTCTATAGTAAATTTCAAGGCACTGATTCAAAGGCTGCCTTAAAGGCAATGAAAGCAAGTATAGATGTTGCTTTTTCAAGACAGCTCGCTCAGCATGTAAGGTGAGTGCAAGCAGGTTGGTAGTGGTAGACTGGCCCTTTCGAAAACTAGTTTGGTTAAATGGAATAATGCTCTCCTTCCAATTCTTTCAACTATACGGAGGCAAAAACTTTTGCATCAACATCAGTCAACGCAATTAGACGATAATTGCATTAATTATTTACCAAACCACTTTTAGAAATAGGCTGCAATATGCTACCTTGCCATGAATTTCAATACTTCATTGAACAATTCATACTATATTTCCGCCCACATATCAACATTGGCACGGAACCGGGCATTAGGCAGCCCATTAGGACCAGGAGCGCCATTTGCAAGAAGCCCATGTAGCAAAGTCAATACTTGATTACAACTTATGCGATCTAAATTAAAATTCAAGCCAAGGCTAGAATGGCTAGGATTGCCTATGGTATTTATCCCCTGGCACTCAATACTCTCCCTATTGATAGTTAATATACGGATTTCCCCGTAACTAATACACATATTTGTTTGATTTATAGCCTGATCCATTGAACCATACAGATTGGTGATAAAAGTTAGTTACCCAGCTGGTTTCCAAAATATTTACACAAAATGCCCTACAGCCTCCCCTTTCCAGCTTGTTAATTCTTGTAGTCATCCACATTCATAGGCAGCAATATTCAATATGTGTGTGTGTGTGTGTGTGTCTGGATACACTATATTTTGACCTCAATATTTTTGTAAGGTTCTATTTGGAGCTACAACTGCTCAGGGAAGCTTGTACTGTTGCTGCAGTCAGCTGTCTTGTACATGTACATTGTGTTAAGAAATCTTGAACTGCTGCTTCCCACACTGTGAGCCTACTGTGTGTTAGTGATGCTTTTAAAAATGTCTTCACTGCACAATACCCACAATGACTGGCTCATTTCATTTTCATGCCCATCTTCCTGTATGGTCAAGGAAGGCCTTATTGTGACAGGCATGCTTATACGAGAAAGTCATTCCAGCTCATCTTTGTGAGTTGGATGCTTGCAGCTAAACACACAGCAAATTCAACTAAAATGCCTCTTATTTTCTATTAGGTGAACACAGTTATAAGTAGACATTGCTGTGTGGAAGTAAGGAGAGCAAACCGAATATCCACTGATTTGTAAAAGTATTCAACCTTTACCTCTGTGGCTTTCCTTAACAGTTTAATTGTGTGCTGACCATGACTGTGTGCAGCAGATCAACTCTGCAATCTCCCTCACAGTCCCAAAGGTCACGGATATCATGCTGTTCTGCTGCATTCTTCTATCATATCAATGTGCACTGGAGGAGACTAACATTAATTGCCTGTGACTGTAATTGGTTTTCTATTGGTGGCCAGGCCAGTGCCTGGGAAAACACACTCCAGAACAGCTGTCAAACATGGAGGATGGCAGAAAGTAATAACATGTCAGGAGTGTTTCTTAAACAGAAATGACAGGATCCTAAGCCCCGCACAAACAGCCAAGAAACATATCTCCCAGTAACCAGTTTATAAACAGTTTCCGATGAGAATGTAACACTTAATTGTATAAAATGTGATGGGAATTCTTTGCTAATTTGAGCGGAAAGGAAATAATCCTCGAGGTCAGTGCCGGTGGATTAACATTACACTTGGAATGATGTTATTACAACGAGTTTATTGCTTCAAAAACAATGTAAAAAATGCAACTAGAAAATGATGTATGTCATCGTACAAACGAATGTGTCCTTTGCAATGTTATAATGAGGATGGAACCAACCTAAGATGAATGTTCTCAATATATATGTTTCCATGCTCATGCACTTGATTTATAGACTATAAATGCTTTTGTATGATAAGCAAGTCAGTGCATGAGCAATTGAGAACATTTGCCAGTTTATGAGCAAGTAAGGGGTAGATTTCATTTTGCATGGCCTGACTTGTAGATGCACATTACATACTCAGGGCCTTATTTATGAGCCCCTTGCACTGCTGGTGCATCACTTTTGGTGATGCACCGGCAGTGTAAAATATGCGCCACACTGCAACATATTTACAAAGTGACGCATCTAAGCAGATGTGTCACTTTGTAAACCCGTGCGCTACATTATACCTGCGTCAAGTATAATGTATGCAGGGTGGGCGCTCCCCCGCATAAAAAGGCTTTTTAAAGTGTTGCAATGAAATCTATGAGATTTCACTATGACTCTTCCAGGACGCCACTACTCCACATCCGTACGCCTGCCACACAGCAGGCGTAAAACGGGCGCAGGACCTTTAACATGGGGTTGTCCCATGTGAAAGGACACATTGCTGGAGTTGAGTCTGATTTCAGACACACCCCAGCAATGCACCATTTTTGCCACTACAGATACGTCCGGAATACTGACATAGCTGTAAATCCTTGTGACATGGAGTGCCGTACAGCAGATACAGCACATCCATGGTGTAGCAAGGATGGCGTACTTAAAATTGCTGCATCGCTCTTTTCATGCAGTGATGCAGCAATTTTCATTAATGAGGCCCTCAAAATCCTCTAACAATGCTGGTATCAACGGATGAACTAATAGACTGAATTTGAATAACAATTTTAGGTTGGAGTTCTACCACTATATCTAGTTTGAAACATTGGCCAGTCCAAATAATATTTCCAGAATATCAGCTACCACAGTAATGTGAAGTTTATTACATATAGGTACGTATAGATTTACTATACTTAACTATATTTCTATATACTTTAATGTAGATGTGGAGTTAAGAATAGTAAATCTAGACTTACCTATATATATTGATCTTCGGGGTTTGAGTGGCCTATAAGACATTCAGGCAATGCCCGACTGGCTGCTCTGACAAGCCTAAGTGAGGGCTGTGTGTTAGTGGGCTGTTTGTGAGCCTGTTTATGATCTGCTGGGCTTTTACTGTTGATTTTCCAGATATTAAAAATAATTGCCTGCAGCAAGATCAAACCCATGCAGTACTCCGTACCATATAAAACACTTATACAGCATGGCTCTATAAGTTCAAAACTGCCCCTTTTGCAAGCATGGGCCATTGTTTTTAGCTATCTAATTCACTAATTGGGGCCGTTTTTAGTTTGGTATCAGGGAGTATTTCCCATCCAAATCCGACCCTGCTTATCTTCACAATATTCAGGATACAGTTTTATTGCAGGACAATATTCTGTCACTTAATCTTGTGATGTATATACCTTTTGGTTTCTCAGAAACATTCTTAAAAAACATTATAAAATCAAACTGCCACAGTAGAGTAAATTGGCACAGTGAAAACATAACAGAAGTGAAACAAGGTGTACTGGAAGGGTGGATGGGAAAGGGGGCTGTCGGTTCACATTGAAAGACCGCAAGTTTGCTTCTGTAGCTAGATGCAGTTTGGCACAAGCTGAGATCAATGGGAATCAGACTGCGCTTGATGTCTTGCATTAGTATGCTAGTTCTTTGCAAATGGAGTCCAATGTGGGACTCTTTTCAAAAAAATAAGCAACCCGTTAAATGCACACCTCCACTTGCAACTGAATAGGAGGTTTTCTGTCACCATACAAAGTACCATTGACCTCCACATTGTAACTGCACCCAGCTTGGAGCCAGGGCAGGGAAGTCAGGAAATTCCACATAGCTTCTCCCACCTTCTAGAGGAGGGCACCAGCGTATAAAAATAGGGCCTTAGACACCAACTGTTCAGCTCACTCCTGGACCTTTGGAAGAACTCTATGAGAACTGCTTGCTGCTGCTTGTTGCTGTGCACTCTGCAAGACTTTTTTGCTGTACCATGAAAAACTGCTTAACTGCATGAAGCCTGCCTTGGACCCTCGGAGGCCAGCCCTGCATCTTCATCTGACTCTAGGGCTACCTTATTTACTACAAGGGCTAATTTGCTGGCTTCCTGTTCAGAGCCACAAGCACACAAAGTACTTCCACCATCTTGAACCAGCAATTGTACCCAGCCTGAGTGAGTCCTGAACCCCATTTGGTGTCCCACAAGTCTTGGGCCATCGGTTCTGGTTCTGAAAGTGCCCATATGGCCAACTCCTAAAACTGGGAACCAGGAGGAGACCAGGACCAACCTGTTCATCTGTTTGCCAGAGGTGCATCGCTGGTCAGATTAACTTTGCGGTTTCTTCCGCTTCATTCTTCCCCACAGCAGAAAATCCTGTACAACACTCCTTCGCCAAAGAGGTATCTGGCCTTCTGGAACTGTCTTCGGCTAGAGCTCTCTGCGTCGTACCGCTGAAGATTTTTGACTTCCAAAAAAGGCCAAGTCCGAGCATAGAAATTTTCATTTTCGCTTTGACACAAGGCTGCCCAGCAACAACGATTCCTCCTTGGACACCGCCTGAAGCCTTGCCCCACTGAACTTTGCCTTTTCAGAAATGTTTTCAAAAATTGTCTTCCAAGTCAGAAGGTAAGCGCTGACCAGACCCAATCAACTTATTTTGTCCTAACCACACTCCATCGTGATCAGCCATATTTTTTTACTTTGTCCCGCCCTTGCACGGCTACATGTCCACTGTTGGAGCTTTACTTTTTCAGATGCTAGATTTTTCCAAAAACTTAAAAAATGAATAACTAAGATTCAGCTGATTTTTTTCTTATGGGTTGTGTAGTATGAACACTTTACAGATTGCCTCAAAGTTAAGCCTGAATGTGTCTAGGGCCAAGCTACGCAGGGTTAAGAACAGGTTAATGTAGGGACTTTTTGTGGTCCACCCTGAAAGGGATTATGGCTGTTGCTTGACCTAGGCTCACACCTCAGTCAACCAACATCCCAATTTCTCACAGAGGCCCTGGGCAAAAACATTTTGACCCGATTCACAAAGATAAACTTACAGTTTGTGTAAGTTTACTCTTTTTTTGTGTTCACAAATAAACAATTTAATAACTGTGCAACTGTGGAGAACTTTGCACATAAACAGATAAGCCTGTTCTATCTCCACAGTTGTGAAGTTACTATTAAATGTTTGTTTGTGATTACGAAAAAAGAGTCAACTTACATAAAAGTGTACATTTACCATGGTGAATCGGACTCATAATCCCTTGGGACTCTACCATTAACTTTACCTACTCAGCAGACAACCACCCCTCCTCAGCCAATGTGAATGCCACTTTTTCCCTAATCTACAGACCTGATAGCAGCAAAATCCTCTTTGAGGAAATCACACCTAATCTATTATTTAATGCAAAAGCATCTTTCTGTTGGGCTTCAAATTCCCTATCACTTCCTCCAGCAAGACTTTGGAAGAAGCACTGTTAGACAGTTTCCACACTATGAACATCAAACTGATTGAACTAATCCACGTCAAAGTCGTCATTGTCAATCTGGCCCGCACAACCCTGCAGACTTTCAATTGACACTGGGATGTTAGACCATGCTGTCATCCTGATCAACGTCCCTGGACAAGTAACAACCACATCACTCAAAATCCACCAAATCATAGTACATCGTACTATTCCTTCCAAACAACACCTCTCCAAACTTGAATAAGAGAGAGAGCAGGCATTAGAAGTCAGGGGAATAAAACCATTTAATGAATCAAAATTCCCCAGAAATAGGAACACATGAAAGACGCGTGTCGGCAGTAGCACTGCCTTTGTCAATTTCAACATGCACCATATTGTTGCTCCTTTTAAGTCTAAAACCACAATGAACATAGACAACATACTTCATTTTTCGACAGCATTGATAGTGTGCTATGTGCGGAAGCTTTAAACATATATGCATACACAGAAAAACGTATATCTGCAATTTCTCAGCATAGTAAACATATCTGACTCTTAACCCCTTCAGCGCGGCCCGAATTTTCACGCTGTGCTGAAGGTTCTATTGAGCGGGCGGGGCCGTGACGGAGCAGTTCCATTATGTGCACAGCCCAACCGATGCGACTCATGAGCACCGAAGGTGTTAAGTAAGTGAATTAAAATAGCATACTGCTAGTGCACAAAAATAATCCTCCCCTTAGTTCAGGCACTCTTGCAAAATGACGCAAGGGTGTCAGAGCTGGCGCACAGCTGCTGTTGGTGAGCTGGCACAGGGGAGAAAGACAGGAAAACGCAGTATCTTGTTTATTGTAATGTAATGTAAATTCGTTTTATATAGCAAGCAAATACTCAAAGGTGTCTTAGCGCTGGCTGTGACACATCAGATGAGAAGCATTAAACGGGAGCGAGACAACTGCACTTAAATGAAAGATTCAGTAAAGAGCCAGTTCTTCAATTGATTCCTGAATTGTAACAAGCTGGGTTGGCTGCATAAAGATAATGGTAGAGAATTCCAAAGTTTCCCCGCACAGAAGGAGAACGTCTTTCCACCCCATCTTGCTTTCTTTATAGTGGGGACGATTATAATTTTAGCGGAGCTGGATCTTAAGTGCCTACAGGGGGTATACCAAGCAAACAGATTCTGAAAGTAGACAGGACCTGCCCGGTGAACCTCTTAATGGACCAGGCAAAGTGCCTTAAAAATGAGCCTCTTCCTGACAGGCAGCCAATGCAGGCCTTTCAGTGATAGGGAGAGAGATGCAAACTTAGGAATTTTTAAAAGCATTCTGGCTGCTGCATTTTGTAATAATTGAAGAGTTTTCACCTGTTGCTTCGGGGCACCCAAGTATAGGGCATTACAGTAATCATTCTTCGAGGTAATGAGTGCCACCATCACTTACTTTTGTAGATCCTAGGGAATAAATGGAAAGATCGTCTTTAGGACCCTAAGCAAAAAGAACCCAAAAGAGGTGATTTGATTTATTTGTTCTGAGAAGCTCAATTTAGGATCAAAAATGACACCCAGGTTTTTCGCTTTTTCGCTTTTCGCACCAGCACTGGAAGCAGGCAAACATCAGTCACTATGACAAGTTCCAGAAGGTGGTGTCCCTTCCAAAGAGCAGGACCAAAGAGCAGAAACTTCCAGCGCATTCCTGCCCTTTTATTTTGACACACGGCAGTGCAGCTGTGCGGCGAAATATTGTAAATGAGACCCGTAGTTTGTTGATGGGTGTTTTGAAGGTGACTACCCTTTGCGTTGTCTCCCCCAGATTTTAGACCTTAATTGTCTTGTTGGCTCTAGAATTCTGTGTACTTTACCTCTGCTAACAAGAGGTAAATTCCTTTGCTCTACATTCACACATAATAACATTTGCATACACCTGATTGGCATATTTAACTTACCTATAAGTCCCGAGTATATGGTACAAACTGTGTCCAAGGCCTGTAAGTAAAATGTCACTGGGATGCTGCAGCACCCATTGTCCCATCCACTGCAGTGGCACAGCAAACCTGTCCTCAGGACTACTACTATAACCTTGCTACACAGTTTTGAAACTGCCATTTTGACCTGTCAAATAAACTGATTCAACTGGCATATACCTTTTTTCTACATACTAATGTCACCCCCTAAGTTAGGGTGCATGGTATTTAAAAGCAGGGCAGGTGAACATTTAGGGCCCGATTATGAGTTTAGAGGTGATTCGGCGGGTCCGCCCTCTGCCGTTCTGCCAAACCCCTGGTTGGGCCGCCCACCAGATTACGAGTTAAACTTGTGTCTGGTGGGTTTTTGGCGTTCCCACGGCTGTACCTTTAAAAATAGGCACCAAAATTGGGACAGCAAAAGCAGTTCCTGCAGAGCATGTACTCGAAAGTCCATGCTAAACAGGAACTGGTGTGCATGCACACCGGGGGTCACATGTTGTGCCCTGCTGTGTGCATACACATGGCGAGAGGCACAAGGGGACTCCAAAGGCCCATTTCTTTCCTCTCCACCAAGAATTTCATGGAGCAGAAATCAACATGAAAACCATGACGGGGAGGAAACTCGTAATATGCTTGGCGGGACCACGACGGCCACACCAAGCATATTGTAGCATCTGGACCACCATGTCACATCCAGAGATTGGTGGTTCCCTGGAGGCGGCTCCATGGTGGTCCCACTGGCCAAGTCGTTATCAGGTGGGAGACCACTACCACCGCGCCACCACAAGTCTTGTGGTTTATGAGGACCGCCAGACTTGTAATCAGGCCCTTAGTGTCACTCATGTCCTTACAGTGAAAAAGATATTTTCACTATAACGAGGCTGTCTGCCTCCATAAGTAAAAACTCTGGATTACATTATTGCCCCTAATAATGTTAATTTCAGGAGTATTTCAGAAGTATTTCAAGGGCTCTTGCTATCAGTTAGACAAAATCCAATGTACTGGTAAAATCAAATTTTCTCAAACTTTTAAGAAAAGGATATTTTAGAAAAATTACTTTTTCCTTGCCTAAAGCCTATAAAGCCTTTTCGTAAGTATTCCAACTGTCATCTGGCAGATGATGGTTCCCCTTTAGTGAGGTGTGAATTGCTCCCAGGACAAGGACAAAGTGTGTGGGGGAGTTTGGGGAAGGCCTATCCTTCCACTGACAGGATGACATTAACTTCAAAGGAGGCCTACCCAGTCACAGGCAGACGTAGATCAAACCTGGGCCTACCCCTGCTGTTGTCCTTCTAGTCAGGCTGGAGCCAATCCCCGTGGGAGAGGGAGATTCTCCAGAACTGGTTTAAAGTGACCACAGGGGAGGGGTTGCCAATATCCACAGCCATACCTCTGGGTGGTCACAGGGACCTCTGAGCAGGGGCCGAAAGGTTTTGCCATTTTGGATATAGGAGAAGAGTGGCACTGTGGCCAGGAGATGACATCACCCTCGGGCTGGTGCCAAGCATAAATATGGCACCCCGGAACTCAACCCCCATGAGGTGGGTTATAAAACAAGAAGTGCCCTGCTAACTAGTGGGACACTAGACATCTGTAACCAAGCCACTCTATGTGAGCCATGTTGCTATACCCAAGCGGAGGGCACTGACAGTGCAATAGAGGGTCCACAAACTAGATGTGCACAGTATTTCTGAGTGGGCTTGCATTGGAACAAACGAGCTGATCACTATAATAAAGAACCATTGTAACAGCAAGAGAAAAGGTCAAGAGATTACCTGTTTTACTGGACAAGTTTGAGTTTGGACAAGGTATGCTATTGCTGAGCCAAGGATACATTAAAATTGTCGGGATACTGTATGATTCAGCAAAGCCTATGTAGCTCGACTACAGTGAGTTTATTTGTATGTATTTAATGTTGAAAAACCAATAATTTTTTTTATAAATAAATGTTGCACCCCAGTACTCTTTTGCTACTGCCTAGCACTGCTGAAGACTTTCCACTGCCAAAAAAGTTTCTAAGTGCGAAGAGAACGTTTTGATTGGGACACACCATGGCCTCTGTTCCATCACTGTCAGTTCTAACTTTCATCCTAGTACCGGTTAAGTGCACCCACATAACCGTGGTTGACGCTTTATGCTTTTGAGTGAAATTGTTAATTCAACTTTTAAAAAAATCACATCACTGGTTACCTGTATTGGATTTTTGTTGTTTTGGTGTCATTTTATTTATTAAAATATTCTCTATTTTTCTAAACTGCCTTGGGATTTTTCTTTGTATTGGGCTTTTACTTTATTACTGTTTAAGTACTATATAAATACTTTACACATTGCCTCTAAAGTTGTCTGCCTGCTCTGTGACACAGCTAACAAAGGGTTCAGCTCAGGTTTATTTATTGGCGTTTGGGGTTCACTCTGACCAGGATTGTGACCATTACTTGAGTTGAGTTCTAACGCCTCCCAACTAATAATCCAATTTCTTACAGGGAGTTGTTATATAGTGCATTTTTCATGCACTCCAAGCCTTTCAAGAGACAGCACCAGCACCCTGGAAGGACTGCGCTCCTTTTCTTTCCTTATGATGGATTTAGAACAGGCAGGTTTAAAGTATAGCTTCTCCAAACTCACTAAGTCTTAAGAAGTAAATTATGTCTGTGGCAATGGTCTCTAGCAATCTCTTGCACAAAGCATTGTTTCTGATGCAAATAAAACTGAAAATCAATGTAATCAGTCACTATCCAACGAAAAGACTGCATTTACATGGGTTTCCTCTATACAAGAACACCAACGTGGTTTCAGATCCTACTGCAGCACTGAATTAGCAAGCATCCAATTCAAGTATGGCATCCTTCTTGTGATACAATAGGACTCCTGACCATGCCTTGCTTGTTCTGTCTGTCACCTTACTTTCAATTCCAGCACAATATCTTCTTATCACACATAACATTTAACGGCAGTGCGCTATGCTAATTAATTCTCTGTTTTTCTCTACAGCCAGTATGAAACCACCCAGAAAGGCAGATTAATATCAGACCCAATTCTCTGCTAGTCATTTGAAGAGCATCAGATACAGTGCAAGCAATGGTAGCTTCAATAAGGCAAAGCAAAGACAGCAGCAGTGGAATATTCCTTCACAAACACAGAACAGGAAATGCATCAAGAAAAGGCCATTCTGAAGCCCTAATGCAGAAGTTGTAGTAGGGGCTACTACTAGGCCACCTGTTGAAGTTGTGTATCACATTATATCTTTGATCAGAGATGCAAATCTCCAAAGCGAAGATAATAAATCCTATGGCAAGAAAATAGCATAAAGGAACTGGTGGGTTGGGCCATGCGGTATTAAAAGAGGCAAACACAATGGCAGTGAGATCCTTGAGCAATTATCCTAGGTGAGCTTATTTCCCAGGTTGCCTCAAATATTGATCACTGTTAGGATGAAACCATACACTAACTTGGGGTTCACCATTTAAATTTGGTCAAACCCTTTGCCATGGTTTTTGCCCTTTTCTACCCTTTAAGTTAACACAGGATTTCCAATACTACCACTACTATTCGTTTGTGATTGTAAATGCATGTTTGTTGTTCACAAAATGAAGATATAAGTTACCAATAATTTAGGTTAAGAAAGCATAGTATACTCATTAGCTATTAAAGGCAAGCAAATCTGCTAAGCAGTTATTAAAAGTTCGAACATCATTGACTTCACATGGTGATACTTTCCACCTGACCAGTTTCATTATTGATTACTGTAATAATTTGTAGACTTATTTCTAAAATAAGATTATGAATAATAGACAGGATATAAGGAAAATCAAAAGGTTCCAAGAATCATGGCTGATGGGGGTCGTGTGTCCCAATTCCACCACAATTTGACTCTAAAATAGACTTTATGTTTAGAGATGTAACTAACAGAGTTTAAGAAACGCCATTAAAGTAAATCATTTATTATCTTTCAAAAGGATTTCCTGGACAACCGTCATTGTTAGGAAATGTATGCAAATAATTATTTCCAGTAATATAAAATGTATTGATAGCTCATTTAAAACAACCCCAGTATTTAATGTGGGAAAGAGTTAATCAATTACTGAAAAATGCTCCCATGGCTCCTACTGAAAGCAAACACTGTATTCAATTTTCAAATGCACCATTCTTAATAAACAATCTGTGCTGCAGGATAGGGATCTAATAAGACAAAGAATATAGCGGGGATCCTTCAATCCTTCCCTAGACCTGCAGAGGAATACAAAGAGCTCTTTTAGGTGCCCTGTCATCATTGTCTGCATCAATTGATGACTTTTTTGATTTGTTAAACCTTTCCATTCCATTTAACAACATGACCACTCATTTTTTGCTGTCTAGCATGGTAAAGTTTACAAAGTTGTCAGACCTGACCGGCATATACTTTATCTCTCTAGTGTTTACTAGAATTTAAATGTGTCAAGAATGCTCCTAATAAATGTTGATCACCTACAAAGTTCAATGTGATCTTATTTATCTCTCTTGCTGTATCTGGGGATGACTAGTAGCAGTTTGGTATTAGAGCGGTTACTTTTTCTTACTCAGTGGTGGATCCTGGATCCAGAGCTTGTGCATCTCCTGTAGACAGTTGAAAGAATGCGTTTAAGTCAAACAGGCGAATTTTAAAGAATATTTTTAGTTTGTAAAAATAGACACTTAGAAACTTTTCTGGTGAAAACCAGACAATGGATTCTTATGGAAGGAAATACAAGTTACTGGTAAGTATGGTTAGAATTACTTTTCAGGGTCAGTGCTAGGCTCAAAGAAGCAGCACTGAGTTCACTCCTGATAACAGGTGAGTAAATCGGAATTTGTAGTTCGGCTGATTTTAGAGGAATATTAGTACGGTTCAAAAATCAACACTTAGAAGTATTTCCAAGACAATGAATTCCTATGGAAGGAAATACAAGTTACTGGTAAGTACGGTTAGAATTACTTTTCAGGATCAGTACTGGGCTCAAAGAAGCAGCACTGAGGTCACTCCTGATAACAAGTGAGTAAATAGGAATTTGTACTTCTGCTGATTTTATAGGAATTTTATAAAGTTAAAAAACTCCACACTTAGAAGAATTTCCAAGTGAAAACAGTCAATGTTAGCCTATGGAAGGAAATTCAAGTTAATGTAAGTACGGTTAGAATTACTTTTCAGGATCAGTAGTGGCCTGAAAGATGCAGCACTGAGTTCTGTCCTGATAACAGGTGAGTAGATCAGAATTCGTAGCTCAGCTGATTTTATAGGAATATTTTAAAGTTCCAAAACTCTACACTTGGAAGAATTTCCAAGTGAAACCAGTCAATGTTAGCCTATGGAAGGAAATTCAAGTTACTGTAGGTACGGTTAGAATTACTTTCCTGATCAGTACTGGGCTCAAAGATGCAGCACTGAGTCTCTCCTGATAACAGGTGAGTAAATCGGAATTCGTTGTTCGGCTGATTTTGGGTGAATATTTTAAAGTTCCAAAACCCCACACTTAGAAGAATTTCGAAGTGAAACCACTCAATGTTACCCTATGGAAGAAAATTCACTTAGCAGGTAAGTAGTGTTATTGTTACTTTTTCTTACTCAGTGGTGGTTCCTGGATCCAGAGTTGGTGCATCTCCTGTAAACAGTTGAAAGAATGTGTTTAGGTCATACAGGCGATTTTTAAGGAATATTTTTAGTTTGTAAAAATAGACACTTAAAAACTTTTCTGGTGAAAACCAGACAATGTATTCCTATTCAAGGAAATACAAGTTACTGGTAAGTATGGTTAGAACTACTTTTCAGGGTCAGTGCTGGGCTTAAAGAAGCAGCACTGAGGTCTCTCCTGATAACAGGGGAGTAAATCAGAATTTGTAGTTCGGCTGATTTTAGAGGAATATTTGTACGTTTCAAAAATCAACACTTAGAAGAATTTCCAAGACAATGGATTCCTAAGGAAGTAAATACAAGTTACTGGTAAGTACGGTTAGAATTACTTTTCAGGATCAGTAGTGCACTGAAACATGCAGCACTGAGGTCTCACCTGATAACAGGTGAGTAAATCAGAATTCGTAGTTCGGCTAATTTTATAGGAATATTTTAAAGTTCCAAAACTCCACACTTAAAAGCATTTCCCCGTGAAACCAGTCAATGTTAGCCTATGGAAGGAAATTCAAGTTACTGTAAGTATGGTTAGAATTAAATTTCAGGATCAGTAGTGGGCTGAAAGATGCAGCACTGAGGTCCGCAATTGAGCCCCCCACACAGGTTTTTTTAATTGAATTTTTTTTAAAAAGAAGCCCCGGGGGTGGTGGTCCCCGGGGCTGGGCGGTCCCTACGGGCCCCCATTATTATTTAAAAAAAAGAAGCCCCTGGGGGTGGCAGTCCCTGGGGCTGTGGAGGGGCCGTGCGCCCCCCGCATACGTAACATTAAAGCCCCGGTGGTGGCGATCCCTGGGCTGGGGAGCCCCTCTGGGCCCCCCATTGTAAATAAATACATTTACCCCGGGATTTGGCCCCCCTGGGGGCTAATTTTAAAAAAAGCAGGCTTCGGTTTTTGTTTTTTTTCACGGGATACACGTATCCTACACTCATCCCGCGATTTAAAAAAAAAAAGCTAACCAAACATAACACAGAATTTCATTTGGATACTGTCCTAGAATTACATTGAAGGTAAATGGTCACTCCATAATGTTCATCATCAACAGTGGGGCCTTGATTAATATTATGCCAGTGGAAAAGTTCAACATCCTCTCATGTGTACGATGCCTCACTCCTCAGACACAAAAGTATATATCTGGGCAGCTTCTAAACTGTTAAAAAGACATGGGTTATTCACAGTGGCAAAGTAACAGAAAACAATGTTAGTATGAGCCTTCATTCATGTTCTACAAGGAACCTCATCTATTGCATGCTTACTCAGTGTTGCCACAGCGACTGACATAGGGTTAATATCCCTCAACTATAACAGTTGTGCTCAGCCTGATATTGCAGGGCGATCCTGTCATTGTTTCATGGCTGTCTTATCAATAAAGATGTTTGTTCTGTTGCCCAGTAGCAATGTAGAGTTTTTATTTGCAACAAAAACTGGAGAGATAGAGTTTAAAACGATTTTATAACATGACATAATTGAATGTTCCACAGTCCCTATGCCATGGGTTTTGCCTATAATAGTGATATTAAAGAAAGACAGTAGGGGAGCGGTGCTCATTTGTATTGATATGCACCAGCCAAATGAAGCCATTGAGAGGGAGAGACACCCTGGTCCCCATATAGCGGACATGATCATGAAACCTAACGGAGCTAAAGTATTTTCCCATCTTGACCTTAATAAAGGGTACCACCAACCTGAGGTAGAAGAGAACTGCAGATATTTTACCACTTGTTCCACTCATGTTGGTGCATTCAGATATAAGAGACTGAGCTTTGGAGTATCTTCAGCTACTGAGATATTTCAGGATGTCATTCACAGAGTAATGCGATCTGTTACACATGCTTTAACCCCTTCCATGCTGGTGACGAACCCCAGCCGTCATGCACTACGGTGCTCGTGTGCTGATGACGGCTGGGGTTTGTCATGGCCCGCCCGTGTTCTGCCGGCGGCCGCACACGGGGAAAATCGCGGCCGCACGGAAGGGGTTAAATTACAATGATAAAATACTGGTTTTTGGATGCACTCAAAGAGAACAGAACAACACCCTTACTCAAGAGTGCCAGTTACCTGCTGATGCAGGCCTCACTTTGAATGCAGGTAAATGTGAATTCCACAAAGCCAAACTCACGTTTTTATGGCACATATTCTCTGATGGGTCCATGATTCCAGATCCAGACAAGAGGGAAGCACTATTGCCCACTTGCCCACCTCAAGATGTTACCATGCTGCAATCCTTTCAAGGCATGGGCAGTTATTGCTTACAATACATTCCCAATTTCGCCATGGTGAGAGCCCCATTGATAGATTTGACAAAGCGGGATGTTCCTTTTCGATGGTCACCTGAGTGTGATCGAAGTTTCAAAGAAATAAGACACGCAATTGAGAAAGCAACTGAAATTGCCTACTTCGACCCTAGGCTACACATCATCAAAGTCAAGGTAGATGTGACCCCGGTGGGGCTGGGAGACTTCCTTGCTCACCACAGTGGCCACCCAGATACTCACAGATATAATATTGTCTCTGCCAGTCGAAGTTTGTCTGAAACAGGACATGCCTAGTGTCAGCTTGAGAAGGAGTCTGGCTGTGGTGTGGGCCTGCAAACATATTCATGTAGTATTCCTCTATGGAAAATGATTCACTGTCATCAGAGACCACCTGGCATTACTTGCTATTTTTGGAAACCTGAAGGCTAAGATGCCCCCTTGCATTGATAGGTGCGGTTTGAGGCTGCAAGAGTACAACTGGGAGATTGTGCACAAATCTGGAAGGATCAGAACCCATGTAATTTCTTTTCACCATCTGCCACTACATTGTCCTAGTTCATCACCTAGGAAGGCTGAAGAATACCTCAACTTTATTGTGAGGTCCAGTACACCTTTTTTTTTTCAGTGTGCATGTTTTATTTATAGGGAAATGCACCTAAGCTCTAAAGGAGAATTATGCTGACAATCGTCCCTATATGCTCTCCGCTTCTCTAGGTTGCATCACTTGAAGAAGGACCATTTGGCCTGCCTATCACAGACCAATCAAGTCAAGGTTGTATAAAAGGTTTTTAATTCACTGTGTAGTACAAGTCACCAAGGTCCTGAGGAATTGCTAGTTTAGCAAGAAACATGTCGACCTAACCAGAGGGTTGCAGATACCTTCGCCACTTACTTCCGTAGCGTCTATCTCCCCTCCTACTTTTTTAACCAAGGGAGTCAGCCACGCTATTAAAAATCATTGTGGACTGACTTAACTTTTTTAATCACCACCACCTTCTCACGACTACACACTTTTTCTGCCCTCTCACACGCATGCACCATATGGCTGGAACAAAAGATCTCCGCTAAAGAGCCCCTTCACGGGTGCACGTCTGACATTGCAGTGCCAGTCTGACGAGGAGCAGGACCCATATGATGAAGCATGACACCTAGCTTGCTGGGTGTGTGAGGGTTCTAGTTCCCAAGAGGAAAATTTCCCTTTTTCCTTTCCCTCTTGGCTTTCCCTGTACACATACACACTCTTCCTTCTTAGTTCTTCTGGGGAACTTTGTGCTTTATTTTGCTACTAAGGTCCAGTACACCAGCGGCTCTGTCATTGATGCCACCAACACAGACAAAGACATGACTATCGTCAAAGAACCAATTGAGACACACTTATGGAGACATGGCATACAGCCTCTGGCTGATGATGCTGAATTCCAAACATTCTAAAACATACGGGATGAATTAGCAGTCCCACAAAAAGGCATAATGCTATGAGGCTTGGTGATCGTCATACCTGAGAGCCTAAGGCAGTGGGTTATGGAGTTAGTCCAAGAAGCACACAGTGACATTGTACCCACCAAAAGAGCACTGAGAGACAGAGTGTGGTTGCCTCGACTACAGGGGAGAGTAGAAAAGGATTTAAAAACATGCCACATCTGCAATTGCGTGTCCCGCAAGGTGACTCAACACAATGTCTGACCTTCCTTCCCATGCTTGGGAGAGACTCACAGTTTACTTCTTTGGACCATTAGGAAATGGACAGCATATAATGGTAGTTAGAGACGGAAATTCACATTTCCCCTTTGGTGGAAACATTGTCATCAACAACTCATCATACAGTCATAGAAAGGCTTGCTGACATTTTCGCAACCTAGGGGATCACAGATATCCTTAAGCCCAATAATTGCCCGCCCTTCAACTTTAAAGAGTTTCTTGCACAACTTAACGTCAAACACCAAAAAACTACAACCTTCTGGCCCCAAACCAATGGCGGAGTCAAAAGATTTATGGGCACCCTCAAGAGGGTAATTCAACAAGCGTCCATGGAAGAAATCAACTTGAACCAAGCTATGTCCCAGGCCCTCCAGGCCTATAGATCTACTCCCCATTCCACAATTTCTGAGAGCCTGGCTACCTTGTTGTTTGTGAGAGCCATCATAACAAAACGTCCTCAATGGGCATCAGATCGGTCAGTAAGCACTGAAAAACTTTGTGCCATTGACACTTCTCGTATGAGTAAAATGAAGGTGTATTCTGATCAGCACCGACACGCCCAGGAAACAGTCTTTGACAAAAGTACTGGCAAAACAGGAACATAAACGAAAGATGGATACCCGATTCACCATTAATCGTTTATAATTAGTGGGGTGAAAGGGACATATGGTGACAGCACATTGTCCTGGGAAGTCCATCATTTGGGATACATCACATTTTAAATGCCTACCTCGACACTTGCCAGCTCTTGAAACTACTTTGGAGGCAACCATACCTTCAGGTACGGCTCCCAAACCTCTCCATTGCCTGACGAGGGTGGATCTCGATATCCTGGGATCACCTGAGCCAGCATATTCCAAGGTCCTTGCAGACTGATTAAGAAGATGTGGTTTCAGTGATGACTGCCGCTCTTTATTTAACAAAGGGGGAGCTGTAGCATATTGATGCTATTAGCAGTAGGTCCCTGGTGGTTTTGGGCTGACTCTGAAAAGGAATTACGTCATATGTGGGGGAAGTGTTAGGATGTGGTTTGGGAAGTATGATTTAATGGGTGGAGTATGAATGAAGGTTGAAGAATGAAAACATGTTCAACCGCAGTTACAGTGTGTGGGGTAATCTGTTTGCATGTTTCAGGGTCGGGGAAGGCGCTACACCGCACCCATTCTTAGGAAGACTTTCTCAAGCTCAGGTATTATTGCTTTCCTAATGCAGTGTAGAGTGTGTTCATGGTTGCCATAATTGGGGAATTTCCATACTATATGCAGCTTTTTGGTAAATAAAGTAATGAGCCACGCCAGTTAGATAAGAAAGCAGGCTTTATTTCAGTCTCTAGCTCTCCTCATACTTTCTATACAGCATGTACCAAAATGGATAATGAAGAGGGAGAGAGGAACGGGAACATTCCATTAATAAGGGAAATACAAAAATTATTCAAATATTATAACAGCCTTTACAGTGCCTGTTTCTTTGCAGATTTATACTAATAGATGCAGAGATACATTAATGAAAGGAGATTGAGAAAGATGTGTAATGAAAATAAAGGAATAGTTATAAATTATGCCTCACAGGATCTCATACCTTGATAAAGGGATAGGATTTTTATTCTCCATAATATTGCATATTTTTGAATGGTGGGCCAATTTATTAAACAAAGAATACAAGGAGTTGGAGGAAAAAACTGCTCTGATGTATGTGTTTTATCAACAAACAAGGAATCTAATTTGTTGATAATCTTGACTGGACACGTGGGCCCAGATTTCCTACTGCTTTGAACCAGGTTTGCGTTACATTTGCAATGCAAACTTGAGGCAAAGTGGTATGCTGGGATTTACTATCCAATGTAAATTAGCATTTGCATCTCAGCGTAACTCAAAGTTTTGATATTTATATATATATGTATGTATATATATTGAGATATCATCAGTGATGTTCTGACCATGTCATGAATGATGTAATATGTGACATCGTCAGCAGTGCATTGCGGGGGCGCGAGTTATAGTTACCTCAACTAACTATAACAGCCAAATTTCTCTGATTTTGAACGAGTGCAATGTCCAACTAACTATAACTTCCCTGAAACCTGTGTTTTTTTCAGTGAATTTCTAAGGTTTTTTAAATGATAATTTCTAACTATAATGTCCCTGAAACCTGTTGTTTTGTCAGTGAATTTCTAAGGTTTTGTAAACGATAATTTCTAACTATAACGTCCCTGAAACCTTATGGTTTTCTCAGTGAATTTCAAAGGTAATGTATTTACCGTTGAACCTGATGAACATTATGGAGTGACCATTTACCTTCAATGTAATTCTAGGACAGTATCCAAATGAAATTCTGTGTTTTGTTTGGTTAGCTTATTTATTTGCTAATTTCTAACTATGCTTACAGAGGTAGGGAATATGCAGAAAGAGGGAGAAAGGTGCAGAAAGAAGCAAGAAAAATGAAGAAAGAAGCAACAGAAGTCCAGAAAGATGAAGAAAAGTGCAGAAAGCAGCAAGTGATATACAGAAAGAACCAACAGAGGTGCAGAAAGAGGCCTTGTTGCAAAGTCATCCTGTGCCCCCACCTTTTTGCCGACTGGTGGTAACTGACTCTGACTAACCAGGCCCGGAGCCAGTGCTATGCTGAAAGACACTTAGAATACAGTGAAAAAATCTACATACACTAGGGTACACTATGGGTTAGGGGACCCCTGTGATTGGCATGGCCTCTGCTGTAAGGCCCTAGTACATAATAGGGCAGGGGGATTAAAACTACCCCTAAGTCAGAGGTGCTGAAAGAGGCAAGAGAAGTGCAAAAAGAGGCAAAAGAATTACTACACTACACTGTTGATGATGAACATTATGGAGTGACCATTTACCTTCAATGTAATTCTAGGACAGTATCCAAATGAAATTCTGTGTTTTGTTTGGTTAGCTTTTCCTAGACATCAGTGTCCTTTGCAAGCAGCTAATCCCACATGTGCATGTCATCATTTAGTGGACATCATCTGCAAGCGCCCATCCTCCTCACGAGTACTTAATAGTAACGTTGAAGAACCATTATTTGATGAACTTGACAATGATTGACTTTGCTTGGTCTCTACTTGGTAGTTAACGTTACTCTTTGATTTTGTAGGTGTGGCGAGAGTGTTTTCCGGCTCGCTCTCATCTTTTCTTTCTGTTCTGACACACTTGACTTTTGTTTAGCTTGACACACAATTATGAAATGATTCTGTCCCATAGCCTTTGCAGATTTGATCTAGGACTGGATATTTTCCTTCATGGGGAAACGAAATTCCACATTGGCAGCATAGTTTTTTTTTCGAGGATGTTGACTTACGTGCATCCATTTTGTGCTTGTGCTTACTTTTCATGGTCAATGCTGATTCATTGTGCGCTGCCCTTAAATCCATGTCAGGAGCTTGTCGTTCTGCTTGTTCCACTGCTCTCACAGCCATCAGCATTTTTCTAGTCTGAGTGTCTCTCTAAACATGCACTTTCTAAAAGATCTGAAAGGCAGTCATAGATGACTCTGAGGTGCGTGACTTCTTCATCAGTAAAGTCACAGAATTTTCAATGTTTAATAGGTGCATCAAGTCTTTCGGCAAACTCATCCATCATTTCACCAGTCTGTTGTCGCGACTTGTTAAAAACATACCTTTGATAGTTAAAATTCGGCATTGGAATGAACTTGGCTTCCAGCGCTTCTTTCACTTTTCAGTATGATTTTGCATCAGTCTGTGAAACTTTCTTTAGCACTTCTTTTACTCCATCCCCTGAGAGGTTTTTCACATATTTGATGATTTTCTTGTCATACTCCTCCTCAAGCGCTTCTACAAAGCCATTGAATGTTTCAATCCAAGCAGTTCATCTGGCACCAATGTTTTGTTTTTTGGCTATGTCAAATGGCAGTGGTGGCTTTAATAACATGGCTACATGGTATTATGCTCTCCCTTCTACTGCCATTGTGTTAACACATGACTTTCAACTGATCACAGCGCAGGGCAACACACAGAACTTCTGCACGTATGGGCCACATGCCAGGAGCCTGTGTAGCTGTACACTCCAATCGCTTATGAATATGGGTATGCTCTCTTTGCTTTCTGTTTCTTGTATTTTATTAACATTATAGTAACTTTTCGTATGTCATCTGAATAGTTGCTCCCTTGGCCTGTGCTGATACTCCAGTGGATGATTCGTGATTGTGCTTCTAAGGGGTGCATCACACAGGCTTCTATTGACTCAATTTCTCAGGACACACATGCATGCAACACCATGAAGAGTTCAGGCTGTTTATGTAACTTAGGTGTGTTAAGAGCAATGTGCTATTTCAGGTTTCTCCCCGGTCACTCTATGTTCGGGGCACAGCACAGCATCTCTGTCGACAACCTTACTGCCGGTATTGGCGGGATTTTTAACACACTCTTCTGCAGGGCCTCTGATTGCCTCTGCAGCTGTGTATGGGCTGGAGCGGTGCTTTGACTCCACATGTGCCCCTGTCACAGATTGCTTTGTATCAATTCTGGCACACACTGCATGAACTAGCAGTTTGCCATACCGTTGCAAACTCTCAGGGAGAGCAGTCCTGTTTCCCACAGGCATATATCCCATCTTCGTCACCACATGTAGTACCTTCCCCAGCCCTGGAGAATGCAAAGAGATTACACCAAACACGGGACATGCGGTTGAACATGTCTTTTTTCTCCAACCTTCATTCATACTCTACCCATTATGCCATACTTCCCAAACCACACCCTAACACCTCTCCGCATATCACGCAGTTCCTGTTCAGAGTCTTCCCAAAACCACCAGAACCCTAGTGTGCATAGCATTGATCCAGCACCAATCAGGGATCGACAATCAATAATAACACAATTATACAGGCCCATACACATTTACCCAAACAACATGTAAAGATCCACTGAAAGACGCTGTGAGTTTCAAAACTCTGAACACTTGAAAGCAGTTGTTCATTTTACAGGCTCGTATCTAACACTCTAAATACCTAACTGACCCTGCATATCAACTCTTTTTTTTGGTCGATGGACCTAAAGTTGAGAAGTTGATGGTAATAATAAGTACTATCTATCGATCTATATTACTAAATAATCACAAACTCAGTTTAAGGTTATATTGTTTATTGCCAAATAAAGTAGAAAATACGAGGTCAACGTGTACAGGTTTACAAGGCAAACAATTCATCAATCAGAGAGAGAGAGAGAACATTTATCAATGCAAACAGTGTCAAACTCATATAAAAAATGAATAAATGCAAATGAAGGAGTGGATAGGCGAAGAGACAATAGTTTCAGAGACAGAATACATTTGCAGATTAATATGCAAAGTACGAATCATTTAGCTGTACTAGCCTAAGGAAATATTTGAAATACCACACCCTGGGCACGGGGATAGCAGGGGTCCCCTGAGACAGATTTGAAGGAACAAAGATTTATCAGGATACTGGATACAGGACAGGAACAAGAAATCGACAGATCAGCGACGATCTCCCTCAAGCTCTTCTTACAGCTCCCCAACCGACCTAACCACACCCCCAGGGCACCTCAATTATACTCTAAAACCAACATGTCCAACCCACACTTGTTGAATCATTTACAGAAACTCAGTCTCTCATTGGCTGATTTGGGGGATGTTCTATCACACCACTATAGTCACGTTCATAATTTTCATAGCATTCTTTGTTCTACTCAGTTCGAATTATGTTAGCCACGTCTCATGAATACACATTTTCTCCAGCAAGTAACATGTTACAAGTCTCTACACTTCCATTGTTCTTCTCTGCCGCTTCTGCGGAAGAAGTTTGTACATTTACTCTTGTTCTCATGGCCATCCTTCTGTTACTTGCTATTAGCTCTCATTCCCACCTGAGGCGGAAGCCGGGTGATAGGCTGTAACCTTTTAAAATTACTCTGCATTTGCTAATTATTATTTGCGTCGCATAAGTGTGTTTTAAACTTGTTGTGTATTTTAATACACTTCCCGCCTGAAAGCGCCTCACTGCCTCACTCCTCTAGCTCACAGTCGATTAAAGGGCTGTGGCTGGAGACGCGCGATCAGCCCCACAAAGGTTCAGATTAGACAAACTACAAGTCCCAGCGCCAGTGCGCTCTTGAAGGGACTACAAAAGGAGAAGGTCATCATTTCGCGCAGCGAACGCGAGCAGCGAGCGCGCCATAGCCGCGCCGGAGTCGAGCCTGAGTCTAGCTCGTCTGCGCTACTCCGCGCAGAGGCCGGGCCTAGGGCCACCCATAATACCCAGGTGATGCATTATTCAAGAGATTTTTTCTTATCCCTGAACTCTTCCTGTACCAACTGCCACCATGCTCTTAATGTCGACAAATGGGTGGGTCCAATTTGCTGTATTACTTGTAGAAAATGCTTATTACCTTATCATCCTATGGAGAACAACATGTCAGCCAACTTCTTTAAAAGTGGGCTTATAAATGCCCGCTCCATGTGCAAAAATGCACTTCATATATTTGATTTGATCAGTGAAAATGAACTGGATTGTTTGTTTATAACTGAAACCTGGCTACGGGACTGGTCTAATCCTGACCTCGTTCAGGCTGTTCCCCCCGGCTACGCTATCTGCAGACAAGATCGCGCGAAACAGCGCGGTGGCGGTTTAGCAATCATTTATAGAGAGGCCCTCAAATGCACCATCAGAGAACTTCCTGACATTGTAGAAGCTGAAAGTATGTTTTTTAGCATCCAATTACATGATACTTTCACTTTTTCAGGAGCACTGCTCTACCGTCCCCCGCAAAATCCCCAGCAGTTTCTCACAAGTGTAGGGGAGGTTCTGAGCGATATGACTGTTAGATGCGCCAATTCCACTTTATTGGGCGATTTCAATCTTCAATAATGTTTCCTGTTTTAAAGAAACTCTGCAAATCCTAGGACTGACACTTAAGACCTCTGGAGCTACCCATAAAGCTGGACAATCCCTTGATTGTATTAGTTCCAATCTGGATACACTGGTGGTAAAAAAATCCCTTACCTTTGACCTGGACGGATCATTATTTTATTGAATTTGACATCAAATTTTTAAGAAGTCAAACATTGTCCAAGAAAACAACTAATAAAGGGACCCCCTAACCCAATTGGGGCAAAATTATGAGCCATCCTGATCTCATTAGCTGGGCTAAAGATAGCAAACCCCCGTTGTCAGGTAATACCCTCATAGATTACCAAAACTTTGTAGGTTGGATGACAGAGATCAGCAGTAAACTTAGTCATTTACATAAAACAAAACTTCCCTCAGTAAATCGCAAAAATTCTGCTCCTTGGTTTTCAGATACCTTAAAAGATCAATTGGCTGTAGTTAAAAAACTAGAACATAAATGGAGACGAAATTATGGTATTGACTCCAAAATCATCTACAAAACAGCTAGGAAAGCGTACCACATCTCCATTAAAGCTGCGAAAACTAATTATTTTACTTCTCAAATTGAAGCAGCCAACAATAAACAAAAAAGAAATTTTTAAAATCGTTAACACCTTTACGAAACCTAAAATATCAACCCATGACATTCCTCCGTCCCAAACCTTATGTGACAACATAGCCAACTATTTCACACAAAAAATTGACACGCTCATTAAGGATTTTCCTCATCCTCTAATAGTAGAACCTGACATTGAGACAGTGTCTAATTCCCAACTTCCCAGATGGGAAAAATTCAATCATATTAGTCTTGAAGATTCTTTACAGGGAATCTCTGCACTTAAATCAGGCTCCCCTTCCGACCCATGTCCCCTAACTTTTCTTAAATCTATTGGACAGGAGGTTAATCCCTATATTAATGCTATCATCAACTCTTCTTTACAATCAGGAGAGATCCCGGCCCAGTGGAAGGTAGCGACAGTAAAACCCTTACAGAAAAAGTCATTACAGGACCCCACCATCTTATCTAATTTACGCCCCATCTCTTTACTTCCTGCCATCTGCAAAATCACAGAAACTTTTGCCAACAAACAACTGATGGCATTCCTTGAAAACAATGACATTCTCCATCCATGTCAAGCAGGTTTCAGGACTCACCATTCTACTGAATCGGCGCTTCTATCATCTACTGAAACCATACGTGCTGCTTTGGATCAGGGCAAATTGGCTGTCCTGATCCTTTTAGATCTCTCTGCGGCCTTCGACACGGTATCCCATGCTATCCTTTTACATCGCCTTACCAATGCTGGCATAGCAGGAACCGTGTTCGAATGGTTTAAAAACTACCTTGCCCATAGGCGTCAGATTGTCAGGCTGGGCGATCACTCCTCAGAAGAAAAACTGATAAAAACAGGAGTTCCTCAGGGCTCTAGTTTAAGCCCTACCCTGTTTAACCTGTATATGGTTCCCTTACTTAAATTAATTACATCTTTTAACATTAGTACTGTCGCCTATGCTGACGACACTCAACTTGTTCTGACTCTCGATAAAAATCATTCCAACGCAGAGCAAGTACTTAAAAACTGCCTGTCAGCAACCTTCAATTGGATGTCTCTTAACCACCTAAAATGTAACTCATCCAAGACTGAGATCATCCCATTCGGCCCCAACAATTCCTTTTCGCCCCAAGACTGGTGGCCCGAAAAAGCAGAACCCCCTCCCAATACTATCATTGCTGCCCGAAATCTTGGAATAAAATTTAACAGTGCCCTTACTTTCAATCAGCAGGCTAAGGAAGTAGCAGGTACATGCTTCGGTATCATCAGAAGCTTGAGAAAGTTCTTTGATTTCCTCCCCCTGAGTGCCAGATGCACTGTAGCTGTAGCCCTCATAAATTCCAGGTTGGACTACTGCAACAGCCTCTATGCAGGACTCAATAAATCTGCCCTGCATAAGCTTCAAATGGTCCAACACGCAGCTGCCAGACTGGTCCTCAGACTACCTAGGAAATCCTCAGCCTCCGCAGCTTTAAACACACTACATTGGCTTCCTATACACAAGCGCATACTGTTTAAAGTACTCATCATCACTCACAGAGCCTTCTACCATCATGGCCCACTCTATTTGCGTAAATACTTTAGACATTATCAACCACTCCGAGCCCTTAGGTCCTCCAACGCGAACCTGTTGCATGTTCCCAGGTTCAAAATGGTAACAAGAGGAGGTAAATCCATGGCGGTCATTGGAGCGAAAGCCTGGAATAAGGCACCTCCCTGTCTACGTCAAGCCACTACTGAGCCCAAGTTTAGAAAGCTTCTAAAGACTTGGATTTACTCACTGGCCAACCCTGAATGTATGAGGCTCTTAGGATATGCTACGTAGCCAGGTGTATCTCTCATCCACCTTTATTACATCTCTTCTGTCCTTTCAGGAACCTAAGCGCCAAGATACTCCCTGGAGTGGTAGCGCGCTATATAAGTATTTTTTCACTTCACTTCACTTCACTTGGCAGACTTACAATGTTCCTTGAAGGTTATTGGGTGTCGGATTGAGGTGTCGAAGGCTGACGGTAATTGGCCGCGTCCCATCTGCGTGATTCTCGTGGCTCGCCGGGTAGGCGCGGCAGTGCAGGTGTGTGGAGACGCTGCCGGGGGCGGGTGTAGGTGCTTGGCGTGCGGGGGCGGCCCTGAGAGCGTGGAGCTGCGGGCTCAGCGGGGACACGGCGGGGGCACAGCGGGGCGAGCCCTCGGGGGAGGACGACTGAGGACGACCGAGAGACCGAGAGACCGGTGTGACTCAAGGTAAGGCAGCATTCGGCAGTACTCGGCGCACGCGAGTGGGGGCACGGAGGTTGACAGGGGCTGACAGGGGTGACCAAGAGGGCAATTGAGGTCGTATCTTTTACCACCGATACCATCGTTCACTTCGGTGAGTGAGCGGCTCTTCTCTGGTCCCCCTCACCCCCCCTCACCCCTCCTGACGCGCTGCTTGCCTGGAGTCTGCTTAGCATCTGTGCTCAACGCACTTAGAGCCTCAGAGTCTTGTGTCCTTCTGTCCTTGTGTTCTCTAAGAGTTCTCCCCACCGGCTCGGTTCCTGCGGCCCTCGCCGCCTGCGGTGCCTCCTTGCTCTCGTGGGTGCACCAGCCTTCTGGCGCTTACCTCCCCTAGCTATCCCCTACTTGCTGCTCGCCGCTTGGCGGGTTACGGTGCTCACCAGCTCTGGGGCAGCTCCCCTTGCTCTCCGTCCAGTGCCGGCCGGGCCCTGACTAGCCCCCCCAGATCCTGCCGGCTTCATCTCGCCCCTTGACCAAGTAGTGCCTGCACGTGCCTCCCAGAGTTGCGCAGCATGCAGCTCCAGTAGCCCTCCGACTCTGGATTGATCCAGTGGGGCAGGGCGGCAAGGTGGTGTCGGTGGGTAGGGGTAGGGCCGGGAGACCCGCGCAGGAGGGACGGGGTGAGCAGGGGGGTGCCATACACCAATTCAGCCGCTCAACGCTTAACTTGCTTAACCTGCACACAGACCCAGAAGCCAGCAGCTGTCCCTCGACATTGTGCTGCTGTATCCAAGCTGCATCAAAGTACCCCTGGTGTTGGACCGAGAGCAACCAGAAGAGCCCAAGCCCAAGCCCAAGCCCAGGCCCTCGGGAAACAATGAGATCAGGAAAAGTGAGGAAGTACACAGCGCCCAAAAGAAGGAAAGCTACAAAACCAGACGCCGCAGAGGTCTTGGCCAACACCAGCCACATTTTAACAACACAAAAACCGCTAAGTATACGGGACTTCTTCAAAAAAACGTCATCTAAGTCTGCGGAATCGCCTCAACCAAGAGCGCAGTCCTTGGAGGCAACGATCATTACTCCCCTGGCGCAACCAGGCTCGATTAACTTGGTTCAACCTGGGTCGCCTAACCTGGCCTTGGTGCAACATTGGGCACCTGAAACTGCGAGGGCAATCGAGCCATCAGAGGTTTATATTTTTGGGTCCACCTGTAACGACCAAAACAGCAAAAACTTTCAACTTGACCTCTTTCCATCGGACAAGTTTCCAGTGTCTCCAGCAGTGGACCGCAGGCCCTGTCAAGCGCTACAAACCCACCTGGAGACCACTATGTGCCCATCAGAGGTCCAAGTAAAGCAGTCTAAACCTACTGTAACTAACGCAGCGACCACGACCATGCCTCTTGTGGCCCCTCCTCACCAAATAACGACGGCACAAATCCACGGGCATGACAACCCCGAGCATTCCAATAGCAGTCAACAATCCTCAACCCCACAAACAATAATTTCCACAACATTACCACCAGTTTTGAGCCCCCCGTACATGATATTTTTACCATCTGGACACACAAAGGATACATCGCAAAGCCAGCCAGCACTGCCTGCCCAGAACGATCAGTTTATAACGGACCTGTCTCTTTTCTTCAAGACGTCTGAAAGTTCACCCAGGTCCAGCCCGATCCAAAAAGAAAAACAAAATATTGAAGAAAACACCGGGACCGGCGCTTGGCCACAACTTTTACAAACCCTGCAGCAAACAGTTAACGCACTCAATTACCATTCTATAAAACTGGACGTACAGGTCGACCTCCTAAACACTCTAGCACTATTCACCTCTGGGATTGATAGCAAATTAGATAAACTCAATTCGTTAATCTTACGAGCGCAAGCCTCCACGAAGCTTGCCGAATCTACCTGCTGTTGCTCCCCAATCATAGATTCTCTCTCTCTGCTTCCAGAATGCCTAACCACAGTCATAAGGGAAGTAAAGCTGTTGAGAGTAGGAAACGTGTCTACCAAATTGCCACCCCCCGCACAGCAAGAATATATAAAACCCACTGAGTTTCCTGCCAAGCAGAACACAAACTCAAAAGAAGGAGAGGCTCCAAATATAGGAACAACCACTGGGCAAACGAAGCTGAACGGTCACACTCAGAGCGCCCAATCAAAATCAAACCAGACGGCAGAAAACAGCCCCCCCTTGTCATCAATCGGACCCACTACCAGGCATGATCATCCTGAGCCTGTGCAAATAAACAGCCCCATTTCTCAAAGTGACTCAACAACGGTGGCCTTCTCGGGGCCAGTTCTACCACGTAGTAAAAGAGAGCGTAAACGCCAGCGCAAAGCCAGAAATAAAGTTAAGGCTAACTCCAACATGGCCCACCAGGAACTCTTCCCTATCTTCAAAAAAGTCGAATACAAAAACCCCCCGGTCAAAAACAGTGCCGCAGAGCAGAGAATTAGCGTCGAGGGAGTCTCCCCAGAAAAACTTACCCAAGAATTTGCGAGTAGTCCAAAGGTCCTAAGCATTCAAGCAATGGCCCCAGAAACAACCGAGGGCAGGGCTCACACAGATACCATCAAGGCGAGCACAGACACGGCAAGTGCATCTGGGCCCAAGATGACACCAGAAACTTCCAGACCACCGACGACTCTCATTTCCCCGGGAAAAGAAAACGCAATGTCAAGAATCAATTACTCTAAAACCATCTGCAATGACTCCAAAGTTGCGACCAGCCATAGTTTACACTCGACGAGGGCCCCGCAACGACTGTCACCACAGCTATATGAAATCAAACCAGACAGGACACCCGAAAACTCTAACACCAAACCCACAAGTGTTCCGGAGTCAATCAACAACGATCCACCGTGCCATCAGATTCTATTGGCCCCCGAATATAAATCTAAAGGGCGGCACGACATTCTTAATAGATCCAACCTGTTAAAACTAGCAGAAGGAATTCCAGGTCTAGCTGGACTGGCCTCGAACAATATTGAATCCATCGAATTCCTCTCCCCTCGAGGTAATCAACCATCTGAGGTCACTGTGGTGACTTTTCATCGACTAGCTGGGTAGGAGCTTTTCTTGAACAGAAGTCGACGTTCCGGAACTGGGGAATCAGAGTGTACCCTTACTCCACCCCCGGGTACCCCACCTCCCTGTTAACAAGGCCGACTTCACCCAGCCACCTGTTAACATCCAAAAAAACAGGATGCGTGAGACCCTACTCGGTCCTAAAAAATGCTATAGGGGCCGACATCAAACCAAAAGGGCCGGAAAAACCAGGGGCCAATGAAGAATCCAACTACAGCTGGGGCTGGCTGCCGGCAATTCTGTCATCAAAACATTCAAATTGACCGCCAGTGGGGGAAACACCCGTAGAAACATTCATCCCCTCTAGAAAATCCATCTCAGCGGCGGACATATGGCACAAAAGAGACACCAAGCAGGGACGGCCTCCATTCTCACTGTGCTCATGGAATATCAGTGGACTTCATCAAAAAACTTCAAACGAAGACACTATGGCTTTCTTGTGCAAACACACAGCAATCGCCCTACAGGAAACTTGGGCGACAGAGGGCCGTCCCATAGAAGGATATATCGAGTTTTGGAAACCAGCGCTCAGGGACAACCGATTTGGCCACCCCAAAGGCGGTTTGTCCATATACATCTCAAATAACCTAAAAGGCGCTCTCAATCAATTTCACCTCAAAGAAGACTGGTTACTTGGGGTCAAATTTAACAACTGGGGGATGCAGCGTCCAATTCTCCTCGTCAACGTGTACATTAATCCCAGCACCCGTACAAAAAAAGACCATCTGGTCCGACTGTGCGAAATCATGAATGACATAGCTACTGAATATCCCAACTCAGACCGCATCATCACGGGAGATTTCAATACAAATCTATTTCAGGGGAACGTAGCAGACATGGAAGGACCGGACCTGACTAACATCTTTGAGGTGTTGACTCAATCCAAACCTTCAAAGCAAGCCCCAAACATACTAGGTGAACTCTCTGCGACGAGATTCTATAATGCAGGATACCTGGTAGTGAATGGAAGGACAGCAAGTGACTCACCCCCAAACTGGACCTGGTCGAATGGAAAAAAAGAGTCTTACTTAGACTTTACTATCTGCAACTCAGAACTACTGTTTAAGTTGAACTGTTTTTGCATCCACCCACGGTCTGAAAGCGACCACAGGCCCCAGGTCATCACCTTCACCACAAACCCTGAACTCCATAAAGTGGCTCCCATAACCTACGAGGGAATTCACACCGAAAACCTCAAGCGCCTCAAATGGAATGAATCCAACAGTCCGAGTGTTTTAAAAGCAAGCAAGGACTTCATAACAGGTAGTTCTGATAAAGATGTCAACCCGATATGGAAATGGTCGCAGCTGTGCCTTCATCTGATCAATTCATATCCTGCGACTGCGCGGAGATTAAACAGCCCACCTTCAGTAGGGGCCTCATCCTCCGCTGTCTTAAAACCACTAAAGAGAGCAAGGAACACCGCTTTGAGGTTGGCGTTAAAATTCCCGGGGAATAGTGCCTTCCTCGCCACATATCACCACGCCCAAAAAGCATTCAGGAGGGCAGTCTTCCAAGAGAAACGGGCTCAGGAAAATCAATACTGGGTAAAATTGGTGTGGGAAAGCAAGCAAAAAAACTCAAGGAAATTCTGGTCCCTTGTTAACCGCACCAACCTGCCCCTAACAAACTCTGGCTCTGCAAACATACAGGAAGCGGAATGGGCAACATTTCTAACAGATCACTTTCAGGCACAAGACGACCAGGACTGCATCAGATCCCCCAGGGGCTGCGGGATTGCGGAAGATGCAGCACAAAATATCTCCCTGGATACAATCCGAGAACCCACCCCTGCATATGCACTAACTGAGGATCGAGTTGCCAAAGCTGTGACAAAAGGGAGGCAAGATGGAGCACCAGGCCCGAATGGCCTACCACAAAGGCTATTCAAATCGGACATTCCCTTCTGGTCCATGGTGTTACTAAATCTCTTTAACTACACCCTGAGAACACGGACAATCCCGGACTAATGGCGGGGCGCAATAATTCATCCCATTCATAAATCTGGATCACGTGCTATGCCTAACAATTATAGATTGATCGCCCTACTGGACATAGAGGCAAAACATTTTGCAGGACTCATTCTGGAGGATTTAAGGCAATGGGCAAAGGACCACGATCTGATCCCCCTGAACCAAACAGGGTTTGTTGCTAATTCAGGAACTACGACAAATTTGCTGGCAATTTCCACTATAATCGATAAAGCGTTATCAACAAACAGGATGGTCTTCTGCTGCTTTGTTGATTTTAAAGCAGCGTTTGATAGAGTGCCTAGGGCGGCTCTCTGGAAAAAAACTGACACAGTGGGGTATTCCAAACAACATACTGAACCCAATTATTCAGCTATACTCTGACACATGGGTTCGAGTGAAGTTAGGGTCCGGCTCGCACCTCTCGCGAAAAATTATGACCTCACGCGGTGTAAAGCAGGGATGCGTGCTGGCCCCTCTTCTCTTTAACCTATTCATATCTGACCTGTCAAGTATTCTAGACAAGGTAAATAGTCATCCACCCAAAATAGGAGGAGCGGCAATATGTAATCTTTTATATGCCGACGACCTGGCCCTGTTTAGTCTTACTAGAGTAGGGTTACAAAGGCTCCTTGTTGCACTATCGCAATATACGACTGGCAATCAATTAGAAATTAACATGGAGAAAACTCTGATAGTCCCTTTTGGTAAGAAACACTACAGCGGCGGTGGCTGGTCAATTAACAAAATAAATCTTTCGATTGGCCAATCATACAAATACTTAGGGGTCCATTTGGACGCAAGGGGCAGCTTTTCAAAGCAAAGCAGTGTGATCATAGCTAAAACTACGGCCCTAGTGGTATCCTTGGCCAAGCTATCGAAGAAACTCTCTGGTCCAACCCTTGCCCCTCTACTAGAAGTCCTTAGAGCAAAAATTGGACCAACACTTTCTTATGGTATAGAGACCTTTAAAGGTAAAATGAATACTGCCCTAAATAAACACACAACCAAAATCTACAGAAAGGTACTTCATTTACCGAGCACTGCTTCCCCGGCCCAGATTAGGTTAGAGCTGGGATTAACCAACTACGAAGCTTCTAACGTGGGTACTTACCTCAAGCTGTGTCATAAATTAAGACAGGCCGAAGCAGGTACACTAGAGTCCCTAACCTGGAAAGAAATCAACGAGACTAATCCAGGGGGAACATTCGGGTGCCTTCTGAATGATTACATCCATCAAATGTCAGTTGCTGATCTCTGGGCTCTTAACCCAAGTCAGACTGTTTTTAAAAATGTAATCAAAAAATGTGTAAGACTGAAATCTCTGGTGTTAGACAAAGCTCTTGTCACGAAACGTAGTCACTCCTGGGCGGTAGTTAACTCCTACAATCGACTGACCCCTGCAGCCTACCTCTCCATGACATTTTCACTTTATCTAAAGCGCTGCTTGATAGCCCTAAGAATGGGAGATTGGCGCTTTCTCCAAAACCTACCCACCTGGCGCCGTAAGAAGGAAGACACAACATGCAGAGGATGCGGGTTAGCAACAGAAACAATCCTGCATGTGCTCTGCATCTGTCCCTCATTTAATTTCCAACGCAGGTGTCTGCTCAAGCCAGAATGGAACAGGCTGGGAATTCGGACCTGTAGGCATGCCATTATCGCTGCTTTGTCTCCAGATAATACTGTCTTAAACATAAACTTGTCCAAATTCATTCAGCACGCTTACCGCACCCTAGATAAAATGGACATTGCGGAGACTGCACTGCCGATTGACAAGATCGAACATGCACTTTAACAGAACTTGCAATGCCCGGGTGGGCCAATCTATGAATTGAAATGTTTTAACTAGCATGCTTACGGTTACATTTTATTCTTTTATCATTTTTTATTTATAAAACTGTACATAATGTGATTTGTGCAATCTTTTAAAGATATGTTTTTATATCTAAATAAAGAATTACTTACCCTTGAAGGTTATTGGCCTAAGAGCTCGATTTTCGGCTTATTTATTCTTATTTAGTTCTTTAACCCACTAATGGCATGCAGAAATGTAGGCCTGTACTTGCTTCACTACGATGAACAAAACCCTGCCATTATTATTTTCACGAAATGTACTTCTCACAGTTTAGCACCCTTGCACTATCCCACGTTATACTCCTAGCAAGAGCATTAATGTGCAAATGCAGCATTATTTTTATTTTGTTGAAAAGCAGAACGCAAATGGGGCCTAGTCTTTTATGTATTAGTCTTTGCATTAGTGCACGCATGCGCAAATCGTTTCCCCATGTTTTTCGTGTTGGTGCACATTATTTCCACAGCACACTGTTAGTAAATGCTACTGAGGAGTTAATCCGAGCAGGTTTTATTTTCTCAAAGCCCTGCTCCATCAGCATCACTATGCTACAGGAGCTGCCCTGCAGGGCCCCAGCACTGATAAGGAGTGGGAAAACTTCTTTCAAGTGCCTGTCCATGTACCCAGGAATGCAAGGTTCTACCTCTGACAACTCTACATAACACACGGGGCATATCCCACACCGGAAAACATAAATAGATACTCTCGCCACACAGATGCCCAATGCCCTCACTATCAGTAGGTGAATGCCGACCTCATCCATATGTTGTGTAGCTGCACTGCTCTGGCCACCTACTGGAAAGTGATCACCACTGATCTCACAGACAGTACTGAGCAAACACTGGTAAACACCTGGGAGGTATGCATCCCTGGCCTATACGTAAGTCCAAAAAGTGTAAGGCGTTGTCAGGCTTCATAGACTTGGGCCTGATTGCCGCCAAAAGACTGGTCGCCAGAAGGTGGAAAGACCCTGAACCCCAACATGGGAGGCATGGTTCCACTCTTTCATATATTGGGCGCAATCAAAGAGTGTGGCATTGAGATGGGAGGACGCCCTGGTACTACGCAAAATTCCCCTGGCATCCTCCTGGGATGGCATGCCTATGGACCTCCAAAATCCCCAATTGGGACCCCATTCCCCTTGATCAGAAACGCATAGTACACCTGCGCCAGCCACTGTAGACCACTATAGACACCAACAACCAACACATATACCTAACAAATCGAATATGTGCCGCTGTCACTTATTCCCCAATCACTCAATCCTAACAGTACTTCACATGCGGATGGGACGCTGGCCGATAGGAGTTTGGAAATAGGCAAAAGCTGGGACCAAATCGCTAGGGCATGCAGTTAGTTACTACTACACGAACCATCACCCCAGTTCAGTTTTCCACTCACCCCCACATGCACAATTACACTACAACGTGACCACCACTGGGCATAACTCTGCTTGTTCGCTGCGTAAACGGAATCTCTCAATTGTGCCTGCAAAACTATTATCACATGGTTTCAAAGTGCGGTATAGTCATAACTGTGGGCTTTCCATCCACTGCTCGTGACTGATTTGGCGACGTATTTCAGGCTACAAATGCAGGCTATATTTGCATATTCTGTATCCCTTGTTCATTCAATAAACAAAATACTAATAAAGATATTTGAACAAAAATTGAATATGCAACAGGAGTGAGCTAGGCATGTTCATATAATTTCAGTAGTGGATGAACAGGTGGGCATGGCACCTGAAGACATAGAGTAGATTGCTATAGTTAAACCTTCTTGTGATGAGTGTTTGTGTGACAGTCCATCTGGTAATCTGTGGCAGCCACATGAAGATCTTTCATAGCTTAAGGAGTTGAGCCAGGTTTCCGGGATGAAGAGGAGATCCGGTGCGTCGCTGCTCAGTATGTCTCAGATTTTGGCTGCATGTTTGCTGAGCGTTGGGTGAGTTCACTGTGGCTTGGGGGTTGGGTGGGGTGGCGGCGTAGGTGGCATCATTGGTTTATGTATGGGGTGTGTGTGTGTGTGGGAGGCTGCAGATAAACCAGCGGAGGGTGCAGGTAAAACCTCCTACTGTGTTGTGTGGCACGCTGCGGCAGCCTCAGGGGGAGCGGCATGATGAGTTGAGCGACCAAAGGAGGGCTGAGGAATATCACTAGGGGTGATCAGACTAGGGTTCCTGGCGCTGGGTGTGCTCCAGGCGTGCACGGTGCAGACAGGCTTGCCTTTGGTGCATCTTCAGCGTGCCAGTGGCACACCCACTGTGCTATTGTGCAGCAGCTGCCATTAAATAGGTCCTGGGTGGGAGAAGTGGGGAGGAGCGCAGGAGCGGTGGGCAGTGCTTCTAAGGAGTGGGAATAAGAGGCAGGAAGGCGATGGAGAGGAGCAGGGAAGGAGTGGGGAGAGATGGAAAAGTACACAGGAGGGGGTATGCGGGAAGCATGATGGAAAAGGTCTGAATGGTGGTGAGAGGCAGAGAAAGATGTGCAAAATAGAAAACTGCAAGAAAGAATGCAAGGAGTGCACAAAAGAAAGAAGACACAAAAGAGGAAAGAGAAAAAGACACAAAAGTTGGAAATGTACAAAAGAGAAAAAGACACAAAAGCAAACAGTGCATGAAAGAGAAAAAGGCACAAAAGAAAGAAAGGGACAGTATGAGAAATTGGAAGAGGCACGAGAGTGGTGAGAAAGTGTGGAACAGGCACAAAGAGTGCTACGACAGAGAGAGTGGGTGAGCTAGAGGAGGAGCAGCTAGGGTGGGAAAGATGAGGAAAGAGTGAGAGCAGAGCAAGTGAGGTGGGAGCCTTGAGGTGAGGAGCCATGTCAGAAAGTGCCTAGGACTGGTTGGAAAACTAGTCAATGGTAAGTGCGTGAAGTTTAGGCCTTGGCACCTGCTCATAATGATTGATGAGAAGGATGCAACAGCTCATAGCTTACATGTTGCATTGTTTAGTGGACCAATATTATAAGACCCATACGAAAAGCACTGTTTAATAAGTGGGACATACTAAATAATCTATCAGTTTTTAATATCTGAAGGATAGATGGTTTCACACTTTTTGTTTTTAAGGTATCGACCCAGACAAACAAAAATGACACTATCCATTGCAATCTTTTACCTACATTTTTCCCACTACTGGGAGAAAGCAAGACACTTAGGAGCCGATTAATAAAGGTAAACTTAGGCCTGAAGTCTAACTTTAGACCTGAAGTCTAACTTTACACCAAAATTCTAACTTTACACATAAAGTCGAAGGGGTTTATTTAGGAGCCCTCTGTGCTGCCATAGCGTCACATTTTGTGACGCTTTGGCAGCGCAGATTAACAAAATCATAGCTGTGAGGCCACGCAAATATACTATGCATAGCTTTGAATGGCCTCATAAATATGGAGTACGGTAAGGCAGCACAAATCACTGCGTTGCCTTACTCTGCGCTAGGGAGGCGTTCCATGGGCACTGCTGTAGGTTTTCCCATGCAACACCCATGACTTTTGACGCTGCCCCAAATTTACAATAGCATCTTAACCTGGAGAAGCAACAAATCCTTGCGCCTCCTGAGGTGAGGTGTAATTAGGAGACATTTCTTTATTTATCCTCCTTATTTCTTCTTTCTATGTGTGCTGCACTTTGCACATTTTTAAAAGAGGAAATGCCTCTTAGGATTCTTTATGTGCAGGAAGGTGCACCTTCTGCATAAAAACAATCCTCCTGACAACACAGGCACCCTTGCGCCCTGGTGCAAGGGTGCTTGAGTTGCAGCAAGGCAGCCAAACCAGCACCAGTGCAGGGAGAAAGTACAGGACTGCAATCTATTGCTTAAATGTAGTGCATTCCTGCACTTTCACTTTGGCGTATGGCAGCACAGCAAGATGACTTGCTGCGCTGCCCTCCACCCGATGCTCATAAAAAAACACCTACGTTTAGACCTAAAGTGTATATTTAAACCTAAAGTCCACCTTTGGACTTGAAGTCTAACTTTAAAGCTGAAGTCTACGTTTAGACTTTGGGAAACGGGTCCATAGTGCCATGTGCATTACCTGCAGTGGAATACTCAGAGTGCATGCAAGGATGCCAGTGTTGTGGTGAGGGTAGTTTTTGTGCAGGAAGGAATACCTTCTTTGCACAAAAACTATAATTTGAGGCTTATTACTCCTTTACACCTGCCTCCGGTAGGTGCAGCATTTTGGCACAAAACCATGTCTAAAAGGCAAATATAGATTTGCATCAACATCCATGGATGGATACACAGGAACGCTCATTCACCACCCGTAGAACATTTCTTTCATGGTACTTTTTATATACAAAACCCCTCAATGCCATGCAATTTGGCATTTGCATGGCTTTGTAAATCCCATAATGGATTTTGCATGAAAGTTGCTCCACAAAGTGGCACTATCCAAAGCAAAATTTTAGTAAATTTAGGCCCAAGGGTAGACTTTAACTTAGTTTTACTTTTTAATTTTATGTATTGTATTGTTTCATTATAGTACTTTCTTTACCTCCTGCAAGACCTACACTGCTATAGCTTTTTCTTTGATATAAAGATAAAACAAATCTATTTTTGAATCATATTGGTGGTATGTTGTAAAATAGAGATCTAATATATGTTATACAAACTCTCAGGTAATCCCTTTAGATAGTAAAACATGAAATAATATTGAGTTTACAAAAAAATGCTATTGTCATAATATGACTTTCCAGAATCCACTCACAGCTCAGGCATGTTTATCACTTTTCTGGAGTCCGCTCTCATCTCAGGCACATTGGACAGAGTACATGACCTGTGAGCAATGGAGGGGATCACAGCAACTTGCTTACATCAGAATACACCACTTCATGGGTGCTTGAAGTAGGTGTGCGGGGGGAGGGGGGCAAAATAAACATGTAGGAGCTCGGATGGTGAATGAGCCTTTGCACATTTTTTTTATCTTGACACCTGTGTTCAAAGACAGGAGTCAGTTGTGAAGCTATGTTTCTGACAAAATACTGCTTATGCATTTAAATTGGGCCATGGTGTTTACTTTCCTTTCTCTGAATGCAAAGTTAGAGGGTTTTGTAAAGTAAACTACCAGTCAATCTTGTTGGGGAACAGAGAGAGAGTGAAAGGAAAGTCTAAATGGTGTTTGTTTTTTATCTAATACAAATATGTGACATTTTAGCGGTTAAAAAAGCCCAAATAAAAGACATTTTTCTTCTGTCATTCTAAAGTGTGGTGGAAAAAACTATTTTATGAGGATCAAACCATTTCAAGATACTTTACTTGGTGATGTGCAAATTATAAATAATTTTTGAAACCTGATTTCCACATATTATTGCTTGCATGCTATTTAGTTTTATCAGTAAAACAACATACTAGTGCGAACTGTGTTACCATTTCAGAGGAAAATGTGATGTCTGTAAATGACAGTGTGCTACCACACCATGCTTTAGTGATATATTTGTGACAGTGTGCTGCAACATCGACCATCGGCTACATACCACGCCCTTACCACTCTCCTTTTGAATGGTCATGGTTCATTTTCTATACTTGTACTTTGTGTGACATTTGGATTTTCCGCAATTCTTATGACTTAATTAATATGGCACCGAAGGCAGCACAGCCGACTCCGACAAATGTTCCAGCACCACTGCATTTCTGCCATGAAGCTTAGATTCACCTGTCATCTGATCATATCCGGTCCTAAAATTTAACAAAATTATCTTTCAGCCTCAGCCATTTAATCAGAAAATATCTTCCCACTTGTGAAAGCCGAAACGTCTTTATCGTCTATTACCCATAAAGTAAAGATCTTTATCTAGATTCTGTACATTGAAATATGAAAACTTCAAGCATGCTTATCCTTTGCCTTCAACATTTTGTATTTGTACCATTAGTGAGGTGAACATTCTTTATGTTGGATCATTTGATTGGATCGAGTGCTAAATCAACACAAATGCTACAAGAAAAAGAGTTCCCTCTCATCAATAATGGAAGGATACACTTATCAAAAAGTTGGTTATAACCTAAATGGTTCATGGGTGAAACAAACTCAAACATTGGGAGGAAAGACATCAATTCAGGAACTGGGGATTGAAATAGACAAGAGTATCATGCGGTCATGAGCAAGGGGAAGACCAATAACCCACTCTCAGATATGTTAAAGGGGGTCTGTCACAAATAGGCATAGCTGCCGGTAGCAACGGCAAAAAGACATAAAAGCATTTAAAAGATGCAATTAATCAAACAGAAATAATGAGAACGGAATTATTGACAGAAAAGTAAGCAAATTCAACTCACTCAAGCAATTAGAAAAAAAGTGCAGGCAGCCTTTTCAGGAGTTAATCTCCGAATATTTGGAAAATATGTGCAGATTATGACTGTCTTTTATAAATCGGACACCACATAATTATCTCTAAATGAGATTGTTTTCAAAATTGGCTGTGTTTCTCCATCACAGACAATGTCGGAAGGCCATAGGAACTCGCTTAATGACAGCTACAACAGCCAACTAATCTTATTTGCATTTTCTTCTTAATCAGATTTAATTATAAAACATGAAAGAACATATAAAATGAAAGCCTCTATCATCAGCAAGCTTGTTTTCTAAACAATTCAAGTACATAAGTGTGACTGATAATTTGTGGGCGACAAGGGGCAATAAAAATATTCCCAAAATACACTGTGAAATGTGAAATGGTAAAATACTACAGGAATATCGCTGAAGTCATTGCGATATACATCACTTGATGTTTATAAATATTTCATGATATGTCATCTGTGTCCAAAGACAGTCACCTTGTTGTACATTCATTGCATACTTAGCAGTTTTAGAATGACGCAAACGGGACTAATTATGCTCGACACTCACACTTGCAGGACTGAGGTCATTAGAAGCTGACAGGGCATGTCAACTGCTATGAATATGGATCATGCATAGTTGTTCTGCAATGTTTTGGAACGATAGAGTGCTGCTTGTTTTATTGTGTGGCTCTATGGGCATGGACAACAGCTCTTTTCAGAACCCAGAAAGAGAAGACCTCCTGTTCCTGGGGAAGGTGCCTCTTTTGAGATCGTAAAAAGCTATATAGATGATTAAGTGTCAATGTTGAAAAATAATTCACGTACCCCACCGTCGTCCACCCTGCAACATCAGGATTTGCTTAGGTGAATCTTGATTGAAAGACGAGGCATGGGAAGCGTATGAAAAGAGTCTTATAAAAAATTTCTCCTACACATCGCAAATTTGGTTATGTTTTTACAGTAAAGTTGCAATGAGTTTATGCATATATTTATTAAGTATCTTGGTCAGAAGTGCGATTCATATAGGCTTTCAGCTTTAGAAGAAAAGCCTATACATGAGGATACATATTTTAATTATTGTGTAAGGTTGAGATGAAAAGTCGAATTAAATGACAGCGATGTGACCTTCACATTCATTCATGATGGCATTGCTTGAGTAAGTCAAGTGAATACCGAAAAGTAGTAAAGTTTGACTTTTGGTCTAGAAAGGAAGGATGTATGTTCTGACATAAGAACATAGACATCAGGCCATTCTCTTTACCCAATACACCTCTTGCTTGTGTTGGTATAGAAAGATAGTTTAACTACCTTCACACTTACGCAGAGGAAGAAATACATAGTGTATATTCAATTAGCATGGATGTTGATGTATCAAGCAGTCTATCCATCACTTTTTGTATACTTTAGTGTGTGCCCTAAGTGAGAAAGGCATGCCCAGAAATGAGTATTGTGCATACTGTGTCACTAGAACCAAGCTATACCTGGCTGATGAGCCCTAACGAAGTTGAAACTGGTTCATGATTTGATGCCGACCTTGTTGGAGCATGGGTCAGACACATCAACCAGGTTTGACCCGGTGACAGGATTCATCTTGGGACTTAGTCTTTTTTCTGGAAGTAAAAATCCTTCAGCAGAGAAGCAGGGTGTATCTTTGAACTGACAACATTGAATAGATGTTGGATGAGGTCCCAGTGAAGCCATTGAGTTAGGTGGGAAAAGCTCCCAATGGGAAAATGCACAATTTGCGCACATGCAAGGCCTCTCGCCCGCCGGATACTTTTAGCCACCTTTGCCTTGTCAAGTTTCATATGTTTGGATTTAGTCACTTTGTTGGAGCTTCAATTTCTCCAATGGGCAAAGCTGCAGGCTTTGGCCAGAGATGTCTCCACAAGGCTGAATACCTTCTCCGTGGGGTCCCGTTGAAATTGATCTGCTGCTACAGAAAAGATCCAAGTGGAAGAAACCTCCAACTTCAGCCCAGCATCAACATACTTTGGTTGGATTGACTTCTGCCTTATTGTGCTCCAGTAACTTAACAGGAGGTCAGCCAATTGACCCTAGAAGTCCACTTATTTGGTCTGGCTATAAGAGGGAGCAGGCCAAGTCCTTCGGGGTTCCTCTCAGGTCTTAAACTGCGGGTACAGCCCTCTACTGTTCTTTCTCAGGTCCAGGATTATTCTTAAGAAAGTGTCTTGAGATGCCTCCTTTATGTCTGGCCCTATCTTGTGGGTGGGGATGACTCCTGGCCCCTCCCTAACGAATAGGCTAAAGATTCACAGGGGTTAGCTTACCCACTTTTGCAGTGGATCCTGTGTGACCTACTGCCAGGAATCCCACAGTGCTCCTTACTCAATCCAAGAAGGTGAAACCGTTTTCCATTTGTACAGAGCATGTGTGCCCACCCAGAGGTGTGGCCAGGGTACTGAGCAGCCCTTCTTCGGTCACTCTAAGTTAGTTCTGGATCAGCTTCCCCCCCCCCCCCCCATTTGGTTTGGTGCAGGCCTGACTGAGAGGCCAAAGGAAGGGAGCCTGCCCAGGTGTCATCAGACATCTGCTGGTGAAATGGGAGGCCATTTTGAAGTAAATTATGGTCTTTGGCATAGCCTCACCTATTTTCCTGCCGGGGGATATCACACCACATCAGGAATAAAACACACTTAGCCACTGCTAGACAACTAAATAAAATTAACCTCCAGGAGCTTCACGCAGGGAAAAAGTAAATTACTAAAAGTTACTTTTCCATATTATTTATTAAAATGTGACTTACCCATTGATTTGGGCTTTTGCTAAATAATATTATTAGTGGTTTAATCATATTTGTATTTGGTCCCAATCAAAGATAGCAGATTTATATTAAATATTGCTTTCTAATGTTTTTTCCAAGGCAGGCCAGCGTTGCTATTATCAAGTAGCTTTTTGTTGGTATGCACTGTAGAACAGCGTAACTTTATATTTTGTATATTCTACTTCAAAGTGCCATAATCACTGCCTTGTGGGCTGCAAGGCCTGTAATGGGGTGACATTCATGTTTAAAAGGAAGGTATCTCCTTTCAAAAAAGGCTGCGGTTTAAACTGCATCTGCCAAGCTTCTATGTAGACCTGGAGTCATGTTTGCCTGATCACACTAGTGGGTGGCACAGTAGTGCTGTGATTCATGGGTAACATTTTATTTTCTATATTGTTGTCACTTTAGGCACTACATACTAAGGCCTTATGGGTAAGTTGCATTTGGCAATGAGGTTTACCCAATTTCAACATGTTTTAGAGGTTACTGTCCAGAGTCTAAAATCCATCCAGCAATAAACCTCAGCAAGAAATGGGGGTATCCATGCAAGAAGGGAGTTTCATTTAAATGCTTATAAACGACAGTGGATGCCACCTTATACAATGGTCTAGGGTAAAATCATGCCCTTGATGTGTTATGTTGCTGTTGTGTTGTTGTGGTTTTATGTTCCTATTTTAGCGCCTTTGTGTACTTATGTGTTGGTTTTATGGTATTTTGATACCAAATAAAACTCAGCTTGACTTGAGTATGGGTCCTGTGAGTAATTGCCTAGGTAATTGCAGCAGTTAGGTATTTGGCTGTGAGTGTTATGCGGAATATACATTTCAATAAATAAGGTTTTTAAAGTGGGAAGTTTCAATAAATAAGTCAGTATATTTCAAGAAGTTGCGAATAAATATTTAGATACAAAAAATAAAACAAGGATTGTATGCCTCTGTTGCTTTAGTCATGACACCCAACCTTGCTTAAGTAGCTCTGTATATCCACCAACATCCTAATGCTTTATTAAAATACCCTTAAAACGTTGTTAATTAGACTAATTGACTTTTTTTGCACGTCCATCAGTGTGCTCCAACATGAATAGGAGGAATATTTTCTGCAGTATCTGAAAAATGATTGATAACAATTTTCGTTTTTCTGCCCTTCGTAAATATTTGTCACCATTAAAACTGCTGTCTCCTAAAGCGCTCTTTATACAGAATAGACACAGAAAATAAATGGAAGCAGCTGACTGGCAACTACGGTAGAGTGCACAAAAATAGACTGACCTCTGGAAGAGGATCTCTGTGGGGATTATCAGAACGTGTTTGATGCACGAGCATCTGCTCTCCATCCAGAGAGATGTGCTGGAGTGCGCTTCGCCCATGTCCTATTAGTTCCGGGCAGAAAGAGTGAAATATGGAGCTGAATTGAAGAGTGTAATTAGCCCGGCCTGCTTGTAATGCCAGTCGCTGCATGCATAAAACTTTAGCCCCTTTTTATATCGTCACATCACGGTTTTACTACATGTGGCTGGATTGCACTGTGCTCTGTTGTTTTTTGCTACATTTTGGCCTGTTTTTCTGACACAAGCACAACATAAAGCGGCCAGCTTTGCTACCAACCCATTTTTCTTTTCTATTAAATTGTCTACGAGTAGTGGCTATAATAACCGCCTTGATGCCCAAAAGGATAATAAAAATATGTTCTAACACAACCAGATATATTTAAATATTCGGCACTTACAAATAACACGTCTGCAGGCACCAATGCAAAATGGAGAAGAATATATTCACTGCTTTTTTCTCTTATTTTTCTCCGAGGGGACAAGTGCAAGCATTTGCATTAAGCTGTATGTGTGCTGACATGCCCAGAGCGATGTTATAGAACTGAGCAGCCAAATAGCTCAATGTACTTGAAGCACAATAATAAACATGGCCGCCCTGTGGGGAGACAGGGCAGCACAGGAAATTCCCCAGAAGTCGATGAGTTACAACTGCAGAGGGCTAATGACATGCAGCTCTGATCCTCTGAATGTGATTAGGATTTATGCTCGCAATTAAACTAGAGAATACGTTTAAAAAGTTATTAGCACACTGCGAGCTACACAGGGTATGGCCCACTCGAGTATTCCTTTCAAGCAGATAGATCTCTGCATTCTTGTTATTGTAAAGCGTATATCGTTTTTGCTGCTCATTTTGTGAGGGGGCGGGATGCAGTGATCTGCTGAATGGCCAAATACAACTCATTTTGTTTGAAAACCATGCATTTGTCCCCATTTACACGCCTTTTGAAGCTAGCATCGGTAGTCGTAGAGTTATAGAAAAGATCAAATTAAATAACATTAATTTTACGCATGCACAAATTAAAGTTTTAAGATGTATTTTACATCCGCATTAAACCATTTTATCGTATGGCGAAGGCTTATTAGTGGAGCGAAATATGGCTAGTGATGTAAAATAATGTCGTAATTGAAAGCCCCAGCTGTTCACTCTCACTCCATTTCATAATACCAGTAGGTGTGGCTTCTATTCAAGAATATGCATTTATTTAAACATTTTGGGCCTCATTTTTGAAAAGTGTTGCATCGCTGCGAGAAAACAGCGATGCAACATTCTTGAGTGCGCCCTCTTTGCGACATCATGGATGTGCCATATTTACTGCAGATACGAGTGTATCTGAAAACAGATGCAACTTGCCCCATGTGAAAGCACACATTGCGGGAGTTGTGTCCTTTCACATAGGGCAAGCCCCATGGGAAAGGGCCTGTGTCAGTCTTATGCCTGCTGTGAGGCAGGCTTAAGGATTAAACGCAGTGGTGTCCTAGCAGTGTCGCAGTGAAATCTCATAGATTTGACTGTGGCACTTCTATGAGCCTTTTTTGCGGGGGAATCCCCCACCCTGCATACATTATACCTGATGAAAGGGTTTACAAGGTGATGTATCTGCTTAGATGTGTCGCTTTGTAAATATGTCGCAGTGTGGCGCATATTTTATGCCGCCTTGGTGGCATAAAATATGCGCCACACTGCAACAAATTTACAAAGTGATGCATCTAAGCAGATACATCACTTTGTAAATCCCTGCATCAAGTATAATGTACGTAGGATAGGCGTTCCCCCACAAAAAAAGGCTCGTAGAAGTGTTGCAGTCAAATTTATGACATTTCACAGTGACACTGCTAGGACGCCTCTGCGTCAAGTCCTTATAAAGTGATGTATCTGCTTAGATGCGTCACTTTGTAAATATGTTTCAGTGTGGCGCATATCTTACGCCACCAGTGCATCACAAAAAGTGATCAATTGGCAGGGCAAGGGGCCCATAAATAAGCTCCTTAATTAGTGATAAGTGTCTCCTTTCAGTTCCTTCAAAGTTGTAATTAAACTAAACTTTGGGGCTTATTTACAAGCCCCTTGCGCCGCCAGTTCATCACTTTTTCCCATATAAAAAGTGACGCACTGGTGGCGCAAGGGGCTTGTAAATAAGCTCCTTGGTTCTCATGACTTTCTCTGTCGATGCTTCGAATTTATCTCTCTTAAGAAATGCTCCTACTGAATTCGCTAGACACAAATAATTTTTTTTCTTCTTTTACATAAACATTAAGAACAGAGGCGATATTTTTGGGACTTACGGCATTTGTCATCATGACGATTAAAAATCTAGGTTCCTGATTTGTAGTTCACTATGAAAACAAATAAGGCATAATGAAGAAGCATTTACCATGAGAACAATAACAAATAGACCAGAGCAGATGTTTGCAATAATGCTGGCACCATCCACTCATTACCTCCTTAGGAAATGGCAAAGGTTGCAAAATGTCCTCACTTTGCTCTGCTCCTGTGATCTACAATAAATTAAGTTAATGGAGTTTTAAGCACTTCTGGGGTTCATCACAGTGATGAGCTTTGGCATTAAAATCCACATTGTATGCGATGTCAACAAACGCATCTGGCTGAAGTCATTTAATCTGTGAAAACGGTGATCTCTGAAAACCTCTATTTGCTACGTGTGGGATGTTGAAGACTTTTTCTTTATTCTAAATCAAATTAGCAGATTTTTCTCTCTCGGAATATACTTTGTTAAGTTAGTTCAAGTTATAATGATTTGATTTGAAAGTCACTTTGATTAAAAGGTGTTTAGATGTTGGTTTGAATTTAATTTAATTTATTTAGAATATGACTTTATGTCACCCTAAATCTGACGAAATTGGGTTTTGCAGATTTGAATTAAAAAAAAAATCCATCCAGATGCCTACCAGTTTGATTATTATTGTTTGTCAATGGTGCAACGATAAATCAACAAAAATAGTCCCCAAATAAGAATTCAATCAAATGGTGAACTTTCTAGTTAAATACCAGGTAAGCAGATCTAATATGTCACATAACAAATCAAAAATTTGTAATAAAAGACCCAACAAAATTACATTTCTTTACAGAGATCCAACTGTATTAGTTCATTAAATATATAACATAAAATATACATAGGTTCACTCAACTCTCGCTACTCTATATTCTAGGACACAGATCCCCATTTGTCCGGATGAGACCCTTGGGCTCCTGCCATTATGGGTGCAGACTACTTTAAGTACACACAGATCTATTGAAACTGATGCAGGAATTTTAGTCAATTAGAGACTGATCCCGGATCCTACATATCAGCAACATCTACCTATAGTAGCTTACTGCACAGCGTATAATTTGTTCAGCAACTCCTATCACTGTGCACTGTTCCATCAGCACTGTCACCTCTGTTTCAGAACCTAAGTGTATTATTCGTTTTTTAATTAATGAACTAATACATTTCCATCTTTGTAAGGAAGCTGCTTGATTTTGTGGAGTCACATATATTTGTCCTGTGATACCATTGAAATGATTACCTTGGAATTAACTAGAAATCTGATCTCTTGATTTAATTATTTCTTGGGGACAATGTTGTTTTTCCTTGATATACCCAAGTTTCCGTTGAAAAAGGGTTATAGCTTGTGTTTTTCCCAGTGGTACAAAGATGATAGGTTTTGTAGCTAGAGAGGTACGCATTCCAGATTCCAGCAATTGCAAAGAAGAATAATTGACCAAACCCTAATATCACATTTACTACAGAACTCCCAAAAACCAGAAAATCAATCACATAGACTTGCGGTTTCTTCATGAAACAGGGCAAATGCACACTGCAGAGTATTAGAAGCTGACAAAACGAGACACATTTTCCAAGTACATGCGGAATTGCCCATGGAATCCTAGGGATAGTCTCACATTTAGAAAATTGAGGAAACTGTGAAACAATTGTACCAACAGAAAAGGATATCAACAACAGAGAAGTCCAATGTTGTCATTTAAAGTATCAATTGGGCGGCATAAACATTTCTTGTTCTTAGAATTGGGTTTTTGGTTGTGGGGGTGAGTGAACCCTTCTTAAACAACAATCACGATCCCTGTTGTGGTGTACGGCAAAAAGTCACTAAATTAACCTGTGCTTATCACTCTGGTAGCTTGGCACAAAAGACTTAGCTTAGAGGGGATGTGTAAAGTATTTAGGCAGCACTTAAATAGTAATAAAGTGATAACACAACAAAAGAAAAGTCTCAAACCAGTTCAGATAGAGTACAATTTAATAAAAAGTTGACACCAACATGACAAAAGCCCAATCAGTAGACTTGGAGTTAGGAGTTTTTTAAATTTTTGGTAAAAACTTACCCCCAGATCGAAGTGCAACATGATGAAGGAAGGTAAGGATACACAAGGTGAATTAGAATGAGTCACCGCTTACCTCTGGACTTTGAAGAATTTTTTAAAGAAAAATGTCTGAGAAGGCAAAGTTCAGCAGAGCAAGGCTTTCGGTGATGTCCAAGGAGGAGGGGTCCTCATCAAGAAGTCACTAGATTAAGTCAAGGTGAAGATTTATATGTATGGACTAAGTCTCTTTATTTAGAAGTCAAAAATCTCCAGTGGTATAAAACTACAGGATGCAGCAAATGAGGGCGCTAGAAGGGTGAATAACCCTTCTGTGACGAGTCGCTGAACAATATTTGCTGCTGTGGAGAAGTTACGCAGCAGAAGCTATTGCAAACTCAGGATGACTGGAGATGCACCTTGGGTGGATTGACAAGCAGATGGGTCTCGGTCTCCTCTTGGGCCTTAGGACACCCTTTGGCTGCAAATCTTTCAAGTCCCAAGTTTTGGTTTTAGGCGGTTTGGGCACATTAAGCACCACTTCCAAGGTTCTAGGACTGGGTGGGCTTGGAGGATAGCACTCACTTCAGACAGGGTCCAGGTGCAGGGTTGAAGTTTTGAACTTTGTGGGTCCTTGCAGGTCAGAACAGGAGGCTAGTCAACTAGCGTTTGGAGTCACTCCGGTAGTCCTGGGTCCAAGCAGCATGGCAGTCCTCTGAGAGTTCAAGGCAGACCTTGAGCAGCAGGCAGTCGTTTGAAGTAAAAAACCACCTCAAGCAGCAGGGCAGTTATCTGAAGTACAGGTAGGCCTTCTGTGTGTCCTCCGCAGGTACAGAAGTGAACTTAAGAGTGGGACTGAGTGTCCTATTTTCATACCTGATGCCAGCATTGAAGTGGAAGAAACTTCTGGAGTTTTCCCCCGCAGGTTCCGAAATTTTCTTCCTCCCTATTGAAGCTCCATGGGCTTTGAGTTGATAAAAGGCTAGTGTGAATTTCTTTATGAGTGTGCTGAAGCAGCAAGCACCGCCTCACACATCCTGGCAGCATGGCCCATCGTGCCAAAATCTACTCCCCCTTTGTCTCACTGTTTAGTAGGAATACAAAAGGCCAACCGCCATGATAATGACAGTCATGTGACCAAGGATACAGGCTACAGGCACCAAAAGGTTAGGATAAGAAAATGGCACAGAGCAAACACAATAGGATGATGAGCGGAGCGCTGAAAATGTTCAGACACTCACCTCCAGTCACTATTAGATCTGGTTTAAATCCATCATAGTTATTTTGCTTACTTCGCCACCCCAGTTTATACCCAGTCATATGCAAGTTTTGACTGTGTTCCTCATGAAAACAGTATAGCTCACTGTGCCACTAGATTCAAGCTTGCCTGGCTGATGAGGGGTAGAGCCCCAAAACCGGTCACAAGATGCTTGTTTCTGGTCCAAGAAGGACCTGGCCTGGCAGTTTAGGCTGGACTGTTCATATGAGGTACAGGGTCAAGACTGATTTGTATATTGCTGGGTCCAAACTCGGGTGGCATTGTGAGCAAAAGAACAATGGATTAAACCCAGATCTGTGAGCTGGGGTGAGTGGTTGAAAAGTTTTAGCATTCCTTCCATCATCTTCTTGTGTTTGGTAACAGAAGAAAATGGCAACTTTCTAAAAGTAGAAAAGCTAAATACCAGCTGTGTTGCACTTTAGTAACCCAATCTGTAATGCAATGTGTGCCGAAGAAACAATGTAGATTTCTAAAGTGTGCACCATATGAGGAGGCTCCGCCTGGCCATCCTGTTCAAAGTGAAGGAGAAAACTAGGACCTGTGCCCTAGACACAAGGTTCACTACTTTGATTTACTCAAAGAGTATATACTATTTACATTCAAGCGATGAACAAACTTAAACACTATATATTCAAAATTTGAACCCAAAAGCAACATTCCAATGTACAAAAAACCATCATAAAGTCATCACTGAAGCGATGAATGGAGCTCATTCATGTTTTATTGTACAATCATAAGCACATCAAGGGAAATTTGTTCCGCATAAGTTAGATGATGTTTGTGCAGTTGCCACGTTGGCTAAACAATTCCCAATGCATTTGGGCATACACAATAGCCCTTCGTCAGAGAAATCTACAAACAAATAATTGCTGCAATGAGAATACATCATACTGAACTTGACCAAACAAAAAGTGGCACTAAATGCTGTGAGGTGAACATCAAAGATATAGAATGAAGTAAATAGCTCTCACCATATATCATAGAGAAAAGCCAAATAGCCAGCCCTACTTAAGACAGCGCTAAAGAGTAGTGTACATCACAGTACACAAACAAAGGCATCACCAAACTCAATCCTTGGGTGGTATAGAAATCGACCGTAGCAAGCCATGGATTAAACGAGTCAATTATGAAAAAAAGTACACCTCTGTCCATGAATCGTGACTCAACTGATGTGAATCTTCATCATGCTAGACACCAGGTGCCCCTCTAGGTGGTGTCACTCAATAAATAAATGTGCAACTAACGCATGCAGATATTCAGCTGTGACAATGAGTATGTCTAATACCTCCCAACAGCGGGGTCTATAGACAAGTCAAAGGCTGAAAAGTCGCCGTATGCACAGGAGTGTGAACGACCTGCGTTAAACAAAAGTAATAAGAAATAACAATAGTGCAACCCCGTCAGTGAAAATAATGCTATAATGAATAAAAAGTTAGGAAAAGTGAAACGCGAAACGTGAACTCAAACTTACAACTCTCAAAGTGGAAACCAATGAAAGAGCACGGTGTGCCCAATACAACGCCTACTCAAAAAGCTGGTGCTCAAATAGTCATACAACCCGCTACTGTGGTGAAGAGAGGGGGAGCCCCTCTGTGTGAAAACTGGTGTGAAAACACGGCTCATGGTATCAGGATCAAAAGGGGTTTTTGGGCATTGCAATCTATCACGACTTGTAGTGTTCTTACCAGTTCTGGCATGTTGGAGAGATTCTCGACTTTGGTTCTTTTCTTTAAGCATGGGTGAATTTTGAGAATTCCCGATCCGCAAATTTGCGGATTTGCAAATTCGCGATCCGCAAAATTCGCGAATTTGTGCGAATTTTTGTTTTTTGCGTGTTTGCGGGGTTTTTTGCGTGTTCACGGGGTTTTTTTGCGTGTTCGCCGGGCTTTTTGCGTCTTCGCGAGCCGCTTGCATAGCGGAGTTACCCATGCAGACGTTTATGGGAGAGGGAGAGAGAGAAAGAAAGAGAGGCCGGATCTCTGAAGGGCCAGATTCCTGAGTTGCCCCTACAGAACATACAGCTTTTTATTTTTAGCAAAATGCATATGAAAATTGTGCTGTAAAGGTCTCTTTTAGTTTAACCCCTCCTGACAACTCAAAATGGGTGTATTTGCCATCCTCTCCCTTCTTTCCTGTTTTTTATATCTGTAAGTGCTTCCTGATGAGGTTTAATTCCTTGGACAGGTGCCTCGTTGCCTACTTGTAACTATTCTCTGACCCTGCTTCAAGAGTCAGAGCAGGGTCAGAGAATAGTTGCAAGTAGGCAACGAGGCGCCAGGAAGCAATTAGCAGCAGGTGCCCAAGTTGAAGTGAATTTGTTTGTAACCCTTTTGTAAAAGGTTACAAAGAAATTAGGTTCAACTTTTGCACCTGCTGCTGTAACCCTTGCTTGGCTGAAAATTCGTCCCCGCTGATTCGCGGAATTTACCCCGATTACTTACTTTTCTTAAGGGTTCTGGTTTGTCCAAGGTAAGGGCGACCCCTTCTGGTAGCCACAGTGCTGCCGACAAGGAAAACGGCCTTCCAAAAGGAGTCCCAAGAGGAAAAAACCCTGTAGGGAAAAACCTCTGATGGAAGTGGGACTCCAGGAATGAAAAAGAAGGAAAGAAGCTACCAGTAAGGAGGAACTAGAAGGCAAGGAAACCAAACCAGAATAAAGGAATATAATCAGGAACAAGGAACACCAGCAGGAATCACAGATACACCAGACAGGAGCACAGAATACCAACAGGAGCGAGGACGCACCAGCAGGAGCAAAGAGTGGTACAACACAAGGAATTGAAGGATTCAGCCCTTTAAATACCCATGAATAGGAAGTGACTAAACAGGAACAGGAGTGACCAAACAGGAAAAGGAATAGATCAAACGGGAAGTAAGTAACCACCATCTTGGATAAGGAAAAGGGTAATGGACAGACTAGGAAGGTAGTCATCTTGAATTGAAAGAGCAGATACTTCCCAAGGCCTTCTGGGAAGACTATGGAATCATGGGAAGGCAAGATGGCCCCAAGAAGAAATGAAGAAAGAAATATATATCCAGTGAAAGGAAGGTAAGAATAGTGCCCCAACATGTGAAAATAGGAAGCTTCAGTTCCAAACCGGAGGGGCGGCATTCCTGCTATGCAAATTGTCAGATAATGGGCCGCCACTTAGGTATGCAACATGCCCAATACAGAAAGAGAACCAGTGCCACAGGATGCACCCATGATGCCAAACCGGCAACAGCGGGCCGCCACACTGCACCACAACGTGCCCGAAGAAAAGAGGAAGGCGCCTCGGGTTTTATCCCTCGCCGCAAGGAAGAAGCCGGCAGCACCGCGGGCCGAATCACGTCTGCGTGCAACAACTGGGGGACCCCGCAGGTGGTAGGGATCTTTTGTGACCTAATAGTGCTCATGTAAACACACTAGTGTTGGTGAGAAAGGCAGGAGGAAAACAGTGAAGGGTGTTGCCAGTGAATACCATTTGAGACTCAAGGATGTGTTTGCAGGTCGGATGATCAAAAGAAGCAGAGACTGCTCTTGCCATTGAATGGTAGGTGAATGATGGGCCGGTAGTTGATGAGGTCATCAGTGTCTAGTGTAGGTTTCTTTAGGAGTGAGAGGTTGTGGCCTGTCTTTAGAACTGTTGGGCAGATAACATGAGTGAGAGAGGCATTGATAATGGAGAGTAGTGATGAGAGAGCATCCCCAGAGAGAGTGTTGATGCATTATGGCATATGCCACAATTGCTTCATTGCTGCACCACGTGTATCGACCTGCCTCTAAATTATGTGTTATACTACCAGGTTTCTTGGTGGAGGTAAGGCAGTGGATTGGGGGAGCGCAAGAGCGTTAGCACTTACTAGCGGAATCCAAAGCCTCTTTACAGAAAAGCCAGTCTATATATGACCAAGTACATATAAAGTGCTTCATTAAGATCTATTGATGCTTAATGGTGATGAAACAGCAAAGGTATAGTAGTAATTAGGTCAAGTTGAAATGTTTATTACACTGGCATAATTCACACAAATTCTGCAATTTGCTCTGCGTTTGTTTAACAAAATATAGAAATGATACCATTACATCATGTGTAATTCCATTGCCATTTGCAGAAAAATTATAGTTTGGGCGACTGTGAATAACACAAACAACCAAAACCCGACCGGCTGTTCACTGCATTTGTGCTTGCTTTTGGTTCTACTTTGTTCTCACAAACTGTGTAATCGCATCACAAATTGACTTAAGGAGGTATCCCACACAAAAATATAGCACTAAGGGCTAGATATATCAAAAAAATGTTTTTCGATTCCCTAATTGCGAATCTTTGCATTTTGCAATTAGGGAATTGCAAAACAGCATGCATGAAAGTGTGCAGTACACTTTCTGTGATTCCTAGGGGGTCGCACATGACCTACCTCATGAATATTAATGAGGTAGATCGCAATTTGCAAACCCCTAGGAATCGCAAAATCACAAGACTAGTAGCCTGATGAGGTCAGCAGACCACCATGTCTGTGATTACTTTTAAATAAAGGAAAACGAGATGCTTTACAAAAAAATAAATGAAAAGTTTTCTTTTCATTTTTTAAGAGCAGGCAGTGGTCTGTGAGACCACGGCCAGCTCTCAAAAATGCTTTTACAAACAGTCACAAAGGGTAAAATGTTTGTGTTTTGCGACCGCATTCACGGTCACAAAACATTTATGCATACCATTAGGATTCGCTATTTGGAAGGGACGTCCTAAACACGCCCCTTACAAATAGCGAGTTACAAACCTATTTTGCAATTCGGTAACAGGTTACCGAATCGCAAAATTGGGTTTGATGAATCACAAAAGCAATGTTTGAGATCGCAAGCAGGCCGATTGATCGCAAACAGGGCGGTTTGCGGGTAGAAAAATGCTTGATGCATCTGGCCCTCAATGAGGGATTTGCATTTAACCTATTTAGGGGTAGTTTTGCCAAAATGTCACGTAAATGTGTGTAAGCAAATTTCGAGAATTTCTCACACCCTAAATTGTAATTTGAGCCTGACATCTTGCTAGTCCTTGGAATGGGCAATCGAGTGTTTTGTCCAGAGCCCAGATTAGTAGGACCATCATGTTCAGAAGCAGTCTTTGTCATTTCAGTGACAAAAGGGTCAATTAAGCAATAAATTAAGAAGCAATCTATTGATGAAGGCTTTCTGGAACAATCATCTCCTCCTATGATTATTTTAAAAACGAACCCCCCTTATTTGTTGCTATCATTATGAAATGCATATTAATTGATAGGGATTTGTATGTTTTTAAATGTGGTTACTTTGTCACAATGTTTGCTTTCGGATGCTTGTTTCCAATTGATGAATGAGCAGCTCAAATCCTGTAACAGTAATACCTGTTACTTCCAGCGCTTAGAACCTGCAGGAGGGTGCTATTTAAAACAGTTATCATTCATTGTATATCGCGACTGTTATGCTTTTGAATTATGCATTTTTAACCTGACATACACAAAATGTACTAATACACAATTGGAAGGGTTTTTTGTTCAACCTAGAACAAAACATGTCTATACACTGATGCCCTCCTCATCACTGCACACCAAAGCACCTCTCCGAAAACCGAGTCCCTTATATGAAAATGAAACACTACATTTATATGTGGCATAAAGCTGCATTTCTGGGAGACAGCATTTGTATTTTAGAATGATGCATTGCTTGAGCATGTGGGACTCTTCCATCTCTCTTTCTACCCTGAAGTGGCTATGATCAACAGCCCCAATATGCACAGATCTTTTACTACAGCAGTAATAAACAGTGGCAGCAGCCATCGTTCACTGCACCTCTAAAACAATGATAAATAGTTGTTCAAAACCCAAATGCCAACACCAATTTTTCACTCTCTGTTTCTCTTCATAGAATATATATGGTTTTCAAGAACGAAAAGAAATGGGTAATGAAAAGAAGGAAAATAGTTCATAAAACCAGCCTTACAGTAAAGGGACCACCAAGAAGCTTACAGATGTTACAACCCACATCCATTACTATGACTCCTGAAATTTAAATCTTAGAAATTGCCTATAACTTTCCATAGATCTTGGATGTGCTCTCAATTCTGTATGTGAATATGAAAGTGGATTAAACTATCTGCTCTACAATGTAGCAAGGGTCGCGGTAGAGTTTTACAAGTGCTGGCCTTCAGTTTGTGTATGGAGAATGCTTGTGAAGGGATTAATAGAGAAGGAGACAACATTTGAAAGGATGCATGTTGACATTGTTGTAATTAAAGCAGAACTTTTGCTAAAACCTTTGTTTTTATTGCTGTGCATAAACCAAAAGATCGGAAAATGTGCATCCACATGGATACATTTATTAAATTATATTAAAAAAAACTTTGGTAAAACAGATAAAAGTGGACATGGCAGTGCTATGCATTAAAGATGTTTTGCATTTTATTTAGAGTGAATGATAAAAGTTCAAGCTATGCTGCATTTCGGGAAAGGGAGAGTGAAGAATAGCGCCATATCGACAAAGATGTGTTGCTGCAGCTCTCTTCCGAAGCGATGGAGAACAATTAGTCTGCTTTGGGTGATGCAGATAACTTTATGCCATAGTTCAAAGGTTTGTCTGTTGTGTAGCTTAAGTTTTGCACTTGGAAGGTATCCTTCCAGTGCAAAATGCTTTGCTCAGAGTTACTGGCAAACGTGTGCTGTACAGTGCAGCACCAAAGCAAAGTTTGAGAAAGTTAAAAAAAAAACTTTTCTCCTACTTTGCGCCTGGAGGTGTATGTGTTTGTCCCAATATCCTATCAACAAAGGTTGGGTGAAAACCATGGGCGGTAGCGTGGGAGCCCCCATGTACCTCCCACAGGAATGCCCCTTAGCACAACGTAAAACAAAGCAGAGCAAAGTGCTATTTATGTTACTTTAAGGCAACTTTGTGCGAGAAAGTAAGTGACAAATCAGCTCTTTGCACTGGTTTGTGTCACTTTTGGTGAAAAAATTTAATAAATCAGGCCCAGGGAGCCTTACACTGCTGTTCAACATGTTGCACTTGCTCTGACTGTGACAAAGCACATGCTGCTGACCAGTGGCAGGGGCCTTTGGGCTGTGCTCTGCTCCATTCTGAGAAAAACCAAAGGAAATGATGGACGGAGCGTTGACAATACAAGCATTCACCCCCAGTCAACTGATCTGGGTTTATTCCATCACCGTTCTTTAGCCCACTCCGCCACCCTTGTTCAGACATGGCCATACACAAATCAGTCTGACCCTGTGCCTCATGGGAACAGTCCAGCCCGAACTGCCAAGCCATACCTTCCCTGGACCGGAAATAAGCCACCGAGGACCGGCCATCATTTCCTTTGGTTTTTCTGTGCTCCATTCTGAGTCATCACATATTGTCACATATTGCCCTTAGCCTCTGCACTATGTATTTAATTTGGTAGTGGTTGTGAAATATAAAATTTAATATTTTCATTAACAAAACCAGTGCACGGGACATCCCTCTCAGCCTCTCCATCCTCCCGAAGACAGAGGAGGAGTTGGGGCTGAATAGACTAAGACACGAGCCAATCAGAGTACTGTTTAAAAAAGCAGTAATCTGTAGGTGGATTTATGGAATGTGTAAATCTGGGGGTCAATATTCACCAACTGTGCCCTCACACAGGCATAAACTATTTTATTTAGCAAACATACTGCACTTGCCTTAGTTTGCACAGTACATCTGGTAAACGGAGCTGTCCGGATGCTGATCACTGTGCTCAAAAAGACCACACAAAGAGGTTTTATGAGCAGTATCTTTACGACTGGGGAATCTCCTGTGTGGAGACTCCGCAGTCATAGAGATACTATAAGTAAAATACCTTTGTGAATAGCAAACAATTATAAACGTACACTAAAGTGTCCATTTACCTTTGTGAATCAGATCCAGAGTGTTTTACAACCACCACCGAACTACCACATCCTTGGAATTTCTTGTCAAGACAAGAGGTTAGCATTATGCATTAACTTTCATTCACTCCATCTCATGTTTTGGTTTTTCATGGTTTTTGCAAAACTTTATTGTTTGGGAACACACCGGGCCCTCATCAATTTAATAAAAATCATTTTCTACAGACAAAAATATTTTTGATCTAAAAAAAACATAATTATATCACTCCCTGACACTGAAGGGAACTACTTTGTGTGTGGATATGCCCCATGGGAAATGGTGACATGACTTAACTCGCTGTGAAGTCAGCCAATGGCTGTAGTGGGCTGATAGACTGCCCCTTAATGCATGCTAGAGTGGGTGGGAGAAAAAACTAAATTACATCAGACACAGGCAAATGAATGAAGTTAGGCTAATATTAAGTAACTATGTACTTAATATTAGTATAATCGAAAGGTCTCGCCTAACACAGACGAAAGAGGGTCAATCAGTCTGGCATTGGATGCAAGCCTCCTGACTTTACGAAAGAAAGAAAGAAAAGAAAACTAAATGAATAGAGAAGGTAAGAGAAGAAAAAGAATGAAAGACGGTACAAAAGGAAAGAGAAAGAAAGAAACAAAGATAGAAAGAAAGAGAGAATGAACAGAAGAATAATAGAGAAAAAGAAAAAAGTAAGAAAGAAAGAAAGAAAGTAAGAAAGAAAGAAAGAAAGAAAGAAAGAAAGAAAGAAAGAAAGAAAGAAAGAAAGAAAGAAAAATGTAAAGCGAGGATAATCTAATACAGAAAATTTTCAAATGGACACATTATGCTCTGGGATGCTGTGAAATAGCAGCAGTCAGAAAGGTAAACACTCCAAATGGAAATTACACAAGCATTGGCAGGAGATGGGATCTGATAAAGATGGAATGTGCATTAGAAGCGTCATTTTGTAACATTAGGCTCTAAACACATAGACAACACTAATGTAATTATAAAGTAAAAACAAAAGAGCTGCCACTGAAGGCAACCAGCATGTGTGTAAATGTGCTCATTGCGAGAGTGCAAAATGCAGTCACTCAAAGTGAAGTTAACCAGTGGCTTATGTAGGCTGACCCACTGCCCCATGCTGTATGCTGTAATAGTCAGAAGCAAAATGTGAATGACACATTAACAGACACATGGATGAAGGGAGGAGGCTGAAAGCCCCTGTATGTGAGTTTATGATATATTATATATATTTTAGTAAAATCAAAAGGTCTTAGCTAACACCAGACTAAAAAGAAGGAGGTCGCCAATGCATTGGGAAGCAAATCACAGCACGTGTAGAACTTTGAGCTTTTCTTTTTTTTTTTTAAACTTCCAGTTTAGAGGCAGCCTGCTTGGGATTGTTTATGTTTGTCACAAACAAACCCCCAAATCAGGAGTTTGTTTCTCAAAAATAAAATAGCAATCACCCGATGCGCTGACAGTTTTCTGCCTGCACGCGGGTGCCATTGTTTACACTTCCTGTTCACAACTGCTGCTCCCTGTAAGTGTGGGAATGAAGAAAAAATCTGTATCAGAAAGCCTACCCTAAAAAGGGCAGTCCATCTGACACTAAGATATATATGGCCCTGTGGTGAATTGACTGCTAGAAAAGGTTTTCAGTCGAAGAACCACCAGAGAGTCTGCTGTAAAAAAACAAGCATTTACCCCTTCCTATGGCTGAGATACCCGCCACCCCCTCTCAACACAATCCCCAAGGATGGGAAACCGGAAACAGTTCTGAAGTTTTTGGAAGACGGGAGGGAGTAACCCTCCCGGCCGTATTTATTAAAATATGAAACAAAATTAAAACATTAAATAAACAGTTTCATATTATGTACAATTTCATTACCACATTGCGATGTTTGGCTAACCTTAACAGATTCTCTAATACAAAGGTTCTCCTAGCCGAACTAACATCCTACAAAACATTTACTTGAAATTTTGAAATTGTACATCCTAACGTTTAAGGGCCAACGGCAAGGTCGTAACCGGTGTCAAGATCCCTAACCCAGAAATATCGCCCTCACTTGTGAGGGGCGGCCCAGAGGCGTACCTCAAGTGCAATTACCAATTTCCCTTGACTTGACGGGGGCCCCAATAAAACTCGACGCCACTTAGAGGTCGTACGAGGACTCGTGTGAGGTATCTAGAAGGTAGCGTAGACCCCCCCCCAAACCCCACACAACTTACCACATCTGCCGTCGCAGACGTCCTGGCCCCGGGAAATTCCCCAGGAGGGGGCTGTAACCCCTCCTACCCAGGAAGGGGCCTTGACCGCCTTTCCTTTTCTTTCGGCGACCCATCCTTAGAAGGGACCGCCTCCCCGTTGAGGGGCCAATGGCCACCTCCCCCGAGCGCTCCCATCCGTGCTGGGTGACGCCCACTCATAGGGATCTTCCAATTAGTGCTCACCGATCATGACCTTACCGCCCGACCAAAATAAATACGACAATGCTAACTAAATGACTTAAACTAAAAAGACAGTAGCAACTACAATTTTATTAAAAGCATGCTTACCAATGAACACTAAAGCAGAATTTCTTTATTTGCAAAACGTAACACAAATCGACCATTCTTTATTGCATACTCAAAATCATCACGATAATATCACAACCTGTAAACGAAAATCAGAGTTATCCATCAACTTTATTCAAAACCACTTGCTGTCCTCAGGGGCTGGTGGGTGGGTCAAAATTGGCTCTTCGTTCCGTCTCGAGCTCACATGCAGCGAGGAGGTGCAGCTTCAGAGCACAGGAACAAGAGGATGCCTTCTGATCTTGCTTCTCCTTTTCTCCGTCTTCAGGGCGGGCGTAAACCCGCCCCTGCCTGCCCCAAGGGCGTGGCCAGCTGCGTCAGTGTCTAGGCCAACCTACTCTAGGGCGGGAAAAGGCGCGCCCCGGCTACGCCGCTTCGGGCATACCAGCCGAGACTCGCCTCCCGCCCAAGATGGCTTCCCGGGGGGATCGTGGTACTCCGCCATACGTTCGGGGGGACCGAGTGGTCGCCCCTTTCCATATGGCTGAGATACCCGCCACCCCCTCTCAACACAATCCCCAAGGATGGGAAACCGGAAACAGTTCTGAAGTTTTTGGAAGACGGGAGGGAGTAACCCTCCCGGTCGTATTTATTAAAATATGAAACAAAATTAAAACATTAAATAAACAGTTTCATATTATGTACAATTTCATTACCACATTGCGATGTTTGGCTAACCTTAACAGATTCTCTAATACAAAGGTTCTCCTAGCCGAACTAACATCCTACAAAACATTTACTTGAAATTTTGAAATTGTACATCCTAACGTTTAAGGGCCAACGGCAAGGTCGTAACCGGTGTCAAGATCCCTAACCCAGAAATATCGCCCTCACTTGTGAGGGGCGGCCCAGAGGCGTACCTCAAGTGCAATTACCAATTTCCCTTGACTTGACGGGGGCCCCAATAAAACTCGACGCCACTTAGAGGTCGTACGAGGACTCGTGTGAGGTATCTAGAAGGTAGCGTAGACCCCCCCCCAAACCCCACACAACTTACCACATCTGCCGTCGCAGACGTCCTGGCCCCGGGAAATTCCCCAGGAGGGGGCTGTAACCCCTCCTACCCAGGAAGGGGCCTTGACCGCCTTTCCTTTTCTTTCGGCGACCCATCCTTAGAAGGGACCGCCTCCCCGTTGAGGGGCCAATGGCCACCTCCCCCGAGCGCTCCCATCCGTGCTGGGTGACGCCCACTCATAGGGATCTTCCAATTAGTGCTCACTGATATTAAGCTTTCTAACAGAATGATTTAAAGCAGGAACCGAAATAGCCCCCCGCCATACTTTTCGTGGGATCATATGGGACCACGCAATTGTGCACCCTGGAACTCTCCTCGCTAACCAACTTACAGTGGAAAGCATCGCCTCAAGAAGAAGTCGTCTACCAGTGGTGACCAAATCATTACCCCCAAGATGTACTATGACTACAGACGGCGGTGACCTCGTCCGCCCTAGCATACCCTCAAAAAATGATTGAAACTGGTCAATACAGAGACCGCCTCTTCCGTAGAAGGACACACTGTACCCGTATTCCCCAGCTACGTGAATCATATCACCTGCCTTGAATACGTCTGCGGCCCGTCTCACGTATGAGTGGCCCACGACCCACACCTCCTTTTTCACAGCCGGTGATGTCTGACCGCTGGCCCGGTGTTGGGTCGACTGCAACGTTCGCCCCGCCTCGTAGGCTTGCGCAACTGAAAACCAAACAAAAACAAGAAGCGTGAGTACATTGTTACAGCTTCACAACATGTGCAACCGCACATACCTTTTATAACAATTGGAGGACCAACGCCCCACCCGTTTAACTTGGTCAACATTCAGACCCCTGTCTGTAGCTTCCGTAGCAGCCCCTATCCGAAAGGAATGGGTCCCAAACTCGCCCGGGTTCAAGCCCGCAGCGGCAATTGACATCGCAAGCACCCGCTGGAACTGAAACTTAGTCAGTGGGGTGGCGTCAGCGTGTCTCAACAAGGTCCCCCCCCATGATGCCACCCTTCGTGCTAAATAATCTTCTAGACACCTTACCGGGCACATGGAGGACCCGGGAATCCTGCGTATGATTACGCAGTCCCCCATCCCACTTTGATCGGTCTTGGACCTGACAAATGAGACCGTCATCGTCTCCCCTCTGATCTGGACGTGCTCCTGGCACAATCCCCCTGTCACATCCTGCTTGTTCCTCGCCACTAGTTCGCTTACCCGCATAGCCCCATGGAATGCCAGCGTAAAAGCGGCTCGGAATAACACTGTCTCAAACTGAGATGAACACGTAGCAGGGAGTCTGGATAATAACTGGGCCAGCCTATCCAAACCTATCGGGCGCCTCTCGTCTACTTTGCGACCCTCAAGGCGTTGCCACCCCCGTAGCGCTTTCTGTACAACGAAAGACGCTGTCGGGTCATGAATCCCATGAGCCCTAGCAACAAAGGAAATGGCAGCCCGATGCCTCTGAGCCGTGGCCACCGATTTCCCGACCAGATGTAAGGACATCAGAAAATGTACAACCCACTCCTCCTGGCCCCAAAGCTCCTCTCTATCAGTCCCCAAAAAGGCTAAATAGGACCGGAACGCCCCTTCATATGCCTTCCTCGTCCTGGGTGCTAAACTCTCTCCCACGAGGTTACGAAGTTCGGGGCACCGAGAGACCAGAGAGCTTCGGGAAAGGGTGCCGGCTCCGGGTCCGCTGTGGGAAGGAAACCCCAGAAAGCCTGCATACGAAAACGAGACAGTGCATCAGCCGCCTGGTTCATTACCCCCGGGACATGTCTTGCTCTGAATAGCACATTCAATTGCATACACAGTAAAACAATTTCCTTGAGCAGTCTCAATATCCATTTGCATCGTGCTGCCTGACTATTGATACACTCGACCACGGTCATATTGTCAGACCAAAATACCACAGAGTGATCTTTGAAACCTTCCGGCCAAGTTCTCAGGGCCACTAAAATGGGGAAAAGTTCCAGGAAAGCAATGTTACTCGTCAGACCACTGTCATGCCACCATGTCGGCCACTTTTGTGCAGACCATCTTGTGCCGAAGATGGCACCGAAACCTATGCTCCCTGCCGAGTCTGTCCACAGCCCCAGCTCCTCGGAGGACACGGCCGGTTTGCTCCAGACGACTCGACCATTGAAATTCGCCAGAAATGCCAACCAAATGCGCATGTCCTGGCGGACCTCTGCCGAGAGCCTTGTGCGATGATGGCACTCCTTCAGGCCGACCATGGCTTGAGCAATCGAACGGGAAAAGGGGCGGGCCATTGGTATAACCCTCAGGGCAAAATTCAACTGGCCAACTAACTGCTGTAATTGATGCAGCTTAACCTTAGGTCCACTTATACACACTTGCAGGGATGTCCTGAACTTTGACACTTTGTCGGCTGGTAAACGAAAACAACCGTCTCTGGAGTCTAACTCGATCCCCAGAAACTCGAGGCAAGTGGAAGGCCCCACAGTCTTACCTGGTGCCAATGGCACGCCAAACTGATTCATCAAGACACAAAATTGCGCCAAAGCCTGCCCACATTCCGGATCCCCGGCTGCCCCCAGGAACAAAAAATCATCAAGGTAATGCATCACATGTTGGAAACCCGTCTTCCTTGTGAAGACCCATTGTAGAAAACTACTGAATTTTTCGAAATAGGCACAGGATATAGAGCACCCCATCGGCATACACCTATCCATGTAATACTGACCCTGAAACATGAAACCTAGGAGACGCTGATCGTCTGGATGTACCGGGAGCAACCGGAACGCTGACTCGATATCCGATTTTGCCATCAGCGCCCCGGGCCCCAGGCGATTCAAAATGGCTACGGCCTCATCGAAGGATGCGTACCGCACCGAACACACTTCCGGGTCTATCGCTTCGTTTACGGAAAGACCACGTGGGGCTGATAAATTATGTATCAGCCGAAACTCACCCGGGTCCTTCTTTGGGACCACACCTAGAGGGGAACAAACAAAGTTAGGAACCGGCGGTACACTAAACGGACCGGCGACTCGACCTCGATTAACCTCCTTCCTGATTTTATCCTGTACCACGGTCGCATGCTGGAAGACCGATAGCTGATTTTTACATTTCTCTGCACCTTGAAAGTCCCCCACTGGGATGCGGAAACCATAAGCAAAACCGTTCCGCAACACACCAGCAGAAGTACGATCCGGGTATTCACTGAGCCAAGGAATCATTGCCAAGGTATCAATCGGGGTAGGTAAAGGCGCCCCTCGGACTATGTTAGACCTGTTTGGCGCCTCCTCTACCCCCGTTATCACCCGGTTTGGCTCTGCACGTGGACTCAGGATGGGATGATTGCCCACACCCACTACATTCGTGTCTAAATTTGCACGATCCCTGGGGCCTAGTACATTTACCCCTGTTGAAGTTCCAACAAACCCCCCTTTTTCCTGTATTGCCGGCAGGCCTCGAGTAATTGTTGGTACCCGCACCAGATCGAAAGGGCGTCCCCGCATATTGGCGGGCGGATTCGCCGACGTTACTCCCTACTAATGGCAATTTTAACATACCAGTATCCTTCATTTTGGACCAAGACACAGAATCATAACAATCCCACGTTAAATTTTTATCATGTTCTTTAGCCTTTCTAAACAGGTTATCATAGCAGAACCAATGATTACCCTCGTGTGATACCGAGTACCCCATGATTCGTGACTGATAAATCGGCAATTCGGGTAACAGATCGGGCCTTCTTTCCCCCAGGATTGATGTAAAAACCCCCCACGCTTGGCCCCAATTACCAATGTTTTCATTCACCTTAAAGGCGGCCATTTTTGCGCGCCAAACACTCGGATGCATGAGATCCTTCTGGCCCTTAACATGCTCCATCTCATAGTGATCAGTCAGCAACGAGAAGATGTTTACGTACTCCCCTGCCCATATCTTTTCCTTAATAGCCAAAGGAACATGCTGACCCAACTTTTCCCTACGAGAGGGTGCTGACTCATCTCTCGCGATCGGTAATGGCCGCTTACCTGCACCGGACGTTGCCTCTGCTACCGAACCCGTCCCCTGCGGCTTCTCCACTGTGGCAGCCGGTGTGGACACCTTCGCTGCTTCCCGTGACTCACGCAATTGCTTCATCAGCTCTTGTGCGTCGACAGCCGTGGCGCCCTTGCTACCTTTTCCCAACCACGCTGCTAATTGTGCCGCCAGCTCGGGCGGCATATCTTCCCCGGACACGGGGGTGACCACAACGGGAATCGGATTCCCTTCCTCCGCCACGGGAGTGGGAGCCTCGAGCGGAGTATTGGGACCCGGGTTGTCTCCCCCAGCTGCTCCCCTCCTGGGCCTCTTGTCTTTTCCTCCCGGGGCTGCTCCCGCCAAAGGGCGTTTCGGCCCCCCTTCCTCGTCCTTATCCATCCGCCTCTTTAGGTCGGTCACCTCTTTCATGAGAACGCGCAGCATCTGGTCAGTAGTCATGCGCTTTCCCTCCTTCTTCGGCATTCTCCAACAGAGTATCTGAAAAACAAACAAGAACGATTACAACGCTCAAAATTGGCTCTTCGTTCCGTCTCGAGCTCACATGCAGCGAGGAGGTGCAGCTTCAGAGCACAGGAACAAGAGGATGCCTTCTGATCTTGCTTCTCCTTTTATCCGTCTTCAGGGCGGGCGTAAACCCGCCCCTGCCTGCCCCAAGGGCGTGGCCAGCCGCGTCAGTGTCTAGGCCAACCTACTCTAGGGCGGGAAAAGGCGCGCCCCGGCTACGCCGCTTCGGGCATACCAGCCGAGACTCGCCTCCCGCCCAAGATGGCTTCCCGGGGGGATCGTGGTACTCCGCCATACGTTCGGGGGGACCGAGTGGTCGCCCCTTTCCATTAAATCAGGAAGAGGAACCGCAGGAGTGGGGGAGTGGAATATATGCCAGTTTATGTTGATTTTTCCTGTGATGCAAAACCCTTGATTCCTCCCTAAGTCTTTAGGATAATACATCTTGATGCATTTCACATGAAAAGATTAAATTTTAAAGTGACATGGTCACCTACTGTATTACTTCTAAGTTTTGGAATTATGTGAGCAAAAACATTTGCTTGTGCAACCTTCACACTGGCAACTATTTATAAGTGAAAAGGCAAGTTTTACATTCACAAAAGCTGCCCTTCCACTGATAAAGAGAAAACAACAAGGGGTTGGCTTAAGCGCAGCAAGGCCACTCCAGATTTACAGTAAACAGAACAAAATGTCAGTACTGCACTGCTATTTGATCACTAGAAGAAACAATGAATAAATCAATTATCCTTTCAGAAACCGATATTTCAGTTTGAAATTACTCTCAAAGAATTTTATTTATATTTATCAAAAAAACATTTTTAAACCATTTTTACAAATTTTCAAAATCTTAAACAAATCTATGTGATTGACGGTGGTGGCACATGGGTCAGTGGTAGCTACAAACTTCAAAATGGAACCATACCTAGCGGTACTGTATAATGCGCAGGAAAGATTTTATATGACCAGGTTCCGCTTGAATTTACTACACCATCTATTGGCAGTTCCTGCAGGTTTCACATCTACTGTAGAGGCGAAGGGTTCCTGCGGCTGCGACTCTAGGTCTCCGCAGGACACCCTTCACTTTGTTTTATTATGCCCTCTCTACTCAGAGCCAAGAAAGAAGTTTTTAGTTAGGATCCTGAAAAACCAAAAACTGAAGCACGCCAAAGCAGCCCTTCTATTTCTGCAAAAAGCATCAGATCCACATACTCTGCTAAGCGTTATAAGCTTCATTTAAGTTGCTATGAGATTGAGGAACACCAGGGAAACAACCGTATACTCCACTTGAACGCAGTCTGAAACCCCCACTGACTTATGATGACGTACTGTTTTTTATATATGAATCTCTTTTTTTAACTAAAAATTTTCTTGACATTTTTATTTTTTTTTTTAAATGTTTTTTAACTGTGCTTTTTAAAACTGTATGTATGTATTCTCTATGCACTTTAATGGTATCTTTGTAAGTACCGAATAAAGAATTTTGACTGACTGACTGACTCAATTTCTTTCTTATTTTTTATTATGGAGCCCGTTTTAGAATTAGAATTCACAATCGCACTCTAAAAACCACTATATATACAACATATACACCGTGTCAGAATCATACACCTATTGTCCTAATTCACCCATCCGTCCATACTCACATCATACATACATACACAATAATGCTCGCCCCGGGAATATTTTATTAGACCCTATTTATGGTGCGGCACTACCGTTTTGTTACATACAGCAAAAGGATTTATAACAAGGCCATCTCACAACATAAACCAATTCAAATACTTTAACCAAATAGGACAACAGATTGACCTAGGAAATGAAAAAGGTCTACGCGTTTCGACTCTCCCTCAATGCGGGGATTATCCTCAGGACCAGAGGTTTTTTCTGAAAGACAAAAGTAACACAACCTTCTTACTCTCTATACAATTTAGCAACGTCCCAAGGCTGTTCATTCACTCAACAGTCTTTCCTTACCTTTCTAATTTTTGAAGAGTCCCAAATCTGAAAATACAAAAATTGACAAATACTGTGGTCAAAACAGCTTTTAAGTTTAGTCTATAGACGAGGGAGCCAAATCGTTAGGAAGATGCTTACTTGATTGAGGTAAAGGGGTGGTCACACTTCAAATATGGCGTCATGTCAATAAACTTTTCATTCTTGTCTTTTTGTTTTTGTTGTTTATCTACGGAGCAATATATTCTGTCAGAAAAGCCTCTTGGACAGGCAGGTGTTAACGCTATTGTTCGAAGTCAACTAATTCCAGTGTATGATTTACCTTGTACAAATGTTGTAGTCTCTCATTCTTTGTCTTCAAGAAGGCACTCGAATAAGTTGGCGACAATCCGAACCTGCGGCGGCAGAAGTGTGCATCAGGGCTATTATCAGTGCATACACGTAACTGATATTGCTCTAAGAATGTTGTAGAAATAATTTAAATGTGTTTATTTATTGTGGAGGACAAGCTTAGCACTACAACTTGAACCTTGCAACACGTTTGTGGTAATGCTATTGCTCTGTGGTCACAACTCGCTGTCTGTCGGCATTGTGGTAAATACAAGAACCAGACACTTTTCGGTCATTTAATTAAGCAAAGAGTTGCTTCATAAATAGAACGTATTGGAGTTAACGCTTAAGATGGATAAAACTCTGGGGAAATGAAAGGAAGTTTTACCTTGTTTTGGACTAAAGGGCTTCCAAACTTTGCAGCGCGGATGAAAAATCTCCGTTTGCTTAACCAATAAGCGTTTGTGCGCCACGGTTAAAAAGCGCAATTATTTGAACGTCACTCCTCAAGAAAGGATACTGGGAAACGTAGTTTATACTACTAGTTTGTTTACTCCATACGCAATTGAGCACCGCAGTGAACACAGTGCGATATTTTCAGACGTCATCCTAAAGCAGAGGATGTTGGAGCAGATAGTTCAAAACGCTCACAATTTGATGGTGATTTTTATTGTAGATATATACTGTCTCAATGTTGAGTCTTCAATTAGTTGTTAAGCGCTCAAGCATGCATGTAATATCTGCAAAAGTGGGATGGCTCTATCTATCCCCACAGTGGACTAATTTTGAAGTAATTTAGGATACTTTAACTAGTTAGTCTGGCTTCAATGAAATTCTCTCCAATCAAGAACTATATATGAGTATGTTCAAAATAACTCATGCTTGACACTTGTATTTAAGAAGTCTGATACACCTCCAGATAACTGAATCCCAACAAATTGATTATTACCTCTTGTACTCAATGCATTCATACACAATGCTTCCATATCTTGAAATTGATCTTAAAAATTATAAATTTCAGATAGCTTGTTCAATCCATCGACTGCTGTATTATATTTTATAATTAATGTTGCTTCTCTTTTAGTCAGTTTGGACTCCAGGTCGCCTCCTCTAGCATCTTGATCTACTTTAGAAATAACAGTCCTTTTCAGATCTTTCTCAGTATGGGCATAAGTCTGCCAAAGATGAACTAATGGTGCCGTCTGAATGTTCCTTTTGATCCTTGACTTATGTTGTGTAATTCGATGTCTGACTTCTTGATTGGTTTTTCCAATATTTAGTTTTTGGCAAGGACACACTATGCCATAGACCACATATTTAGACTTGCAGTTTGTGAAACTGTCGTGTTTCCAGTAGATTCCATTATGTCTGAATACGTCGCCTTCAATAGTTAGCGGACAGCAAATGCATGTTCCGCATTTGTGGTAGCCTGTAATTAGTGGAAGTCCAACATAATCCTGCAAAGTTGGGATTTTTTGTTTGGGTAACGCCGCTCTCACAATTTGATTTGCAATACTCTTATCTTTTTTGAAGGCATAGAGGGGAACTTCAATAAGTTTAGGATCTAAGTTTATAATGAGATGCCAATTCTGACTGATCTGTTTCTTCAGTCAATTAGATGTAGGACAGAACGTAGAGACGGATACTATTCAGTCCACTGAGCTTTTGTTTTTTTTAAGTAGCGTGTCTCGTGGTGTCCACCACGCTCGCTTCATAGCTCGTTTTAGAAGTTTTGAAGGATAGCCACGCTATAAAAGTCTGTCTTTTAGGATGTTTGCATGAAACATATATTCATCCCTGAATGAACAATTTCTTCTAATTCTTAAAAACTGTCCTAGGGGCAGATTCTCCTTTAAACTTCGCGGATGATTGCTTGTGAAGTGCAGTGCTTTGTTTCTGTCCGACTTTTTCTTAAAAAGTGTGGTAAATCTCTACATCCAAAAAGGTGTCTGGTGCTCCAGGAGTGGGAGCAGGTCCCATATGAGGTCCAGGATGGTGTTTGGGTGTAGCCTGTACCTGTCATGGATTTCAGCCTCGGTCAGTTGGAACAGTGTTATACGCACTCTGTACATGCGCTCCTCCCGTCTCCAGATCCTCAGTCCTGCTGCACGCAAACGGAGCCGCCTTGCTATCACGTACAGGGCCACCATTGTGTTCACACTGTTGCATTTTGGAGCTGTTTTTATACAGTGCACCTGATTACCACCTGCTTTGAATTAGTGTTAAATACCGATTCTTAATTACTGATTTTTGGCAAATTCGGTATTACTGATTTTTGGTACATCGCATTACCGAATTTTTACCGATTCCTTATTTCCGATTCGGTATTTTTTGTCTCCAAATCGGTAAATAAGGAATCTGTAACAGTTTTCCCTTCTTTTTACAGATTCCTTATTAAACACCTACATCGCACATGGCTAAATACCGGTCGCTAACGGTGAAATTTACTTAATTTCACCGTTACCGACCGGTATTTAGCCACCTACATCTAGCCCTTAGATCCAAAACTTATTGAAGTTCCCCTCTTAGCCTTCAAAAAACATAAGAGTATTGCGAATCAAATTGTGAGAGCGGCGTTACCCAAACAAAAAATCCCAACTTTGCGGGATTATGTTGGACTGCCACCAATTAAAATCTTTCTTCTTTTTTCTTTTTATGTACCAATTACAGCCCACCACAAATGCGGAACATGTATTGCTGTCCTCTAACTATTGAAGGCGACATATTTAGACATAATGGAATCTACTGGAAACACAACAATCTCAAAAACTGCAAGTCTAAATATGTGGTCTATGGCATAGTGTGTCCTTGCCAAAAACTATATATTGGAAAAACCAATCAAGAAGTCAGACATCGAATTACACAACATAAGTCGAGGATCAAAAGGAACATACAGACAGCACCATTAGTTCATTATTTGCAGATTTACGCCCATACTGAGAAAGATCTGAAATGGACTATTATCTCTAAAGTAGATCAAGATGCTAGAGGAGGTGAACTAGAGTCCAAACTGACTAAAAGAGAAGCGACATTATTATAAAATACAATGCAGCAGTCGATGGATTGAACGAGCTTTCTGAAATCTATCATTTGTAAGATCAATTTCAAGATATGGAAGCATTGTGTATGAATGCATTGAGTATAATTCGTTGGGATTCAGTTATCTGGAGGTGTATCAGACTTCATAAATGCAAGTGTCAAGTATGGCGGATTTTGAACATACTCATTTATAGTTCTTGTTTGGAGAGAATTTCATTGAAGCCAGACTAACTGGTTAAACTATCCTAAATTACTTCAAATCTAGTCCACTGTGGGGATAGATAGAGCCATTCCACTTTTGCAGATATTACTTGCATGCTTCAGCGCTTAACAACTAATTGAAGGCTCAACATTGAGACAGGTATATATCTACAATAATAATCACCATCAAATTGTGAACTATCTGCTCCAACATCCTCTGCTTTAGGATGACGTTGGAAAACATTGCACCGTGTTCACTGTGGTGCTCAATTGCGTATGGAGTATACAAACTAGTAGTATAAACTATGTTTGCCAGTCTCCTTTGTTGAGGTGTGACATTCAAATAATTGCGCTGTTGAACCGTCGCGCACACACTCTTATTGGTTAAGCAAACAGAGATTTTTCACCCGCACTGTGAAGTTTGGGAGCCTGCTGGACTTGGCTCTTTTTGCAGGTTCCCCCCGAAACTTTTTGCATTTGCCTGCCCTATTTCTTAACCTGGTGTTGGTGATTTTAAGCCTCTGCGCACTTTTTCACTGTGGTCCAGTGTAAAGTGCGTGCGCTCTCTGTGTATGTGCGGTGAGACTGGCCTACCCTCCCACAGGAATGCATGGGGAATATGTGTATCCATGGTAGTTCCTGATGTGTGGGGAGTGCAGGGTCGAGTTTGGTATGTGCAAACTCGTGAGATTAAATGCTGCGCGATGATGTGCGTGGATTTAATGTGTCTAGTGTGGAAGTGCCACTTCTAAAAGTTGGCATGTCTGTGCAGTGACTGTGAATTGACTGTCTGGCTTGTGATTGGCTGGAGCTGGCTGGTGTGTCTGGCTCCAGGAGTCAGGATGGGTCTGCCCTGGTGGTGAATGGAGAGATCTGCATGTTGATAGAAGGGAGGAGTGCAGCTGGGACCTGAATAGGGCTGGGCCTTCCCTCCACAATGCTGGCTCCACCCCCTGTGGTGTGTCTGATATCTATGACCCACCCTGTGAATAGGCAGGGGGGCTGAGCAAGACAAAGTGCTCAAGAACCAGTTGCGTCTGGTTCACCCCTTACCTGCACCTTTGGAAACAAAGAGATGAGGTGTATAAAAGAGGGACTGTGACCCCATGATTTGGTTCTTGTTCCTGTCTTGAATCTACCAGGGGTGTGCTGTTTCAGGCGAGACGGGCGTAGAAGAACTTCAGTGGAAACATGAAAGAGATCAGAACAAGTTCACTTTAGGCAGTGTATATGCAATAATAACTTTCATAGTATAAATGACCAGACGTGTGTGCTGCCCCACACTTACCCGTGAACTAATAAGGAGGAATTTCCATATAGGTGATCCAAACAGGAGTGACTTGGTCTCTTATAAAGAAAAAGGTCTCCAGATATATTCCACCAAGGTTTGACACGAATAAGTATCACCCAAGAGGGGTAGAAAAATAAGGATTAAGTCGCAAACAGATAATCGAAGGAGAAAAAAACAATTGTGTCCGATTCCAGAAGGAACACAAGGTCAGGTTACAGCGGCATACAGGATTTGGTATGTCCCAGCTTCAAAAAGAAAATCCGCTAGATGCGTGAAAGCGTCTTGACCCAAATAGGAAGATGCAGCGTCTCACACGCTGTTCGTTGTTCGCCCAGAGGTCTGAATAAAGTTATATCCACGTGGGGGCAAACATACAACAACAACAAAAAGGAACGTGTCTACCCCTTGCCTTCACAGGGACGCTGACATAAACTGCAGGGAAACTTCTTCGTGCAGAAAAAGAATCGTACCAGAGCACAAAACAAAGCCAAAAGCTGTGTCAGGAGCGAGCTCATCACTGGCACGCAGAGAGATTCAAGGAGCAGGCAAGGTTTACAATGGGAAGTCACGGAAAATCCAATGGCGAATCCAACGAGGAAGCTAACAGGTGAAAAGGGAAAAATGGGTACTTCTGACTCGAGGTGACACGGGAGGAATCCAACAGGAGCAAGGAGAGTAGGAAAGGAAAGCCTAGCACCGCCATGATCACGCTATAGGCTTAAGAACCTCCATTCGGGATCAGCTGACCTGTCACAAGGCAGTATGGGACAACACACCGCGCCTCCCACAGAAGGGCATCATGGTACTGGTAGTGCCGCCTGTGATCCCCTTCTATTATCCCTAACACCCACGTGGCCCTGTCCTGTGTAAATAATCCCATGTGAAGATTGCCAGTGCCAGTTGGCACAATGTATATTGTGTGATTACTATCTGATGTGTTTTGGAGAATACAGAAGTTATTTTTATATAACCTCGTGTGGAGTTCCTTTTGTAGTGTGCCTGGGATGTTGTTGCTGTGTGTATGTGCAAATGCTTTACACATTGCCTCCGGGATAAGTCTGTCTGCTCGTGCCAAGCTACCAAGGGGTTGAGCAGGGGTTATCTTTGGCGTGTAACTCCCTTGCCCTATTCGTCAATTTTTGCATTTTCAGATTTGGGACTCTTCAAAGATTAGAAAGGTAAGGAGAGAATTTTGAGTGAATGGACAGTTTTGGGATGTTGCTCAATTGTATAGAGAGTAAGAAGGTTGTGTTACTTTTTTCTTTCAGAAAAAAACTCTGGTCCTGAGGAGAATCCCCACATTGAGGGAGATTGGAAACGCGTAGACCTTTTTCATTTCCTAGGCCAATCTGTTGTCCGATTTGGTGGAAAAATTTGAATTGGTTTATGTTGTTAGATGGCCTCGTTGTTATAAATCCTTTTGCTCTATGTAACAAAACTGTAGAGCCGCACCATAAATAGGTTCTAATAAAATATTTCTGGGGCGAGCATTTTTGTGTATGTATGTATGATGTGAGTATGGACGGAGGGTGAATTAGGACAATAGGTGTATGATTCTGACACGGTGTATATGTTGTATATATAGTAGTTTTTAGAGTACAATTGTGAATTCTAATTCTTAAAGGGGCTCCATAATAAAAAATAAGAAAGAAATTGAGTCGATCACATAGATTTGTTTAAGATTTTGAAATTTTTTTAAAAATACTTTAAAAATAGTTTTTTGATAAATATAAATAAAAATCTTTGAGAGTAATTTCAAACTGAAATATTGGTTTCTGAAAGGACAATTGTTTTATTCATTGCTTCTTCTAGTGACCAAATAGCAGTGCAGTACTGGCCTTTTGTTCTGTTTAGTTCCACTGATAAAGCGGATTACGCACATGAAGATTTGTGTGTGACTACAGCTATTTACATGAAGCGTGTGGGATATGGGCACAGGGGACATTGGAATATTCCCAGTGAATTTATGCAAATGCAAATCACTCCGATTGAAGAGAAAGCTCTCAATAGAGGCTTAGGCTTTGTGCCTACTTTTAGAAATGACCATTTTGAAACCAACATAGAGATGGCCAGATTTTTTGGGAAAATCCGCCTACAATTCTTCTTCTCTAAACAGGACCAGGCCGAAACAGAACCAGAGGACATCAATACAGGTCTAAAGATGAAATCTACATTTTATCCTCAATCCCATACAGTGCCTGTGCAAGTTCTCGCCTTCGAACAAGCCATAGAGAAAGATATTGAATCTCTCTTTTCAACAGACAAAGATGTTTTCTGCAACTTTCCTTAAGGTGAACAAGAAGCATTAAGGTCCCTTACAACACATTTTGACCTTACAATCAAATCTGCGGACAAAAGGGGTGCGATTGTCCTAATGGACACTGATGACTATCGCTCCGAATGTTTACAACAACTGACTGACAGACGAGCATATTGCCCCCTTGATCATGATCCCACCACTGACATGCGTAATACAATTAACGAAATGGTAGAGGAAGCCTTATCAGAAAGGTTGGGTCACTCGACAGGAGGCCGCTTTCTTATGTACAGAACATCCGGTGAGGCCTTACTTTTATTGTCTTCCTAAGGTGCACAAACAACAAAGGCCCCCACCAGGACGCCCCATTATTTCGGGAATTGATCTATTTTGGAACCGCTCTCCACCTTTGTTGACCACATCCTGCGACCAATGGTGCAGGAAATGCCTACTTACCTTAAAGACACTACGGATGTTCTACACCTTCTTCCTAACATGGAATTTGATGCAGAGAGTGACTACCTCGTCTCTTTTGACGTGGAGTCACTCTATACCTCAAGACGAAACATTAGAGGTTATCTCTTCCCTATTGATGGCACGTGACCTGGAAAGCATCATGCCAGTCAGTTTCATCATGGACTGTGCCACCTTAGCCATGAAACACAACTTATTTAAGTTCAAAGATACTGTATACCTCCAAACATCTGGTGCCAGCATGGGGAGCATTTTTGCTCCCAGCTTGGCTAACCTCTACGTACACCACTTCGAACAAGAACACATCCTCATTAATGGCAATCCCTACCTCGCCTCCATAAAAATGTGGAAAAGGTATATCGACGATATACTGGTCATATGGCGAGGAACCTATGAGGATCTTTTGGAGTTTCAGGTTTGGCTGAACAACAGGAATAACTTTCTTCTTTTCACTGTCGAAGCCAATACAACTCGAATTGCCTTTTTAGATCTCATGATCTTCGCTTCCGCAGAGGGACTACAGTCAGAACTTTACAGGAAGCCCATGGCAAGAAATTCCTTGCTCTGTTTCGATAGTCATCATCCGAAATCCCTCAGAGAGAACCTACCATATGGGCAATTTCTGAGGGTACAAATAAATAGTTCGACAAGGAACACTCAACTGCCTCACAAAATCAGCTTCACTTCAGGAAATACCCTCCCAGATTGGTGCGTAAATCACTAAAAAGTGCCCAGAACAATAATCAACAGGCTTTACTAGAACCATCTATTCCCAAAGCTTCTTCTGAAAGACTTACCTGTGTCAGCACGTTTGGTACCTTATCAAACAAAATCCAGAAGATAGTGAAGAAGCATTGGCCCATTTTGAACTCAGGATAGAAAACCTTGGAAGCACCTTTATTTTCTTTCAAAAGAGGCCCAAATTTGAAGGACCGTATAGTCCACAACAGACCACGAAATAAGATGTCAAGGACCCTTGCCACTATTTGGGACCTCCCGCCTGTAGTAGGACATCATCCGTGTGGGTCATGCCAGGCCAGCCCACAAACAGAAAAGTCCACAGAAATTGACATAGGAACCAACAGACCATGGCAACAAACCAAATTTACCAACTGCAAAAGTGAGAAACTAATCTATCTTATAACCTGTCCAAACTTACCAATCATTTTTGGGAAAAACAACATGCCCCCACTGCATTCATTTGGACTGTTCTTGAACAGCCGTATATTTCTCCTCATATTACGGACTAAATTCTTACTCCCCAGAGAACAGAAATGGGTGTTTAAATTGGGGACCAACAAGGGAGGATTGAACAACCAAATACCTTGGTCCACCTTATGATAGTTTATACTGACTAAGTCATCCTCTTTTATAACTGTAACATACCAGCTCCCAAATTAAGCATGAGCGAATTTTGCGGATCTCGCGTTCGCGAATTTTGCGGATTTGCGTATTCGCAATCCGCAAAATCCGCGAATTCCCGCGAATTTGCGGATTTTTTTTTTTTTGTGTTCGCCCGTGTTTCTGCCAGTTCGCGAGGGTTTTGTACACTTTCGCAAATTGCGAACTTACCTGTCGGGTCGCAAGTTTCGCGAACTCTTTGTTTCTACGTGTCCAGCCTGTTTGGGACACTCTTCTTCATCACTGCCACTCTCTGTCACCACTGCCACTCTCTGACTACTCATGCCACCCTCTGGCCCACCCATGCCACCCTCTGTTTCATCACCACACCCTCTGGTTGTCCAGTGTACATTATTTTCGGCAAAGCAAAGCACACCTTCCCTGCCTCAAGTGACCTGAATTAATTTGGGGCTGATTCATGTGTCACAGAATATTTTTTTAGCTGGCACCTGCTTCCTTAGTGCGCCCTGATTAGTGATCTTTTGCACTTGCTAAGTGCTTTCATTGTTGCAAAATTAGTTACAACACCTGCCCTGCCCCAACTGACAATAATGAATTAGGGGCTGATTAATGGATTTTAACTTCCAGCCTGGCTCCTGCTTGTCTCCCTTAGCTGTAATTCAGGACCTTTGTGGCATATGTGTAACTATTCTGAGGTTCAGAGCAGGGTCACATACTAGTTTCAACTGGCAACTGAACTCTGGAGGGGCCCCTCAGGAAGCACTCCAGGAAATGGCTACTAATGATGAGCCTGAACTTTTGAACCTGGTAAGTAGTTACTTTCAGTTTTGCTAAGATCGTATTTCTGCAATTTTGCACTTATTCGCGGGGCGCGAACTCACGCGAACAGTGCGAGCAGTGCGAGCAAAATCCGCTGCTCGCGGATTTGCGGATTTTGCGGGAAATTCGCAAATCTCGCGGATTGCGGATTTCCCGAAAATCCGCAAAATCCGCGAGCGGAACGGATTTTCCGCCCACGCCTACCCCAAATGCAGATTTATTATAAATATGAAGAACAAGAGACAGGCGAGATTCCCCTCTCCACTCTCCCTGCCTCCCGCATTAAGCAGGTTTGCTTGAGGTTTTATATACAATCTATCTGCCTATAGTCCACCATAAATCTCATAATGACATTTCTGTTGCATTGTCTCGGAACTCACTAGAGGAGGCTCTACACTTGCTAAACTTCAAAAAATGCGTGTTAAGTGGCAATCAAAGTTCTGACATTTTTCACGCATAAACAGAACAATAGTTGCTTCCTCTCATCCTTGGACCATATTTTCTTTATCTAATATTGAAAAACTTTTCTATATATGCGCTAAACATCACTTCATTAGAGTTTAAAAATAGTCTTTTTTCTCTTTTTTAACGCGATGGCTTTTGACCTATCAAAAGCAGAGCTGACATACAAGATAAAACTTCAGTTGTTCGTGTAAACAAGGAGGCGGTTTCTAAAAAAAGTCACATGACTGAACCAGTCCAATCAACATACCGCATTTAAACACGGCGCTCCCTCCGTTCGGATACCTCCCAAACCGGCTCAGACGCCGGCAGTGAAGTACCGACGGAGAGGTGAGTGGACTTCATTCTTTTCTTTCCTGTTTCCCGCGTTTGGCCTGCCATGCATATTCACTAAGAAATAGCTACTGGTTAGTGATAGCAACATCATCACACCACACGCTCACCAAGAATACATGCGAGGCGGCGTTATGGTGGGTGTTATGGCTTGCGTATATGCCAATAGCGTTTTGACAAAATACCCAGTTGAGAGATGTCTCATCTTAAGATTGATTTGAGATACAATATGTTCATTCCGTGTAAGTGCTAGTATGGATTGAAAAGTTTTTACACTAAGAATCAGCACTTTTTCTTTTTCAATATTCCTCGCCATGTTAACCGTCTTTAACCGTCTTTAAAGAGACAGTGTACTTTGTCATGCTAGAAATAGCTTCCTCTTGATACTCCCTTTTTCCTAGCACCTTTGCGACGAGCAAGTTCAGGCTAGGAGGTAATCTCTCTCTAGTGATCGTACATAGCCATGTTGAATTTGGATCATGAAACACTCATTCATTTATCAACCAACTTTGATGCTTTCTCAGTTGACAGGAAGCAATTACGATTTTGTTGTTCTTGCTTCCTTTTTAATAGAGCGGTGCTTCCCTCGTTCCCTGAGCTGTTGCCAGGCGAGGTGATGCCTCAAACTCCCTTGACAAGGGTAAGATGGAGTTTTTTCTAGTCGTATGTAGGAATAACAATGATGTGCCTCCATTTTAGAAAATGAAAACAAAATTTGATTTTGTATAAAAAAACATTGATGTTTAGGCAAGAATATGTTTACCCTTTACATATTGTGATGTCTATTTTTGTGTCCTTTTAACTGTTTGTTTGTCTGTATTTTTTATCTTCCTACCTAGTGACATGCAATAAGACTGCAACAAGCCAAGACTACACGTAGGAAATAAGGCGATCTTTTTCCTTGTCGCAGCATGACAATCATGCAGTCACTATATTCTTTTTATCACAAATTTGCTTGCAGTAGCATAATGTATATTTAGGTCCTGAATAAAGCAAGGGACGCACTAGTCCTATATAGTTGCTGAAACATGTCGACCACGTTTTCCATCTAGGTAGTTATTTGTTAAAATTACCTTTGGCTACTCTTTTAATATTGGAGGAGTGAGTAAAACATAGAATAACATTTCAAATCTGCTCCCTCACCCAATTTTATTTTCACCTTTTTTCACATTATATTTTCACATGCACTGCAAATCAGTCACACATCTCTCCTCGAATGAGCACTATCAATATTAAGATCACACTGGTCACTAACAGGTTCTTTGGAGGTTTTACGATCTGGCCTTCCATACTTACCAGTAGTGTTTCAAGTGAGTCAACTACAATGAATCCCAAATGATGAAGGGCGGTTCCGTGTGGTGACTGATGGGTATCCTTGCAGATCATACTGAGATCAGGGTACCTTTTAGTTTTTTGTTTTTCTTCACATTTCTCAGTAGGATGTTACAGACAAAATAGGTTTGATGTGTCACATATAGACTTCTTCCCTTTAGACCCATTGACACTTTTGTGATTTCCATTTCAATTTAAGGGAATGTGTCTTTGCTTGGTCTTTAAACTCCCTTAGGCCCCCGTCACCTTTTTGTTATTACAGAAAACAATGTTCATAATCTTTATATGATGTTACGACTTTTGATTAGGGGAAATATTTCTAAGGGGTTGATTGGTGAAATAGGAATGCTTGGTGAGATGGGACAGCTATTATATTGGCAGTGTTCTTGGGGTTGATTGGTGAGAGCGAATATGGTATTGGTGTTTCTTTTGTCTAGGAATAGATAAAAAGAAACTCTGGGCCTGACTCCGAGACGTCATCAACTGCTCCCTCAACTCCGGCACCTTCCCAGAAAGCTGGAAACACGCCGAACTCCGCGCCCTTCTGAAAAAACCCACAGCTGACCCCACCGAACTCAAAAATTACCGCCCCATCTCGCTCCTTCCATTCCCGGCCAAAGTCATCGAGAAAGCTGTCAACAACCAGCTCGCCGCCTTCCTCGAAGCCAACCAATCCCTCGACTCCTCACAGTCCGGCTTCCGAGCCAAACACAGTACTGAGACCGCACTCATCGCAGCAACAGACGACATCCGTACTCTAATGGACAATGGAGACACAGTCGCCCTAATCCTCCTCGACCTCTCCGCAGCCTTCGACACAGTCTGTCATAACACCCTGTTACAACGACTCAAAAACATCGGAATCCAAGGAAAAGCACTGGAATGGATCACCTCATTCCTTGCCGGAAGAACTCAGAGAGTACGCCTCCCTCCATTCAAGTCAGAGGCCACAGAAGTCATCTGCGGCGTACCACAAGGATCTTCACTCAGCCCCACCCTCTTCAACGTTTACATGAGCCCCCTTGCGACCATCGCTCGCCAACACAACCTCAACATCATCTCCTACGCAGATGACACTCAACTGATCCTCTCACTCACCAAAGACCCAAACATCGCCAAAAACAACCTACATGAAGGAATAAAAAAGGTAGCCGAATGGATGAAGAATAGCCGTCTGAAACTGAATTCAGACAAAACAGAAGTCCTTATCTTAGGTACCACCCCCTCCGCCTGGGACGACTCTTGGTGGCCAGAGGCCCTTGGAAAAGCACCCATCCCGAAGGATCACGCACGGAACCTAGGCGTCATCCTGGATTCCTCACTCTCGATGACCAGACAAATCAATGCCGTCTCTTCATCTTGCTTCAACATTCTCCGCATGCTCAAAAAAACATTTCGCTGGATCCCCACCGAAACTAGAAAAACGGTCACCCACGCACTGGTCACAAGCCGCCTGGACTACGGAAACACCCTTTACGCCGGCACCACTGCAAAACTTCAGAAAAAACTCCAACGCATCCAGAACGCATCAGCCAGACTCATATTAGACATCCCGCGTAAAGAACACATTTCTGGTCACCTGAAAAACCTTCACTGGCTCCCCGTCAATAAGAGGATAACTTTCCGCCTCCTCACCCACGCACACAAAGCTCTTTACGAACTTGGACCCGATTGCCTCAATACACGTCTCTCCTTCTACACCCCCCCCCGCCAGCTGCGCTCTTCCAACCAAGCCCTCACTGTTGTTCCCCGCGTCAACAAAACCACCATGGGAGGTAGATCATTCTCCTACCTAGCGGCCAAAACCTGGAACTCACTTCCCATGCACCTTCGACTCACTCACAACCACCTAGCATTCAGAAAGCAACTTAAAACCTGGATATTCGAGAAGTAATTCCCCACCCCTCTTCAAGCGCCTTGAGACCCTCTGGGTATGTAGCGCGCTATATAAATCTACTGACTTGACTTGACTTGACAAAATCCTAAACTTACTACTTTTGGTATTCAGAGAAGGCATTTAGTAGTCCTAAATTAGGATTTTGTCTCAAGTTAGGATTTTGTCTCAAATTTGGATTTTGTCCTGAATTAGGATTTTGTCTCAAATTAGGATTTTGTCCTGAATTAGGATTTAGTCTTAATTTAAGATTTTGTCCTAAATTAGGATTTTGTCTTACATTAGGATTTTGTCTTATGTTAGGATTCTGTCCTAAATTAGGATTTTGTCCTAAATTAGGATTTTCTTAAATTAGGATTTTGTCTTAAATAAAACTTAAGTTTAACTTAAGTTTGTCTTAAATGTAATTTAATACAAAATCCTAATTCAGTACAAAATCCTAATTTAAGACAAAATCCTAATTTAGGACACAATCCTAATTTAAGCCAAAATCCTAATTTAAGACAAAATCCTAATTTAGGACACAATCCTAATTTAAGACAACATCCTAATTTAAGACAAAATCCTAATTTAGGACAATATCCTAATTTAGGACAAAATCATACTTTATGACAAAGTGCCAATTTAGGACTAAATCCTAATTTAGGACACAACCCTAATTTAGTACAAAATCCTAATTTGAGACAAAATCCTAGTTTAAGACTATTAAATACCTTCTGTGAATACCAAAAGTAGTGAGTTTAGAATTTTGTTGTAAGTTAGTTCTATGAATCGCCCCCAAGGACCCCAAATAGCCCATAAGGAGTAGAATCTGAAAGTAAAATTCCACATGGTGATTTAATTTAGAAGTTGTTTAGATTTACATTTGGTTATGATGTTCTCATCAATGCAGTCTTCAATTATTAAAAAAGAACTGCAGAATGTCCGTTTTTTTGTGGTGCTGATTTATTTGAGGCCGATACATGAGAAGTGGGTACTAACTTGAGAAGTTTGCAGTACTCATTACAATTTGTAACAAGAGTAATGTTGGTAAGGGGTGCAAATAAGGTATAACAAGCTTTGGCAAAGCCAATGAGTTTCACCATATGGGATCTATTGACTTTGTCAATGTTTTTCCCAGTGTTGTACAGCAGCATGAGCAGCATGCAGGTTCATGCTATACGCTTCACATTTGTATTACCTTTTAAAATTGTTCAATCCATCGAGGTCCATTTGGCCTGGTTTACACTATGGAAAAACACATATAAACACAATAATTAAGTATTTGTGCTCACTTGTCTCAGAGGGATATACAGAATAAACGGTGGGGACGTTTTCAATAAGCATTTATTGAACTAGCGTCATTCTAGTGTAAAATAGCTGTATTGAAACAACCATAAGAAAGAAACAGATATAAACAATATTAAACACCAAAAGAGTCAATGGATGGTAGATTTCTACCATAGTGCTAAAACAATGGATATATGCAAGCATATAAATACATCACAATAATTATGTGTACTCCTGCGATGCAACTCTAACTAGAGGTATCTAAGTGTATCTGGCATGTATGTAGGTGTAGAGCCAAGAGTCCCCCTAGGCTGAAGCCAACCCCATTACCTGAAGTGAGTGACTGTGGGACCCCGTCTTGGTCTTGAGATGGACACCCCGCAAGGGATGTCAGACCACTGTGAGCTGGAGTGTCTGCGTGCAGGAACCTCAGAGTCTCGTGTCTGTGTGTCAGCATGGAAGTCTTTCTCCTCTGCCTTAGCAAAGATGTGGTGTGTATATATACCCAAAAGGTACCCTCAGTGGATTTTACCTTGCTGTGTCATGTAAATGTAAATGTACAGGAATTTATATAGTCACACAGGAGATAATGGAGCTACAACAGCGTACCGTTACGGTAGAGGAAAAAATGCAAAGGGTTGACGCCAATGTGGAGCGACATGACACAGTCATAACTCAGCTACAGGGGAAAGTAGAAGACTTGGAGAATCGTCTTAGAAGATCAAATCTTAAACTGTATGGTTTTCCGGAAGGGGCAGAGGGGTCCGACCCAAGGGCTTTCTTGGTTAAACTGATGCCCCGTGCGTTCCCAGAACTTTCTGATTGGGATTGGGACTCTCAAATCCAAAGAGCACATCGGCTTCCACTTGGCCAAAGACGCCTTAACAGCAAATTTCCACGCCCACTTCTGATTCCTTATGGTAATTTCCTGCTACGACAAGCGGTGTGGCAAAAAGCTAAACCCAACACTCCTATAACTATCGATAACTTCACTATCTTTGCACGCTCGGACCTAAGCAAAGCCACGATGGATAAGAGATGGGAAATGCGCAAACTAATTGACCCAATCAACAAATTGGGGGGCTCAGCTTATCTGCAGGAACCAGCTCGACTCAAAGTGATTTTGAAAGGACATACAAACTTCTTTAATGAGGTCCAGGAAGCGCAGGCATTCCTAACCAGCGTTAACAAGAGCAAACCGTCACAGAGTTGAAAAAAAGGCGGAGGTCTCATATCTATCTCTACATTTTGAAATACAGACTAAATAGACATATCTAGCTGGGGGGGGGGGAGGGGAAAAAAAGAGAAAAAAAGGGGGGCAGGAAACGAATCAACAATATTAGCAGATACAAAATTATCAAAGGTGGAGGGGGGGGAAGCCCTAGGTTCCCAGCCGCAAGCGCTGCCTCATCAACGGCAGCAGTAGGTAAGGGGAGGGAGGGGGAGGGAAGATCTTCGCAGTTTGGGGTGGGCGTGTGTGGGGTCGATGGGTGGAGAAAAGGTAGGGGGAAAATGGGGGAAAAAATATTTTCAACCTGGTAGAAAGACTCGAGGAGAGATTTATGTTCGAAAGGTACCACTTTTTACGTGTGGAAGAACACCAACCGATGTTGATAATTTGCACCATTTACCATATTTACTGCTTTAAAAATGCAAAGTATTAGATGTCTGGCATGGAACGTCTCAGGGCTAAACAATAAGCGTAAGAGACATTTAGTTGCGGCAGAATTAAACTTATATAATCCCCATCTAGTATTTCTGTCAGAAACCCATATCATAGATATTGATAAGAAGCTGTTGAATCAACTAGGTTTCGAGATGATAATCTATTCAGCAGCTGCCTCTCATGTTAGAGGGGTGGCTATATTAAAAGATAAAAGATACAAGGTAGAAATAACTAGGACGCAATCTGATGAACGGGGGAGGTGGGCAATTACTCAACTATGTCATATTAATCAGAAGTATGTTGCATGCGTTGTATATGGACCAAACAGAGAAGACCCTCGAATATTTGAACAATTAAGTATAGCCCTATTAGATTGGGAAGGAGAAGTTATAATAATGGGTGATTTTAACTGTATTATGAATGGTCAGATGGATACAACACGCCCAGGTAATTATATTCGAATGCCTAGAACTAGAACATCTATCCTTAATTTATGCAAGTTACACAGTGTTAAAGATGTATGGAATTCACTGCATCCAAATACCCCAGGCTATACATACTACTCCGCTCCTCATAAACTATGTTCACGCTTAGATATGGCCCTAATATCAGATTCATTGATGAGCTCTATAACAACAATGGTCATACACCCACGCATCACATCTGATCACAACCCTATTATGGTTGAACTAACCATCTCTCAAAAACGCAATCCTCCTAGAGCCTTTACATTTCCAAGAAATTTAATATCGAATATGATCTTCATTACACAACTGAAACAACACATTATAGAATTCCTGACCTTTAACAGAAATACTGCTTCTTGCCTAACAGTATGGGACACTTGCAAAGCAAGTATTAGAGGGTACGTACAGGCATATGTCCTAAAACAAAATCAAGTAAGACGTAAATGTAATTTAACCTTGACTTCGGATATTGCTGCAGAAGAGACGAAACTAGTAGAGGCTCTAAGACGGAATCTATCAACTCTGACTATAAATACAAACCTGAGTCAGCTAAAATGTAAGACTAAAGAAGCTTTATTAAAAAAAAGGAGCGCACAGATTCACAAATACAAATTCACACAATATGAGGGGGGTGACAAAATTGGCAAAATTTTAGCATTCAAAGTAGCAGAGGATAGAGCAGAATCTACGGTTTCACAAATTATTGGGGTTGATAATAAAAGATATAACCAGACAGACCATATAATACAACAGTTTGCCAAATATTACGAAATTTTGTATACACCAGAGAACACGCCTAATGGCAATACAGTTGACAATTACCTAAAAGAAAACCCAACGAACAAAATAACAACCTATGAAGCTGAAAATCTGGCTATAGAAATAACTAAAGAAGAACTAAGAGAAGCTATAAAATCATTGCCATCAGGTAAAGCTGCCGGGGAGGACGCTATCCCTTTAGAATTGTATAAATCATGCTTGGAAGAGTTAACACCCCTTCTTCTAGAAGTAATCAATCATACAAGTAGAACAGGGGCCGCCCGCACTCTTGGAATAAGGCAAAAATTGTTTTCTTTCACAAAAAGGGTAAACCTAAAGAGGAGATGGGCTCATATAGACCTATCTCCTTAATTAATGCCGACGCCAAGATTTTCGCAAAATGCTTAGCAAGAAGACTTGCACCACTATTGCCTAAAATAGTAAGCACACAGCAACACGGGTTTGTGACGGGGCGGGATACATCAGCCCATGTAAACACGGCAATAACAGCTTTCGATATAGCAGAGGTAGAGTCTACTCCCCTAGCAATGATAATGCTCGACGCTGAAAAAGCATTCGATCGGGTGGGGTGGAATTATCTATGGCATATAATGGGACATATGGGGTTCGGAGGAAACTTTTTAAATGGGATTCGGGCACTCTATGACAATCCAACCGCATACGTTAGTTATTGTGGCCTTACTTCAAATTACTTCGCAATCAGGAGAGGCACACACGTCAAGGGTGCCCTTTGTCACCTTTATTATTTGCTTTATCACTAGAGCCGTTTCTAAAGGCATTGGATAATCAACCAGAAATAATACCCTTTAAAACCAGTAGGCAGAGCTTAAAAATAACTGCTTATGCAGATGACATTGCTATTTATTCGACCGAAGTCATTGACTCCCTGAAAGCAATTAATCTGGAAGCATTAAAATTTGGCAATATATCTGGCTACAAATTAAACACTCATAAAACTCAAATAATAGCTAACTTTGCACCCCCCCAATCAATGCCTGAAATCTGTAAGACTGCTACCTATTTAGGAGTAGAAATTACCTCAAACATTAAAGAGCTAAATAAGATTAATTATAATAAACTTATGAAAACTACTACCATGAACTTAAAAAAAATGGCTCCGACTTCCATTAAATTTAATTGGCAGAATAAATTTAATAAAAATGAAAATCATACCCAAATATCTATACCTATTTAGATCAATCCCTTTAGCACAAAATAGGCTTTTTTTCAAACAACTAGATAGCATATTCTGCAACTTTATCTGGGGATATAAGAAAGCTAGGAGATCGTTGAAGATGTTAAAAAATCAAATCGGATCAGGAGGCCTTAATTTTCCAGATTTGAAACTCTACTTCTGGGCCTCATTTATAAGGCGTATTAGATCTTTATTGGATACAGAGAATCTGCTTTTTTACCACCATTTACTTCTAAAAGAAGATTCTAAACAATTTTTACTCCGCATTACAGACCCTAACTTCTACAAAAGGGTCAAATTCAAGACCGCACGGGATTTAGTAAAGATATGGAAAGATATACTTATCTACTGTAAAAGCACTATATTTCACACTCAATTAATCTTATGGGATAATCCCGGACTACCTAGCATATTTAGCGATGGGGAATTCCGAAGGTGGCAAACGAAAGGAGTCGAGGTGCTAGGGGACCTATACACTACTCAAGGCATAATGGATTTCTGCACCTTAAAACAAATATATGGACTGTCCGACACACACGAGTTCAAATATAGGCAAATATACGACTTTTTAGTGCGGAAGAACAAAATTAAAATCTTATCGAGCGGGGGTATTTGGGAACTCTTAAACTCCAAAAAGGAGAAATCAATAATTAGTCTGGCATATAAGATCTTCACAGATTTAAAAATGGATGATAATGAATTACTAGCTAATAAATGGAATGCAAAACTAGGAACTAACATAACAGGAAAACAAATAAGCATCTCATATACCAATATCCATTATTATGTAAGATCCTCTAGCCTACGTCTACAGCAATATAGAACTATATACATGTTTTATTATACCCCAGAAAAGATCTCTAAATGGGTCTCAAACAACACTTCGGGAGAGAAAACCAAGTGCCCAAAATGTGATGAATATGCAGTAGATCTTATACATATGTTGTTCACTTGTCCAAAATTAGGGAAGTTCTGGGAAGAAGTGGGGAAAATTTTAGCCATAAAAGATGTTTCCAGCATACCACTAACAGCCCCTATGGTAATACTAGGACAATATACTACAAACCAACCACACTCCGTATTGTTATCTATCTTACTCTCCTGTGCTAAACTAACTTTAGCTAGAGCCTGGATCAGTCCTAACCCACCTAACGTATTGGAATGGTGGTATCTGGTTAATGAAATTAAAACTATGGAATGTACGCTAGCAGAACTTAGAGGTATTAAATCGTTTCAGAAGTATGAGAAAATCTGGGGGAAATTAGAACTGAATTGAATTGACACTTAGTTATGACTTATGCTTAGTATCTTTTATGTTTTTGTTTTTTTTTGTTTTTTATAAGATGAGAACAGATTGTGTATGTATATGACGAATTTGTTGAATTCGAAATAATAACTGAATGCATTTTGTAACTCTATACCAGGTGAAAATAATAAAATATTTCAAAAAAAAAAAAAAAAAGGAATTTATATAGCGCAAATCACCAAGCGGTTTCTAAGCGCTTGCTTAGGGAACCCGTCCTGGTATTCCCCTGTGAGATAACCCCGGCAGGGTATCCGCAAGGTGAAAGCTAGGCATTCCGCCGCGAGGGGCCGCTGTGGAGATTAAGCAAGCTATTGCCCAGAGTCGCAGAGTGTGAACCGGTGAATCGAGTAGGCACCGAAGCGAGAATTGTCAAGTCCATGGACATTTTAGGACTCAAGACCCCGCCGAGCCGGGAAATGAACCGTGGTCCCAGGCTGACCTCTGCTTCCAGGTCTGCCTCCTCTAACCAGTGAGCCACACTTCTCCACATGAGAATGTCATGACAGCCAAGGATGACGGAAGGGATGACCCGTATACATAATTATTATGCAGAAGATGGTAATCCTGCACATGATTCTGAGAAACTTCATGCATAAGTAATGAGGCTAGTTTTCGGGGAAATCCACACAACATCTTATGCAGTGTTTAACAAGGTAAAAGGTCAATACCAAAATCTGTTATGTAGTGTAAGGGTATGGTAAATGTAGGTCAAGGGTCAGAAGACTACTCAGGCCTATATTGGGGTACCCTATGAAACTTAACAGTTTCTTTTGAGGTTTCAAAATTATACACATCATAATCTGATGTTAAAGGTAATAAAGTCATCCAACCTTTACGTTCTCTTCTCATTTGTAAAATTAAATGTTTCAAAAACATATATTAAGACTTTCATGAGATGATCAATAGCAACATCTTTAATTGGGATCATCAATGAAGCTTCAGGCATCAGTGCAGCAAGGTGACAACTTTCCATGTGATTGATAACATATTTCTGATCACAAACATTAGGAAACCATCTCTGTGTTCTGCAGGAACTCAGTCATACTTGAAAGTGTCACGGCTACTCAAACTCAGTCATTCTTGAAAGAGTCCCATCTGCTCGAACTCAGACATTCATGAAAGAGTCTCGACTGCTCAAACTCAGTCATTATTTAAAGAGACGTGCCTACTCAAACTCAGTAATTCTTGAAAGAGTTGCATCTGCTTGAACTCACTCATTCATTACAGAGTTGTGCCTGCTCAAACTCAGTCATTCTTGCAAGACTCTCGCCCACTTAAACTCAGTCATTCTTGAAAGAGTTGCATCTGCTCAAACTCACTCATCCCTGAAAGACTTGTGTCTGCTCAAACTCCGTCATTCTCAAAGATTCACATCTGCTCGAACTCAGTCATTGTTGAAAGTGTTGCATCTACTTGAACTTAGGGCCTTGTTATGATATCGGGCAATTGGACTGCCCACAGCTATTGTGGTGGTCAGGAAATTGCCTGACAAGCAGTCGATGGTCAAACCGCCAAATTACGATGCGACTGGAGGCCCCAGAGTGCTCCTTTACACGATAGGCAGGAAAAGGGCCGTAGCACACGCCACTGTGAAAAGGAGCACTTCCTGCACCTCCATGCATTATGTGGTGCATGGCACATGGTGCATGGGGGTCCGTGGAGGCACTGCATGTGCCCCTGAGCCACTTTACCATGGCCCACGATAGGGGGGTCCTGTTTTGGGCTCCCAAAATCCGTTTCTGACAGACTTTTCATGGCGGTCTTTCCGACATGAAAAGGCTGCCGGAAAAGGATCTCATAATCCTAATAGCAGTGCCTGCCTCAGGACCACCTTGACTCGGGATTGTGATTCAGACAGCCACACCAATGGGATCACGATCTTGTCGGAGGTGGCAGTCTTTGCCCAAACAATGTAGGGTCTGACCACCTGGATTGTAATCGGGCAGTTGGACCGAAGGGTTGTCGGTCGGTCGGCCCGCCACCAATGGCCTGTTGGTGGTGGTCTGACCAACATCATAATCAGCCCCTAAGTAATTGGTGGCATCTGCTCCAACTCAGTCTTTATTGAAAGAGTTGCATCTGCTTGAACTCAGCCATTGTTGAAAGAGTGGTGCCAGCACAACTTGCTCCCTGCTCAGAATACATTTTTTGCACAATCAGCATGAGCTGTAATACTTGTTAACTGCATCCTGCCTCACATCTAAGTGTATGTGATATATTTTTAGACTTCTCCACGTGGCGAACTAAGAGGCATGTAGAGTTCGTAGAGTCTAGTAATGATTGCAATATTTGTACATTTTACAGCTGATTGTTCTGATGATGAATTTATCCAAATTTCGGCATTTTTATATCAAAACCAAACATGACTGATGTTTTTTATACGGATAATTTTGTGGATTATGTTCTCACTAAACTGTCAGTTTCCCCGCATTCATATTTATGGTGACACTTTTAAATTGTACTTAGAATTCTTTTTTCTGAAAGTGTTCACTTTTCTCTTCACTGTTTGAACTATGTTTTGTTCACAGTTTGTCATTATTACTCTTGCCATTTGTATATATGCTTACCATGCAAATAAACTCTCATACACCATATGTGAAATATATAGAAATAGAAATTAGCAGATGAAACAATGTAACTAATTAGCAATACCAGCCTCTCAGATTATTAACTGACTGCGGTCCAAATATCACAGATGTGCATTTGATGTCATTATAAAATTAAAAATAATTATACACAACTGAGTTTCACCAATGCACTTTTAATTTAGCATTTTAGGCAAGGCAATCTTCAACACAGTGTACTGAATTGTAGTATCAACTTGATTTTCCGTATTCCTTTGTGCGCAGAACACATATCTTTTAAAATAAATAGTACACAATTGATGCCCAAGGACCTCATAGGGTCTTCTTCACAAGGGTACTTTTGGCACTAAATATATGTTTACAGCTGAAAATGCCTCTATTTACACCTGCCAGAAATCATATAAAGTCCTCTCACAAAAATGTATTTCATTGTAAATTTATTTATAACAGGTTCCATACGTGCTATTGGGTTGCACTGTTTTGCAAGATTATAACTCTCAGTAACGTTAAGTACGGTGCTCTTCCGGCTCTACTCAAGATCAGGCTTATACAACATTGTACTGCAGTGGATTCTATATACAGCCTATTCCAGCTTTTCCTATTAAACTCTGGAAAATCCAAAACATATGGCAGTAATCGTTGGTGTTTCCGAAGGCCCCATCGTTAGCTTTAATCTCTACACTCAACTCCTCTGAGTATTACTGGCAGAGAACAACATAAAAATCCATCGTATGTGCATGACACCGCATCTATCTGAAGGTGTCAAGAGCCAGATATATCAACTGCTTGAAGGACTGCCTTTCCTCTGTCATGGCCTAACTGTCAAATGCCTTTTTAGCACCCAGTTCTCTCAGAACTACGTTCGTGTTTAACATCAGCGATAGCAAATAACACAAGTTCAGCTCTGGCTCTCCACTATGAAACTAGACGGGGAACATCCTTTTCAACCCAACTTTTACGACGCATGCCTTTACATCGCAAGTTTTACAATGCATGCTGTTAAAACGCATTGCGCTGGGGGGCGCTCTAGGATAGGGAATAGATTTAATTTACTATCCAACACCTTCCCTACTATCCACGGGGACTGGAGTTGGAATAGTAAATTGAACTATTCACTATCCAGCACCCCTCAACACTATGCGTTGTAACAGCATGCGTTGTAAAACTTGAGATGTAAAAGCATGCGTTGTAATGTCATACAACCAACTAGACATGCTTGGCAGGTTTATTACTCAACTATTCACCAGCGTCAAAAGCCCTAGGAATCTACTTTGATGACAAACTCATCTTGCAAAAAGGCACATCCTTCTTGGCACTTGCCATCCATGCTCTTCTGACTCATCACATCCCTACCAGTACGCAGCTTCAGAACAAGGGTCCAAGCCCTGATCCTATCTTGAGATCGGCTATGCCCTGCTTGCAGACATACTAGGTTCATTCTGACAAGATAAAAAAGCATTAAAAAAATGAAAAAATGCAGCTGGGACAACCCCATGCCCCAGACCTTTACTGGGCGAGATGGCTTCCCATCTCCTTGTTCACACCCAGACTCTGGAAATGCATACCAGCTCCCATCTGGCAAGCCCTATTCTTCCCACATATCAAGTAGGAACAGTTTCAAGGAAAAGATCAGCAAGGCAAGAGAAAGAACCTGCCCCTCCAGATATATTACACTTCTTCCCCTTTAGTGTGCACCACTCCAGCGCTTTTCATATAAGTTCGTTATTTATAAATGTGCTCTGTTTAAACCAGCTGTATTATGCAATTTAATTATTTTATCACTTTTGGAAATTTTAGATAATATTCCTTTTAGACAGAACTAAACAGCAAAAAATTCAGGCCCAAAGTGTGTTGTTCAAGAAATAAATGATGGACATGTCCTCTGGCACCTAATTAATAAAACATTACTCTAGTCATTCAGCAGGTTTCTCTGCTAGAGGCAAGTTGCAGAAGTGTTATGCGCAAAAGGAAGTTTCGCTAAAAATATACGCAAGGAATGAAACAATATATGATCAGGAGTTTAACTTGGAGGAAATAGAGTCAGTCAGTAATGGAGAGAGAAATATTTGCAAGCACGTCTCAAGAGGGTGCAGCATGATGTCATTGCAGATACACCATTTCCACAGATCTGTTCTGTTCACGAATATTTCAAATTTCGAAGTTGTGCTCCTGGCCATTCACTGAACTAAACACTTGCACTGAGTACGTACATTGGTGACTTAATGCGCCATGAGAAAAGACAAAGGGCCACATGCATAAAACCATTTTGCGATTGCAAATAGTGCAAATCGCAAAATTCGGCCTTTTGCGATTGCAAAATGGCCTTTTCAGATGCTTGTACCTTTTTTGCGATTCTCAATAAAGGAAATCGCATTTTTTTGAGATTCCCTAACTTGCAAATGCAGTTTGGAAATCGCAAATTGCGATTCCCTAAATGCAATGCATCATGCATTTGCAAATTGCGTTTTCGCAATTTAGAATCGAAAATTACTATCAATTTCATGTTGATGGCAATTTGCAATTCCATAAAAAAATGCAAAAAAATGTTTTTGGGGTTGCATCAGGCTTGCCTTTTGGTCCCTTTGCACCCTTGCAATTGCATGTACAATTTGCGAGTACCTATTTTGTGCATCTGATGTGCATGCTATCAGATTCATTCCTATGGGCTTCGAGGCCCATCGGAATGAATAGGAAGCCATTCCTTAATAGCGAATCGCAAATTGCAATTCGCTATATGGGAATATGTAGGAATCGCAATTTATTTTTGAAAATCCTACGTGCATAGGTAATTGCGAGTCCCTAATAGTGAGTCCTTAATAATCGCTGTAAAGGACTCACAATTCCTAAGTTTGATGAATGTGCCCCTAAAACTTAACATTCCAAAATACTGAATTTGCCATGCACACACAACTACCATGTGCGGGTGTCAGAATCTACCTCTTGTAGCCTCGATTTTTTGTGGACTAGCCTTGCTGACATTTTAAGTCTGCACACTGGGGCATTTCTATCAAGTCCCCAGTGTTAATGCTCTGGCCCATAAAACGTGGTACTCTTAGCTGGCATATTTAACTTCCCAAAAAGGCTACAGTATATTGTGCAGGAAATGCACCAGTGACATGGAAAAAAAGTAATATGACCTCTGAACAGCGGCATATGTTGTGCCATCCACTAGGCTGAGGAGTGAAATATGCCTTCAGGCATACCAATGTAGCCTGACTCCTATAGCTTTTAAACTTGCAGGTGAACCTGTCAAAATAACCCTTCATAAAAGGAAAGAACCCTATATTTAAATGTTAAATGCCACCCCTTACCAGGCCTTGCAGCATAAAAGGTAGTGTGTCTAGAATAAACAAAAGTGGTACATGCAAGAATTTAATGTTGGCATGTACCTAAAGGGTTGTAGTTGTCCTAAAAGTAAAAACTGAAGTGCAGAATAAAAAATAACTTTGCTATCTCCATTTCGGGACAAACTACTGGAATCATTCAAACACTAATCTGAATGCTTATAAAAATACAATTCAGTGATGAAGTCACATTTTGAATATGTTTTTAGGAAAAATGACTTACAAAAAATCAAACCTTGTCTATCTGAGCGTCCAGTGAGTTGATTTGCAATAGTCTACTGGTAAATGGCCCTGCCAGTGCTTAAACTAAATGAGGTGTAAAAACTGCTCCCAGAACTAAAACGATGGCTTAGGCCTTTCCACTGTAAGACCTGGGTGTGACTTATGTTGCATGTATCTGCCCAGGCAGGCTAATAGATCTGTCAGCCTTATGGTGGTCTTCCCCCAAACATTTTGCCTTCCTCCTCCATTTTTGCTGATTTTGTTTTCAATGACCTTAGGACTCTGTACACTTTACCACTGTAGCCATTGCTAAAGTACATGTGCCTGTAAATGAAATGATACTACTGGCCTGCAGCACTTATTGTGCCATCCACATAAGTAGTACTTTAAACATGTTTAAGGCCTTCCATTCCAGCCTATGTGTGCAGTTTTAAATTACCATTTAAACCTGGAAACATAACCTTTTACAAGGTCCAAACCTTCCTTATTAATACAAATGTCACTTCTAGAGTAGGCCCTTGATGGCCTAGATGGCAGGGTGCTGTCAGACATGTACTTTTAAGTTTCGCATGTCCTGGTAGTGAAGGACTTGCATTCATTTTTCACTACTGCAAGGCCAAACTCTCCCATAGGATAACATTGGAGTTGACTTATCACATTTAATAAGCTATACATTCCAAATGGCAACAGGTAACCAGTTCATGTTTGGGGTCTTTGGGATTGTAACGGAAAATCCTCTTTCATAGTAAAGTCAGATTTCAAATTACAATTTTGAAAGTGGCACTTTGGCATTTGGCCTGTTACAGCCTTAGCTATGTAGTGCCTGCAGCCTGTCTCTGGGTTACATGACTTGGTTTAGCTGACAGTTGGCCTCTGTGTATTCCTCTTAGACAGCCAGACACAAAAGAACGCCTAGGTGTGTCTGAATGGACAATCACTAACAGGATGGGAGGCTGGAGCTGGGCATAGATCTACATACACTTGAACAGGTTGTGTTCTGCCTCCACAGTAAGGGTTGCATACCCGCTGTAGTTATTCTAGAGCCAGGGGAGGCAGGAAACCTGTGCTCTTCAAAGGGAAGCCTCTAGAAGCTTTTCCCACTTCAAAGGAGGTACCTTGTATAAAGATTGAGTCTTGAACACTGACTCTTCAGTGCACCTCTGGACCTGTGGAGGTTCTACCAGGACAAAGGACTGCTGTGCGGTTGAAAGGACTGCTGCCCTACTGGACTACTGCCTGCTTGGACTGCTGCTTTGCTGGATTACTGTCCTGCTTCCCTCCTGCTTGAGTCAGATGCATTTGGACCTGCACTTGAACCCAGCACTGCCAAAGTGACTCCAATTGCTAGTGTTCTAGCCTCCTGTTCAGCTCCACAGGGACATTAAAGGTTTCCAACCACCTGAACTAGCACCCATATCAAGCTGGAGCAAGCCCCTGATACCCAAGTGGTGCCCCTCAGTCTTGGGCCCTTGGTGTGGTATCAGATAGGCTAAATTGATGTTTTTGGGCTCTTTGCGTCCACAAACAGGCCCATTGGCACCAGCATCTTGTCACTAGCACAGGCTGCTGCCTCAAAGTTCCACAGCCCAACCCTTCTTGCTACACCATTAACCGCTTGCGCGGAGTGCCACCGCAAAGCACTGGCCTGACCATTCACGATGACAATAGAATCTTGGACGCTACATCGACACCCATCCGTGATGCCAGGCCTGCTCTTCGCGCTACATTGATGACCGTCCACCATGCTTCCCTACTCCTCGCGAACCCCTCCACCGTGAACGGGACTCTTTGTGCTGGACTGAGGAGGTAATGTTTCAGCAGGATCAACCTGGTCCCTATAACCGACCCACACTCCATCACAAACGTCCTGACCTTGTGACTTTCTCATGGTCTCACACAACCAGATAGTAGCAAGTGGCACCTGGGGAACATTCTTTGAAGAAAGACAAGGGGAACCCAGTAAATGGCTCAGGACCATGGGTATCAAGTATTTATAAAGGAAACAAGTGGTCCTTAGCATATGAGAATAAGAGTAAACAAAGATATTATATAGACCACAGTGGGCTGCTATATAGTTCACAGTCCCTTGTCCAGCCGGACAGGGAATTTTTATTGATCTGGTAGGTTGTTTAATGTGAGGATACAGCACATAACCAAAACAATAGGGTTACAGTAGGGCACAGTCCTGTGCCGTACGTAGGAAAGAAATAAATAGGACAGTAAGTGAAAGAAATATCAGGCAAACAGGGTGAGCTTGCAGGTCACTGATGTGAATTTAAATTAACAGTGTATCCTGGAGTTAATCATACATACAATAATACAGTGGGGTCACATGTATGGATTACACATAAAGGAGTCGACGTTTCGATCCCAAGCTCGGTTATAAGGGGATCATCTTCAGGACTTGAAAATGATTTTGCCTGAATAAAGCTTTTTAAACGCCTGTTAGAAAAAGCAAGGAAGAAAAACAAAACATAGGTGCAGTCAAAGTTAAACATAATTATAGCAATGGTCAGCACTAGCTATTCAGTTACAGTATCACAATATCTTGAACATTCAGTACAATGAATAAAGTTCACTGAGTAAATGTCATACCACGTGTCAGAATACCAGCTCCACTGATTCCCACTTACAAACACAAGGAATGTCCAGCTCTACACCAAGACGTACAGCCTGATGACCGTTACCCAGAGGTAATGGGGAGTCAGTCCACCAAGCAGGGATCTGGCAGATGACCCACCATAGGCTAAACTAGGTTAGGGAGTGCTTGTTAGGAGTACATATATACACAGTCCTTATATGCCTGCATATATACACTGTCTTAGCACAATGGTAGAAATGTTTATTCTTTTCACTGTTCTTGCGATGCAAATTATGCTAATCTCTTTCATTCTACTCAGAATTGCATCGCACATATTTTATGAAATAATCACAATGCTACAATAAATATTGTAAAGTATTGCTGAGTATTTCTTGTGTTCTTCTGTAGGTATGCACAAGTCCAAATGAAAAGGTTTTAGATCTGTTACCACAATTTCCTTGGGGATTTGGGTTGTCAAGTTTAGGGTTTGCACACACATTCGTTACCCTATAAGGCTAGGGGTTCAATAGTGCACTGTGAGCTAGCAAGACTATAGGCCAACATTTCTAGGGAGGTGTGAGGAATCATACTCACACCAGCCCAACGTTTACATTATCCACCAAACGTACAGTTTTACCACTCTTGGTACAAGTCATACAACAGGTTTATTTATTGAAATATCCTCTGTATTTGTAAATGAGTGTGGGATCCCTTTTGTGCAGTGTATTCATTTTATTATTGTTTGAAGTGTATCACAAATACTTTACACATTGCCTTTAAGTTAACCCTGATGCTCTGTGCCAAGCTACCTTTGGGTTGAGCACATGTTAATGTGGGGTTGCTTGTGCCGCACCTTGACAATGAATGTGGTTGCTGCTTGAGTAGGGTTTCACCCTCTCAACCAGTTACCCAATTTCTTACAGTAGTGAACAAGTGTGAAGGCAGCAAGTGCCTATTTACAGGACAATTTTCAGAGTGGGGGTGCTGCTCTCAACATTGCATCAACAAAACACAAGTGTAGGAAATGAGCCATGCCTATTCCTCTGGAGGCTGACAGGTTAATTTAAAGGCTTCCTTGTGATTTCACCCTGACAAGAATTGTGAGTCCTGCTAGAGTGTTTTTTTTCCCATCAACCAGCAACCCAATTTCTTGCAAACGGCAACCGAGAGAGGGTTCAGGAACTTTATTGACTTGAAAGGGATAAGAGTGATACCTGCTCATTCATTGATAAGTGACAAGGGAGGCCTGGGGAAAGATGCCTTCTTTCTCCTAGCCAGTTTGTCACCAGCCTAGTGGGAAGGGAAGCTGGTTCCAGAAGTTTGTTGTAGCTAAGTAGGAGGGTACTGCTCGTTTCTCTAAACACGCCCCTGGCTGGCAAGCAAGTTGCCTTCAGGGGCAGAAAGATTCTGCCATGTTGGATTTGCCTCAGAATAGTACACCGTGGGATAATTTGTAGTATGGCAAATAAGTTGAACTGCAAAAGTGAGAAGGGTTGCCCTCATTGGTTAAGTGCCCAGGCGTCACCCCCAGCACTGGCTAGTTAATCCTGCAAAGCGGGCACCTCCCACAAAATTCCATGGAACCCTCCTCTGGACCTGTGGAAAAACTGAACAGTACTGAACCTGTGGTTCAAGATCTGTGTAGATACCTGAAGGGCTGAACCTGCTCCCACTTTTGCTTGGGCTCAAAGTGTCAGTTGGCTGTTCTCCTGTGTTGCTACAGGGATACAAGAAACTGCAAGAGGCCTTTTTCATGAAGAACCAAGATGACCAGCAGCAACTGGGCTGAACAGGAACCTGCTGTGCTGGTGGCCTCTTCAGGAGTGGGACTTGATCACTAGAAACTCTGAAAAGTTGGGATGTACACCTTTTGGGACTTCCAAGGCCTCCAGAGTCTCAGCAGGACGTCATACCAAAGGTGTCCAATTTCAAAGCGTTTTCACCAGCTAAAGCTTCAGGTTTGCTCCACAGGAGAATTTTGAGCTCCAGAAAAAAAACTTAGGGGCAGATGTACTAAACAATGGTCAAAGACTATGGGTCTCAATTTGCGACCAGTATTTTTGTGATAACTATGGAATTTTGCAATCCTTCCTATGTACTAATTGGTTGAATCACACAATTCTTAATCATAGAGGTCATAATCTGCCTCATCAGTATTTATGAGGTAGTTTGTAAATTGCCAGTCACTGCAAGTGGATGCCATCACAGAGATGCTGGCCTGCTGGGGTCAGCAGAACCATCTTATCTGTGATTACATTTCTATAAACTATTTTTTTTAAATGCAGCCAATTTTCACTAAAGAAAACAGGATTACATTAGAGAAAAAAAAGATTTTAAAAAAGGTTTGTATTGGCAGTATTCCTCTAAACCACTGCCCCCTCTCCCAATTTTTTTTCACATATACAAAGGGGAAGTTGTCCAATGAGGACCCCTTCCCCGTTGTAAATAGGTCACCACTTCCAATCAGGAGTCGGTAACTTTAAAATGTTTTGGACCGTATTTAGGTCACAAAATATAGATACATTGCCTATGAATCACTATTTGGAAAGGACATCTTCAGCATGCCCCTTCCAAATAGCAATTCCTAATAAATTTCTAAACGTATTTGGTGAATGGGTAACCTATGATTCGATCCCTAAATGGGTTTATTAGATGCAAAAAAGTCATTTATATGAAGCAAACTGTGATATAGCATGTTGCATGGTTTGTGAACAATAAATGCTTCCTGCATAAGACCATATGCTTGAAGATAGAAATCTTGACCATTCGAAGGCGTAAAAAGCATCTGCTCTTAAGTGAGGACTTGGCTGCCACAAAAAATTTGAATATCTCCTGCTTGGAGATTTTCCGGCCAAAGCCAACAGCTTTAGCGGGACGTCATCCAACATCTATCCAGCGGATGGGTTTACAATTGTATTTCTGGGACTAAGTCAGAAGGTAAAATCTTTGATCTGTTCGGACCTGCTTGGTGTATCCGACCCACACTCTATCACAGTTGGCCTGAAATTGCGCCTAGATCACAGACAACCGCGACCAGTGAATACTGTTTGGCACTTTATATTTTTCTTTGATTTATTTTTTTACATTTCATCTTTAGAAATTCATATTTTTAGTTCCGTTTATTGGATTTTTGTCATTTAAGTGTCATTCTACTCATTAATATTTTCTTTATGTTTATACATTGTTTGTGGGATATACATTGTGTTTTGACTTTTAACAGTTTTTTTACTCCTAAATATTTTACACATGTTCCTAGGGAAAGCCTGTCTGCTTTGTGCCACAGCTACCAGGCCCAGGTTCAAATGAGTGAAATAGTGTTTTACTTTAACACGTTTGTGGACTTATTGCTTGCGGTGGACTCCCATCCACCCCAATCAATAATACACTTTCGTATAGAGGGCAGCACAGGGTTCACAATTCATCCATCTGTGGTTTACATTTTTTACTTGAGGCGGTGAGTTAACCAAATTCATATAGCATACCGGTAGAGTGATTTCAAGGTGATGTGCCTGTTTCTGAGAGGCAAAAGGCCTTTGTTTACCTCAGGATGGGATGCATGCACATTCTTAGGCCAATTTGGGTGTACTTTAATGACTGTACAGCCATTGCTTTTCTTTTATGTGTGTTATAGAGAACAGACCCAGTTATGCAGCAACAAGGACACAGTATACAACTGATTCTAGGTCATATGAATGGGGTTGGGTTGTTTCATGGGGGATCATAGGGAAGGAGTGGGAATGGAAGGGTTGCTTAGGTGTAGGACATGAAAAGTGAAGGAATTTGGAAGGGGTCCATATTGTTGTCTGGTGTGATGCTCCAACAAGACAGGTGTGGCTTTATATCATTTTGTAGGTATGTTTTCCAAAACTGCAAAAATATAACAAATATGCATTTCATTTTATTTATGAAAAATAATTACGTAAAACAGTTTCAGTGATGCCCTTTTTATGTACATTTTAAGCAAACCAATCATCATCTCAGTGTGCTATGCACCACATTTTCCGAAATTCCTTTGTCCACTGGGCACATAACTTAAAAAAACAGTACACAACTGATGCCCAGGGTCTTTCTGGATATAAAATACAGTGGGCCAGATTGACAAGGGTACATTTGGTATTAAGGGACTTATTACGGTCGCTGACGTTCCGACCGCATCGTGATATGACGTTTGGATTCCTTACAAACTGACCTATTATAATGGAGCCGGTCGGAAACGAATCCGAACGGTCATTCGGACTGGCTTCCGAAAGGCTCGGAGAGCCCATCATTCACCCTTGGGATTATGATGTCAGGCGGAGACAGCCTTTCTGTACTGGACTTTCCAACACAGAAAGGGTGTTGGAACTCGACTTCGGGGGCCCCCAGCAAGGTGCCAGCCATGGGGTGCAGGGATGAACTGCACCTCGCCTTTTTACAATGGGAACATGCATTCCAGTTGGAATGCATGCTCCCATTGTAAGGTATAGGAGTGCGACCGAACAGTGTTCAATTGCATCCTAATTGGTCGGTGGGGACTGCCTGCTGTATGTCTGTTGGTCCCTTGACCAAGACAATGTCAGGCGGAGAAAACTCTGCCCGACATTGTAACGGGGCCCTAATTATGAGATTATGTCTGAATATGCTTCTATTTACACCTCCCAGGAATTAACAAAACAATTCCTGGCAAGCGTAAATGGATTTACTCCTGTGGATTTTTCAGCTATAAGTACAGTGAAATCTACAGGAGGAAAGCCTATGCAAGGGGTAAAAAGGAAGGGAATACAAACGGTGGTTAGATTTGCACGTCTGGGACTGATCACAAAATATTACGTTTGTGGGCATTCCCAAACTTTGATTTGACCCTTTCCGTCTGTTCAAATTCCTGGAAGATTACTTCACCAAGGGCATAGTAAATCCCCTTTCAGGAGGGGAATGGGAACAGATTGCCCCCAGATTTGGTGGAAATCTAGGGGAAGAGTTTTCTCTACTGAGAAAAGTGTTTGTCACATGGTGAAAAAAAATGTGATTTGTACAGCTTGTTCCACTACCCTGGAGGTTAAATCTATGTTATGTAGATTTTCACACAGTGGGAATAGGAACTTGTGGGATATGTCACATGAACATCTTAGGGGTATGTAAGGAAAGACCACCTAAATCAGCTTTCCAGGTGTACTGCAGGAAATGTTTATGCCATGGAAAAAACATAAAAGTAAGTCAGACAGAAGTAAATGTTCACAAGTATTTTTAGGTTTTATTGTGAATCAGATCCTATAACTACAAGTGGTAGATATCAGGTGTCATATTACAAAGCCGAGCTCCTAGGAACACAGTTCCCCCCTGCCTAGTGGTTTAGCTTGCAGCTTTATTTTTTGTTAGAGACAGGCCAATCCTGCCTTTGAAGATGCGCTCCTCTGTAGGGGTATTCAGTTTGCCACTGCATCTATCTGTGGATGGGCTCCTAGGACCCTCAGTTCTCTCCACCAAAGGGCACCCATTGGGGGGGATAACATTGCAAAACTTTCTATTTGACAAAGAGTTAGTATTCCTCCCTAGAGCAGAGGTGTTAGAAATGGGAGTCTGTAGTTGGCAATGGTTTACACCTTTGTCTAAATAGGGACCCTTCTTCCTAGTCAGGATAAGGGTATACACTTATAAAATAACCCCTGCTCACCCTCTTGGTAGTTTGGCACGAGCAGGCAGGCTTATCTTAGAGGCACTGTGTAAAGCATTTGCGCACACATACAGTAATACAGTGAAAACATTACAAATGGACACCATACCAGTTCAGAAAAATAAGTAATCTTTATCAAGCGACCCTTGACCCTGATTCAGGTAGGTCACTCCCCCACACCGCACAGCACCACCTGTGTGCCCGTGTCCCTCCTCTCCTGTCACCGCCGTAGCTTCGATGCCCCTGTGCCTCGGTTGTATTCCTGCGATCACTGCATTGTTTCCTTGGTAATTTGTGTTGTTGCCTCCCTTTGTTCTTTTGTGCCCCTGGTTTGTTTTGATTCCTATTCCCTGGTCTGTATTCGATTCCTGTTTCACTGTATTGCTTTCACCTGGTGTTGTTGTTCCTTTTTCTCTGTGCCCTGTTTTTTTGCCCGTTTTTTTTTTCTCCCGCCACTGCGTCCCTTGCGGCCCCCCTGCTCGCCCATTTGCTGACCCGCTCCCGCCTCCCAGCTGCTCCTCCCTCCCACCTCCCCTTATATGGTGCCTGCTGCGTGGTGGGGAGAGCAACCCTTGATCCTGAGTCAGGTAGGTTGATCCCCATGCCGCACAGCACCGCCTGTGTGCCCGTGTCCCTCTGCTCTTGCCTCTTACGTAGGTTTGAGGCCCCTGTGCCTCAGTTGTATTCCTGCAATCACTGCATTGTATCCTTGGTAATTTGTGTTGTTGCCTCCCTTTGTTCTCCTGTGCCCCTGGCTTGTTTTGATTCCTGTTCCCTGGTCTGTATTCAATTCCTGTGTCACTGTATTGCTTTCACCTGGTGTTGTTGTTCCCTTTTCTCTGTGCCCTGGTTCTTCGGCCATTTTTGGTTTCTGCCGCCACTGCGTCCCCTGTGACCCGCCCCCCTGCTCGCCCATTCGCTACCCTGCTCCGCCTCCTAGTTGCTCCTCCCTCCCACCTCCCCTTATATGGTGGCCGCTGCACGGTGAGGCGAGCAGCCTCGACCCTGATTCAGGTAGGTCGCTCCCCCACGCTGCACAGCCCCACCTGTGTGCCTGTATTCCTGTGATCACTGCATTGTTTTCTTGGTAATTTGTGTTGTTTCCTCTCTTTGTTCTCCTGTGCCCCTGGTTTGTTTTGATTCCTGTTCCCTGGTTTGTATTCGATTCCTGTTACACTGTATTGCTTTCACCTGGTGTTGTTGTTAATCTTTCTCTGTGCCCTGGTTTTTCACCCATTTTTTCCCACGGCTGCGTCCCCTGCGGGCCCGCCCCTATGCTCGCCCATTCACCGCCACGCTCCTGCCTCCCAGCTGCTCCTCCCTCCCACCTCCCCTTATATGACGACTGCACGCAGTTGCCGCGCCTAAGGCAAGCCCGTCTGCACCCGTCCGCGCCTGGACCGCACCCAGCACCAGACCCCCTGGCCCCCGCGAACGCCACGACACACAACGCTGCTACGACGCCAAAATTCTCCATGTACTCAACACCGGACGACTTCACACCTGCTTCCTGGCAAACCCGAAACACACCAAAGGCCCCTTCACCTGCTGGAACTGCAGGTTCATCAGCCTCTGAGACTCCACACCACCCACCATGACAGGATGCAACCACCTCAGAAGCATACTACTGAAGACCTGCTCCACACGCGTACACGCCGGCAAACTCTGGGACCTGCTCAACACATCCTCCCCGGACGTCGCCTTCCTGACAGAGACCTGGATGAACGCCTCCTTTCCACCCTTCATCACCATAGCCATCTCTGATGGCTACAAGATCACCCACAGGGACCGCACCAATGGAGAAGGAGGGGAAATCGCCATCATCCATAAGAACACCCTCAGGGTCTCGACCAGCACCAATGACACACTCAGCACCAAAAAAAACCTGCACTTCCAAATCCACACTGTTCCCAGCACCACCCTTAGAGGAACTCTTGTCTACAGACCCCTGGCCTCAGTTCAGCGACTCCATCGCTGACTTCGTCAGCACACACGCTGTCGCTCCACAGACTACATACTCTTCGGAGACCTGAAATTCCACCTCGAGAACAAAAACAACAGCAACTCCACCACCCTAAATGACAACTTCGCCAACCTCGGACTCAGATAGCTCGTCACAACGCCCACCCACTCCGCTGGCCACACACACAACCCCATCTTCTCCACAAGCCCCAACGTCACCTTCAGTCACGTCACTGAACTCCACAGGACCGACCATGGCTGCATCCACTTCACCTTCCAGTAACGCACCACCAAACTCAACAGATCCCCCGCCGCAGCCGGAGCAAAATCATTGAAGACCTGCTAAATACCACCCTCGCCCGAAGCCCACCCGCCAACCCCACCGATACCGACACCGCCGCCTGCAACCTCAGGAGTTGGATAGGCAACTGCGCTAACACTCTTGCCCCAATCAAGAAACCCTCCAACAGACACACCAACATGAAAGCCAGCTGGTTCACCACAGACCTCTAGGCCTCCAAGCAAACCTGTCATACACTAGAGAAGAAATGGCACTGTGAACAGACACCAGGCAGCTACACAGCCTACCAGAACGCCATCCGCAGACACCATCACCTCATCTGATCCGTCAAAAGGGCCTCCGTCAAGGACCGACTGGACAATAACGCACACATTAGCAAAGAGCTCTTCAACATTGTGAAGGAACTCTCCAACTCTCCAAACCCAGCTCCAACACCAATGACATCCCACCATCACAAGACCTGTGCGACTCCCTTGCCACCTTCTTCCACCGCAAGATCGTAGACATCCACGACAGCTTCAACAACCTGACCGCCTCGACAACCACGACAGCCGAGACCCCGCATCCACCGCCCACATCGATCCCCTGCTCACCTGGACCAACATAAATGGCGACAACACCATCAAAATCATGAACACCATCCACTCCAGCTCTCCTTCAGACCCATGGCTGTAGCGGGTACAGGGCAATCCCCCGGTGTGCCGCATGGGTGGGGGCCGTTTTTGTTGCAGGGAACCCTGGGCGCAAGACTACGCTCCGCCTACGGAGTGTACATAGTGCTGCCTACTTTGCATTTTGCAAAGTAGGCGTAGTAGGCAACACTACGCACGCTCCGTGGACGAAGCGAAGTTACCCGTCACCTGCCTCACTCCCGCTCTCTCCTACATACCTAATTTCAGCTAAATATACTAGAAAAGTAAATTAAAGGCACTTACCTGGTCCGCGGTGTCCCGGGGCTCCCTCTTCTCTTTTGCGCCGCGTATTCCATCCCAATACGCATGCGCGGCCGCCCACGCATGCGCATTTCTCGCAACCCCGTTATCCACACCAGGAATGTACTTCATAGAAAAACAATACTCTTGTAAATGAATGACCCATTTTGTAATCCTGCTAGAGATCAAATCAAGGCCCTTCTTACTAAACATCTCTACTAATGGTTTATGATCGGTGCGAACTTCAAATTCCACACCCCACAAAAAAATTTTGAACTTCCTTATGGTCCAGTAAACAGCAATAGACTCCCTCTCTACCACAGAATACCTAGTTTCAGCATATCTTAATCCTCTTGAAGAAACATTATGGTTTGTAAACCATTGGGACCATATTGCTGCAAGACTGCCCCTAAACCTCTTTCACTTCCATCCATGGTAAAAATAGGCCTGATCTTAGGGTCAAAACTCTTCAGGCAGGGTGCAGAACACAAACATTCCTTAATTTTTACAAATTCTTTCTCACAAAGCTCAGACCAAGTAAAATGTACACCCTTCCTTAAAAGATTTCTCATCCTAACACTCAACTCTGCAAACTTTTTCACAAACTTGGCATAGTACTCCACCATGGCAAGGAATTTCATTAATTCATCCTTACTGGTAGGAGAAGTCATAGTTTGAATAGTAAACATTAACTCACTTTTAGGCTTAATCCCATCACCAGTAATGTTGTGACCAAGATAATTGATGGAATCCAACCGAAATTTAAAATTTTAAACTTTGATAGTAAGACCTCAATCTCCCTAAATCAGATTTTAAACGGGCGTCATGCTCAATTTCATTTTTCCCAAAAATCAGGATGTCATCTTGATATATACTGACACCCTCCACACCTTTAAGTACAGTCTCCATGGCACACTGCAAAACAGAAGAAGCCAATACCAGACCAAAGGGCATCCCAATAAATCTAAATGTTCCGAAAGGAGTAATGAACGCTGTTAAATCTCTGCAAGATTCCTCCAATTCTATCTGTTGGCATGCAGAGCTAAGATCAATTGTACTAAAGACCTGTGTCGCCTCAAGCGAAACCAACAATTCATTACTAATAGGAAGTGGATACATATCCACAATAAAACATTTATTAAGTTGTCTCAACTCAATACAGAGACGCAAATCCCCATTAGGTTTTCTGGAGTCAACCATAGGTGCAAGCCATTCCATGCCCTCCACCTCTTCGATGATTCCACAACTTTTAAGTTTACTAATTTCCTTACGCATATCATCCCTCCCAGCAATTGGCACATTTCGCAAATTACAATAAACAGGTTGTGCATCTTTCTTTAATTTGATCACAAGTTGGTACCCTTGTAAACAACCTAAATCTTTTTTGAAAACTGTTGGAAACTCTTTCTTCAAAGTATCTGCAAAATCATGTTCCACAGACACTTCCACAGTTTTATTCTTATCTCTAATTTGTATGGGATGGTCAGAATTGGGATCCAAATAAACTCCAAAATCTCCTTGGTGAATCCAACTGATGATACTATCACTTTTTTTAGAAACATACATTTTTCCAGAAACCATTCTTCCTTTACATTCAATTAACTCCACAAAATAACCATGCAATTTAATAGTTTCACCTCCATAAGTAAGAGGTATGATGTCAGGCTTCACCAAAACAATTTTGTTTTTTAGTTTCTTCAAATAAAAATCATGTGAGGCAATTGTGATTTTAGCACCGGAATCAATCAACACACGTGTAGACTCCCCTTCTACAACTATATAATCAAAGGGACAAGTTTTAACAGTATATTTAGTTTCTACTTGCACTACTATTTGGCCATATACAAAATCCTCATCACTTGCTTGACAGATGTCTTCATCATAAACATCTTTTTTTAACTCTAGGCACAAATTTACTCTTACACACCTTTCTTTTTGCACTTGCTACACATTTGGCTTAACGTTGGACATTTATTGTTAGCAAGATGACCTGCTTTTATACACCTGTAACATTTCATGTTAAACATTTTTAGTCAACTGCGCATCAAATTGGAACGTGGGCTTCAACTGCTAAAAGAAATAAGTGCGCAACACAGATGCCAAACCAATGATCCCACAACGTAGCTTATCATTCATTAAAGTGCAAGAATGACTAAAATTTTATTTTTTAAACAGATTTATGCCAACGCTTTATATAATCAATATGAAGAGCGCTAAAGTCAACAGTTAGATGATGGTGACAGAGCTAACACTAAGATTGACAAATGTGTGTTTTAAAAATAAAATGAGTCCTTTGAAGTAAACACACTTTTTTTTATAAATAAGCTAAGCGCCTAAAGTTATAAATTGGTTGTGTCTCACCAAATGTTGCTTGAAGAAATCCTTATCTCCCTGTTTTGAGATCTCCCATAATGGATATCACTTCATGATCATGTTGACTACGCCAGTGTGAAATCCAAGATGAATACATGGCTCAGTATATTAAAGTAAGCAGGATGTTTATTCTATAAAATGGAGATCTCATCCAACATCAACAGCGGCTGGCATAAACTGACAATAGCTTCCCCAGCCAGTTTGAATATTACAGTGTGGATGTGGCGATAAAATACGTGATAGAAGGAAGCTTTTAGGCATGTATACTTAGTTTTTACTTGAAAGCATTATAGAGTAGGTGTAAAGAACCTTGGGAGAACCAGATGAATGTGATCAGCATCAGTTAGTGTGATCGTATTTCCATCTTCAAAATCCCTCCTCCTCAATGACGTTCACTGAAGTAAGGTAACAGATTGTGGAAGCATGAGGTCAGAGCAAGCTGTAGCTAGGGAAAACCCTCCATGCAGTACATACTGTTTTCAGAAGAGACAGAAAACTGCCCTGAAGATAAACAGCAAATCACATTGATTTTCATAACATTCGGACTGACTTTAGCCAATCAGCCAGCACCTAACTTACCTGCTTTGTTTGCAAAATGGGCACTTGCCTGAAATGGTGGTTGCAGTGGAGTATTGTTACATCATTACTTGCCTGTATTCAAGGTGGCTATAGTGACTTTCTTATTACAAGTATGCTTAAAGGGAGATTGCAGATTACTATGCATTCCACGAAGAATAAATAAATAGTGAAAGTTATATATGTATTTGTATCAAGTTACAGTTATGTTCAATGACATCACACAAGATAAGGTCAGAGATTTAAACTTCTTGATGTCAGCTGTGTTCCATCCATAGGGGCGAAGGGGTCATGGCCCCCTCACCTTTTTCTGGAGAAGAAGAGTATCTGTCAGTCTGACAAAGGTCAGCCTGACAGACACTCTTCTTGTTCAGGTCACGCAGCCAGGACCTAGACATGTGCTAAATGAGCAGGGTCCTGGCTGTCTGAGCTGATCTTTGCCAGGCTGAGAAATTCACAGCCCTGTGGGCGTCACCTCCTCGGCCTGACAAAAGTGCCCTGAGGCCATCTCACTCATGACGAGGGGGAGCTTAATTAGGTCGAGCCTATGCAGTGCTCATGCGCTGCATAGGAAAATCGACCTCTTGCAATCACTTTAGCTTTCTTCAGGTTTAGTTAAAGCTCGTGCATGTGGGGCTTACACGCGATTGGCCTTTGATCTAGCTTTAGTACGCAATTGGCCAAAGACACGTGGAGGTCCCAGCTTCTTTTGAAAGGTTTACTCCCAGAGCATTTTGCTCTCGGGAACCAGCAGCGGCGCACAGGGTCTGTGTGCATGTTTCATATGCAGGCCGTGATTGTGATAAGACGAAGCCTCCGTGTTCTGGAGTCATTTTGTTAAACAGGGATGTTACACCTAACTTTTGCATTTAGCTACATACAGGGCTGTAATGTTTTTGCCTGCAAGGAGGGGCCGGGTGGTCAAAATCCTTGTGGCAATAGTCGCGCAGTTGCTTGTTTATTTAACACATACATATGCATTCCACAAACTGGCCCAAATGCGGTTTCCATTTGAGAATCTTTGATCCAGTTAAATACTTGCTATATTTAGAAAATGTGGGGGCAGATCTACAAGGAAGTGCCGCAGCGCAGCATTTTGTAATATTTTTTAATTACAGCAGTATGCCAGAAGAAAACTAGCATTAACCGCAACATGTTTTTGACTAGAGAAGAGCCCTTGATTTGCTTTCGAAATCTTGCAGGGCATGTTTTTATACTTTATTACTTTTGTACTTCTCAACCTACTCTAATGGGCTTTTGTTGCCAAATGCCAATGACTGTTTAAATAGCAATGGCAACAGATATACAGCGGCTTTTAGTCCACCTTGATTAGCTTTTCCGTCTTCAGGTTTTGATTTTTACTTATTATAAAGTTAGCATTTTCCTGCTTTGTGAGCGAGATGAGAGTAATTGTTGTTGAAGTCATTGTCTTGAAGCAGTTATGTGAATGTGGGACTAGACTGGATGTCATTGCCCCGACTGTATTTAGAAAATGTGGGGGCAGATCTACAAGGAAGTGCCGCAGCGCGGCAACGCAAGCCCTTTGACTGCGCCACGCTGCAGCACTTCCGAAGCACAGGAATGCAACATATTTAAAATAAAATGTCACATTCATGTGCTTTCCGCTTCACTGGCACACAAACTGCAGCCGTGCGCCGGCGCAGGCACCCTTACTGGCACCCTTGCTCCATAGTGCAAGGATGCCTGCATCATGGGGAGACTGTGTTTGTGCAGGAGGGGGCACAACAGGCATTTTCCTCTTTCAATGCGTGCTGTAGAATGCAGCACGCTTCGGAAGAGGAAAAAATGAGGAGTAATGAAAACATTTCTCTGGGGAGGCATAGCATTGATAGGCATTTCTAGATTTATGATTGCACGTAAATCTGGAAATGTGTCTCGTTCCATGGGTGTTGCGTGGGAGCACCCACAGCAAGACCCATGGAACGCCCCTTCCACGCGTGCTGCGTGTAAAGGCGCCATATTTACAAAGAGGCGAAAAGTCATGCAGGGTGGCTTTTCCACTCCTTGTAAATATGGAGATGTGAAATGCGCCTCCAGTACATCACAAAAAGTGACGTACTGGTGGCGTAGTGGGGTTGTAAATTTGCCCCGTAGTTTGAAGAGTTCTTGGCGAGTGGTGTTCTGGTCTAAGCATTTCTGCACGATCAGGATGTACTTTAAGTGGCGAAAAATAATGTGGAATAATGATGATTTGGATATTATTTTTTAAGGATCCAACTCATGCTTCATCAATTGAATGCGATTAACCTGCAAGGGAATTTTGTTTAGCTTCCACGACCCTTCCTCCACCACACAATTCATAGCAGAGCTCCATGATGGATTAACCCTTTGCACAGTAAATATATCTACATGGCAGTCTACAGTGGTGTCCTTGAGTTCAGTGTGATCAATAAGTGCAATTGTAAATCAGGCAGCTGTACACTACCAAAAATGCTGCATTTTGATTGACATATAGCTGATCGATACCCAAGAGATTAATAGCTAGCACCTGAGACAAGTCTTGTTACAGTCTCATGCTACATATCACTACACCTACTTCCCATAACAGCTGCAGTGATCATCATAGAGTCCTAATCAAGAAGTAGACTATGTACCCAGCATACAGATTGTGCCTGCCATGAAAGACATGATGCTGGAGAATACGCATGTAGAATCATTCATTTTCCGGTGCAGCCAACGGAATATGTACATGAAAATGTTTCTGTTCTCTGTTGGTTCAAGTTCCTGGAATAACAAGCCCCCAAAAACATTCTTTTCTATTTGTTAATATTGCATATTTTAATGGTTCTGAGACTCTGGAAATTGTATTGTCCTTGAAAGTTTTCTCTGTGTGTCAAAATAGTAGCCTCATTTTGTTTTCTGGTTTACAATGTTAATTATTTTAAAATAACAGTTTAGGAGGTGGGTATCTTTATTGTGTGATGCCGTAAAATTTTTCCTCTATCTATTTTGCCGAATTTAGAACTCCAAGAACTTCACCCCTGCTAAACAGCAGTAAAGTGACTGTGCTCCCACTTACACATGGTTACATTGGCTTATCCCTGATTGGAATATTTAACTTGTCTATAGGTCCCCAGTTTATGGTGCAGAAAATGGACCCAGTGCCTCACAATTAAATGCCACCTGTTGTGCCATTCATAAGTAGTGTGAATGCAGCACCCTAAAAACCTGTATTCACACCTGTCAAAAAACCCTTTTTGACTGGGAGGAAACTTTGCTTTTAAATATAAGCTTGTCACCTCTGGAGGAATGGACGGAAATAAGGCTTCGTAGGTTGTTCTGATTTATGTATGATTGCTTTTTATTAAAAATTAATGTGAACTCCTATGATGAGGAAAAGTCAATGTCCTTGATGTTACTCCATGGTTGCATCAAGATACTCTTGTTCGTTTGCACTAAAAGGGTTCCATCTCTTGTTTTCAGGTCTACTGGAATGATGCCGCCAGCACCCTTTGGGAAAAGAAACCAGAACACCCAGGCAAGTATATCTGTATTTTATGACTGCAATGTCTCTCTCTTTCCTAACCCCTTCGTTGCTCGGTCTCCCCCCCCCCCTGTGCTAAGCCTTTTTATGGCTATTTGGGATAGTCTGTAATTAGGCCCCTGTAATTTGTTGACCACATAAGGCATTAATGTCAAGTTTGCGTCCTTTTCTTCCAACATCATGGTGATTTTAAAGGTACCTCGGGTTTGTTGATTCCCCTGGAGGGGACCCAGAAATTAGCCAAAATACAGATACATTTTTTTGGGGGGGGGAAGAAAGGGCTACAGATGAAAGTGTAATGTTTTTTTACCCTGTAAATGGTATCAACAAAGGGATTGTGGTGCTGAAATCACCATCTTCACAGCTTTCAGGGACAAGCAGACCTTTGTCAGAAAACCAAATTGTTTTACACAGTTTTGGCATTTTTCTGGGACATAACCTATTTTTGCTATGTTTTGTGCTTTCAACCTCCCTCCAGTTAATGGTAAAAAGGGTATGAAAGCAATGATGGATCCTGGAAAGCTACACATTTCTGAAAGGAAGCCAACATTTTGAATTCAGCAAGGGATCATTTTTGTATAGAAACTAACCGTTGAAAATAGAAAAAATTGAAAATAAGTTACAAAAAACAGCCATTTATGCCAACGTTTTCACCTGTAACTTCTTCTAAGTATGACAGATGTTTGAAAGCAATATACCGCTACATCCGCTGGACACTTCTAGTTGTGGGGATATATAGGACTATTAGGTTCACCAAGAACCCGAGTAACGCAGAGCCAATAACTGAGCAGCGTCTTGCAATGTTTTTTTTATTGCATACCGGGTGTATAGAAATTCATTTGGAAAAATATAAACAGGGAAAAATCGATAGGAGAGTCACCTATGTATTTCTGAAATGAGCAAAAACATATACATATAGATTCATCAAAGTCCCCTTTTGCGAGTCTGTATTAGCGATTATTAAGGAATCGCTATTACAGACTCGCAAAATGGGATGCATGTAAAATCGCAATATTTTTTGCGATTTCTACTGCTTCCTTATTTGCGATTCGCAAATTGCTAATCGCAAATAAGGGTGCGATTTCCCATTCATTCCTATGGGCCTAAAGGCCTATAGGAATGAATGGGGAGTCAATCCTTATTTGCGATTAGCAATTAGCGAATCGCAAATAAGGATGCGATTTCAAGGGTGCCAGGGTGTCCAAAGGACACCCTGTAGCACCCCTGAAATGCAAATGTACACAGGTGTTGCGCACACACATGTCCAAAGGACACGTGTGTGTGTAACATACAACTTAGAAAAATGCACTAAAGTGCATTTTTCGTAGTTTTCGCTATTTACCACGAAGTTACACTTCGCGGTAAATAGCGGCCCCATATTGCGAATTCGCAATTTTTAAAAGGTTCATGAATAGCATTTAAGGAGTTTCTAATTGAGATTCCTTAAATGCGATTCTTCGCAATTTGGCGAGTTCTGTAATTGCGATTTTTGCATTTGGGATGATGAATCCCAAATGCAAAAATAGCGCTCGCAAAGGCCGGGTTCTCAGAATCTGGCCCTTTGAGAGGCGATTTTACTTTGATGAATCTGGCCAATAGAGTTTAGATACAGTAGCTATGTGCACATCTCTGAAATTGTGGGTACCGATACCAGTATGTGAATTATAGGTCATAGGGTACACATTGTCTTACATTTGGAAGGTAGAACTGCATTGAAAGTCAATAGGTCATAACCATTGCTCTACAATTTTGTGTTCCCCAAAGTCTCCCAATAAAAATGATACCTCACTTGTGTGGGTAGGTGTAGTGGCCACGACAGGAAATGGCCCAAAACGCAACATGGACACACCACATTTCCACAGTGAAAACTGACCCTTTCTTTGCAAAGTGATTAGCTGTAGATTTTGAACCCTAGCTCTGCGGCACCTAGGAAAACCTATACATTTTTTTTAAACTAGACACCTAGGGGAATCCAGGAGGGGGTGACTTGTCTGGCTCTCACCAGGTTCTGTTACCCAGAATCCCTTGCAAACCTCAAAATCTGTAAAAAAAAAATAATTTTCCTCATATTTCTGTGGTGGAAAGTTCTGGAATCTGCGTGGATCTACAAAATTCCACCCACCCGCATTCCTCAAAGTCTTCCGAGAAAAATGGTACCTCACTGTGTGGGTAGGCCTAGTGCTCGTGACAGGAAACAGCCCAAAACGCAATGTGGACACACCACATATTCACAGTGAAAATTGACCCTTTTTTTGCAAAGTGCCTAGCTGTAGATTTTAAACCCTAGTTCTGCCGGCACCTAGAGAAACCTAGCCAAACGTATACATTTTTGAAAACTATACACCCAGGGGAATCCAAGATGGGGAGACTTGTCTGGCTCTCACCAGGTTCTGTTACCCAGAACCCCTTGCAAACCTCAAACTTTGTAAATAAAATATATTTTCCTCACATTTCTGTGGTTGAAAGTTCTGGAATCTGCGTGGATCCACAAAATTCCACCCACCCCACATTCCCAAAAGTCTTCCAAGAAAAATGATGGCCGCCCAGCCGGGACCAAAAACTCATGTGAGCCCCCCTCCCTTGTAAAACCAGGTAATTGTCGGATACATAGGTGGCATCTGCATTTTTGGTCCCGGGGTCAGCAGCCATCAAGCGAAACCTACCAAACACACACATTTCTGAAAACTAGAGGCCCAGGGGAGTCCAGGGAGGTGTTGCTTGCGTAGATCCTCCAATGTTTCCCTACCCAGAATGCCCTGCAAACCTCACTGTCTGATGAAAAAATCTAAATTTTCTCAAATTTCTGTGTGGGAAAGTTGTAGGATCACCGGCTGACACAAATTGCCTACCACCCAGCTTTTCCCCAGGTCTCCTGATAAAAATGGTACCTCACTCTTGTGGGTGGGTCAAGTACCAGTGACAGGCAAGGGCTCAAACATATTCTGGAGACATCAAAATTACCTATCACGAAAACAACCTGGTTTTGCAAGGGGGGTCCCATGAGTTTTTGGCTCCGGGCTCGGCGACCATCTTGGGAAACCTACCAAATCCACACATTTCTGAAAACCAGATATCGGGGGAGTCCAGCAAGGTATGGCATGCGTGGACCCCCCCAACATTTTCCTACCCAGAATCCCCTGCAAACCTCAATTTTGCTGAAACAAATCGCATTTTCTCAAATTTCTGTATGGGAAAGATCAGGAATCTGCATGGATCCACATATTTCCTGCCACCCGGCATTCCCCCAGGACTCCCGATAACAATGGTACCTCAAGTGCATGGGTGGGTCAAGCACCCGCGCAGGCAAGGGCCCACAACTTATTGAGGAGACATCCATATTACCTATCACAAAACAACTGGTTTTGCAAGGGGGTTCACAGCAGCCATCTTAGGAAACTACCAAATCTACACATTTCTGAAAATTCGACACCCGGGGGAGTCCAGCGAGGTATGGCTTACATGGATCCCCCAATGTCTTCCTACCCATAATCCTCAGCAAACCTCAAATTTAGCTGAAAAAAAAACATTTTCCATGTATTTATGTGTGGAATCATCGTGTCGGCACAAATGTCCTACTCCACAGTGTTCCCCTAAGTCTCCCAAGTAAAGTTATACTTCACTTCACATCCTTAGCACCAAACGGGCTAAACAAAAAAAAAACTTTGGTCCTTAAATGAAGGGAAAAAAGAAAGAAAAAGAAAACACCTTTGCCCAACCGTCCATCCATATTCCACATTAATTGCTATTCACCTGGTTAGCCACAACTCTCCTGAATTGTGACGGGTGGCTTAATGATACTGGTGGTAGATCCCCCGCCAATGCTTGGCCTGAATGAAGTGTGAAATGTGCTTCCCTTACCTGCACTTTCACAAGTAAATATAGGGTGAGACCTTGGGAAATTAGCACTTTGTCCCAGTAGTCATACTGAAATCAAACCCAGTGCGAAGGAACCTACCTCAGACCCAATTCTGAGTGATTATAAAGGGGGGGGGCTGCTTAGTTTCCTGACCACACATCTAAGCAGATGCACAGTCGCTGCACAAGGGAGTAAGGGTTTCTCCCTCTTGAATTTTTATTCTTGAGGGGCACGTTCAGATGATATATAGGGCAAACCGGAACTGCTGAAAATGTGGGTAGGGTTGCCCATTTTCCCCATTTGTTAGGGAGTGTCCAACAGCAGTTGCAGCTCCTGGTGGGAGTGCTACCGGGCGGTGACATGGGGTGGGGGCGGGGAAGGGCTCGGGGAAGTAAACACCGGAATACTGATGATTGCAGGTAAATTGACAATTAAATCAATAAAATGATTTCTGTTGCGAGCGTTGCATCGTCAAATGCAATGCAGCACGCACAACAAAATTTATTTTATTGATTTAATTGACACCTTACCTGCATTCATCCATACTCCAGTGTTTACTACCCCCCACCCTGCCTCTCCCCACCCCACGTCACCGCCCGGTACCACTCCCACCAGGAACCGCTACTGTCCAACAGACAACCACATCCACTGGCTAGTGTCAGCTATACATGGGGCACCCCAGAGGATCTCCTTAAAACACTTCCTGGACTTGCAGAAGATCTGAAGAGCACAGGAGCTGTTGTCTGTGATCTGACGGAGCCTTGACAGACGTAGACCTGCTCCATCTTGTACCCAGGAAAACAACGTGGACTTCAAGGGTCAGTTGTCTGACCTCTCGTCTGTCTGCTGAAACACAAAAAGCTGCAAGAGGCCTTTTTCCTTAAATGACCAGTTGACCAGTACCAACTGGATCTTGTATGAACATTGCTGTTGACCTCTGCTGGAGTGAGTGCTGGCCCCTAAGCATTGTCCCTGAGGTCATGGGAGCCTTTGGATTGATCCAGAAAAGCTGTTCAAAAACACTAAAAAGTTAGGACTTGGAATATTTTTGGACATCCAAATAATAATAAAATTTTATAATAATAAAATTTATAGAGCGCCTGGTTACACTAAGGCCAGTGTGTCCCCGCGCTGTGGTGCGGCTGGCAACAGTTAAACGGACACGACCCTCTCTCCAGATCCTCAGAAACGGACCTCCTCCCCCTCTAACCTGAGGAGAAGAGATGGGTTTTCAATTGTTTCCGAAACATATGTTCAGAGGTCTCCAGTCGCATTCTAGGTGGGAGTCTATTACAGTGTTGAGCTGCCTGAACACGGAAAGCCCACCCATCCGGGCTTTTCTGATCTTAGGGACCTTCGCCAGCCCTGTTCCAGTAGATTTCAATTGGAGCGCAGGAGTATAAGTGGTCAGCAGGTCAAGAAGATATGAGGGCCCTTTCCCCTGCATAATTCGATGACTAATCAACAGGGTTTTAAAGAGCACCCGTTCTCTGATAGGAAGCCAATGCAGTGATTCAAGGGCTTTCTTAGATGACGCTCTTTTGGGCAGCATCAAGACCATACGGGTAGCCGCATTTTGTATACGCTGTAGCCGAGTGATACACCTGATATTAGCTCCCAGGTACAGGGCATTCCCATAGTCCAGCCTAGATGTGATAAGGGCATGGACAAGGGTTTTCCTGGCCGACGTGGGAAGTAGATCAAGTGTCTTCCGCATGCTTCTCAAAATACCAAAGCACTGTCCTGCCACGCGCCTTGTGTGATACTCAAAGGAGATTTTATTGTCTAGCCAGATACCCTCATTTCTGACTTGTTCACTGGGAGTAGGTTAAACCCCCCAGCACCTGCGGCCACCATGCTGATGTCCACACAGACGGTGCTTTCCCCACTACCAGCACTTCCGTCTTACTTCCGTTTAATTTCAAACAGTTATTAGCCATCCAGGCCGCTACTTCCTGTAGGCACGTCGAAAAGCTGCTGCCTCATCTGATTGAGCAAGAGACACAACAAGTTGGGTGTCGTCAGCGTAGAATATCACTTGCACCCCAAACCTTTCAGTGATCTCTGCTACTGGAGTTACGTAGAGATTAAAAAGGGTGGGGCTCAAGCTGAACCCCTGAGGCACCTCCTGTTTCAGCCTAGTGTTCTTCGACCGGTAAGGTCCTTGAGCTACTTGGAAGCTACGATTCTGGAGGAACGACTCCAACCACTCCAAAGCTCTACCTGCCACTCCCCCTTTTTTTAGACACTGTAGCAAGGTGTGATGTGCTACAGTGTCAAAGGCAGCACTTAAATCCAGAAGGATAAGTGCTGCTGTCTGATCTTCATCCACCAACTTCCGTATGATTTCCGTTGATAGGAGCAAGGCAGATTCAGTAGAGTAGGACGCCCAAAATCCTGATTGGGTGGGGTGGAGTAGTTTACAAGTTTCAATATGCTCTGTCAATTGCATATTGACAACTTTCTCCGCGATTTTAGCAAAGTAGGGGAGAAGGAAAATTGAACGCAAATTGTCCAGTTGCTCTGCGCTAATATTAGGTGTTTTTTTTAAGCGGAAGCACCACCGCCTCTTTCCAAGCTATGGGAACAATACCCGACCCAAAGGAGAGTTCTGGGGTTCCAGAATTTTTATACTTTCCCTTAGTATTTTCGCAGGCGCCGGATCATTAGGGGAACCCGATTTGATTTTAGACGCTATATCAATTAGGATATCCTGCGGGGGAGTGCTAAAGGATGTAAGTGATTCAGTTCCGTTATGCTTTATAGTGGCTTCTTCTATACCACCGCACACTCTGGCCTCCACCGGGAACTTGGAATAGATTTTTCCCACTTTATCCACAAAGAACTGTGCCACACGATCACACGATTCCACTGATCCTTTCACAGGTGCAGCGGAGCTGGACAGGGAGGATACTTCCTTAAACACAGAAAACAGCTCCTTGGCTGAATTATCAGCTCCCTCTATTCTGTCCCTGTAATAGGAAGTACGATGTTTCCTTTTCAGAGCATGATAGCTTTTGAGCTTGATTTTATAATCCCTCCTGTCTACCATGGAAAAAACTTTCCTCCAGCGTCTTTCAAGGCGTTTGCACGCCGCCTTTTCCTTGATGAGCTCGGGCCCAAACCATGGTGCACATTTAGTTTGCCTCCAGGGTTTTTTATTGGTCCAGGGGGCTGTGTTGTCCAGTGCTTGTGTGATGCGACTATCAAGAGCTTCACACGCTGCCTCAATCTCTAGACCCTCTGGTGGTCCACCCTGACCAAGACGATTGTTAAATTTGTCCTTGGAGAAGCCTGCCCATCTCCTACGGCTGTTTTTATCATCCGCCTTACCTACCCTCACCATCTGTGCCTCTATCTTAAAAGAAATCTGAAAGTGATCCAACCAGACCACAGGTACTGGGGGATCAAAAGCGATTGATTCCCAGTTGGAGAAGATCGGATCTAATAAGTGGCCGCGACCATGGGTGGGCAGTTCCGACTTAAGAGTCATTTGCATCGCTGCCAACTCATTATGGATCTCCAGTGCCTCTGTGTTGGCGGGATCGTCAAAACGGAAATTTAAGTCCCCCAAGAGTAACAATCTCTCATATCTTATAGCTGGCTGTACCAAACAGTCAATCAGGCTCTCCGTAAATCTAGTCCCTGGGCCCGGGGGCCTATAAACTAGGAACCCTTTCAGGACTTGTCTATCAAGACCTGTGATGGAGAAGAAGCCAGCTTCACTCTCCCTGATGCTAGCTACCTCCAATGTACATTGTATTTCAGACTTAAAGATTATAGCGAGTCCACCTCCCCGCCCCGTGGGTCTATCTATCCTATTGATGTCGTATCCCCGCGGTAATGCATCTATAATGTCAGGAGCAGAGTCCTCATTCAGCCATGTTTCAGTTAAAAACAGAACGTCTAGCTGTCCATCTATTAATAAGTCATGTACATCCATTTTATGCTTCCCCAAAGACCTTCAGAGCCGACATGGGGATCTTGTAGCAAAGGTGTCCGATTTCAATGCATCTTCCTTAAATACAACTTCAGGCATGCCCAGCTTGAAGATTGTGAGCAGCATAAAAAACAATAAGGGCCTTCTATAGAGTTTTGTAGAACGTGACAAACGTGATGGATATCCCTTCCACCATATTACAAGTGCAATAGGATATAATGGACTTGTAATAGGGTGAATGTAATAGCCATCGTTTATGTTGGAGTAACCAGTTCGCCAAACTCTAAATCAGCCCCTAAGTCTGAAGTTACAATCTTTGACCAGAACCAACCTGCTTGAGGTATTCAACACATGTTCCATCATAGTTGGCCTGAAATTCCACCTAGTTCCCGCACTTCCACTCCTATAGACTAGCATTGGTGCCTAGTGCTATTTGGTGCTTTCTTTACTTACAACTATAAAAATAACTATCTCTGGTTGGAGTTTTGCTATTTGGTTCATTAAATTGTACTCTACTTTTCTAATTAGTTTGGGATTGTAGTTGTTGACCATCCCCAGTGATGTCCAGACGAGGGTAGGCCCACGCTTTGGAGGACCTACAGATGAGTTCTTCCTCTTCACCATTTTGTGAGTAGCCTGGATGTCACGGTGGGGGACAAAGAAAAAAACCCCTTCTAGGTACTCTCCAGAAGGTATACCTCACTTTTCCCTATTTATTTCAACACTTTTACTTTCACACAGGACAACGATAAGAGTTCAGACTGTAGGGAACGTGACCTTTATTACACATACCCATACCATGCCCTCTAGAGTAGATGAGGATCCCCAGTCCTGATGAAATGCCAAGATCCAACTGGCCGATTTAGGGCATGAAACATGTCAACCATCTTCACTCCACACATATCACTCTGAACATAAGCGGATATAATTTCCTCTCTTCAGCCACAATTTTTTAGTCGGTTGTTTTTACTCATAGCATAGGTACCCAGCAATTAAAATTGTTTTTTGGGAGTCCTATAGCTATGTTTAAATCAACACTTATTGCTTCACACCTCTACTCACTACACATATGCTCCCACTCTGTTTTTTAGCTTCACGTCGGCAACCAGTGAAGACCTCCAGCAAAGAGGCCCCCTGCGGGGCTCGTTGGGCATTGAAGTGCTGGCCCAATGAGGAGCTCCCCAAAGATGAAGCATGACACCCTTCGGGGCTCTTGCTCCTAATTGGAGCTATTTCATCTTTATTTCATTAGGAGCACCTGGTATCTGCTATCCACAACCCCCAAGCCCCTTTTCCCCTTTCCCCTCCTTTACTTTTCCCCACCCCTCTTAGTAACTGCATACCTCTGCATTTGACATAGCTATCTGCGGCCTACATGCTAGACTTACCAAGTCCCTGTCCCTCTTTTTGTGATAAAATGGTAATTTATCAGCATTTATAATCCGTTTCTGATTGGTGGTAGTAGCATTAGAATTGCAGTTTGGGAATAGCAATGGGTTCACTCTTTTGTGTCTTGATGCACGTACCCCACACTATCCCTCGGTAAACCCCATCCCGTTTAGTAGTAAGTATGCCTATTTTTCCATTCTCTTTGGTCTATCCCACATTTGCTACTAAGTAGTATATTTACACGTGTGAGGTTCTCCCTCAAAGTAAAGATAGGATAGGTGGAGATTTACACTTGTAGGTTTGTGAATAGAATTTTGTAGTAGTTTAGTACTACTATTGTGTTAGACTCGTTAGTCTTAGGGCACTCTCCCGTGGACATTTATGCCTGTTTGCCTCTGATTTTATTTGTTGGTTTTAGGACTCTGAACACATTACCATTTCCAATGCATCTTCAACTTTGCACTGCTCGGAGATGAGGCATCGCCTCCATCCTCAGAATCATCGACAACACATTGCCTGCTCTGCTCTTCGCTTCTCGTCCTCGACATTGACTGAAACAAGGCACTTTGCAGCTGTCCCAGGATGGTACCTGTATCAGACCCATGCTCCAATGCAGTCAGCCTGAACTTTTGGATTTGACCCGTCTAGTGTGACCAGATAGCCCCTGTGCTCTGGGCCAAGCTAAAAGGGGGGAGCACATGTTAATGTATGGTGTATTTGTGACTTACCCTGACTAGAATTGTGTTTCTTGATTGAACAGGAAGTGCTTCAGGCCTTGCTAAACGAAGGCCTGACAATCAAGATCAGTAAGTGGGTCAGTAAGGGCCAGTTAGGGCAGGGGTCTGTGGTGGACTTGCACCTGGTGGGTGGTCATAAGGTGCAGCCCCTCCGGGTCAAGATAGAAACCATCATGACGTAGTAGCCCTCAAAGACTGAAACAGAGGTGAAGGCCTTCCTAGGCCTCACAGGATATTGCAGGAAATTTGGCAAGGGATATGGCACTATTGTTGCCACTTTGACTGAGCTGACTTCAAAGAAACACCCCAGGATGATGATACGGACAGAGGCATGCCAGAAACCATCTGACTCCCTAAAGCAGGCCTTGTGCACAGCCCCTGTGCTCAAGGCACCAGATGTAGCCAGGTAATTAATTGTTCAAACTGGTGCCTCAGATCATGGCATGGGGCAGTACTTTCACAACTTAATAAGGAGGGTCTAGACCAACCTGTAGCTTTCATCTCTAGGAAGTTACTTCCCAGGGAACAGAGGAGTGCTATTGAAAGGGAAGCCTCTGCTGTGGTTTGGTTACTGAAAACGTTGAGACCATACCTGTTTGGGAATCAGTTCCAGCTTCAGACAGACCACACGCCCCTCAGGTGGCTAAGGCAGATAAGGGGTTAAAATTTAAAATTGTTGAGGTGGTCCATCTCCCTACATGGAATTGACTTTACTGTGGAACACACACCTGGGGAAGAGCATGCACGTGCTGATGGTCTCTCTAGGTTCTTTTGCCATAGTGATGAGAACTCCCAAGAGGTTGGGTAGCTCTCCCCACTTTCAGTTGGTGGGCATGTGTAAGACCTGTCAGTGTTAGGGTGATCTTCCTTCAAACGTTTTGCTGGCTTGCCTCCAATTTTATTGAACTTGTTTGGTTGGTGCTAGAACTCTGGGCACTTTACCACTGTTAGTGCTAAAGTGCATGTGCTCTTTCCCTACACATGATTTGATTGACTTACATACAATTGACCTATTTAATTTACCTATTAGTCCCTGGTAAAGTGCACTACGTGTGCCCAGGATCTGTAAATTAAATGCTACTAGTGGCCCTGCAGCACTGATTGTGCCACCCACTTAAGTAGCCCTCTATAACAAGTCCCAGGCCTGCCACTGCTGAGCCTGCATGGACAGTTTACACTGCCATGTCGACCATGCATTTAAAACACTTTGCCATGCCTTAAACTCCCATTTATTTACATATAAGCTACCACTAATGTAAGCCCTAGGTAGCCCATAGGGTAGGGTGCGGTGTAATCAAAAGGTAGAATGTACTTTTAAGTTGTGCATGTCCTGGTGGTGAAAAACTCCCAAATTCGTTTTTCACTACTGTGAGACTTACATTGGGGATTCCTTGTTATATCTAACAAGTGTAATTTCCAATTGGACTGTGGTAGAGCTGTCATGTTTTGTACCTATGGAATTTTAATGATGAATCGTCAATGGCAAAGTTGAATTTATCATAATAATTTTAAAAATGCCACTTTTAGAAATATGCAATTTTTCTACTCGTAGCCCTGAGTGCCTGCAACCTCTCCAATACTTATATCTGGTGGGTGACAGCTGGGCTTTGTGCATTGCCTCTAGACAGCCTAACACCAAGGGTGACCGATGAGCCATCCACATCCTGATGGGCTATCCTGGGCAGGATGGGAGGGAGCAGCTGGCCACAGTCTCACATTTACACTTGAATATGTCTTTGTCCTGTCCCCACACAAAGGACTGCTTAACCCCCCCTAGTGACTCTTCCAGGACAGGAAGGAAGGACTTCTGCACACTTCAAAGCCCCTCTGTGAAGTTACTCCCAATTCAAAGGCACCACTCCATATAAGAACTTCTAACCCTACCAACTCAGTGCACCTCTGGACCTGTGGATCTTCTGTTTTTCTGTTTGGAGTATTGTACAAATTCTTTACACACCTCCTCCTAATTTAAGCCTCACTGCTCTGTGCCGAGCTACCAGGGGGTGAGCACAGGTTAATTTAAGGTATATTTGTGACATACCATGACTAGGACTGTGGTTCCTGCTTTTAGAGGGTGCATACCTCTGCCAGCCAGAAAACCAATTTCTAGTACATTGTAATACTACTAAACGTGTTACAAAATGCAGGTTGGTTAAAGGTTCCAGTGTCTTAATGTATGTATGAAGCAGACTAGAGGGTATAAAGTAATCTCATGATAGAATTCAACTCACTCATATTGCCCCACTGGACAATGGGGTGGTAGTGAGAAATATGATATCAATTGTCCTTTAGAGAAAATGTGTAAAACAATTAATGAATTGTTATAAGTATTACATATTTTGCAATTAACCAAAGAAAGTTACATTAAGGGGCATGTAGTCATGGTTCAGCTGTGATTAATTATCCTCTAGGTGCATGGTACATAGTGTGCACCCAAGGTCCAGATCGCAAAAGTTTGTAAACAAAATAGCAAAGGATTTATACATTCATAGCTCAAAAAAGATTGTGGAAAAAATGGGCAGACGGTTGCATGTAAGAGAGAGAGAACTAGGTAAGTAAACACAAAATGTCTAAAGTACTTCACAGTGCTGACGTGAGATAAACCATTCAAAAATCTAAGTGCTGTCTCAGAGCAATACTCCTATATTTTACCCCCCAACTGTTCCTTAGAGGTAATTAGCCAAACAATTCTAGAATTCTTAGTACAAATTCTGTTAGTAGTCTTGCAAAGTCACATTAAGAAGAAATCAGCGAGATTTTAAAACTGGAGTTAATAACATACAAGACAAACTCAACAAGTTCAGAGTTTATAATGGATAAAGAACTGAGGTCCACACTGTAAATCATGAACCCAACTTCTGTTTAGCAAATGCGTATCATAACATTTGGTAATAGTAATAGCTGCCACAGCACTTAGAAGCTATGCAAACAAACAAACAGATCAAATTAATTACACTGTTAATACTAACAATAATATTAATAACAATAATAATGATAATATTAATAACAATAATAGTAATACAATTTTATAATGATATTTATTCTTATACTTTTCTTAATATTATTATTATTGTTGTTATTTGCCTTTAAGACTGCAACTCCATCCTTCCAGTGTATACTACATAGCAAAAGTGTGTGCTGCTTGGACTAAGGAGTTTGAGTTTAGAGGAGTTGATAACCTACTTCAAAGCCTAAAATTGTCCCCTTAAATAAGCTTTAAATAAATAATATTAGCTCATCTGTTGTGATTGCATTAGTAAACCCCATCTCAATATCTCTATTGGCAAGGTTTGCTCCCCTTGAGGGCCATTTTTATTATTTAACCTTCCTGAGAGCAGATCGGCCATTTGTTGGTCGATCTACCCTCTGGGGAGGCAGAAGTCCCCTAGACACCTGGGATAGTGTGTAGAAGGTTTGCTACCAGTTGAGGCCTTTGTTTTTTTTGTATTCCACAGCCTTTGTTCTAATTGACTTTTCCTCCTAGATTACAATATATCAGAAGTTTTACTTTTTGATTGAGACGGCTACAGTTTGTTTAGTACTTATTTTGCACAGTGTTGGTTATGGTTGACTTATTTGCAGGACGGAAGTAGGAGGTGAATTAACATATTTTTGAACGAAGATGACGAAGGTTTAGTCTGCGAGTGCAAAGCAGATATGTGTAACTGCTGTTTCGTTTGTTTCAGGCTCAAGGGGTAATGTGGATTGTGTGTGGAGATACAAGTTAGGAAAAATGGCAGTGCGTAAGGAAGAAATGAATGGGAAAGCATGCATGTATGAATGTAGATATAATTTACATGGAGAGGATGTTAGGCGTTTAAAGGTTTTGGCATACGGGGACAGCATGAGCAAGGTCATGTGCATGCAAATGGGAAGGTTGATAAGGGTTCATTGAGGTGGCGGGCTTCATTGGTGTGCAGGGTGAGGCGGTCAGAGATGAATAGAGAGCATGAGAAAAAAGCCACGCAAGTTGATAGTATGTGAGTCATAAGACATTTAGAAGAAGGTAGGATTTAGGTAATATTAAGCGGGAGTGAGAGATGTTTGAGTGGGAATGGGGAGTGAACAAAGGGGCTGTTGAGGTTTAATGGTGCATTTCAGCGTGAAGTCTGGAGGTGAGAGAGGAAAGGAACGTACAGGGAAGAGAGTTTAATGCAGGTTACGGGAGATGGGAGATTTGAGCTTTAGAAACAACTGTAAAAACATGGGGGGGTAGGTCGTTTGGCAGAATAAAAGTCCAAAGGGTGTATTAGAGTCAACAGATCAGCTGGAAGGTTGGTTTACCATGAAAGTGGAGGGGCAATATAGACAGTGGTTACGAAGGATGCTTGTAGGAATTAGATAAGACATTCATGTGAAAATACATACTTATTTATGTTAAATATGTCAAACATGAAGCGCTGGGTAATATGGTATGGTTATGTATTTTATTATTTATTTCCAGTGTCCCCTGACGAAGGGCGCCTGACAGCCCGAAATGCATTGGGTCTTCTTTTTAAATAAATGCTGCTTTGAACGAACTCCTGCATTTGTCGTGCTTTAGCAAGAGGTCCGGTTGGGCACAGCTTCAGCATTAGAAACTTGGAGAATGGCAGAATAACCCGCGTGTGGATTGAAACTTATTGCGGATGAATAGAGGAATGAAAACTGGAGAATATGGTTAAAATGGAAGAAATTCGGAGTTTAACATTGAATAATGTTTCTAGCCTTTGAGGCAACACCTTGCTTGGGGCAAGATGTTGTCCCACCCAGTGTTGACTTATTTGTTGTATTAGTTAGGATTATGGCTAACCACAGGTTACTGTTCAGCAGGTTGTTGGTTTGCCATTCAAATCTATCTCTGGCCATGGTTCTGAGACTGAGTCTGCATCTGAGGCGGAGGACGAAGTCCAAGATTGAGGAAGTGAATTTTCTGCCTGCAAGGAATTATCTGATGATGAAGCCACTATCAGTGTGGAGGAAGTGCACATTTTATAGAACAATTATATACCAATAGTGCAGCAAGTGGAAACTAGATTGTAGCCTGGGGCTGAAAGGCTTCCCATTGGAAGTGCTGAACTCTGGATTGCCCCGAACATGGTGCAGCCTGTGTTGACTGCCTTTAGTGGTGTCGCAGAGTGGAGAGTCAATATTGAAAACATTTATACATCTCTTTTAGTTGTTTAGAGACAATAGATGAGATTATTCACCAGACTAATTTGTATGCTGAACAGTATTTGAAGTACAACAGTGGCAGACTTAAGTTCCACTTTAGAGCTAGCCGGTCGACTCCCACAAATTTGGATGAGTTGAAATGTAAATGTAAATCCGTATTTGTAAGGCGCAAACTGCTCACCATTACGGGTCACAAGGTGCTGGGGCCATCGTGGAAATTAAATGAGCTATTGCCCAGAGTCACATGGCACTGAGTTGAGCTGCCTGCCGGAGACGGGGATCGCATTGTGAACCACGTGCTCCATAGTCAGCTGCCCTGGCCGCTGCCCCAGAAGCTCTGGGGTTTACATTTTTGGATGGGATTATTAAGGAAGCCATCACTGTCTTCATATCGGTCTGCTATTCCCTTGATGACAACTGCTTTGTTTACTGCAACCATGAGTTGTGATCGGTGTTTGCTTCTGCTTCAGATGCTGCATTTTGTTGATAATGCTTCAGAATTGCCATGGGTTCCCCCTGATTGTGACCGTATCTTCAAGATTCAACCTTTCATTAATCATTTTGTAGATCATTTCCCAGAGATCTATGTTTCAAGGAAAGAAACAGCTGTGGATTATTCTTGGGTCCTGTGCAATGGCTGTTTGGTTTGTAGGCAGTGCATTCCTAGCACGAGAGCACATTATGGAATTAAGATGTATGTGCTGTCTGAGAGTAATGCTGGATATGTCTAGAATCTCAGGGTGTACACTTTGAGGGATTCTCCTATTAACCCCCCCCCCTGGTTGTCCATCCAGTTTTAGATGGACTGTTCCCACGTGAAGAAGGGTCAAGACTGATTTGCGCTTGGCTTGGTTTAAACCACTGTGGCATGTTGAGCAAAAGAACAATGGATTTACCCAGATCTCTTGACTGTGGGTGAATGTTTTATTTGTTCCACATTTCGTCTATCATTTGTGTGTCTTTTGCTTTCTAACCCTAAGTGGGCCAGGAATGCCCAGAAGTTGGTCCCGGGCTCACTGTGCAACTGTATTCAAGGAGCCTGGGTGATGAAGGGTGATACCCCAAAACCTGTACCAAGATGCTTGTTTCTGGTCCAGGAAGGACCTTGCTTGGCAGTTCGGGCTGGACTGTTCCCATGAGGAGCAGGGTCAAGACTGATTTGCATATGGCTTGGTCTAAACTGGGTGGCATGGTGAGCAAAAGAATGATGAATTTAACCCAGATGTCTTGAATGGGGGTGAATGGTTGATTTGTTCCGCATTCCATCCATCATTTGTGTGTCTTTTGCTTACCCACACAAGTTGGGCAATGTTTTTCATGGAAAACTTTGGGAAACGCTGGTGGGTAGGAAATGCGTGACTGTCTGCAGATTCCCAGACTTTTCCTCAAAGAAATACAAAGAAAATGTCTTGGCAGGTTTCTCTAGGTGTTTGCTGAGCTGGGGCCCATAATTTCCAGCTACCAACATTCCAAAAAACACATTGTTTTTCAGTGGCAAAATGTGGTGGGTCTATGTTGCGTTTGGCTTCTTTTCCTATCATGGGCACTTGGCCCACCCACACAAGTGAGGCATAGTTTTTCTCTGGAGACTTAGGGGAAGGCTGGGTAGTAGGACATTTGTGGATCCATGCAGATACCATCAGGTTTACACACAGACATGCCAGGGAAAAAAACTTTAGGCAAAGTCTAAGCTTTTGACCAGATTCTGGTTAAAACAACCTGGTGAGAGCCACACAAGTCAACCTGCCATGTGCTGCTCCAGGTGTCTAGTTTTACATTAAAAAGCTGGTTTGGTGGTTTCCCTGGATGCCGGCTGAGCTGTGGCCCAAAATCCACAGCTAAAAACACATTGTTTTTCAGTGGAAGATGTGATGTGTCTACATTGTGTTTTTCACCCTTTCTTGTCATGGGCACTTGGAGTACCCATACAAGTAAGGCACCATTATTCTTGGGAGACTTGGAGGAACACAGGCTGGTCAGAAATTTGAGGATCCCTGCAGATTCCAAGAGCTTTACTGACATAAATGCAAGGAAAACGAAACCTGCTGCTAGACTCAATATATGGTGTACATTTCAGAAACACAAAGTTTTCCTTCATACCCTTTTTCCGTAGTTTAGAATTTACCATATGAATTGCTGTACAATCGGTACACAATGAAAAACCATTGTAAGATGCAATTCGGTTATTGACTCTGGGTACCTTGGGTTCTTGGAGATCGTACAAACCCTTTATATCATCACAATCAGAAGGGTCCAGTGATATATATGCAGTGTTTAATTTGTAAAAAAATAAGCGTTGGGGCTTCGTCAGGGGGCAACCGCAGTTTGCACCATACATTGCCACTGTACTTACACAACTGCTGACCGTTACACTGCTACAAGTGTGACAATTCAGACTGTCCAAGGCTGCCAAATCTTTAAGAATGGCTTGGGTGGCAAGTATTAGTTGTTTTTAATGTATTTTGAAGTAACAAACAACTGTTTTCCGCTCATCTTGAAATAAAACAAACAGTGCCGCCATGTGGCAGCTGTCATAGGTGCAGGTTTCAGCAATTAAGAGCCTGGTGCCAACAATTATCCACCAGCTCAAATTAAGCACTATATATATGAATATATTTGAGATGTCATCAGTGATGTCATGAGTGATGTCACTGACCATGTCATGAGTGATGTAATATGTGACGTCATCAGCAGTGCATTGCGGGCGCGCAATTTATAGTTAGCTGAACTAACTATAATGGGGGAATTTCAATGGTTTTGTATGAGCGAAATGTCCAGCTAACTATAACAGGTGCGAAACCTATGGTTTTTTCAGTGAATTTGCAAGGTTTTTTAAATGCTAATTCCTAACTATAACGTGACTGAAACCTATGATTTTTTCAGTGAATTTCAAAGGTTTTTTTGAATGCTAATTCCTAACTATAACGTGGCTGAAGCCTATGGTTTTTTCAGTGAATTTCAAAGGTTTTGTAAATGATAATTTTTAAATGTATTAATTACATTACATATTTTTAATATAAATTGAAAAAAAATGTTTTTAAAAATATTGAAATTGTAATATTTTTTGTATTTAATTTTTTTAATGTATATATATTTTATATAGCAGGCAATGATATCTTATGGAAGGAAATTCAAGTTACTGGTAAGTACAGTTAAATTTACTTTTCAGGAGTAGTTGTGAGCTGAAAGATGCAGCACTGAGGTCTCTCTTGATAACAGGTGAGTAAATCGGAATTCGTAGTTCGGTTGATTTTAGAGGATTTTTTTAAAGTTCCAAAACTCCACGCTTAGAAAAATTTCCAAGTGAAACCAGTCAATGTTAGCCTATGGAAGGAAATTCAAGTTACTGTAAGTATGGTAGAATTACTTTTCAGGATCAGTAGTGCGCTCAAAGATGCAGCACTGACGTTTCTTGTGATAACAGGTGAGTAAATCGGAATTCGTAGTTCGGCTGATTTTACAGGAAGATTTTGCTCAATAGTGAAGGAAGGGTGCGGGGCCTGAGGTAACATATGTGCAAACACGGCTTGTGGCGCGTTTTGGATTGGGGAATTAATTCCTCTTCAATCCTGAGGTCCCCTGTGAGCCAACTAGCCAACCAGGTACCTCCAGTATGCGCCAGGCAGCTGTGTTGCTGAGAGGTGTTCAGAGGGCACGCCCCCTTTTTACAACACTCTGTAACACAGCTCCGTGGCACTTACTGGAGATACCTGGTGGACTATTTGCTCCCTAAGGGACCTCTGGATTGAAGAGGAATTAATTCCCCAACTTAAGAGGCGCCACAGGGCATGTTTGCACTCACATCACCTCAAGCCCCGCCCCTACCTTCACCACTGTGCAAACGCACCCTGTAGCGTGTTCTAAGCTGGGGGATTAAGTCCCTTTGCATACTGGGGGTCCCCGGGGGCCAACTAGCCCACCAGGAACCTCCAGTATGTGCCAGGGGGCTGCGTTGCAGAGAGGTGTAAAAAGGGGCATGGCCTCATTACACCTCTCTGCAACGCAGCCCCCAGGCACGTTTGCAGAGGGGTAACTAATTTCCCTTGCATACTGGAGGTCCCTGGGGGCCAACTAGCCCACCAGGAACCTCCAGTATGCGCCAGGGGGGCAGCCTTACAGAGAGGTGTAATGAGGCCGCGCCCCTTTTTACACCTCTCTGCAACGCAGCCCCCTGGTGCGTTTGCAGAGGGGGAACTTATTCCCCTTGCATACTGGGGGTCCCTGGGGGGCAACTAGCCCACCAGGAACCTCCAGTATGCACCAGGGGGCTGCATTGCAGGGAGGTGTAATGAGGCCACAGCCCATTTTACACCTCTATGCAATGCAGCCCCCTGGCATGTTTGCAGAGGGGGAACTAATTCCCCTTGCATACTTGAGGTCCCTGGGGGACAACTAGCCCACCAGGAACCTCCAGTATGCGCCAGGGGGCAGCCTTCCAGAGAGGTGTAATGAGGCCGCTCCCCTTTTTACACCTCTCTGCAACGCAGCCCCCTGGTGCGTTTGCAGAGGGGGAACTTATTCCCCTTGCATACTGGGGGTCCCTGGGGGGCAACTAGCCCACCAGGAACCTCCAGTATGCACCAGGGGGCTGCATTGCAGAGAGGTGTAATGAGGCCACAGCCCATTTTACACCTCTATGCAATGCAGCCCCCTGGCATGTTTGCAGAGGGGGAACTAATTCCCCTTGCATACTGGAGGTCCCTGGGGGCCAACTAGCCCACCAGGAACCTCCAGTATGCGCTCAGGAAGGTACAGAGTACAGTAAAAAGTACAGTACAGAGTACAGTACAGAGTACGGTACTTCATACCTCGTGATTTAAAAAAATAATAATATTTTTGGGCCTTGGGGGTCCTTGTGGGACCCCCTGAGCAGGCCTTGGGAATCAGGGTGTTTCTACCCTGCCCCCTTTGTGTGTTGTGCACGTTTGTTTCACTGCTTTCTTGTGCCGAGGCACAAGATGGCTGCCAACACTTCCTGGTTTGGAGTGTTGACAGACAGTTGACAGCCAATGACCATGCAGCTCGTGCTCGGGAAGGTACAGAGTACAGTACCGAGTACGGTACTTCGTAACCCGTGATTTAAAAAACAATATATATATTTATTTTCCTTGGGGGTCCTTGTGGGACCCCCTGAGCAGGCCTAGGGGGTCAGGGTGTTTCTACCCTGCCCCCTTTGTGTGTTTTGCACGTTTGTTTCACTGCTTTCTTGTGCCTCGGTTCTACAGAGGCACAAGATGGCTACCAACACTTCCTGGTTTGGAGTGTTGACAGACAGTTGACAGCAAATGCCCATGCAGCTCTCTGCCAAATTTGGTGTAATCCGTTCAGCCGTTCGGGCTGTAGATCTGGCTAAAGGTCCCTATGGAAAATTGCATGGGTAAAACATGTTTTGGGACCCCCTTTTTTTCTCGGCCCCCAAATGAGTATAAGGGGGCACGGGAGATGTATCCTGACCCCCTAGGTTTTCTGAGGGTGGCTGAGGAGGCTCATATATGTCGAAAATTTTTCACGCGGTTAGCTGCCGGTACGCGAACCGGGCAGCGAACCGGGAAGCGAACATAAGTGAAAATTAGTGAAAAAAGGTACATTCGAAATTTAAAAAGAGTAATTATAGTTAAGGTCGCTCTGAAAAGAGCTTTTGTGTTCTGTATAAGTTCTAGGTACTTATAAGTAGGTACCAATACACAGTCTTACATTTTGTATGAAAACTCTGTTGCCCTCATCTGAGAAGTGCACACCATCTCCTCTGTAGATATCTTGCATGTAATAACGCAAGTTATTGTTGTAGATGGCACCCATTCCATGGTCTCTCATATAAGCTGAAATAGACTTATTTACATGCTTCCTCGCTTTCTCAATTTGTGGAGAAATTTGATTGGACCACCTCCATTTCTGTCTTTGGCATATATTGGAATATACCAAGGCAGTTTGAGGGAAAAGTGCCATTAATTGCTCAAAGGTGTCCTTTAAAAAGCATTTCCAGCCCTACCCCAGAGAAGGAAAAAATGGTGTCTGCTCCTTTAAACAAATATTTCACTTGCCCCATGATTCAGGGAGAATAATTTGCTTACTTGATGTGTATGAAAACGTTTCATGAAGTCATTTAGGTTTCTTGATATGCACTGCTAGAGTTTTATACCAGCATGGGGCATATTTACAAGGCCTTTAAGCCACTTTCAAGTTATTTTTCCCATGTTAAAAGTGATGCAAAAGTGGTGCAAGGGCCTTGTAAATACGCCCTCATGTGTGTTAGGGCATTTTAAGTAAATTCCCCATGATTGGGGGAGAATAATTTGCTTACTTGATGATGTGTTTAAAAGTTTATTGAAGTCATTTAGTTTTCTTGATATATACTGCTAGAGATTCATAGTCAGCATGGGGCCTATTTACAAAGCCTTTGAGCCATTTTAAGTCAAAAAACACATTTTTAAAACACATCAAGTAAGTAAATTATTCTCCTAGATTCATGGGTAAGTAGAAACAGATCCTTTGAGCATTCCCTGAGCACATAGTAATATAAAAATGTTGTACTCTTTACCATTAGTCTGACTTTTTTTTATAATAACTCTACTATTATATCTTATAAGTAGGTACCAATACACAGTCTTAAATTTTGTATGAAAACTCTGTTGCCCTCATCTGAGAAGTGCACACCATCTCCTCTGTAGATATCTTGCATGTAATAACGCAAGTTATTGTTGTAGATGGCACCCATTCCATGGTCTCTCATATAAGCTGAAACAGACTTATTTACATGCTTCCTCGCTTTCTCAATTTGTGGAGAAATTTGATTGGACCACCTCCATTTCTGTCTTTGGCATATATTGGAATATACCAAGGCAGTTTGAGGGAAAAGTGCCATTAATTGCTCAAAGGTGTCCTTTAAAAAGCATTTCCAGACCAACCCCAGAGAAGGAAAAAATGGTGTCTGCTTCTTTAAACAAATATTTCACTTGCCCCATGATTCAGGGAGAATAATTTGCTTACTTGATGTGTATAAAAACGTTTCATGAAGTCATTTAAGTTTCTTGATATGTACTGCTAGAGTTTTATAGCCAGCATGGGGCATATTTACAAGGCCTTTAAGCCACTTTCAAGTTATTTTTCCCATGTTAAAAGTGATGCAAAAGTGGTGCAAGGGCCTTGTAAATACGCCCTCATGTGTGTTAGGGCATTTTAAGTAAATTCCCCAATGAATGGGGGAGAATAATTTGCTTACTTGATGTGTTTAAAAACGTTTATTGAAGTCATTTAGTTTTCTTGATATATACTGCTAAAGATTCATAGTCAGCATGGGGCATATTTACAAAGCCTTTGAGCCATTTTAAGTCAAAAAACACATTTTTAAAACACATCAAGTAAGTAAATTATTCTCCTAGATTCATGGGAAAGTAGAAACAGATCCTTTGAGCATTCCCTGAGCACATAGTAATATAAAAATGTTGTACTCTTTACCATTAGTCTGACTTTTTTTATAATTACTCTACTATTATATCTTAAATTTAGAAAACAAATGAATAATGTCTTAAACAATTTTTAATTTATAAATAAAATTTTATTGATATTCATTTTAAAAATCTGTGGAAATTTCAAGTAGTACTTCATCTGAAATTTCATGATCTTTTTTTTCATAAATTGTCTCTTGTTTATCAAAATTGTCCATAAATTCCAACAGTTGTTTGTCTACTGTCACATTAAAAAAATCGTAATTATTGACCTGTATTTCAGGTTGTACTTTGGGTTCCTGTGCTTCTTTATCCATAATTGCTGTTAAGGTAGAATAAAAAGAGAGAGACAAATAGAGTTTAAGTAAGAAACTTCAACATTTTTATTTTTAACTTAACGTGTACAACATAGTTCTGAGTTTTTAAGAGTGAATTTATGTTTGGGCAGTGTATTCTACAAGGCAGGAAGTAGAAATATAAAGTACTGCATGTGATCAAGTCTAACTCAATCTATGACTACAACAGAGAAGCCTTACTCAATCTATAACTATAACTGAGGGACAGTAAATATCTAACAGGAAACGTTTTTATAAAAATAACTTTAGGTGCACAACATATTTCTCCTTCAAAACTATTAACTTACATTTGGAAAAGTGTCTTAGGTTTCTCAGGAAATGCTCTGTAAATGTGCCTCAGGGAGTTCCAGTCAAAATGGCTGTCTTTCCCTCTTATTTTTCATATATATTCATGTAACAAACCAATCAAATGTCAGCACATAAAAATACAACTTGAAAGTAATGTTATCATTGGTTGATAATGTCAACTCTTTCTAATGTTTTTGTCATGTAATTTACCTCAGGTTATTTAGACAGGGCTACAACTTGAATGGCTCTATGGAATTCCATCAAATTTTGGAAAATGGTAGGGACTGGTATGTAGTAGGGACTATTCCAAATTTGGTGAAAGTGTCTGTAGTAGTTTTTCTGTAAATTACTTTCCCACCTTTTTTTATCGAGCGCTTACCGGTGCGCTCCTCGGTACGCGAACCGGCAGCGTTACGGGAGTCCTCCATTTTGTGTATCGGTAGAATTGATACATAAGATGGAGGACAAACAATGTACGGAATGGGTAGAAGGGGGCACGGTAGACAGTTTATGACCCTCTAGGTTTTCTGAGGGGGGATTAGGACGCTGATATATGGAAAAATACAAAAAGTAAATTTTTGAAAATTTCGCGGGGGAAGCGCCCGGTACGCGCACCGGTAAGCGAACCAGGGAGCGTACTTTGGTGAAGAAAAAAAAAATAGAAAAAGATAAACGTTTTGAATGATCAGAGGTAGGGTAGCTCTGAAAAGAGCTATTGTGTTCTGTGGCTAATTTAGCTACCTACAAGTAAGTTCCAATGCACACTTTTAAATAAAGGACGAATATTCTATTCCCTTCATCAGAGAAATGCACACCATCTCTTCTGTAGATGTGTTGAATGTTGGAACGCAAGTTATTGTTGTATATTAAACCCATTCCATAGTCTCTCATGTAAGCAGAAACAGATTTATTCACATGTTTCTGTGCTTCCTCAAATTGTGGAAAAAATTGATTGGACCACTTACATTTTTGTCTTTGACATATATTTGAATATACCAAGGCAGTTTGGGGAAAAGTGTCATTTAAAAGAAGAATACATTTTACAGCTTTTGATATTTGCTATTAAAAAACCATTGAACTTCACTGAAAAAACCATAGGTTATAGACCATATATAGTTAGGAATTAGCATTTACAAAACCTTGAAAATTCACTGGAAAAACCATAGGTTTTAGACCATATATAGTTAGGGATTAGCATTTACAAAACCTTACTTTACTCGCACAAAACCATTGAAATTCCCATATATAGTTAGTTGCACTAACTATATATCGCGCACCCGCAATCCACTGCTGATGATGTCACATATTACATCATTCATGACATGGTCAGTGACATCACTGATGACATCACTGATGACATCTCAAATGACATCACTGATGACATCACTGATGACATCTCAAATGACATCACTGATGACATCACTGATGACATCTCATTTGACATTACTGATCACATCACTGATGATATCATTCATGTGATAATACGATGAACCTCTTTAGACTCTAATATAACCTTAGATCCACTCAGTGTAAACAGACAATCCCAGACTGTCACTCCTCCATGGAGTCACTCACACACCTAGTCAGTCATGCAAAGAATCAATCGCACCTCCATTTCCTCAACTATACAGTTATACACACCTTACTTATTCAAACATATACTAACACATATTTACTCTCTGATACAATCCCTGATACAAGTTCACAATGATCCATACAGCCACTCACACATTCACTGGCTCTTATGCACAGTTATTTATATATGTCAACTCTCACATGTACTGTGTTTTACACATGTACTTACTTTGACATGTAGCACTGAGATATCCATTCACTCACCAATACACTCATGCACACAGTCAACCGCCCATACAGCTGATTCCACATGCACTTTTGAACCCATACATCTAGTGAATCAACTGTTGACACATCTATGCACAGAGTCACACACCTCCCAGCCACCCACACACACACACTCACTCTCCCATACAAATACTTGGGCAACCAATCAATAACCCATATAGTTACTCATATAGCTACTGATCAACACATGCAGCAGTTTACAGAACAACAGATATAATGATGCACAAATTAAGACAGTTTAGTCACTAACCCATGCACTCAGTGAGACTCATTTAATCAGTCAGTCATGCACCTACTAAATGCTTCATCCAGACACTTATACATCCACTCATTCTTTAATATGTGAGACATATTTTAACTTTACAGAAACATACAGTCACTGGATATTGTGATGTCATCAGTGATGTCACTGACCATGTCATGAATGATGTAATATGTAACATCATCAGCAGTGGATTGCGGGTGCGCGATATATAGTTAGTGCAACTAACTATATATGGGAATTTCAATGGTTTTGTGCGAGTAAAATAAGGTTTTGTAAATGCTAATCCCTAACTATATATGGTCTATAACCTATGGTTTTTTCAGTGAATTTTCAAGGTTTTGTAAATGCTAATTCCTAACTATATATGGTCTATAACCTATGGTTTTTTCAGTGAATATATATATATATATATATATATATATATATATATATATATATATATATATATATATATATATATATATATATATATATATATATATATATATATATATTCATATGCTCGAGACAAAAGCCAGACTGTAGCCCCAGGTCCCCAGGACAAACAGACGACTCAACGACTCCGATATGAGGCAGTTGAAAATTTAATGAGCAAAACTGAGCAGAAGCAAAAACTGACGCGTTTCGGGCGGGTGCCCTTGATCACAGTCAAATGTTAACCCATCATGCCTGAACTTTTAAAGTGCTAGTGCACACCATGTGATAATAATAGATATGGAGAAAATACTACTACGTACCACTGGCATAACTATGAGTATGGATGGGTTTGAATCAATTTACACAAAGTATGTCTCCCAAATACCAATTATTGACTGAATAAATTCATGTGTAATGACAAGACTGTTTCTGCATAAATGCTTAAAATATGGTAAAATACAGTAATGTACATTTTAAATGTTATCAAATGGCAGCTTACATAGTTAATACATACTAAATTCCATAAAAATCAACAGGAATAATATATGTAAACAAATATTGTTAAAAAAAAACCACACTTGGTATATCACAAAGGAGTATTATTCTAAACAATTGTCCTATTGAACTATGAACCCCTAAACATTATAGACGATATATCATGTGCAAAAGATGCCAATAAATACTGCATATATATTGAAAACCATTTATTATATTTACAATCTTGTGGGGACATCTAATATTGATGGCAACCCCAATTGGTGATGATGCTGAGGGGACATCTGAACATGATGGCAACCCCTCCAATCTCAAAAATATAGCCTACGTCTGGTAATTAGTCTCCGAGTTTCTATATGTGTACCCAACATCTAATAAGTGAAATCAAAAAAAAGAAAAGTTTTTTATATATATTTTTGATATAGTCCAATGAAAAACTTACTATCTATATTCACTTTTAAGTCCAAAAATGAAAAAATAATAATCAGGGTGAAAGACAAAAGATATAAACAATTGAACAGCAAAGGAAAAAACCTTTATATGGTGAGGAAAACTAATATATTGTCAAACAAGCGGATTTTACTCAAAACTAATGAAACTAAACATTGGGTCAGAATAGGTTACAGAATGTAATCATATATGTTAGATAAGACAACCTTAAAGAAAATGATACAGGTCTTCTGTGGTGTTGAGACCATTAGGTACCTTAGTATCGAGTTCTAATATCATTTTAGACTCGAGTTGACGGAGCATTTTATCTCTATCCCCTCCGCTGCGGGGTTGGGGTACAGATGTCAACACAAAGTAGCTGAGACACTCCAAATTGTTGTTATGCACACTTTTGAAGTGTCTCGCCACTGGATAAGAGTTGTCATTATTGACAATTGCTCGGAGATGCTGTAATATCCTGGCGTGCACCGCAAGCCGAGTACTCCCAACGTACCTCAGGCCGCAAGTACACGCCAGGACATAAACAGCATACTCTGTCCTGCAACTGTAATTGCCCTTAATCTGTAATTGCACTGGACTGAATGGGGTCATGTAGGTGCTGGTGTTAACACCAAATTTGAAAGCTCGGCAACTCGAGCATTTAAAAAAACCTCAACGTTGCGGGAACCAGGATTTTTGTTTGAGTAATTCAGGGAATGGATTGGTGACATGGTTGCGTAAAGAAGATCCTCTCCTGAAAGTGATCTTAGGATTGTCAGGGAGTTCAGCTGAGATGACACTATCAGTTTGAAGAATTGGCCAACTCTTCGTGAGAATCGATCTTATCTTTCTATTTTGGCAACTGGATGGTGTTATAAATCTCAAAGCTGAATTTTGAGGGTCTTCACTGTTTGTTGAAATACCTCTTGTCTGTTGGAGAAGGCAGTCTCTAGACTTTTGTTTCATTTTGTTAACTGCTCTTTTAAGAGTATCAACATGGTACCCTCTTGTTTTGAACCTACTAAGGGCTTCCATCGTACATTTCTCTAATTCCTCTTCACTGCTACAAATCCTTTTAAGGCGGAGCAGTTCCCCATAGGGGATATTCTCAATTGTGTGGTGCGGGTGAGCACTACTAGCGTGCAGAGTGGAATTACCCGCAGTAGCCTTTCTATGGAGGGTGGTTGCCAGACTGCCTGATTTATGATATACCTAAACATCTAAGAAATCAACTGATTTACTATTGATGTGATGAGTAAACTTTAAGTTATACTCATTAGCGTTAAGTTTTTCAATAAAAGCAATTGCACTCAATTCATCACCTCTCCAAATTAAAAACACATTGTCAATAAATCTTACCCACATTTGCACATTTTCTGAAAAGATGTCATGATGCGTACCCATGAGGACCTGCTTCTCCCAATAGCCCACGTGCAAGCACGCGTAGCTAGGGGGAAAGCAGGCCCCCATCGCCACTCCCCTCTTTTGTAGATAAATGTCTCTCCTAAACATGAAGAAGTTATGATTTAGGCTCCATGATACTAACGCAACCAGTATTTTACTGTGGTTATAACAGTCTGCTGGTCTGGTACTCAGGAAATGTTCAAGAGCCCTGAGTCCAATCTGATGTTCTATGCTCGTATATAGAGCCTCGATGTCGAGCGTTATCAAAAGAGAGTCTTCTGTCCAAGCGGTATTTTTGATTTTATCCAAGAAATGTCCCGTGTTCTTGATATACGTGGGCAAGTTGGTGACCAGGGGTTGCAGGAAGTAATCGATGTATTGAGCCAGATGCTCCCCCATACTGTTGATGGGCGATATAATGGGCCGTCATAGTATTGGAGTTATTTCTTTATGGACTTTGGGTATAAGGTAAAAGCGTGCCATGACCGGTAGTTCAACATGAAGAAATTTGAATTACTGAATGGAAATCAAACCCTCCCTCTCATATTGAAGGAGGAGTTTCCTTAATTTCTCCCTGGCTAAGTCATATTGCTTTACACAAGTTTTTATGTAACATGCAGTATCTGATCATTGTTTGGTGACCTCCGCAATATATTGTTCTTGAGGCCAAATCACAATATTGCCTCCCTTATCAGAACTGCACACCACATTATGATGATCGTTTTTCAGTTTAGATACCAAAGCCCAATATTGTTTTTCTTGATCTTGCTTGATTCTTCCTCGATGTTTCACCTGGTGATATAATTTCTTGAGATCTGAAGTCACAACATCATGAAATGAGTCTATTGCATCTTTTGGCATGATGGGCATGAAACTAGATGATGGTTTAAAAGGATTAGATCCTGCTTCAATTTGCTGGATTTCAGCATTTCTTAACTCCTCTTGCGTTGACAAATCACCATTCATGTCATTAGCGCCTTCACCCAGCTGACATAAAGTGAGTAAGCCTCTGATGTCGCGAGCTTGGAGAGTTGTAGTAGTAGGTTCTACTGAGTTTGATTCCGTGATGTTAGAGCTTTGTTTAATTTTGAAGAATTTGCACAGCTTTAGTTTCCGGATGTAGCGGAACACATCTATTCTCGTAGCTGTGTAATTGAAGTCTGTGAGTGGACAGTAGGTAAGGCCAAGACTGAGCAACTGTTTTTCTGCTGTTGTTAGCGTTGCAGATGAAAGATTGATTATTGTTTTTTCATTTATTTCTTGTTCTTGCACCAGAATTTTTTCTTTTTGTTGTTGTTTTTCGTGCTTGTTTTTTCGGCGTCGTTCTTTTCTGCGGCGGTTGATTCTGGCCCTTTCTTCTGCTGTTTTTGTTGTTGCTTACGTGGGCGCAGAGTTTGCAATTGTGCGTTGACTAAAAAATCAACTTCTTTGCCCAAATCCAGAACCATTGATGGCTCTTCGTCTCCTACTGTTAAGTTGTCATTTGAATATGTGCTGCAATTACTGCTCAGATTTGAATTAGAGTCACTGGTACTGGGTGCTCGTTCATTCAGGGTTTCGCATGGATCTCTTTCAAATGTGGTTGCCCCTGCACCTGTTTGGACTGGTGCTCTTTTTTGATTGATTTTCAAACGTTTTGCATTATCAAATTTGCGCGCGAAGGTGTAGATTTTACCGTGTTCACAGTCATCTTTATCGCGCGCAAACTTCCACGCCTTGCGCACCTTGATTTTTTCTTCATGTGCATTGACCCTTTCCTGGATCTTCTTTTTCATTGATGTAATGAGATCATTAGGTTCAAATTTGAGTAGCTCTTCATTGATTGCATCTATCTCCTTTATCAATGATGCACGATCTATCTCAGCATATTCAATTAAAATAAGTATCAAATTTCGGGAAGCATCCAAATTACTCTGTCCCCACTTTTTCAGCATTTCTGGATGGGGTTTATCATAGTTGGGGGCCAGTAGAATTCGTAGCCCTCGTGGAACACGTTCTTCTGAAATGTACATTGTGAGCGATTTGTGCTCCCACCACTTGGTTACCTCATTTTTCATCACCTTCTCCAAGCGCTTCATTAGAGCCTTAATCTTCGTTTCATCTGAAGGGGGGTGAGTTTGTATTCCCCCCGATTTGCCCGCTGTGTTTGTAGCTCCCTTTTGAAGGATTTTAGGCAAGTTGGAAAAAAGTTTTAATGAGGCCGCCTCTCGCCCTTTCACTGCGTCTTCCGTCATTATCGCTCCTGCCCACTTTGTGTGTATGCTCGTTTGTTTGGCGCGGGGGGACCGATATCAATGCTGCCCCCACCCGCAAATGCCTTATTCCTCCTCACCGCCTAATATACTTGGAGATCACTCACCACAAAGGAATTTCGCCACGCCGGTAATTGCCTGATTCGCACGAGTCACCCGTTCGGGTCCGGGTTTCACGCAGCGTTTCACACAGCGTTCTTCCTTCAGCGCTCGGCGTTCTCGGCAGGCTTGATCCACAAATGGGTGTGTCTACTGTCGATAGGCAGGGTCCGTCGTCAAATTCCTGTTCACACAGATGCACCTCGTACTGGTTGACAACGTCGGACAGCTTCAGAGGAGGGGACTCGTAGCGGAAGCAACCACCTTCCGAGGGATAAATGCTCGAGACAAAAGCCAGACTGTAGCCCCAGGTCCCCAGGACAAACAGACGACTCAACGACTCCGATATGAGGCAGTTGAAAATTTAATGAGCAAAACTGAGCAGAAGCAAAAACTGACGCGTTTCGGGCGGGTGCCCTTGATCACAGTCAAATGTTAACCCATCATGCCTGTACTATTAAAGTGCTAGTGCACACCATGTAATAATAATAGATATGGAGAAAATACTACTACGTAACACTGGCATAACTATGAGTATGGATGGGTTTGAAACAATTTACACAAAGTATGTCTCCCAAATACCAATTATTGACTGAATAAATTCATGTGTAATGACAAGATTGTACATATATACATAGATACATAGATTTATATATATTGCTTTCGAAAATCTGCGATAGTAACAAGAACCTACAGATCGCATTATTTTTCAACTCATTTCAATATTTGTTTTTTCAACTGTTTCTTTCTATGTGAAAACTTTGAAGAATCTTCACAAATGACCCTTGCTTAATTGAGAAATGTTGTCTAGTTCTCAGAACAGATGGCTTTCCAGGATCCACCAAGAGTTTGACACCCATTTCCACCATAACCGCTACCAGGCCGTTCGTCTCTCCCAGTTCTCCGCGGAGAAAGTTGGGATAACATGTGGTGTCCCACAGGGCTCTTCTCTCTCCCCCCTCCTTCCGTTTGGTGGAAGTCGCGCTTAATAAATACTTTTACATAACATAACATAACATAAACTGAAAGGAGGTTAAAGGCACATAAAATAGGAAAACGAGGCTATCTCTCAGTGAAATGGCAAAACTGTCGTAAAAAATGTGTTTTTCTGGATCTAGTCTACTTCTTCCTGAAAACTAGAAAGATGCTGATTTTAGCACTGTAAATCTTTCGTTTATGCAATTGCTGTGAAAAAAAGAAACACTTTTTTTCTGCAGCACATTTTTGCCATTTTTCCCCAAAAACTGAAATTTAGCAATATGGTGGGTAATTTCACAGTCCTGTTCAGGGAAAATTGGACACAAAATTGGCGTTGATGCCTAATGAAGAAGAAAAGTTATGGAGGCCTAAGCGGGAGCTATCCCAAATAGCCAAAAAAAGGTGTAGCAGTGGGGTAGGTGGGAAAGGCCTTGCAGCAAAAGGGTTAATAAAATATATATATATATAATTAAAGAAAAGTTCTCTTAACGCCAAAAAATCTAACATCAAATAAAAAAATGCAATCTGAAAAAGCAGGTACGCCTGTTAGTATTCTGTAAAATAAATATTAGTTTCTAAATAAAAAAGAAATGCTTAAGACATTTTGCTGAACAGTCCTAGATCCACACTATATTCGTGTTTTAAAGATACTGCATCAGTGGAGTTAAAGCTTTCCCTAATGCCACTTATTATATTAGTCTTCTCAAAGCCATTACCACACATAATTTTGATTTAAGTGCAAAATTGTTTAATTTTTTCAGTTTAAATCCACCTAGTGTTCATACATAATAATTTACACTCACAGGTGGATTTACTTACATATAAACAACACCACCAGTGCTTATTTTGCAGGTGGTGGACACCAGGGCTCACTTTTTGTCCCAGGACGTAATTTTCATCATCAAAGTTTGAGACAAAGCAAGAGAGAGTAAGGCATAAAAGATAGCATGATCTATGGAAAATGATAGGAACTTTTGAAAAAAGGAGAAAGGAGTGTTGAGACAAAGGGAGAAAGGAGGGATTAAAAAGACCTGCACTTCATCTTTTCCTCTGGTAATAGAAATCCTCCAGTGGGGCAAGATTTCAGCCACAATCTGACAAAGCACTCTAGAAGTCAGATATTCATTGGATGAGGTCTCTCTAAAGCCACAGGTTTTGAGTAGAAAAGTTCAAAGGGGGAACATGCAAGTTTTGCACCCACTGAATTTCTCCCATCGATCGAATAAGTAATGTGTCTTCAGCTTGTCACAGTTTCTAACTGGGGGCTTATTCTCATTTTTCTGAGCTCAAAAACAATTGGAGGAACAAGTCAGGAGGCTGTAGCGGGCAGGACACAGCAAAGCTAGATATCTTAACCAAGAGGGTCAAGTAAAATCTTCTTGCAATTGGGAAAAAAAGCTCTGAGCGGGACAACCTGATTTTCTCGCAATCGAGGTTGTGCCTTGGTCTAAGTGCCTTGTTGCCAATCCTGGTCCTCCAAAGGTCTAGAAATCTTAATGGAAAGCAGTTCAAGGCCAGAACTCACTCAATAAGAGGCCACTAGCACAGGCCAGTCAGGGTTCACTTGCCACAGGTAAACTTGTCACTTCCAGGAAAGGCCTTTTGCAGCATTACTTGTGCCTGAAGCCATACATGAGGTCATCCCTAACTTTCAGAGTTCACTTCTTAGTCCTTAGTATGAGCAGATCCAGCCCTTCAGGTCTCGCCATAGGTCACAGACAACAAAATACTTTCTTTTCTGTTCATCGAAAGGTCTAGAACTGTTCTGAGGGGCTGGAGGTAAGTTGCTACTTTTTTCAGCATTTCCACTAGATGCTAGGTGAAGAAAACTTCCGGACCAACAAACAAATATTTTCTATGGATAAACAATTCACCTTTACACAGCACATCTTGTTGGCCTTACTTTAGATCAAGCCACATTGCATCCTTCTCATGTTAAATCAACATGGCAGAAACTTTCTCTCACTGTGCAGTAGTTTGTGGCCCTCCTAAGGCTCTATCTATGGTAATAAATAGCCTTCTCCTACCTATTCACACCAATCTAGTTCTGCAAATGGAATTGAGTCACGATGGCTAGATTATACTCTGGGATGAAAAAAACCTTGTTTTGCTAAACTATCTATTGGTAGGCCTCATCCTGGACCCTTTCAAATAAATGAAGTTTGTGGGCCCGCTCAAATGGCCCTTCCAGAGATAAGCTGAGCAGGATACCTCACACTGAGTCATACTGCTAAAAGGCATTGGGAAAGGTTTCACACTTACTTGGGGGAGAAGCACTGACATGGAAGTCAAGCAGGTTAATGTTAATTAGCCTACTGGGGCTTCAGATGGGAAAGGTATAACTTTCATAAATTCAACGTTTCTGTATATTTATCAATAATCTAACTTCACCACTGAATCATGTTTTAATAAATGTCAAAAATAGTGATGTTCTAAGCCAAAATAGCATTTTTAATTGCACTTTAGCTTTTCTACACTAATCTACGCGGAACAGGCCAAACTATAATTTCTACATGCAACAAGATAACTGTTGCAAATGTGAGCTTTTAAAGATTAACCATACTGATACTGGCAATTACAATTCCCAACAACCTACTAAAATCAGTAACTGAACACATAATTATTCTGTAGCACAACATTTATTCTACTTTACTGTCTACTTTAAACTCCATTAATGAATATTATCAGAACTTGATCAACAGCAGAAACCTGCTGCTGAAAAACATAAACTGTATGACATTACATCCTACGTATTCATTTTCTAAATATGATTCTTCTACTGTGATAACCTTTGTCTAAACCACTAACTCTGGGAATTTGCAGAGTAGAGTGCTTTCTGCATAGCAATCGATTCCATGCCATGTCAGGGGTAATGTGCTCTGCATGAATACAATATAATCATACCCCAGTCCATTGCATGAATACAATATAATCATACCCCAGTCCATTGAAATATAAAGTTTAGCATGGGAGGAGAATTCTCTACTCTTGTTTTACAAGGTTTCATATTATTACAGTAGCAGTGAACACTGCCAAGGAACATTTTCACTTTAGTTAACCACATACGATGTAATAATTGATTTATGTTGGTGGCCTCAAGTGGATGCAGCATTTATGATCCAAAAGCTTACATTAAAAGATTATATGTTGTACTTAAAGCTGTCAGTGCTTAATTTATGTTGTTAGTATAACCTTAAATATTCACAGTTTTCATTGCCTCATATATATATATCAAAGTACTAGAAAGCAACATGCACTGGAAATCAATGACTTAAAAGCCATTTTCAAGTGATGAAAAACAGCACTTTACGATGGAAAATATCTTGAAAACTAGTGTTGGCAAAGTCAAAGGTTTGGCTTCCATTTTGAGTACTGACTAACAAGTTTAAAAAGCTAGCGGCACTGAAAAAAATCTAAACAAAACAGATTGTTTTCTTTATGTAATACTTCTCAGAGATAAAACAAATCAAAGCGCAAAGATTCAGTATAGTTTTGAGATGTAAAATAGTCTCTAATGCAAGCAATTCATGCCAGGCGGGCAGCTTATTGGCAAACAGCCAATAACTTTAGGTGAGAGAGAAATACTCATCTGAGAGGTTCCAACCAAAGCCCACTCTATGTATTCTTTAAAGAACTGCTAACAATCGATCTTGCAGGCAACTGCGCTGTCAGGCCACACGTAAAAGGCATTGATTGTTCATCACTGTTATCTTAAAACTGTTAAGACACATGTACACGTGTTCTCTCTGCATTTGTGTATTAGCTGTAGGAAAATAAACACAGTTGCACTACTTAGTAATGCAGTTGGCACTCAGTAGTTCCTTTTTTTAGCTTCCTGAGAACTGCTCTTTGGGCCTCTGAGAGAGAACCTCCTGCACAGTCAATTCCTTAGGATATGCCGAAACGACAACAGTCTTAAGGACTACAATACCCAGGCATCAAACCTCCTTAAGAAAGTCACAGAGAGAAAATATCCCATACAGATCATTGACCAATGCAATAAAAGAGCCAGGAAAGCCTTTTAGAACTATCATGAAGAATATAGTATGATGATACCTTCACATGCGTCAATACTTATTGCGCCGCTAAACTGACCAAAACCACGATTTGCCCACAAAAGAAATAAGAACTTACAGGACGATTTTGTCCACAGCCACCTTCACACAGAACCAAATCAGGGTGTCTCAGTGCTATCAACCATGGATTTGCAACCAGTTGTGGGCCACAACCAGTGTGGATCCTACACAGTATGCCAACTAACAACAGCAGCAAAAGACATGCAACTGAATGATTGCCTGAAACTGACTCTGAGGAGACACACAAACTGCCATTCCACGCATGTGATATATATGATCACTAAGCATGAGCGGAAAATCCGTTCCGCTCGCGGATTTCGCAGATTTTCGGTAAATTCGCAATCCGCGAGATTCGTGAATTTCCCGCAAAATCCGCGAACGAAAATCCGCGAACGGAACGGATTGGGTCAAAAGTTCAGGCTGACTTTTGTAACTCTTTTAGAATGGCGCCAGCAAGCTTCCAGAGCCATTCTAAAATAGTTACAAAAGTCAGCTTCAACAGAAAGCTCTAATAGATAAAGTAAAGCAGGTGCTGCTCAAATACAGTTACACAATCATTAATCACCCCAAACTTGGGGTGGTTAATGATTGTGTAGCTTTATTTGACCTTCAACTGGAGCACATGCTTTACTTTATCTATTAGTGCTTCCTGTTGAAGCTATTTCCAGCTATTTTAGAATGGCGCTGGCAGCTTGCCGGCGCCATTCTAAGTGGGGCTGAGGGCAGAAGGGCACAAAAGTGGGATAGAGGGCAGAAGGGGACAAAAAATGAGTGGGGAAGAGGGCAGAAGGGCACAGAAACAAGTGGTACAGAGGGCAGATGGGCATAAAAAACAAGAGGGTGGCAGTGATTAAGCAGGCAAAAAAAAACCCCTGCGAAATTGCAAAGCGCCTCGCGAACACCCGCGAACACGCAAAGCGCCTCGCAAACACACAAAAATAAAAAAATCCGCAAATTTGCGCGAATTTGCTAATTTTGCGGATTGCCAATTCTCAAATCCGCAAATTCGCGAATTGCCAATTCGTAAAATTCGCCCATGCTTAATGATCACATACACTAGTTGACTCAGACATATAGGCATGACATGCAGAAAAATTAAACTAATCATAGGCGAACATGGGAGTAATATCAGATGCCACAAAATTATTACCAAGGTGAGCAACCATAATGTGTCAGGTAACCATACAGAAAAGGATCTTGAGTGGGTAGTTAGAATAAAAAAAGGGTGTGATGGCTGGGACAGTTAGTACACTCTACCACATAAATCCAAATAAAGTCTGTATATCTTCTTATCTTTGTGTCCAAATATTTTCTGGTTCTCAGGAGGAGGAAGAGTCATCCATTCTTTCTCAACAAGAGAGGTCCAGGAGTTTACAACAAAGTACTCCAGGCACACAGAAATTAGGATTGAGATTGTGGTTTCAATAGTTTTTTATTTTCTTGTAGTCCTGTACGCCCCTTGCCAACACATGTTTCGTCTCAGGCTGATTCTGTTACAGCAGACTTCATCAGGGCTTAGCATCTAAAATAAAGTATTTGTCCATTTTAGGAGCAGTTTTTTAAAATAGATATAGAATTCATCACCTGATCAGGTAACCCCAAACGTGTCATGTGAGGTTGAAGGGATATAAACGTGATTCTATTGGTTAGTGGGTGGGGAAAGGTCTACATTGGCCCACCACAAGTCCCAGCAGTATATGTTCTATTGTGAGATGCCCTTGGTGCTGAATGTCCTAGTTCTCGAAGTGATATTAATTCTAAAATGTGAATTTGGTTAGGTTACTCACTATCAGACGCCTATTCATAAGTTGTTTTAGGCAACGTGTTTGCCAGTATATCCTATAATATATCTGGAAAGACACACAACCTTCAGTTTCCTCATATCTATATATTTTATGGTAGCTTATGGCTCATGCATGTGCATATGTAAAATCTTACCTCCTGTCATCCCAGTTCTGGTTTTGACTCTGGTGTGACACAATAGGTAGCATATCTATAAGTTAAAGTAATGATCAAGCTCTGAGACTCGTGTTTCTACCCATTGATAGGTCAAACTGGTTGTATATATCACCCATAAATGCCATTTCATAACAATCAAAGGAAATGATAATATTAAGCTAAAACCAAGGTATCAACCCGTTAGCACGTTATCCGCTTCAGAGCATGAGTCAAGATGTAATCAGACCATAGATAAATCCTAACAACAAAACAACAAGAAAGCCAATACTGACACTTCTATTTACCTCAAAGTGCCTACGCGCCAAGAATTAAACTAAGTGCGGGGCAGTGACATCGTTCACAAAATAAATCTTTTTTATTTATAAAAAAAAGTTTTTTTGAAATGAATATGTTGGTTCATAGTTTACCAGCAATTCAACACATTTTGAACACAAACAATACAGGGAACATTATTCATAAAAATGACATTTGCTTAAAACAAACATTAATAGCACAACAATTAGTGAAGGAAACAACATATCATACCAAGTTGATCAACATTCACAATCATAAGTCACTCTCTCATACACAACAACAAACACTCAGGACTATATGTACAATTGTAATGTCACAAACTGATTGGGAAAGGGCAGCTGGTCCTCTGTGTACGGGTCTGCGTAACACGTGTCACGCAGACCCGTACACAGAGGACCAGCTGCCATTTCACGGTCAGCAAGTGATTTAATCCTAGCGTCTTCACTAAAGTCCATCGTTGTGCTTTTGAACACATCTTCACAAATTCCTGTCCATTTTTTGACAGTGGTGCCTTTTACCACCGTCCGGGTGTTTCGTTCACAGTATGAGCTCTCATACAAGCTATGAGGTCCTAATGAGAACCCCATGAAATTATTAAGGGTTCGAAACACGTAGACCATTCTACAACTCCATAAGACTGTTAAATTCATAAGACACCTGTTGTAAATTCTGAAAAGAAGCTGATTTGCTTTTGTTTCATTTTTGTCTATGGTGTTTACTAAAAAAAAAAAAAAAACATTTTTTTCATTTCATCCAAATAATCAGTTTGTGACATTACAATTGTACATATAGTCCTGAGTGTTTGTTGTTGTGTATGAGAGAGTGACTTATGAGTGTGAATGTTGATCAACTTGGTATGATATGTTGTTTCCTTCACTAATTGTTGTGCTATTAATGTTTGTTTTAAGCAAATGTCATTTTTATGAATAATGTTCCCTGTATTGTTTGTGTTCAAAATGTGTTGAATTGCTGATAAACTATGAACCAGCATATTCTTTTCAAAAAAACTTTTCTTTATATTTTCATTTCCATCTGGAATCCTTAACCGATAGAGACACCTTCCAGCTCATCAATGATTTACTTCCTGTGGAACTTAGACAACTGATTTCGACTCTCACACACAAAGCAGGACATACGCTTGATGGTATCTTTACCAACAATCCACACATCACCATAAATAAAATATTACCTCTAACATGGTCTGATCACTCTGCAATTTTATTTGATATCAAAACTAAAACCTTGTTATGTAAAAACATATCACAGAATCCTTACCAAACCACTAGAGATTGGAGAAATCTTGATCATACCCATCTCACACAGATTCCTACTGATGCATTCGTGGGTACAGACACTGAAACAGATCCAAATACTGCAGCTATCAGATATACTTCAATTCTGGAAGGAGCATTCACAACACTAGTTCCAACTAGAACATCTAAACACAATAGGAAAATCCCTTCGGCTCCTTGGTTTACTGAACAACTAAGACTACAACGACAACATTGCCGTAACTTAGAGCGCCATTGGCGCAAACAATATAACTCAGCAGATAAAATAACATATAAAGCTGCACTCCATAACTATAAGCAGAGAATATCTATAGAAAAAAATTCCTACTACACCACCCAAATAGACCAGGCCAAATGTATCACGAAAAAACTGTTTGAAGTAGTAAACCATCTTGCAGAACCATCAAACCCGCCCACTGAAACATCTCAAACTCTCTGTAATGCACTGGCGGACTTCTTCTCTGAAAAGGTTACAACTATATTCGAGGACTTCACTCAAAATTCCAATATCATCGAACCAATTAACACACAAACAAATTTGAACTCACCAGCTCTCACGGAATTTACTAAGATACATCCGCAATATACTCATAAATTAATCTCGTCAATTAAATCCGGTTCCCCATTGGACCCCTGTCACCCTTCTATACTCAACACTATCCCAGACATCATTACTTTACCATTGACACACATCTGTAACGCCATGTTTTCAACAGGTTCATATCCAACAATTTGGAAAAATACTATAATTAAACCACTTCTCAAAAACCATCGCTTGACCCTTCACTACCTTCCAGCTACCGTCCCATAGCATCCTTGCCGTTCCCAGCTAAAATCTTTGAATCCGTCATGAATAAACAGCTGTCCGATTACATTCAAAAACACGACCTTTTAGATGACATCCAGTTCGGCTTCCGACAAGGTCACGGGACAGAAACAGCCCTGATCAAGGCTACAGATGAAATAAGAACAACGATGGATAACGGCGGACAGGCTGTGTTGATTTTGTTGGACTTATCGGCGGCTTTCGACACGGTCGATCATTCTACTTTGATCGACCGTGTCGAGGCCATCGGTATTAAACACAAAGCCAGGGATCTCATTACATCCTTTCTGGCTGACCGTAAACAGGCAGTTAAATTAGGCACATACACCTCTCCCACCTTTACTCTTCCTTGTGGAGTTCCACAGGGTTCCTCGCTAAGTCCGACCCTTTTTAATATCTATGTTTCGGACTTAAAGAGGGTAATAAAAGCCTACAACATCAACTTAACAACATATGCTGATGATACCCAGTTGGTATTATCTATACATAAAAACGGTCCCACAATAGCAGCAAATTTCAAAGACGGCATGAGGGCCATCAGCAGTTGGATGTCTTCCAACTGTCTAAAACTGAATTCAACAAAGACTGAAGTAATTCTGTTTGGCAAGATTCAGCCTTTGTGGTCCCCCCCCTATGGTGGCCGGAGGAAATGGGCACTCCACCTGAACCAGTCAGCAAAGTTAGAAACTTAGGAGTAATCTTCGATGATAAACTCCTTTTTCACCATCATGTGAACTCGGTAGTTTCATCATCATTTAACATCCTACGGAAAATAAAGAAACTCCTTCCATATCTTCCTACAACAGCAGGAAAAACACTAATTTCAACACTGGTGTTTTCACGTACTGACTACTGTAATGCCCTCCTCCTTAATGCACAAGAAACGGTCATCTCCAAACTTCAAATGATACAGAATGCCTCAGCCAGAGTTTTACTGGGCATTCCAAAATTCTGCTCTGTTTCTAGACATCTGGAACAACTACATTGGCTTCCGATTAGAAGCCGTACAAAATTTAAGTCCCTTTGTATTGTCTATAAGGCAATAAATAACATTGGACCTAAATTTCTTAGGAACTCATTTAAACCTCTAATAACCCCCAGAACGCTTCGCTCTAATACTGCTCACCTGCTTTACATACCCAGAACGAGGACAGTTAACTGGGGAGACAGATGCTTCACCATCGCAGCTGCAAAATTGTGGAACTCCCTTCCTCTTACCATAAAAACCAGTCCCACTCTGATTATCTTTAGAAAGCAACTAAAGACATGGTTGTTTTCCCAATAATTTGTTTATTCAGAAAGTATACAAAGAAATGCTTCAGAGATCTCACATTAGTTGTATCAAACATAGCTCCTAGCGCAGAGACACCCATGGGTAATTGCAGCGCTTTGAAAATCGCACAAATAAATAAATAAATAAATTATAAATAAAAAAGATTTATTCCGTGAACTGTGTCACTGCCCCGCACTTAGTCTAATTCTTAGCGCGTAGGCACTTTGAGGTAAATAGAAGTCTCAGTATTGGCTTTCTTGTTGTTTTGTTGCTTTGATGAGGTTTGGCCTTACTGTGGGAAGCCCACACCCAGTGTTGTTTCTTCATAGATAAATCCTAAGGTGCTTGTGCGGTCAAGTATCAGAGCGTGTATGATCGTGTGTACGCAAGTGACCAAGATATTCAAATACTATGTGAAGATTACATAGTAGAGGTGCTGATAGAATTATATTGTATAGAAGTATATGTATATGGCCAAAACAATTCCAATAGTAAGTTATACATTATGCTGCTTACTCATGTGACAAGATAACCCGATACAGTCAAGGGAATCCAGTATCTAATCATTTGCCACGAGATTACTAGAATTAATCAAGTAAAATAATCACCGAACAGGAGGAATATACATGCTAAATTGGATTATGAAAAACACTGTCAGTTATCAATCTGAAGACTCATTTATACATCGTATTAGACTACTAATCTGCACTGAAGTGGACACACACTTGAAGTACTGATCAAGTACCTAATCAGTCAATTGTATATGCAGGGCATTCTCCTTGTTCCTGTTTAGTACCGCCGTTTGTGCTGGCGGTGTCGGGTATATTGGCGTGGCATTGAAGCGCCATATTTCCAATTATATGATAACCGCCGGAGGTCTTAAGCACCTCGTGGTACAAGTGTGATCTTCAAACTAAACAGTAAGAGGACCGCAACTAGTATGGCATTCCGTTGGTTGGGATAGTTAACAGGTACGGAATGGCCTTGAAGTAAGTAGTAACCAGAATGGGATGTCAAAAATAATTCTACCTAATATTCGGTATAATATGGTGTTCAAAACCAGTATTCTGGCCAATGGTTCTAACAGAAGTGCAAACATTGAATTATCAAAACACACAAGGTTATGGACGGAATATTGCACATTGGCAAAATATTCACCCCCAGTCACAGATCTGGGTTTAATCCATTGTTAATTTGCTCACCACGCCACCCCAGTTCAGACATGGCCATATGCAAATCAGTCTGGACCCTGTGCCTCATGAGAACAGTCCAGCCCGAATTGCCAAGCCATGTCTTCCCTGGACCGAAATCAAGCATCCCGGTTACAGGCTCCGATGCTGGGAATCAATTGTGCTGCTTATTCTACATTGTCTAAACTGTATGCGCAAATTTGACTTCATGCTGGTCCCTTTGTATTTCTATTCCCTTGTGTTGAGGTGTCTCTATGTTCAGTTATTCTTGGCTTTGTAATAGATCAACTAACCTTAAGTAGTTGTCCGGGAATTATTATGTATCCAAAAGAATTATTGGCTAATTGACTGTTTTTCTAATGACTTTGTAGTGGGTTGGTCCCACAGGTACAGGTGTAGATAAGTAGACACCGTAGACCAATTCAGGTACTTGAAGTTGATATTTATTAGCATAAGTCAAGGTCAAGATTACAGCCCCATCAGGAGCAGCCCACTGGCCGCTCAGCCCATCCTTAACTGACACTCTGATACATCCAACATTCCACACAGACTAGGATTCCAATAAGAATACACACACACAGGGCTGAGCAGCTGGATGCAAGTACATAAACATTACATGAGAATACTACATTATCCTCTCCCTTTAATAATGTAAAACAAAAGAACAGAAGAGAAAACAAAGAGTAACTATGCACAAGAAAAATATACAACTTCCAAGAAATCTGTGTCCCAGGGATGAATATGAAAGGGCATCACGAGAGGGAAAACAGAAATCTAAATTATTAAAGAAGGAAGAAAGCAAAAAGAAATTAATAAACTGACACCATCCTCCTCCTTCAATAATTAAAAATAGAAAATAGAAAGATATACTTAAATGGCTCACAAAAGCTCACGACATTTAGTAAACACAAGGGGACACAAGACCCCAAACAGATTCATAATGAGAGAAACAACATCATGGAAAATACTACTAGCATTATAAGAATGCAGCAAAAAGTAACTAACTAAAAACGCCACACCTCTAGTAAGGAAACACTGTTGGACTAAGACCAACCTGCAAAACAGTTTGCGACTAAAACCCAAAAGTCATAACAAACTAAACCTCCTCACTAAAACGATAAAATCCCAAGGCCGGGATAACAAACTTCATGAGGTGATGGAACTAATAACCCACACCAAAAAGAAAAGCGATAACTAGGGAACATGGGACTCGGAACACACACCCATCCCAAGACAAGAATTAGCATAAGTCAAGGTCAAGATTACAGCCCCATCAGGAACAGCCCATCCTTAACTGACACTCTGATACATCCAACATTCCACACAGACTAGGATTCCAATAAGAATACACACACACAGGGCTGAGCAGCTGGATGCAAGTACATACACATTACATGAGAATACTACAGACTTTTCTCCCCTCTGCACTTTCATGCTGCTAAAAAGACCCATCGGAGTGTGACTCTAGAACTGCCTAGAACTCATTGACCCGGCCCTTTCAACAGTATCTCTTATTTCCTTTGAAGCAATTATGTGGCCACTTCAGCTAAGCCACAATATTTCTTCCTATAAAGAGACACATTATTCACATCCTCATGATGTCTTATCTGCATTACACGTCATGTGCATTGGGAGCGTGACTAGCCCCGTGTCAAATTTTTATACACATAGTAACAATACAATCATAATTTTATTATTAAGTTTGTTCTTTATGCGCCTAGACATAGTACATCCTTGCCATTCTATTCCGATTGAACACGTACTTTTTGCAAAAAATCTAAATGCACTTTTGATTTTAGAATATTACCATGTTACCTCACCAGAGATGATTGGTTCACATACAAACCTGATCGCACCACTGTGTTCTTATTTTCTCTCCCCTGCGAATTTCTTCAAAATCTTCTATACTCATTATAAACTAGTTTTTTTTACGAACATTAGCAGCTGATACTGGACCCGGGTGGTGGGGCAGGGGACAAAAAAAGAAAACAAACAATAAAAAATACTAACCTGAAACGGCTGCCGAATCTCCTTAGTCCTTCGTTCCTCCGACATTTTCCTGCGCTCTCGGCCAGTAGCAGAAAGCACCCGCCCTCCCAGTCTTCCCATAGCCAATCACAATGCTGCAATGAGGTGTTGTGATTGGTTTGACACCATGAATCTGTGCTCAGACGGGGATTGGGAGGGTTTGCATGTTCCTTACCAGGCTGTGTAATGCAGCCTGGTGGGGGGCATGCATAGTATGCAGGACAGCTTGGGGCGGCCCAAGAGGGCTGGCTAAGCAGTCCTGCACACTTTAGGAGTGAAAACCACTCCTCTCCCTACTCCCCCAGCCCTGCCTCCCAAGAGCCACTGAAGTATATAGGAAAAATAAAATGATAATAAGAATAGCTATTATCATTTTATTTTTCCTTGTGTTCATTGGGAAGTTGCTCCTCTGCCTTAGCAGAAGAGCTGCCACTGTTTGTGAAATAGTCTGTTGTCAATATCCAATCCCGACCATTGTGTATTTTTTCTCCCTTGTTTTGCTTGAGCCACCCGTCGATCCATTGGAATACTTTTTACAAATGTAAGTCCATTGAGGACTTTTTTCATGCTCAGCAGTACCCCGCGACGTAGGACAACCAGCTGAAAACTATCAGGTATGGGCTACAACATATTTATACTCCTGTGCTCCCATCTCCTTCCTGTATTTGGGCCAGGAGAGATGCAGAGAATTATCCGATATGACTGTAATACAAGTAAGTGACCTGCTTGAGAGTAAAGAGAACTCTGCTCCCAGGTCTCCTTTTTTTTGACCAACTGCGACATGGCTGCTCTACTTATCTCTCTGAAACCTATAGATGTGTATGGACCCTATTGGTCCTCCCCATCGTATTAAGGTTTTGCTTCCGTTACAGAAAGGTATTGTGTGTGTTTTTCTGCCTATTTTGCAATTGTTACTTCTCACTTTATGATTCTTAGCATATTATTACAGTGCACTGGATACAGTTCACCTCATTAATTTTCTGAAACTCTATTGCTGTATTCGCAACTAGCCCTTGTTAATATAGACCAATAAGACTAATTTGTACTTTGTGAAATGCACCTTTTTAAAATATCTTGTTCACTAGTCACTGTAAAGCTCCAATATGGCTAATGTGCTCTGGGGGGTAAAATGCCCAATTTTTTAAGGTATCGCTTAGCATCTTTTCTTTGGGTGTTTTGAAAAGACACACTATATTGTAGGTTTGGAGAGTGATATCTTACATTTTATTGCTATTCCTACTATTACCCCCTTCTTCTGTGTTTTTGCTTTCAATTTAGGGCTGCTTTATTTGGCCTTAAATATTGATGTGTCTGAATATGAATGTTCTCCTGGATAACGTGTATGTGAGCTAAAATACTTGTATGATCTGGGAATAACCTAAATTCACTTGGTCCTGACAAAAGCTGCAGTCCCGCCAGGGCTACTTACGACTGGAACATGACGACTTGATACAACAGATGTGTAGGATTATTAATTGTTCTTAATGACCATTCCCTTCTTTTTAATCTTATCCCCATCCCTTTTTTTATTTTTTTTATTAAAGCACCTTTTTTGGGATTGGAGATATATTTTATTCACTCACACTGTTTCAATATAGACAGGTGACCTCCAGGAAGGTAGGATGGCTTTTCACTTGGAGAATGGGACATCAGATGAAAAAGACCCTGTGATGATGCTAACAACAACATCACCCCAGGGGAGATAATATAACACCTTGGGGCTGAATACGGGGATAAGGGTCTTCAAGTGAGTCATTCACAACTCCTTTTGAGCAATAATTTGCTGTTTATGCTTCACTTCCTTTGATCATTAATAATCAGTAATTGGCTTTTTATCCATGAGTATTTTCAAAATAAACTTAATATGACATCTAGTGAAAATAAAAGATATTTAAATGTAATCCAACTATTTACCAAAAGCAAGTTGCAAAATACTGCTCCTAATGCAAACCCATGTTCTTTGAATGAGTCAGTTATTATCTCTACTTAAATGGCTAACAAACTTTCTGGGCATTCTTTAATATCTGCAGACATTACAGATGTGGGTTGCTATCAACTGGCTCTATGTGTGCATACAAACAATTCCATGGAGTTGGGATGACACTTTCTGTAGGTTTTTATTCTAATCCCACTATCAGCTGGTATAAATAACATGTCAAAACAATTTAGTTTGGATCAATGCCACGGTGCCAGATGGTTACAAGAGTGGTCATATTAAAGAGCCATTATGAGTATCATATTTTCATATGAGAAATTCAATTTCAATAAAGAAAAGTCAAAACATCTTTCCTCATAGAGTAGCTGTGCATATGACATGATACAAGGAAGGTGGTATTGATGATGCCAATTATTTATTTGCATGTGCACTGGACACCAGAGGAGTAATTACTACATTCAAATCAATGTATTTATTGTTATCAGCACAGTGGCATACAATATACATATGTTAAACATTTTAAACATCTCATCACAGTACAGTTATACACATAACAACTGACTCCTAACATGTCTTAAAATACAAAACAATAAAACCCATAAACTAATCACTTCATACAAAAAAAACATGCTTCATAAATCTTTAACTTTGATTTACACAGTTGGAAGTTATAAAACATGCCACAAAAATGAATAATGAGATCCTTAACCCTAGGTGAGTAATCGCTTAATTCTTCCTCTTGTTAGAAACTGCCACGCCTCACTAGCTACACCCAAGTAAGGAATGATCCCAAAGTACACATTGATATAAAGTGCATGTAAATCCTGAATAAATGTTCTTGGAATACATTTGTGAGTGTCAGCCTAGTTAAAAGTTCAATTCAGTCTAATCCTAGTCCTGAAATTCCTAATTTGCCATGCTGCCCACATGGAGTTAAAGATTATTTCATCCTCTGACATAAAACAAAGCGATAGAGCATCCAATCCAAACCTAAAATACAGCAGCAGCCTCTGCAGGTAAGAGCGGTGGGGCAGTGGGGCTGGGCGTCGACAGACGACTACCACGTAAAATTAGAGAAATAATTAATTTTCCCTCATTGTCATCTGTCGAAATCCCCCCAACCGGGCCGTACCACTCGTACCTGGTCGGGACGATGCTGATAAAATATAAATGTGGAATAGAAGTAGTAGCCAGGTTTTGCATGCTGCCACCAGTTTTGTGCAAAATAGCAGAAAGTGCACAGTACTTTTTTACCCACACATGAGGAGTCAGAAAATGCTTCCCCTTGTTCGAGCCCACCAGACCCCACTAGGTACACCATATCTGGGAATGTCCCCAACCTAAACTTAATATATAGAGTTCATTTGATTTCTGGATACATACAGCCAAAATATTTTTCAAACTCCCTCCCCCGTTTAATAATTGAGGGCAAAATAACTAACAGGCTTCCAGAATTCGCTTTTAAAATTCCTTCCTCTAACTTTCGGGAGTAATAACGGTCCTTTATTATTTTAACACTATTTGCACCTATTAATCTCACATTTTCCTAATGATTCCCCACCTGCAGTGACATTAAAGTTTCCTAGAAAACAAACCAGCTCTGCCCTGTTCACCATACATTCTCAACTCTAGCTCAGATCTGAGAAAATTCACAGAAAAAAGCAATGGTTACAGGGATGTTAAAGTTATGTTCACGTTTTACCCACATAAACCATAGAAAATCAGCAGTTATAGTTACGCTTATAGTTATACTTATCTGAAGAAAGTATAACTTGTGCTGCTAAGTAACTTTAGGCTATGAGTTATAGTTTCTTAACATAAGCATAACTATAACTATAACTTCCGAATTTCGATGGTTTTGCGTAGGTAAAATGTGAACCTAACTATAACGTCCCTGTTAGACTGTAGAACCTCCTGAGGCTCAGCCGGGAGTTGAATCAGATCGTATTAATTTTTAAAAATATTGTTCTGAACTGCATAGAATTTTAAAATCACTTACTCGCCTCCTGGCACCAGATCTTCCTGGGCAGGTCACTCCACTTACAGCGGATTTAGCGCTGCAAACCAAGTCTTGCTGACATTCTCGGCCGCCATTCCCCTCGCCAAGCCACGGGACACGCCCACTTGCGAGGCCACGCCCCCGATACAGGTATAAAGCGCGCCGATTGATGAGCGTCGCTTGTTAGACTGTAGAACCTCCTGAGGCTCAGCCGGGAGTTGAATCAGATCGTATTACTTTTTAAAAATATTGTTCTGAACTGCATAGAATTTTAAAATCACTTACTCGCCTCCTGGCACCAGATTTTCCTGGGCAGGTCACTCCACTTACAGCGGATTTAGCGCTGCAAACCGAGTCTTGCTGACATTCTCGGCCGCCATTCCCCTCGCCAAGCCACGGGACACGCCCACTTGCGAGGCCATGTCCCCCCCCCACACTCGTCTCCGTCTCCACCTATAAATATGTGTATCTATAGGAAGCGCAGCGGACGAGCGCAGCGGGCGCGACGTTTGCACGTCGAAGGCGCGCCTAAGGCAAGCCCGTCTGCACCCGTCCGCGCCTGGACCGGGCCCAGGGCCACCCCCCCTACTCGTTTCACCACTACCAAGCCTGCTACTACCATTAGATACAACTCCGATTACCTTCACTCGTTAAACTCCTCCGCGCATCAATGCCAGCGTCTTAATCTAGCAAAACAACCACGCCACCTTCCTTATATCTGCCCAAAATGCTCCTTTATCACTAACAAATACCGACCCTCACCTACAACGATCTCTAACAAAAAGGCACTGCCTAAATCATGCATAGCCGCACTGATAAATGTGCGCTCCCTCCCTAAGCACAAATATGAAATCTCCAATTTCATTGAGAGCCACAACATTGACCTCCTCTTCATTACCGAAACGTGGGGCGATCTCTCTTGCGGACCAGATTTCGCTACTGCTACCCCTGAAGGATACTCTAATATCAGACTGGACAGACCTCCTCCAAAAAAAGGAGGCGGACTAGCCATCATATACCGTGGAAACCTAACAGTACGAACAGAAACTATCCCTACCCTTTGCTGTGAAGCACTGTCTTTCTCTATCTCTATCCCAAATGCGCCCCCTTTCAAAGGTACACTTATCTACCGCCCTCCTGGACCTCGCAGTCCTTTCCTCGCTAGTTTACCCATGCTTCTTGAACCACTGGCAGGTGAAAGTCAGTACACCTTTTTGGGTGATTTTAACTTCCATCTCGAGCTATTGGACAATCCTGATACCTCTGCCCTGTTATCTGAATTAAATACTATAGGACTCCCACAACTGGTCACTGGATCCTCGCATACTGCGGGCCATCTCCTGGACGGTCTATTCTCTAGCGAGAAATCCTTAGTGATAAAGGATCTCCTTCCCTTCACCTGGACGGACCATTCTGCTATTCTTTTTGATTTTACATTACAACCTACCCCCCTCCGAGTTCACACTTCCCCACCCTTGAATAAATTTAGAGCCTGGAAAAGCATCGACATTCCTGCTTCCCAATCCTCACTTCTGACCTCCTTACCACCCATCGAGGCTGATCCTGAACTAGCGGCCAATAACTATACCACTTGGATCCGAAACACTGTTGATCAAACAGTCCCACTTAAGAAACAATCCTCCAACAGAATCATCAAGTCCTCCCCCTGGTTCAATGATACTCTTAGACTTGAAAGACAACACTGTAGGCGCCAAGAGCGCAAATGGAGACGTGACTACGACCCAGAGCAAAAAGTTCTCTATAAAACCATGCTGCTTAACTACAAACAATTAATCATCAAGGAGAAAAGTAAGTTCTATAGCAGCCAAATTAATCTTGCTCAAGACTCGACCAAACAACTCTTCCAGGTAGTGACGCGTCTCTCTGGACAAACAGCATCCACCCCTATTACATATACCCAAGAATTATGTAACTCTTTGGCAAATCATTTCCAAAAAAAAGTCACGGACATCTCCCAATTTAAAGCTCAGGATAAAGGCACTGCACACCCTTACTCCGTCTCTAATGACCAAACTCCGTCGGACATCAACTTTATCAACCCCCCTCGAACAAACCCTTCCAGTTCCTTCCAGGAATTTTCTCAGCTCTCCTCTGAACTGGTGTCTCATCTCTTATGCACCACGAATTCCGGATATCCGGAAGACCCATGTCCCCCCGCCATTCTCAAAAATTTCCCCGAAATTATAAGCTCTAAACTTACCGATATTTTTAATGCTATGTTCTTGTCCACTACTTTTCCTTCCATCTGGAAAAAAGCCATCGTCAAACCACTTATCAAAAAAAGCTCACTTGATCCGACGATAGTTGCCAATTATCGTCCAATTGCCTGCCTCCCACTCCCTGCCAAAATTGTGGAAAAAATAATGAACACACAAATTTCATATTTCATAGATCAAAACAACTGCCTGGACGAAACACAATTTGGCTTCCGGAAGGGACACGGGACGGAAACTGCGCTTATTAAAGCCACAGAGGAAATTAGGAACTCCCTAGATAATGGAGGATCAGCAGTGCTCATTCTACTGGACCTGTCTGCAGCCTTCGACACGGTCGATCACTCCACCTTGATCGACCGTGTCGAAATGGCAGGCATCACGGGTGCAGCGAAGGAACTCATTGCCTCATTCCTCGCCGATCGAGTTCAATCCGTTGCCTTCGGCAACTACAACTCACCTCCCTTCACTCTTCCTTGTGGTGTTCCCCAGGAGTCCTCGCTGAGTCCCACATTATTCAACATCTATGTGTCAGACTTAGCGAGGACCATAAAAATCCATCACCTGGCGGTTACATCCTATGCCGACGACACCCAGATTGTCCTAGCCATAAACAAAAACGGAGATGAAGTGGCCGCCAACTTTAATCTGGGAATGTTGGCAATAAGTAATTGGATGGCAAGAAACTGCCTGAAGTTAAACTCCGATAAAACGGAGGTGATGCTGTTTGTCAATCTCTCCCCTGCCTGGTCTCCCACATGGTGGCCTGATGCCCTGGGACCACCCCCTTCCCCTGTGACCAAGGCAAGAAATCTTGGAGTTATACTGGACACCAAACTTACCTTCATGCACCACGTTAACGCGGTAGTATCCTCCTCATTCTATACCTTGAGAATGATAAAAAAACTTCTACCTTATCTTCCCATGAATATGACAAAAACGCTGATTAGCGCACTCATCATGGCCCGCATTGACTATTGTAATGGTCTGCTAGTCAACGATCAAGAAGGTGTCTTAAAGAAATTACAACTGGTGCAAAATGCGGCGGCCAGATTGATTACTGGATGTCCTAAGTATGCCTCCATTTCTGGGACACTCCGAGAGCTTCACTGGCTGCCCGTAAAGAAGAGAACTAAATTCAAGGCTCTCTGTATTGCCAATAAAGCAATTCATGGGCAAGGTCCAGCGTATTTGAAAGACTCCTTCTGTCCTTACAAACCTGCCAGATCCCTAAGATCCTCAACCGCTGGACTCATGCAGGTTCCCAGGACCAAGAAAGTCTCCTGGGGAGACAGATCCTTCATAGTCACCACTACTAAACTATGGAACAGTCTTCCTCAGCACATTAAAGCCTCCACTTCTCTTCTCTCTTTCCGCAAGCAGATAAAATCCTGGCTGTTCACGCAATAACTCCTCATGGACCAGTTCTCTCACTCAGCACCTAGACACCCACGGGTAATTGAGCGCTTAACAAATCGCCTAAATAAAAATAAATGTAACCTTTATTTTATTCAACTAACTTTCTATGCTGTTTTCTGTAAAGTCAGACATGATTACCATACATTAATACAACCATTGGCACGCATGTTCGACAAATGTGAACCTAACTGTAACGTCCCAGTAACCTTTGTATTTTTTCAGCAAATTTCTATGGTGAAGGCTAAAGTAACATTATAGTTAAGTGTAATAAAAATACATTTTTGTTGTTAAAAAATCCTTAGAAATTCACAGAAAAAACAAAAGTAATGCTATAGTTTGGTGAATTTGTTAGTTTGAAAATTAATGTTTTGAACATAAAAAACACTGAAATTAACATATTATAAATGGCAGCGCTATCCGTAACTTGCGCCCGCCATGCTTATGACCTCACACATGACATCACTTGTGACATGTTCTATGACATCATTTATGATATCATTGATGACATCTAAAATACAATATTGATGACATCCTCCAATAGTGTGCGTGTTTGTTTTATAGTTTAGATTGTGACGAATAACCATCGTATTTACTTTAGTTTTGTATAGTTTGGGTCCAGCTAATGGGTGTGAGTACTTAGAAAATGCATGTGCTACTAATGCACAATAACTGTGAAGAGGTATTGAACATGTTATACATCTTTGAATTCAAGAGTAACTCTTTGTACATGTGACAGTAGACTTCTGTTCAATATGTTCAGTGTAAGCATTTTGGTACTGCAGGAAGAATTTTCTAGCAGGGCAAAGATTCTATGTACTACATACTAAGTATTGTAGGTAGCCTTGAGTTATTGAAGAGAATCATATCAGCATAACACTTTCCACTTAATATGGAAGCCTGTGTGCACCAGGTACTAACCTATGTACATGGGCTTGCTTTCCTTCATAAGATGGGCTATATGTACGTTTATTTCCATAATATGAAGGGAGCAGGTAGTAGAATGTTTAGGGCCTACAGATTTTGGGTATTTTGAGAGAATAGTGTCTTTTTGACAGCTGTTGCATAGTGTGTGCAATGTTCTTAGTAGATTTTTTTGAATATTCTGTGGTTGATTTAATATAAAAGTGTCAGTGTTTTCAAACAGTGTTATAAAGTAAAGTCTTTCTACAGAGTAAGCATTGTTCATAGCACTCAGCAGTAAGACCATTTGTTTTTGGAATTGACATTCACTACTTTGGTTTTCTCTGTACAGTTGCATACAAATTCAACACCATGCTAAAGGATGGTTTCCTATATATCTGTGATTGATTGTTAATCTGACCAATACCACTACACTTACACCATCTAAGGGAGCCAGAAAACATGTGGGGCATAGGTATATGACTGAGGAAGATATGCTGATGAGACTCTTGCTGAAGGTTTTCTATGTATGTATATGGTATTTCTTTTGTGCAAACCAAGCCAAAATGAAGCCTGGGTGCTGCACAAGGTCAAAGACAATCACAAAGTCAACGAGTAATAGTAGAAATAACGGGCTAAGAATGTGTAATGCATTGTGATGTAATATTCTTAAGAGAGGTGCAGCTCCAACTCTTCTGATGTCCTTTCAACACCTAACTTTAATGTCACTTTAAACTTAACTTTTCAGTGAATTAGGGGGGATTATTGTAACAGTCATTAAAATATTATAATAAATAGCATGTTATACTCTGTGCATCTGCATATATGGTTTATACCATGTCATTTTTCATGTGTGTGTTTATAAACAAATGTATTCAACCATAAACCAGGATGCCAGGGGTTAAATTTGTGCAGCAAAGTTAAATGACATTCAAGAGATAGCATGCCTTTTAGGAGAGTTCCATGTGTAAAGTAAGGGTGAAATGCAATCTGTGAGACAGTAAAAAGTGTTTTTCTCATGTCACTTTTGTTTTACTGTGGTAAAAAAATATGAAGTTGGCACTCTAGTAATATATGTATTGTGAATATTGCTATATTTGGTCTAAAAATCCATGTTTTGGCAACCTTAATTATTACTGCCATGGCATAAATATAAATACACACATACACACACACACATGCGTGACGCGAGTGGGCACAGACACACATATTGCGCGAGTAAGCCCTTTCATTCAATGATTGCCATTAGTTTCAAAGTTCACATTTGACATAAAGAAGGCTTTCCCTTTCAAATAGTCTCTGTAATTCACAGGGCTGACTTAATTTACAGAAATCCAGATTTTCAAATAGAAAAGTTAAATCAATGGTTAACCCAGATTTTCTACTTTCGTGCAGTGCTGGTGAAAAAGAAACTATTTCACTATGGCAGTGCTGCTTCTAGAGCATTAATCCTCACATGTGCCCATCTTTGATACAGGCATTGCGATTTACTATTGTGGCCCTAACTTGTCTGATGACAGTTAAAATTAAACAGGAGATTAATATTAATTATCCTTTTCAGGTGACAAGCATTTTGCACCACTCAGACAAGGTATAACCTTTCATCTTTAATTTACTTTCTATCGTCCCATAACTGACACCTATGTACCTGTATGGTTATATATTTGTATATGTGGATCTATGTATTAATAAGATGCAAGACAGAAGCAGAACCTACTCCTAATGAATGCTCTGGACTGGCTAGGGCCATGACATTAAAGGACAGAAATATTTTTGCATTTCATTGATGATCGGGATTGAAGCGATTCACAAGTGCATTGATTTTTTCCTAATGTGAAGAGAGGTACATATAAAATTATTCTCTGATTAACCATTCCTCATGCATATTTAACCGAAACATCCTTGTTACCTTATTTGCACTCAGGCATACAAATCTCCTTATGAAGAGTTGCAGGAGGATTACAGTAAGGAGGGAGGGGACTGATAATAAAGCATACATATTCAGTGGCTGAGGGCCTCCTTTCGTCCTTTTTAGGGATTACCTCTGGAAGGTTCAAACATCTTCCGGGGGATCATTCCTCAATGGTAAAAGGACATTTAAATTATTTTCTGGGTGTCAGGTATATCTTTGTATTTTCACAGAACCTGGAAGTCAGAACTTAATTACAAGAAGAAGTCAGTTTAGTCATAACAGAAAATAAGAAACTTTATATAGAACTGGCAACTAATAAAAAAAAGTTTGTTTGCTGAAGACAAAGAAAATGGATGCAAGTCAAATGTCCTTACCTTCAGGTAATAAAGCTTTGGGTCCATGAGCAATGCTACCTCCCTTGAAGGCCATTGTTTTTGTGCATTGCTGTTACTAAGTGATTACAATGATAGCCCTAGCAACTCCAGAAAGCTTCTCTTGGGTGTCCAAAGAAATGCACATTCTTCTGAATGAATGTCTGTTAAGAAAACGATTCCTGAGAATATTATGGCAGTAGTTGGTTCAAATGTATCCTCAGGGTTAGTTCAGTGTCATGCACCTGTAGTTTGAAATATTTGTTTTGCAAATCATCAGGGGACAATATGTTTTGATCTCATAGATGCTCCACAGTTGTAAATGATTGTGGGTGTGTGCTGGTTAGTCCTACGTAATTTTATAATCGATTGGATAGTAAGGGCAACCCAGCCGAATTCTGATTATTGGCAGAATTCATGGCCCAGTGTTGTCTCTTTTTTTAATAGACTGCAAACCTTTTCTGCCAACTCAGCAAAGAGGGACTTCACTCTTTCATGCTTAACTAAAGAAACTCTTATCTGGGATGCATGTATGATCAATGGAGATATTAGAATATTGTCCAATCTTTAGGCATTAGTGGACAATTTTGCTAAAGTGTTTTAGCAACGCCAGACTACACAAGCTGCTCATTTATGTCTGCTGGCACTAACAAAAGGAAAAAAGAGAAATAATTCCTTATATAAGCTGTTTCTAACAATTATTGGTTGGCCAATGTCAACTGGACCAATTAGGACACAACAGTTGCATTCTATGGGTTATGACAGGAGCTGAAAGAAGCTTTATATCAAATAGATCCACAGATCGCTGTGTGCTAATAGATTTTTTTTCAGTTTAAGAAATGTTTATTTTGTTTTAAGAACATACAAGATAATTATAACAAGTCATATAAATCATTCAAGTAGAGCAATAAAGATGATATAGAATGACTATAAATATTAAATCAATTATGAGTGAGGGGGGAAGGGAGAAAGGAAGGTAGAAAAGAAAGCTAGAAAAGAAAGATAATAGTAGGAAGATAGGAGAAGGAAAAGGGAGAAAGAAAGAGAAGAAGAGAAGAGGACACAATAATTAAATGGAGGAAAGAGAAGATAAATAGTTAGATAGGGGAAGCCAGAGAAGATCAGATTTAATTTTCAAGGGTACAGAAGAAGAAGAGGAGGCAATGGCAATTCGATGTTCATCACATATGAAATTCCACCAAGTGTGAACAGACAGTTTGGAGTTATCTTTCCAACAAGACAGAATAACTTTGAGAGCAAGAGCAATGAACAAGTCAAGTAATTTTGCACTTGATGGAACAATATCAAGGTCATCGGAGTCAGAGCCTAAAAATACAGTAGCAAACGATAATGGAACAGAAAAATGAAACATGCGCATGCAAATATTCCAAACAGATTTCCAAAAATGTAAAACTGAGGGGTAATCAAACAGTTGATGTTTGAGTGTACCAGGTTGCAAAGCACAGGACCAACAAAGATCACTGGATGATGGAGAGAACTTAGCAATACTCACAGGAGTAAGAACAACTCTATGGTAGATAAAAAATAACGATTGTGTAATACGAGCAGCAACTGAAATATTAAACAATTTACTCCATAAATGGTCCCATATATCAATAGGTAGAGAAATAGATAAGTCAAGTTCCCAAGCACTTTCAGTAAGAGATTTAGGTCTAACCTGAGCATTCGACAATAATAATTTATAAACTAGGGCAGCTTTAGGTTGTTGCAAGGAAAACAATGGATATAAAGGGGAGGAAGGAGATAAAGAAGGGAGAGTATCAAATGCAGGAAGGGTTAACAAATGAGAAGATAAAGCAGTAGTAATGATATTATATTCTTTGATATAAGCGGCAGGCAGGTTAAACAAAACTTGCATTTCAGAAAAAGGGATAATGGAGTGATTAGAGAAAAATTGGTGAACAAATACAACATTCTTTTCTTTCCAGTGCTTGTAGTAGAAAGATTTACCCTTGTACTTAAGATGTTTATTATACCATATGCTAGATAACAAAAAACTTTGGAGAGAGGACAAGTCTTTGGCAAATGTATTATGTATTAGTATTTGGGAGTATTTTAATACAGGGTATTTAGTCAGGAATGAGCAATTGGACATAAAAACTGTTTGTTGAAAAGAAAAATCCTTCAGTAACGAGCGCTCAAATGTAATCCATTTAGGGACAGGGGCATCAGAAAAATCAAAAGCTAAGGAAAAGGATTGTTTAATAAGGAATGCAGTGTGGTAAGTTTTGAAGTCCGGGAATCAAACCCCACCTTCATTCTTAAGGCGTATCAATTTGTGTAGTGCTATGCGGGGGTGCTTATTGTTCCATAAAAACTTTGAACAAATGGAGTTCAACCTAATAAAATATGAGTTCGGAATTTTCATGGGGAGCATGGAGACAGTGTAGAGTACATGAGGCGTGATCATCATTTTAATGGTGTCTAACCTGCCCCACCATGATAAAAATAATGGGGACCAAGTCTGAAGAAGAGATTCAATTTTCTTAGTAAGAAAGGCAAATGTGAGTTTAAGGGTATCAACAAGCAATGGGGAAAACCATATACCTAGATATTTGAGTTTGGAAGGACACCAAGCAAAATCAGTTGATGCAAACATGTATTGGAAACATGAGGAGTTTAAGGGTAAGACCTCTGTTTTGGATAAATTAAGCTTATACCCAGAAACACCAGAGTATAATCTAACTTCATTCAAAAATGGTGGGAGAGAGAATTCTGGATTAGCCATATATACCAAGATGTCATCCGCATAGGCAGAGATCTTCATCTCAATGGCTGAGGATTTAAAACCAGCTATTAGAGGATTGGGACGAATTCTTTCCAAGAAGGGCTCAAGACAAAGAATAAAAAGTAAGGGGGAGAGAGGACAACCTTGTCTTGTACCCCTGGATAAGGGAAAGAATTTGGAAAAGTGATTATTTACAAAAATGCTAGCCCGGGGAGCTGAATAAAGAAGTTTAACCAGGGAAATAAAAGAGGGGCCAAACCCAAACCATTTTAAGGAACGGAACATGAATTGCCAATTAATACGATCGAAGGCTTTCTCCGCATCCAAGGACAAAGCTGCAAGGGGGGGACCCATAATGTTTGCCATGAGAAATAACATTTGCAAACATGCGAGCATTATCCGCAGAAAGCCTTCCCTTTACAAATCCTACTTGGTCAGTTTTAATCAATAGGGGGATGATGGAGTCTAGTCGGGAAGCAAGGATTTTGGCAAAAATCTTACAATCATAGTTTATCAGGGAAATGGGACGGAAATTCTTACAAAGGGAATGGTCCTTGTCAGGTTTGGGGATTATAATGATGAGGGCATCTAGAAATGAACCTGAGGCCTTCGTATTTGCTATGAAAGAGTTAAAAAGTTGGAGGAGATGGGGTACAAAAATGGAATGAAAGGTGGAATAAAATTCGATAGGTAATCCATCAGGACCTGGAGCCTTGGATTTTTTCAGAGAGTTGATAGCTTTAAGGATCTCTTGAGAGGAGATGTCAACCTCTAGTTGAGCAAATTCAGCAGGGAGTGAAGGAGGAGTAGGGAGGTTACCAAAAAAAGAGGATAAATCATGTTCAGTAGGGTGAGTGTCATCTGTGTACAGGGATTGTTAATAATTATGGAAAACATCAGCAATGTCTTCATCAGACGTGACAAGTTTGTTAGAGGACTCATTAAGGATGGGACCAACAGATTTGCGTTCAGACTTGATTTTAAGATAATTCGCTAACATTTTGCCAGCCTTGTTCTGACCCCCATGAAATTTAGATTTGATTTTCAACAGGGTATTGCAGGCCTCGACAGTTGCAATTTTATTCAATTCGGATTTCGCTTTAATCAGATTAATAAGGGCATTAGGGTCTTTAGAGGAAAAATAGGAGTGTTCTAAAGTTTTGATTTTGGTAAGTTGAGCAGCGTATTTAAGTCTATTGGTTTTCCTTTTCTTAGAAACATAAGAAATTGTGAAGGCTCGTAGAGCCGCTTTAAAAGCATCCCAGTTGTTAGATGTAGAAGTATCTGTCGGGACATTAAAAGTAAAAAACTCAGCTATAAACTTTTTAACTTCTTCAACAAAGACAGCATCAGACAAAAGGAAAGTATTGAATTTCCAACGGCTGAAGGTAGAGGAGGTGAGGGCAAGATCAAGAGTAGCATAAACGGGAGCATGATCTGAGATGAAAATAGATCCAATGTCAGACTTCTGGAGTGTAGGGAGAAGAGATTTACTAACAAGAATATAGTCAATCCTAGAGCTGGTATGATGGACATTAGAATAAAAGGTATATTCAAGGGAATCAGGATTACAAGTTTTCCAGGCATCAAATAGAGGTCTGGAAGACATAGCCGATTGGAAACATTTATGCGTCTTATCAGGATGAAATTTGCTCGTAGAGAGTCTGTCAGAGAAGGGGTCCATCCATTGGTTAAAATCACCAGCTATGACAAGATTAGGGCAATCAATGGATGAAAGGAGAATTTTAATAGAGGTCCAAAATTGGGGATCAGGGCGAACCGGGCCATAGACATTCAATAAAACCATAGTTTTGTTTTGTATAACAACTTTAGCCATGACCCATCTACCTTCAGCATCTGACTGTGAGGAGAGAATTTGGACATTTAAACCTTTATGAAATAAAATGGCGACACCACCTTTTTTGTCAATAGCAGGGGAAAAAACCACTTGTCCCACCCATTGCCTTTTTAGTTTAGAAGACTCGGCATCTGAACAGTGAGTTTCTTGAAGAAATACAACTTGAGAATTTAGCTTGGATAAATGAGACAATACCTTTTGACGCTTGACGGGGTTACCTAGACCACGAACATTCCACGTTACAAAGTTACACATGATGAGAGGATCGGGAAAGGGAAGACATCTGGAACCACCACACTGCAGGAGGACATCTACAAGGGGGGTAATGCAAAGAACAAGACTACAGATGAAACAAATGCCCAATAATTGGAAACCAACATGAAAAAACAAATGTGAGCATAGCAAAGACAGCATGCCAAAAAACACGGAAAAAGAAATAGAACAAGAGCAAGTAAAAGAAACTTGCGCAAAGATACGAAAGGAGGAGTAGAAAAAAAGAGAATAGAGCCAGACAAAACCAATGAAGAAGAGGAGAGGAAAGGAAGGGAAGAAAGGAAGAGAACAAAGAGACAGATCAAAGCAAGAAAGCCAGATCTGAGAGGTGAAGAAACACCAAGACATCGAGGACGAGGATACGCCTAAGGGAATACAAACCCCCACGGAGCAACAGGAGAGCAAGAGGGCAGAAAAAGAAGATGAAAAACATAACCTCATGGAGAAACTGAAAACAGATACAAAACATCAAGAAGCGAAAACAATCGCAAGAAGCGCATTAAGTGACAACAAGACTAGAATGCATATAACAGGATCAATCATTCGTGTCCATAGTAGGAGAAGATACACTTTGAAGATATTCTCGTAGCTTCTGAGGATCATCGAAGGAACGGGTACGGCCATTATGAGTGATTTTACACAAACAAGGATGGAGTATGCCGTATTGGATGTGCATGTCCCGCATATGAGAACGAAGGTTCAAGAATTCCTTGCGACGAGCATTCGTTGCACTGGACAGGTCTTGAGAAATATAGATATTATGGCCTGACCATGTGAGGCGGCGTTTAAGTCTCGCAGCTTTAAGAACAGACATTAGCTCAGTAAATTCAAGGAAGAGAAGAATAATCCCACGAGGTTTGGATGGATTGGAGGTGGGACGGCCAAGTCGGTGTGCTCTTTGGATATTAAGATGGTATGACGCAGGTTGGAGATCAGGAAGGTCCTGAAGAAACTTGCGAATAAAAGATATCATGTCCTGCCCCTCAAGATTCTCCGGAATTCCATAAACGCGTAGGTTATTCCTCCTATTACGATTTTCAAGGTCCTCTGCGTGTATCTTCAGCTGTTGGATTTCCTTTTCCAAAAGGGGAATCTTGGTTGATAAGTCTTGAATGTCGCTGACACGTTGCTCCAAGTTTGTAACCTTGTCCTCCATGACGACCCATCTGTCTTCAATTTGTTTGAGTTTTGCATTGGTAGCAGACATGAAGGGTTGAAGCCCACGAACCTCCTCTAAGATGGAGTCCAACACAGGGTTTGCAGAGGTACTAATTGGAGAAGGAGGGTCGTTTTTGAGACGTTTTGGCTTTGTACCTGTATGAGAGGATTTTAGGTGACCTGCATCATGAGCCATGGTGATGGTATATGTGCAAACCAGGGATAGAAGAAGAATCCAGGTACTAAGTATAGCAAAATGCGACCCTGTGGGCAAGTAGCGAGGAGCCAACAAGAGGAGAAATGACTAAAAGCCACTGTGTAATAGAAGGAACGCACAGGCAGTTCAAAACAGCACAAGACTTGACCAAGCTCCCCACACGAGAATATGGAGGATGTTTAAAACAAACGTAATGGAAAAAGTGCAAAAATTTGAAACCGTTTATCAGGTAAAACACAGCAGAAAAAAAAACACGGAGGAATATCCAAAATGTCGCAGAAGACAACAGTAGGACTCCCAAGACACTTCCACAGATCTAAAATGGCCGTCCCACCTGAGGGGAAGAAGCAGGCTGAGCAAGAAGGTCACATGGCAGTGAAAATAGTCCCAGCGCAGGAAAGTAAAAGTACATTCATGGCATACCTGAGCCTTGAAGCGCTATAAAATGTAACTGGAGGCAGTCTCCACATGGGGCTCCGGGCAGCTTAGGAATTGTGAGGAACGCGAGCGCGGCAGCACAAAATGGCGGCCGCTCGCGTCTCGACGGAGAGATGACACGGAGAAGCCGGAGCACCCTTGGAGCCGCCTCAGCACGTCGCAAAGCAGCAGGAAAAGAAGCGGACCATGTTCCGCTACATCAGGGCGGCGAATTCCTGCATCAAAGTCGGGAATGAGGAGGTTAGTGCAGAGTCCAAGCCCAGTGCTCGCCGGAGCTCACACGGGAGCCGCCATTCCGTGACGGCGCGCAAGCCACGCCCCGTGTGCTAATAGATTTAACACTACAAATTGAAGCACAACAACACTCCTGAAGAAACACTATACCTCACAAGTAGATTGTTGCAACCATTCAGAAAACTCTGACCTATGAATAACTGGTGAAGGCCCCATTGTTGCAACCATTCAGAAAACTCTGACCTATGAATAACTCGTGAAGGTCCCATTGAATTGGGTTAGTGTGAAAACATTAGCCATGGAAGACAGAAATAGAAGGAAAAAAAGAAAGATTATGGGCCATATTTAAAAAGGGGTTGCCTCACGTTGCCACCATGCAACTTGGTACATGTGATTTATCAAGCCACGCTGAGTGGCATGATGAATCCAGAGTAACATAATGCAGGCAAATCACTGCATTGCGTTACTTTGCCCAGGGAGGAGATCCATTGGTGGTACATAGGTGTTCTTACACAAAACCCATGGATTTAGACACATTCCCAGATTTACCATTACTGGTAGACCTGGAAATGTACCAAAATGCTACATCATACCGTCCCCATTCTTTCCTCAGAATGCAGCACACATAGAAAGAGGAAAATGCCTCAGGGGGTTGATTTTGTGTAGAAAGGATTCTGCTTACAACACAGACACCCTTTTGCCATGGTGCAAGAATGCCTACATTGGTGCTAGACAACACATTGTGCAAGTGCACCAGTACTGGGAAAAGGCCGTACTGTGATACATACGGCATATTCATGCCCTTTCCCTGTTATGCAGCGCAGCAAGGTGACTTGCTGAGCGCGGTTACATTTTGATAAATATGGCCCTATATGATTATTGTGAACAAGGTGGTAATTTCATTTGGAATTGTCCTTCACCGCAGGCTTGTCTCTGATAAGCAAGCCTCTCTCAATCAAAAGTGTTTGTTATACAGAATATTCATTTTTATCTGAGACTCTACAATGACTATTACATTATATAGCCCTAATAGACTGTGGAGCATCAGGCTGTTTTATTGACAAGCAGTTTTGTGAAAGACATGGCATTGCACTGGTTAAAAAGATTCTAGCAGAAGCTGTACTGGGGATCAATGAAACACCCTAGGAATCTGGAGATGTACAGTGGGAAACCAAACCAATGATGATTGCCATTGATGGAGCACGATTTTTGCAAATAAATCGGCTCAGTAAATCAACCCATGAGTGTGTTTTAAAATAAATTACTAACGTGAGTGAAAACAGAAATTACTAAAGTGCGAATTTTAAAAGAACGACAGAGAAATGTACAACATGTGCATATATTTGAAAGTCGGAATAAATTCAAGTAGTGAGTTAACATTAAGAGAAAATTAAACTTATTCAAAGAATGAAAAAGAAATTACTATCTTGTCTGCCTAATTGAAATGTTTTTATGTTTCCTGAATTGCAGAAATAAGCAACTGCAAACACGAGAAAAAGCTTTTTATTTTTCGTGAAAACTATGTAGGCCTTAGAAAATGACTTCTCTCTCTCTTTTTCTGTTGCAAGATAATGTAGGCCTCAGCAAATGTATTTGTTAGGTAATTTGCTAATGTGCCCCTTGTCCTAATGTCCTTGTAAAAGTTGCAAAGGCTTCCGTAGAAATGTAGAAAACAGTAGTGTTCTTTCCTGTCTAGGCGAGGTTTGTAGGAAGTTAGAAGTGAAACAGTTGCAAGAAATATGTATAATTGAAACTGTAGTTTTTCCTCTTTTTCGCTAGGAAGTTGAATAACTTTAGACAAAGACTGTAAAATCATAGTCAGAAGATTTCACCTCCTTGTAGTACTGACCAATAGAAAGGCTTGAAGAGAGTTAGAATAGAAACGTTTTAGTTGAAACAAAAGTATCAGTTCTACTATAAAGATGCTGGTGGGAAAATGATCGTCGGCTTGCTCACAGACTGGTGACCTGTCATGCGTTTGTGGTATGCTGTATGGCGCATTGATTCCTGAGAACTCTAGCTGGTGTACCTGACTGGAAACCGGAGAACTTTGACTGACTTTGCACATCATCAGCTGATGGTGCTGCCCATGCTATATCCTAACAGCCATGGGGCTAGCTTTTCGAACTAAATACTCAGTGAGCATTAATTTACCCTCATCTTGGTGAGAAATCTGTATTTACTGGATGTTTTGTTTTTCTCCCTCTCCCTCCTCTATACCTAATTTGTTTGATGAAATTGAATCATTTATCTTGTAATGTTTGTGGTGATTTAGGGCAAGATGTAGGTAGCCTAATACCGGTCGGTAACGGCCGAAATTACCGAATTTCGGCTGTTACCGACAGGTATTAGGCTTTTCAGATGTAGGAGGCCAAATTGAAGGATTCTGTCATTTACCGAATCGATAATTTAAAGAATCTGTAAATTACCGAATCCTTAAGATACCGAATCGGTAATTTACCGAATCCCTATTGTAGGGAGCACCCAAGTGAGTGCATTCCTCATTTAAGGATTCGTTATTTACCACCAACTACAAGTTGGTGGTAAATATCGAAACAGTTAAAAAAGCAATTTTAAGCTTTTTAACAGTGCCATGTGGCAGACATACATGCCCTTAGGGCAAGTGTGTGTGCCACATGTACACCCCTGCACTATTCTGGGGTGCAACCGGGTGTCAATGTGACACCCTGCCACCTTTGTAAGTCTTCCCCTTATTACCGATTCGGTATTTACAGAATCAGTAATTCCTATTCATTCCTATGGGCCTCCAGACCCATAGGAATGAATAGGAATTACCAATTTGAATGGGAATTACCGATCCTATGGGCCTCCAGGCCCATAGGAATGAATGGGAATCACCAATTCGGTGAATACCGAATCGGTAAATACCGAAAATTACCGATTCAGTAATATTTGCCGAATCATTAGCTACATCACATTTACCGATTCCTAAATACCGAAGCGACAGAAAGATTAGTGTGTGTCATTATTTCAGGTTTTATGGTTTATTTCTGATAAATATATGATGAATATTGTTATATAGCTGTTTCTTCATTACAGGACCTTTGTTATTGTTACAGGGAATGTTAATGACATTTTGGGCCCGTCGTTAGAGTTGCGTATCCACTTGCATTGTAAAAGTTGGTGAGGGACCTTTGGTAATAAAAGAAAAAATACTGCTTCCGCTGCATCACCATGCATACTGAGCCAGCTGGTGTCAGGGTAACCTACAATTAGGTCTCCATCAGAGAGAGGAAATGGGTGAAAGATAGCACTAAATATGGCCATATGAATATTGAAAGATGTTTTGTGACCTCTGCAAAGCCCCAGTAATTTCCAGAATTTTGTAAATGATGTGTTTAGAGATATTTTAAAAACAAATTGTGGCGATGAATCTCAATGACAATTTTTGTTTCACAAAACATTCAAAAGCATTGATGACATCTTCGAGAAGTACTCTTACAACTAAGAAAATATTCAGTATCAATAAAAGAGTAAACTGCATATTGAAATTGCCGAATTGTCATTTCTTGGTTTCATAACAAGTGATCAATGAATTCAGATCAAACCAGAGAAAGTGGAACTAGTGGTGGCTTGTCCAGCTCCAAAGACATATTTAGGATTTACCAATTTTTCAAGTCATTTGATTTAAAATTCTTAGACCATGGTACCTATAACTGAGCTTCTCAAGAGAAATCACCATTTTAAATGGGAAGCAGAGCAGGAAAAAGACAATCTAGACCTCAAAGACTGCTTTCCACCTTGCCCAATCCTGATTGTACTCAGACACTTTTTGTAGAGGCGGATGCAGCTTCATTGATGTTTTTGCTCATCTATCATAGGGACACCCATAAACTGATGATAAACATTTGGGTGCTTTTTCATGTACCTTGTCTGCTTCTGAGCATTATTTCTATGACCACAAATGTCTACCCATTAGGAAGCTTTTGCACACTGGAGACACTATTTAGAAGGTTTGAAACACCCCATCACAGTGTGAGTTTGTCCCGGAACTAGAATTTCAAGCAGTCATGTAATAATCGCATGGGGATTTATTAAGCACACAGTTACTCCAAGTAGATGATGCGAATCATTCCCAAGTACAAAACTAAAAATTGTAGGTAATCCAAAGAATGTCTCTTTAGTATTTCATGGAGTGCGGGTGACTGTTTGGTAATTCTGCATCCTGTTCCACTGTTCACAGAGGACCACTTTATGTAATGCTGCATTTCCACCTGCTGTGTTGCGTTTGATGGTGCGCTGGGGACAAGTTTTAAAAATTAGAATTGCCAAAGGACATCATTTTTTTACCCAGATTTTGTTGTGAATTGGGGGGCGCTAGAGGGCGCACTAGCTAATGGCCGCACTCTAGTGAGGCTCTGGCTGCCTGGCCAGAAAGATCCTGAAATTATCCTGTAATCCTGCGAGCAGACGCCCAGTAATTGCAGCACTGGCGACCCGCCTTGTGATGCAGCTCCGGTCCAACTTTGGGAGCGATCCGACCTCGGATGCCTGAGCTGCAAGGCTGGACGAATTGACCGGCGCACGCTTCTGGGGTGCGCTGCCAAGACGCCCGGACACCGGCCTACGCGAGGCCGTGGCTCTCCACGAGGCGGCTAGGCCTCGGGACTGAGAGGCCTGAAATCCTGGAGGAGGGTGCTGCTGGAGGACCTCGGGCGGCAGCGGAGGTGAGTCCCTCCCCCTGCGGAGCCACGGCAGTGCGCGGGGGGGCTCCAGGCTGCCCCGGCGGACCACAGAGGGACCGGGAGACCATCGCGGTGCACGCCTGTGTCTGCCGAGTGAGGCGGACTTCTCCCCGGCATTGCCCCTCGCAACCCCGCAACTGCCCCTGACCACTGCAGCCACCTGGGAGCGGGGACTTGCGGCACAACAGCGGACACTCGGAGGGCATAGATATTGCCCAACTTACGGATCCTGCTCCGTGCACTTGGCGCGCTGACCTCCTCCTGCGCCCGGTGGCCTACCACCATCCCCCGATGACTATCCCTGGGCTCCGGACCGCGGGGCCTACCGCAGCCCCTCACCACCTCGCCCATAGTTGATACTCCGATGCGAGGGTTCTGGGGACAAGAGACTGCCTGGGTTAATTTGTAACTCGGGTGGGGGATACCACCTCGGCCGAGATTGCCGCTCGGGGGGCCATCAGGATACGCTGGCTGGGCTGAGAGCAGTAGGCACGCACACTAGAGCCAGACGGAGTGCCCGGGGGGGTGCTCACATTCACGACACGATGGGCAAAAATGACAACAAGCAGCCCAAGCTCTCTTTCGAACCGGCGGCTGGCAAAAAAACGTTACGCAGCATGGCGGGGACCAGTGGAGCCCCAGGATCGGCGGGCACTGAGCCCCCCTCTGCCCCCTTGGCCCCGGAGCTCAGGCTGATGATGGAGGAGATGCGACAGGGCTTCGCTACGATAGTTGACAAGGTCGACCGTTTATCATCCAGAATGGATGGAGTTGCGCAGAAACTGGAGGTCCACGAGGAGCGCTTGGGGGAGGCGGAGAGACGCATCTCTACCACTGAAGACACTGCCGCTGCCCACGACACGCGCCTAACTAGAATGGATAATATCCTGAGAGTAATAGCGGCAAAGAACGAGGAGTTGGAGGCGAGGAGCAGACGCAACAACATACGTGTCACAGGGGTTCCGGAATCCACCAACACTGGGCGCATGGAGGACTACGTGGAGCGCATCCTCCTCACGGCAGTGGGTAAGGAGGCCTTTTCCAGCCAATTTATCGTCGAGCGGGCGCATCGCTCCCTGGGCCCGATCCCCAAGCCAGGGATGCAGCCGCGGCCCATCATTGCCCGGTTACTTAACTACCGAGACCGCGACACGGCACTGCGTGCAGCCCGCACGACTCGGAATCTAGCTTGTGACGGGGTACAGTTCTCCCTGTATCCGGACTTTACACCCATGGTGCAGGACCAGCGGAGGAAATTCCTAGACGTGAAGAAAAAACTGAGGGACATGCAAGTGGACTACGCGCTACTGTACCCGGCGCGGCTCAGGGTAACCCATCAGGGCAAACAACACTTTTTTACAAACCCGCAGCAGGCCGAGGACTATGTCCGGAGGCTGCGTACCGCCAGAAGGGACAACCGAAACGAGGGAGAAGATGAGGCAGACGAAAACCCTGCCGAACGCGTGGAACCCTAACTGTGTCCTTATGAACATTTCATTGCTGACTCCTGATGCTGGACTGGAGGTTGGACTCAGATTTGAGATGCCTACTGCTGGTGAGGGGACCAGGAACTGCCTGTGGAAACTCGATTGGTAGAGTTGCTGCGACGTGGGTCACTGGTGAGCGACAACTGCTTTTGTATATACCTGCCCCTCTGCTGGAGCTGATTTGAAACTGGACAATCTGAAGGCAGAGTTGAGACTGGAATGAGCAGCGGATGCTCCTTGGTTGGGCCTCCTGAATCCATTGGTGACTTTCCCGGCTTGAGGGGAGGTGTTGTGTGAAAATGACTTGTTATATGGGTACTAGCCCGCAGGGGTAACACATGCCAGGCGTCGCCCCACCTTCTCTGTCTTCTACGTATGGCGCATGCGGGTCGAGAGGGGAGTGTTGGGGTGTTGGGGTGCATCCCTCTAGTGTTCTTAGGAGGGGATTCCCCAAAAGGTTTTCCTATTGTTCTTAATTGTTGGGGTCGGGGAGGGGGGGGGGGGATATGATACTGGCAAGATTGGGTTGCTTCAGTGGGTGGGGGGGGGAGCCGGGGATCGGGGGCTGAACAGTTGTGCATGGGGGGAGGGGTGGGATTTGGATGTTGGGGTGCGAGTTGTTGTTGTAAGTAGAAAGGTTGTTGCGATGACATGTATGACAGATGGGCAGGTACTGGAATTCATATGTATGAACGTTTGGATGTTTATATGGGGAGAATGTTCTGGACAGCGGAAAGATTTGCATCGGGTACATTTCGATCGAGGGCTGCAGCATTGGCCAAAAGCTCCTTTCAGGGGTACGGTGACAAACACAGGTGATGATACGTCGAATACTGTCTCCATAATGTCCTGGAATGTCCGTGGCCTTAATAACCCCCGCAAATGCAGGAATGTGATTGCTTATTTAGATCGGCACCATGTACAGATAGCGATGCTCCAGGAAACCCATCTTAACCCGAATGATGTCCCTAAGTTTGCGAGCAGGTGGGCAGGTGTGAGAGAGTTTTCCTCCTATTCCACGTACTCTAGGGGGACTGTTATTTTGGTCAACAAACAACTGCCGTTTCAAAAGCTGGGTGTACGAGCGGATAAGGAGGGGAAATACGTCATTCTTTGGGGTAGATTGGGCACTGATGTAGTAATAATTGTGAATAGCTATGCACCTAATGTTGACACTCCTGGATTCTTTTTGTCACTGTGGGGCCATGTACTGGAAATTGAAGCCACTCACATTCTTTGGGGGGGGGGACTTCAATCTGTCGTTATGTCCAGTAGCGGATAGATCGGACGGAAGTATACAATACAACACGAACGCCAGAGATACACTTCAGGGCATACTGACAGAGGCTGGACTAGTGGATAGCTGGAGACACACACACCCGACGGTTAAGGAGGGTAAACATTTCACGGCGCATGCACGCTCATGGGCGCGGATCGATTACTGCTTTATCTCGCGAGGCCTCGCTGGGGGAGTTGTTCGGGTGAAACATCTGCCTCGGACCTATTCGGACCATTGTCCTGTCTTGACAGTATTGGAGATGCCGGGGTATGCTAGGGTGCGTCCGCCGTGGCCGCTTTTTCCCTCGGCCTTGCTGGACCCTGTCTTTAGACATGAACTGGGAGAGGAGATTGAAGCCTTCTTTCCGAGGAACAAGGGCTCGGTCGACAAGGTCGAAACGATCTGGGAAGCCTTTAAGGTGACAGTAAGGGGGATCACGATCTCTAAAAGTTGCAGAATACTGAGGGACATTGTGCGCACATTACATAAACTTGAAGCAGAGCTTAAGGCGCTGGAGGCACAGATGGTTGGAGACCCCTGCCCTGACCTCGCGGGTAAATTCAGGGCACTGCTGTCGACCTATGAGGCAGAGGCGGCCAGGGAAACGAAATTTCGGGGCAAATATTGGACGGCTAGGCGCTACTGTGAGGGGGATCGACCGGGTAAGGTGCTGGCCGCTCTCACGAGGCACCAGCGCTTCGCCACCCATATCCTGGAAATCTCTGATGGGGAGGGTAGAACTTACCAGGATTCCCAAGGAATTCAAAACACCTTCCTACGGCACTACCAGCGTCTATACTCCACGCAACAGGTAGGTGAGGTGGAGTTCGGTAATTTCCTGGACGACATCGCACTCTGTTGACTTAGTGATACCGACAGGGCGTTCTTGGGGTGCCCGTTCGAACTGGACGAGATTAGAGAGGCGATCATGTCCCTTAGCAATGGCAAGGCGGCGGGGCTGGACGGTCTACCGGCCGAATTTTATAAATGTTACATCGACATCATGGCGCCGGTACTGAAGGAGGTTTTCGAGGACTCGCTCGAGGTAGGGATCCTGACGGGCTCCATGAGAGAGGTAGCGATCACGTCACTTTTGAAGCCGGGGAAGGATCCGAAGGACACTGACGCCTATCGCCCCCTGTCGCTGCTCAACTGCGACGCAAAGATCCTTGCAAAAGTACTGGCGACTAGGCTGTCCCTACTTATGAACACCTTGGTGCTACCGGACCAATCTGGCTTTGTCCCGGGGAGAGCTACGTCCCATAACTTGCGTACACTGTTCTCCCTAATACCCACCATATCGCCTGACTTGCCGATCGCTGCCGTGTTTCTGGACGCCACCAAGGCGTTCGATTCGGTGGAGTGGGGTTACCTACTAGCTATACTGAGCAGAATGGGGTTCCCCCGGATCTTTATAGCCTGGGTGAAACTGCTCTATACCTCACCGGTCGCCAGGGTCGTCGTCAATGGGGTGCTTCCGACGCAGATGCCGATCACGAGAGGGACTAGGCAGGGTTGCCCCCTGTCACCACTGCTTTTCGCCTTGGTGATTGAGCCATTGGCTTGTAGAGTGCGTCAATTGCACAAGGCCAGCGCCTTTAACTGTCATCAGCGGCAGATAAGTATTTCACTCTATGCGGATGACGTTACTTTGTACGTGCGTCACCCACAGGAACACCTTAATTCGCTATTGAGGGAGTTCGTGGCGTTTGGCGGCATATCCGGGGTATATATAAACTGGAAGAAGTCGCAATTCTTCCCCCTCACGGCGTCAGTGGCCCGGTTTCCGCTGGATTACCCCCTGGAGTGGTGCAGCTCTGACTTACGGTACCTGGGCATAGAGGTGTCGCTCGATAAAGACGACACTATCCGGTCAAATTACGGGGTGGCTATCTCGCAGCTGACTGATAATGTGTCCCGCTGGCGGGCCCTACCGATCTCAATGGCAGGAAGAGCTTCCCTGATCAAGATGGTCATCCTCCCACGGTTCTTATATCTATTCCAAAACATTCCCTACTACCCGGGGGCCTATTTTTTTAAACGGCTCCGTTCTGAGCTTCTGCGTCTTTTCTGGGGTGAAAAGCAACCACGCCTCAGCTGGAGGGTCTTAACGCAGCCATATGATAGGGGAGGATTCGATGTGCCCGATATGGAATTGTACTATCTCAGTGCTCAGGCTCCACACTCCTATCACTGGGTTAATCCCGCTCCCTTCATGCCACAGGTCGCTGCTGAGGACTGGATCGTTCATCCGCTCCCGCTTAAGGGCATGCTGATGGGACTGATTGGAGACGCCTGCTACTACTGTTACTTGTACCATTGATGCCTGGCGGAGAGTAACTAAACTGCTGGACGCCCCCATGCTTTATTCCCCGGCACTGCCCCTTGCATATCACCCGAAACTTTCACTTTTAACGGAAAACGGATTCCGATCCATGTGCAAACGAGTACACCTTCATACATGGGGTGACCTATTTCAGGACGGAACGTTCCGTACCAAAGAACAGATGTTCCAAACCACTCCTCCGACACCCATGGAGGTGTTTTACTATATCAGACTCCGGCAGGGTATGCGAGACATACTCCCCAACTTCCCGGAAGAACCTGGGACGGTACTGCCATTGCATGTCATGCTCATCTCAGATGGCAAGCACTTAGTGTCTAAACTATATGCTGCTATACGTGGGCAACGCCCAATGATGCTACCGAAGGCTCGCTCTAACTGGGACTCTGAGCTGCCTTCTGCACTCACAGATGAGCAGTGGAGCTATTGCTGTTCGCTCACGGCTAGGGTCTCCTCTAGCTGCCGGTTGAAAATTATTCACTATAAGTTTGTGCAACGCTACTATTATACTCCGGTCAGGAAACTCCGGTTTCATCTCTCGGAGGATGATAGGTGTGCTAGATGCCGGGCGAGCGGCGCGGATTTCCTTCACCTGGCCTGGGAATGTGGAGCCATACAAACGTATTGGGAACAGGTACACGCCGCACTCCAAATAATGATTGCTGGCCCACTGCCCATGGAGCCAATAGTGATGCTGCTGGGTTACACCAAACATGTGCCCAAGCCGGACCGCAAATTTGTTGACATTGAGTTGCTCCTCGCTAAGCGGATATCTTGTAGATGGGGGAGGGGAAGAGCGCCGAAATTTAAGGAATGGCTCGACGACCTCACATACTGCCAGGACCAACATGGCGTTTATGCGGAACTGCTGCCCGCCCGTTGCGCGCCTAGCGATTTTTGGTCCCCCTTGCAGGTGTATTGGCTGTCCCAAGCGACACATAGCGACTCCTCTGGAGATGACGAACCGGTCCCGGGCCTGTGAGCGTGTAGATGATATGTATTGCATTCACCATACCACTTCACACAGGGTGGGAGGTAATTTACACCGCCTAACATGCGGCAGGTAGCCGTGACAGCTGGGTAAACACTGATGATGTGGGGACTGGGTATACCCGAAGGTCTTATGACACTGTTTGAGGGAGAGACCTCTCTCATCCATCCATTTCTTGGGATAGGGGTGGTGGACACACACACTGATGGCCACGTACGCTCATCGCTGCAGTCGACACTTGGGAAGGGGAACGTTATGCACGACATCGCTCTATGGCATGCCCGAATATCCCTACACTAGACATTAGCTGTGCTGCCCAGCGAGAATGCACACATTTGAGATATGTACGGGGCACTGCTGCACATAACGACATAACCGACTGACTGGACAGATCGCAGACGGTTAGGGGTTGGTGGGTTGTGGTGCTGCCGCCCTTGCTGGCCTGTCTTCATGCCTGAATATGGACGGGGGGAAGACTTTAGTCCTTCTTACGCCCTTGACTGTGGGGGGGGGAGTTCCTGGTATACTGGCATCCCATTGATGTACACGTGGAACTGTGCCTATATTGAAATGGACCATGTGAGGCTGATGCCTCTCTATTGATTGTACCATGATTAATGATTTAATGGATTGCAGATGCTGTCACTGTCATGGTTTTTTTTTGTGTGCTGAACGCAACTAATAAAGGTTTAAAAAAAAAAAAGATTTTGTTGTGAATTTTCAGTTAGATTGATTTAATCCATAGTCTTTTTCAAATTATTTTATGACAATGAAATTAATTTATCTTCTTTCTGCCTACATTTTCAAGAGATTCAGTCTAAGTCTGCAAATATTATGTACTATGTGCCATTTTTTGTGAAAGTAGTATTTTCCTCCTGTTATCAGTCCTTTGCTGCATAATTCTATAATACGTGGGCTCCTGCAATCGCTGTAAATAAAACTGTCTCTAATTTTGACTTGTGACACACCCAGTCACCCACTATTAAGAAATGATGTGAACAGGGGGCCACAAACACGCACATATGCCAAAAACCGCGTACCAAAGTTAATCACTTCCAATAGTTGGAAAAGAAACTCCCAACTGAGAGAGTCAAAAGCCTTTTCCATATCAGCTAGGAGTAAGGCGGCGGGACATCCCAGAACTGAAGCCATGGCATTATGAACCCTGCGAGCATTATGATGAGTGGCCCGATGCGGCATAAAACCGGACTGGTCCGGGTGGATCAGGTTCTGAATACATGCCGCAAGTCGATCCTCCAAGACCTTCCCCAGCACCTTAGATTCACAGTTTATTAAGGAGATAGGGCGATAGGAGGATGCCTCCTCCGGAGGGCGGCCAGGCTTTAGGAATAGGACAATCTCAGCCTTCCGCCAATATCTGGGCAGCAGGCCCTGCTCAAGGGCCTCCTGGATCGTGGCCAGCAGATGTGGGCCCAGAGTAGCCACATGAGAATGAAGAAACTCCATAGGTAACCTGTTTGGACCCAGAGCACAACCCGGGCACTTCATATTGACTGCGGTTGTCAGTTCATCGATTATAATGGGAGCATCTAGTTGTTCTCTCATTTGGGTTGACAACCTCTGGGGAGGGAAGTCCTTCAGGAACTCAGTGATAACCTCTCTGGTTACCTGTTCCTCATGGGTGAAGAGTGCTGAGAAATGACATGTAAATTCCTCTATCACAGCAACGGGCTCAGTGCTTAAAACTCTGTCACCACTTATAATAGAGGGGATTACAGCAGGGCCCTGCTGGGCCTGACATAGTCTAGGCAGCATTTTACTGGACTTCTCTCCCCATTGATATATCGGATGTTGGGATGCCAACCATATGTCCTTCGCCTTCTCCATCAGGTTGTGGGGTAGCTGCTGCTGTGCCATGGCTAGATTCCTTCTAAGGGACGGGGTAGATCCATGTGAGCACTTCGCCTCCAAGGAAGCATACTGGGCCTCAAGGTAGGACCTCTGGGCAGCATGCTTAGGCTTATCATTAGTCCCATAGCTGATATCCACCCCCCCTTATGGTGGGCTTCAGGGCCTCCCACAGGGTAGCGCCCGTGGAAACAGCAACCACATTTAAGGAGAAATAGTCCTGGATTGCCGTGGTAAGGCATTCCTGATAGTCTGGATCACATAGATGCCACAGGGACATCCGCCACCTAAACTGGGGTTCCTGACAGTTTAGGTGGAGTGTCGCCGTGACCAGCTAATTGTCAGATAACCCTCTCAGATGTTGTGCGATCTGGGAGAACCTGTGAACACAGCTCTGTAGTGTGAACATATAGTCCAAATTTGACAGAGATCCATGCACCGCCAATAGGAATGTATAACCTGTCTCTACAGGGTGAAGTGCACGGCAAAGGTCCACCTAACCCAATGTTTCAGCTAGCAAAGACAGCTGAGAAGCGCCTGCCGAGGGGGCCCCCCATATTCCTGTGTACTGTCACAACCTGCCATAACATCATTCCAATCACCCCCAACAAAGGCAGACCCCAAGGGAGCTCTCCCCACAGCCCAGCAAGATTTTCCACAAATGTAGCCCCGAGGGGCGGACGAGCATACAAGTTACCCAACGTGAACGATTCCCCATATAGCGTCCCAGTCAGGAAAACATACCTGCCCCCAGGTTGCACCCTTTTATTTGGTGAGGAGGAACGGAACACGGACATGAATAAGGATGGCGGTCCAGCAGGAACCCCTAAAAAACCCTGCATGCCTTGTTGCCTAGGAGGTGAGTCTTTCGTGGTAGTAGGATGTCTGCCCCATAACGCTTGGCTTGCTGAAGAATAGCCCCCTGTTTAACTTTGTTGAGCAAGCCCCGAACATTCCATGACACCACCGTAAGATTACCTAAGTGGGAGGTTGTCGTTGCTGCATGAGCCATGTTTCTATTCTAGGTTGAGGAACGACCTACAGCATATCGATGAGTGAGATGTTCGACTACGTGTACAACCAACAATAAAAACAACCTTACCATTATGAACCCCCAACCCATCAGTGACCCCCCTCCCCCACCCGATACTGCCAAAAACAAGGAGCATCTGTCATGATAAGGGGAAACTCAGAACTAAAACCACGGATACCAACAAACCCCTTCCAATGGATCCCGACCCCCCCTTCAAACATAAACTTTGGGGAGCTGGTGGCCATGCATCTCAACCACCATTCATTACAACTAACTCCTCCACTATGGATACCCTCGTCTCAGCCTCTGTAATCCGATCGACAGCCTTACGCAGATCCTGGCACAAAAATGAGACCTCGGTGCCCACTGCACCTATCTTTGCCTCCAGCGTGTCCTTTGCATCAGTGATGGCTGCCAGCAAGGAGGCATTATCAGGGCCAGTGCCAGGAGGAGGGGCCCCACTTGCAGATGTTGCAAATTGGTCCAGGGTGCTCTGTTTTGGTCCCATGCCACTAGGTTTGTGCTTCCCTATGGCTGATCTTCAGTGGACGGAGGCTGCGACTCCCAGGCACTCCCACTCCAGCGAGATCTGTATGGGCACCGGTCCACCACTACAGGGACTCTCTCAGGGGGCCCCTGCGGCCGGTCCTCACGGATTCCGTCTGCCCCAGGCCACAAGCCGCACTGGATCTAATCCAGCCGCTTCTGCGACCAGCGGCTGACAGCCAAGCGGGCACCTCTAGCGAAACCATGCTCTCTGGACCACCAGCACGGTAGGTGCACCCAGGCCCCTGCAGCCAAATGTGATGCCCGACTGTGGCCGAACTGGCCGGGCATGATGGGTCATAGTTGCTAGGATCAACACCCCAGTGCCGCCACTCAGCCAAGCTCCTCATCGTGCACAATCAAAGGCGCAGAATGAGGGCCCAGGCCAACCACATGCCCCCTATTTTCAGAGCCAGGAGCCTTTAAGATGTTGGCGATGACGGAGGTATAATGATGGGCTGGGTCTATACCCCAGGGCAACTGCTGCTGTACTGGTAGAAGGTGGGCCCCCCTTTGGGCTCCAATGTGCCCAGAAAACCCCCCGCATGGGCCACACAGCAAGCCAACAGCCATGCACCAGTGTCCCCCACCAGGGCAGTCCCCCCCTTGAGGGAAAATGGCCTATGGCACTGGAGGGCCCAACGGACGCGGCGCAGAGTGCCGACCCCCCCTACCCCAAGCTCTACAGCAGGCAGCCCTCCCCGCCGACCGGCTCCCAGACTGGGATTGGCCCCGCAACCACGTCAGCTAGCCGTACGGGCCCACGAGGCATCACCACAACTCAGGCCCCGCCCGGCAACAAAGTCTGCCTCCAGTAAAGGTCGAGCAAGGAGATGATCCGCCCTGGCCCCAAACACGGCACAGCCCCACAGGAGCAGGCAGCCAGCGCGGGAGGCCGAGCTCAGGCCACAGCATGTTCCTCCCAACCACAGCTGTTGTCCTCAATTCACCGAATGGCAGCGCTTCAAGGCTCCGTTGAAACATCAGACAGTGCTGACGTCCTGATGACAAGGATTCGATGCAATCAAGTCAGATAGAGTCGGATTATATTGTCGTATTACGGTAGCGGGCGCACAGAGCTTGCTCAAGCCATGGCCGCCATGATTGCCGGCCAAGCCACACCCCCCTTGAGGGGGATATTTTGTACTCAATATTAATTTTTTCAGTTCTTGAAATGAGCAGGCTACACTAATATGAGATGCTATTGTTGAAAAATAAACTCTGGCATCTGTAATAGTTAAAGAATGTTGAGGAACAGTTTGATGCTGTCTATTTCCTCTTGTAACTTTCACACTTGCAGCATTACAATCCACAGGCTGATGAATTTAGCACTTTCTGTCGGGACACTGCTCTTTGAACCATTAATCAGTTTTCTTTTTTTTTTCTCTGCCCCTTATTGTTCATCAATGTTTCCTCTAGCGCTTTATGATCAGTCATTACTGTCTCTATTAATTTTACAGAACTGGAGTTAGGTTTTTGGATTTTGAGTTTGAGTCCAAAGTTCCTGAATAAGAGATTCAAGAGTCTCTTCATAGCTTTTCTCTGCTGGTGATATCCAGCCACTCTTTCAGATCCTCAAATGTAGTTTCCACCTGTTTTCTATTTCACTGTCATCTTTAGAATTTCAGCAGATGCTTTTCCAGACACTGCCTGGGGCACACAAGGTGCTCCATGCATCGCCCCGTTCAAACCAGTGCTGGGGCACTCAGCCCCAGCTCTGGCCCGAAACTGGACAAAGGGAAAGGGGTGTAACTACCCCCTTCTCAGGTCCCCCATAGGAGGGACCTAGTCAGGTAATCCAGCCCCCATTCTTAGTATAAGTATAGGAGCTGTGTCCCCAGGATTTTGGATTATCCTGGATGAATCTTTGAAAGACATGTCCTGGACCTTCGACGTTCCATTCTACTGGAAGACGGAAGACATCTCCCTTGTGGTCCAGGAGTGACCACCCTGTGCAAACAGGCACCAACAGCATCTTTGTCGGTCTGTAATTTCAAGGTTCCCGTCGGAACCCGAAGAATCTGTGACTCAAAAACTGGGCTTCCAAACTTCTCGACCCCGACCCACATCCACAGCAAAGCTAAGACCCATGGCAGACACGAGAGACGTGGCACTGGACATAGTAGACATACTGCATTTTGCTACCTGCACTCCTTTCCCGAAGCCTCAGTAAGTTGTGCATTTCGGTACGAGAAGCCCCAGCCCCGAGCACCATTTTCACCGAAGCCCAGGCCCCCACACTCCGCGAGTGTCTCGTGGGCCCTGCCTTTCCATTTGAGCTTGACATGTCTTCCCGGTTCCTTGCCCATTGGCTAGTGAGCCCCCTGAAGATGCCATCTATAATTTAACTTGCTTTCCTGGTTGCTCCAGGCTTGCTCTAGCTTCCCTAAAAAGGAGAAGCGCCACAGACCTTGCTGGTCTACAACAGAGCCAATCTTGACATCCTGCATGGGTTGCGGTTGCCAAAGCTTATTGGGTCCAATCCGGATACCAATACCGCAGTCAGCTAGATCCATTGTGGGTCAGCTCGAATCCAGTGCCTGGTTATCGTCGATGCCTCCTGGACCTCGTGGCTGAAGAGACTAACTCACCTTCTTCACCTTCAAGCACCCGACATCGCCTGGTTCCTTCCTGGTACCTTCCTGGTCACTGGCTAGTGACCAGACTGTGTTCCCTCTGCTTTCATGTTCTTCACATCACCGAACCACCCTTGGATCTACCGGACACTTTTCCTCTCATCGCCTGCAGTACTTCTTTGCTGCTCTCCATAGAAAACGACGATGAAACCCAACACGAAAAGACACCTATGCACCCAGCTTCCCTGGGTGAGGTAACACGAGTACTCCGGTGCTCCCGTGGGTCTTGACTCTCGAAGTGTCCTAGTTTAAAAGGGTTCCATCCTAGTCCATCCGGAAGTGTCCTTAAATTGCATATTTGTAACTTCTTCGTTTCCCATAGAAAGTCAATGGTAACCCACGTCGGTGGTTAGACCCTGCACGCGTCTCCCGTGGGCCTCCTACTTCCAAACCTTTGGTTGCTTACTATAGCCCCAGTGATTCCACAGGCCCCTGGCCTACTTTCTAACTCTCACGTGGTACTTACACCATTTTCTTAGTATATGGGTTGTGAGGCCCCTAAGGCATAACGTATACTGTGCAACTTATCGTATATTAACAATGTGACTTGTATTTTATTTTGACCTCTGACCTCATAAAGAATGCAGAGGGGTTATGTTTAGATTAAATACATATATATTTGATATATACCTTGTGTGGTGTTCTTTCATTTGGTACTCAAGGGATTATCGGCCAGATTCATCAAGGTAAGGAATTGCGAGTCCTTAATAGCGAATTTTAAGGATTCGCTATTAAGGACTCGCAAAATGGGATTCATGTAGGAATTGCAATTGAATTTGCGATTCCCACTGATTCCTTATTTGCGATTAGCTAATTGCTAATCGCAAATAAGGAATAACTCTCCATTCATTCCTATGGGCCTAAAGGCCTAAAGGCCCATAGGAATGAATGGGGAGTCATTCCTTATTTGGGATTAGCAATTAGCTAATCGCAAATCAGGAAGCGATTTCAAGGGTGCCAGGGGTGTCCAAAGGACACCCTGTAGCACCCCTGAAATGTAATCTACATTGGTGTTGCGCACACACATGTCCAAAGGACATGTGTGTGTGTAACATGCAACTTAGAAAAATGCATTTAAATGCATTTTTCTAAGTTTTCGCTATTTACCACGAGGTTTGACCTCGCGGTAAATAGCGGCCCAAAATTGCGATTTCGCAATTTTAAAATGGTTCATGAATTGCATTTAAGGAATCTCAAATAGAAATTCCTTAAATGCAATACCTCGCAAATGTGCGAATTCTTTAATAGCGAATTTTGCATTTGGGATGATGAATCCCAAATGCAAAAATTGCACTTGCAAAGGGCCAGATTCTCAGAATCTGGCCCTTTGCGAGCGCAATTAAGCTTGATGAATCTGGCCGTAAATATGGTAAATCAACTTGCTTTACTCACCTACTGAATCTTAGCCTGAAGACTGCTGGTTCATGCTACCACTAAGATAGCGTTCTATAAGGTTGACTTTACAACCACCATCAATACGGGTCGATTAGACTGGTGCAAGGTGCCCACTGGAACTAGTGGAGATCATATGCCAGGCTAACTTCTCACAGCGATTATTCACCTTTCAGGCACAGTTAGCAAAACTGATGAGGTAGAAAGTTGAATGAGTCTTACAGTGCACGGTTTTTGCTGGATTTCATTTGTCATAAATAACATTTAAACATTTAAATGTATGTCTCCACAAGAAGATATTTCCAGGTGTATGCTGTTAGGTTGTGCTGTCGTTAAAAAACGGAGCCTGTTGAAGAAGAAATAAAGAAAAAAAAAGCCACTCGTTGTTATGTTGCATTATGTCTGGTATTTTTAGTACTGATTTTACGACTGATGCGCATAAATAATTAAATGTGCCCTTTCAAAATAGTACGTTTTAGATTTCTGAAGCATGTCTGTTTGGAGCCCGGCCTTCCTGTCTGGCTGTTTTACAAATGTCTTTGAGGTAATAAATCTACATAAAAATATTGGAATTATCAGCCCTTCAAAATTCTTTCTTCTGACCACACGGTGCATTAACCCAGCATGTAGTTATAAATGCAACACTTTAAGTTATATCATTTTATGGTAACCTTTGATTATTCCACGTATCGTTCTGTAATGGGTATTGAAATTGCCTTGTGTGGCCATCATACCAATGACTGACCTTCCGATCTAATTGGATGTCTGGAAGGGTACCAGAAAGGTTCCTGATATTGTCGCCAGCAGCATTTTCATCTTTTATTCCCTGTTTCGCAGCAGCAAATTCACAGAAATTGCAAATATGACAATATTTTAATGCTTTAGATAAAGAGGCCTAATTTAACAAGCTTATCGCTTTATGAAAAATATGCACCATTATCAAAAGTGTATACAGTCTAGTTATGAATAAACCTTTATTTAGGCACACATATTTATTAGTACAAATATTGTTTTTCTTATGTTGGCGTGTAGGCACAAATCGTTCTCTGTCTTTGTAGGTAGCAATGTTACAAGGTTAGAGTAGGATAACGAAACAGAGCAATTAGGGAAGAGGAAAGAATTTTATTTTTTGTATTTTGTTGACCTATTCTTGGTTTTCCTTCATAATGAGGGAAGTTCAACAATTCGGTAAGGGTTTCCACATTTCTCTGGAGAGTGCAGGTAAAGAGTGTTGTGTCGGGTGATCTACGCTCATCAAGGGGCATCTAACCCTGACTAGGCCTAGCACGTGGTCCTAGAATAAACTCAGCCAGACACTGGGAATAAAGTTGCTTGGTCGGTCGGCGCGCGTCTCTGAACGCCCTCTCACGTGCTCGACCTCTTTTTATTATAGGGCGGTCACATGACCAACTTGTCCGTCCCTCCGGACCTCGGGGGGAGGACCCTCGGGGACACAACATTCCTCCTAAAACACGAAAAACAACGAAACCAACAACACACTGTAACACTGCAAATATAGTCTGATCGAGCCCGCTGGCTCATTAGCATCGGGACTGATACCTTCAGCGTCTTTCACAAATGCTAGCGCATTCGGTTCAAAACATTGCAGGCGCACGTATAAATTAGAACAGTCTTACGTAAAGTAGTCTCTCAGCCAGCTGGAGGGGGTGGGGTTAGCACGTAGCTGGCGCTGGGACCCTCGCTGCGTCATCGGCTCGGTTCCAGTCTCCACCTCTTGGCTTGGCGCCTCGTTGTCGGCCCCCTCCGGATCTGGGGCCTCATCCAGGGCCTCCAGGTCTCCGCCCACATCCTCACCAGGGACCGGCTGCTCAGCACGTGGCCGGACCTCGTGCTGAGATGTTGATTCACCAGGCGGCACCATAGTTGCAGTTTCGGTTTCTCTGTCGCCTTGCTGGCGCCTTGGCTCACTGCTCGCCGGGTGGTATAGTTTGAAATGGGATACGTTGCGAGTCACCTTGTCTCGTCCTCGAGTAACTGTGATGCGGGTGCCCTTCACACCACTGACTCGCCATGGTCGTCTTTCATAACTGAGTTTGAATTTTCCCCCAGTGGCCCGATTTTTTATGAGTACAAGGTCACCTCTTTTGATGTGGGGGGGCACCGCCCTCCGTTTCTTGCTGATCTGATCATAGGCGGCCCGCCTCTTCTTTTCTACAGTCTGTTCGTTTATCAGTTCAGGGGCCCACTGGGGATGATGAGGAATGGAGTCCGTTATTACTCGTCCTACGAGAAGGTGTGCAGGAGCTACCCCCGTTGTAGAGTGAGGGGTCTGGCGGTAGCTACGGAGAAAGGTGAAGATGGCCATCTCCACAGACTGTCCTTTATCATGTGCAATTCGGATTACTTTGTTTAATGTTCTCATGAATCGTTCGGCCTCTCCATTGGCCTGAGGCCATCTTGGGGTGATGCGCCTGTGGCGAATTCCTTGGGATAAGAGATAGTCTGCAAAGTCTTGGCCCTGAAATGGCGGGCCATTGTCCGTTCTGAGTTCTTTCATGGCTCCGTGCGTGGCAATAATTTTCTCTATCTTGGGAATCACACAGTCGGCACTGGTGCTGGTGATTATTTCGACTTCCGGGTACTTGGAGTGATCATCGATCATCACTAGCGTGTGCCGTCCATCCGGAAGGCTGCCAAAGTCCATGCTGACCCTTTCCCAAGGACCTCGGGGCCTGGGTTCCACGATGATGGGTGCTTCGCGGGGGCTGTCACCTGTGGTCTGGCAGGCCGTGCATGTGCGCACAACTGTTTCCACCATGTCGTCCATTAGCGGGAACCACACCTTTGTCCGCAGCCGGGCCTTTGTTTTAACCATTCCCTGGTGTCCTACATGCGCCAGCTGAACTACTCGGCTCGTCAAGGCCGTCGGGATCACCAGACGATGCCCTCGCAGGAGGCACCCTGCCTCGTCTTCATTCAGTTCAGCCCTCACGTGGTACAGACCGTCCATGATTTTCTGGGCCACGGGGGTGAGCACCTTCCAGCTCTCCCTAGCTTTCTGCCAGTTGGCTGTCCGGAGCAGATCTTTGGCCCGCTGTATGCAGGCGTCCTGAGTCGTGGCGCTCACCACCTCTTCCAGGGATATGGGGCGCGGGCATGATCTGGCCACGACCCATCGCACATAGGCCTCCGTCTCTTCAGCTTCCTCCATCTCCTCTGGGGTGGCCGCCCGGGGGTGTCGTGACAGATAGTCCGCCGGATTCTTTGCCCCTGGCTGGTACTCAATGGTGCAGTTGTACTCCTGCAATTGCAGAATCCACTTCTCAATTCTGGGGGGTGGTTTGGATGATGTACCTGAGAACAGCGACAACAGTGGCTTGTGGTCCGTTACTACTGTGAAGGGTTTGCCATATACATACAGATGGAAGTGCCGGCATCCCCAATGAATTGCGATGGCTTCCTTTTCAATTTGGGAGTACCTTTGTTCAGTGTCCGTAAGGGACCGGCTGGCAAAAGCGACGGGGGCCCAGTCCACCTCGTCCCGGGCTCTCTGCATCAGGACGGCTCCCAATCCCGCCGGTCCAGCATCTACAGCAATGAGAGTGAAACGTCTGGGGTCAAAAAACGCCAGCGTGGTGTCGCTAGACAGCGCACTCTTGATGGCTTGGAACGCTCTTTCTTGCTCCGGTCCCCAGTTCCATGGTGTGGAGTCTTTGGTTAACTCACGCAGAGGGAGGGTCAGGTTAGCTAGGTCTCTTATGAAGCGACCACAGTAGTTCACCATTCCGAGGAAGCTTCGGACTTCCGTGACAGTCGTGGGCGGAGGTGCATCTTTGATGTCCTTGACCTTGTCCGGATCAGGAGTAACGCCATCGGCCGAGAATACATAGCCGAAGAACCCCAGCTTGGTCTGAAGGAACTCGCATTTGTCTCGGTGCAGAGTGAGTCCAGCGCTGCGGAGCCTGCGGAACACCTGTGCCAAGCGTTGGTTGTGCTCAGGAATTGTCCTCGCGTGCACCATGATGTCGTCACTAACGTTGATCACCCCCGGTATGCCAGCAATGAGCTCTTGGATGACATTCTGGAATACCTCGGCAGCACTGGAGATCCCGAAACTCAGTCTGGTGTACCTGCGCAGTCCGACGTGAGTGGAGAACGTCGTGATGTTCCGAGACTCTCTATCCAGCACGAGCTGATGGTACCCCGCTCTGAGGTCCAACTTGGAAAACCACCGGGCTCCAGCCATCTCTCCGATCAGGTCATCGATCGTGGGGGTGATGTGTCTTTCCCGTTTGATGGCCGCATTGGGGAGGCGCATGTCCACGCATATCCGGACCGCTCCCGGCTGCTTGGGCTTCCGAGTGACCACGATGGGCGATACCCAGGGGGTGGGCCCGGACACTTTCTCAATGATGCCCGCTGCTTCCAACTTCTGTAGCTCTTCTTCAACCAGGGGCCTCAGATGAAACGCGACCCGCCGGTGTCGCAGGGCCACCGGTTGGACAGTGGGGTCCACATGCAAGTGTATTTCCCGGCCCTTGAATCGGCCGATCCCTTCAAACAGGTCCGAAAAGTCTATGATCAGTTGCTGCACTGACTCCTCGTGCACCCCAAATGCAAAAGAGACCACTCCCAGGTCTTCTGCCGTCCGGCAACTCAGGAGCATGCCTTGGCCTTCCTCCGACACAAAGATGTTGGCACGCGTGATCTTATCTCCGTGCCGGACTGCTGCTTTGAACTTTCCTCGAATACGGAGGGGCACATCCTGGCCATAGGCAAAAACAGTGATCGGAGTGGGGCGGAGGCTGGGTGGAGAAGCCATGTCTCCATAGAGGGACGCACTCATCAGGTTTATGGATGCGCCCGTATCCACCGTCGCCATGATGTCCTGATCGGCCACTTGTATTGCGCATTGTGGTAGAGTCATTGTGCGTCGGGTGGCTGTGCCGATCATGTGCACCTTGTGTGGGGACCTTTCCTCCTCGTCGTCGTCCATGTCACTGTTGCTGGGCCCTCCTTCCGCGCTTTCAGGCTCCACCACCGCGTGTACTGTCTGGCGGGGCTTGCTGAACTTTTTAGACCGACACACCTTTTCAAAATGGTTCATTTTCCCGCACCCGGAGCAGATCTTGCCCCGTGCTGGACACTCTGGCGCCGGGTGTCTCGGGCCTCCGCAGTAACCACATGACTGCGCCGAGGCTCCGCCCTGCGGAGTTGTTGTTCTCTTCACCCATTTGGGCTGTGGGCGGACCTGCAGTTTGTTCACCGGTTCCACTTTCGTATTGGCCTGCAGAGCTGCTTCCATGTGGGCTGCCCTGGCCTTGGACAGCTCCTTCGTGCGGCCCAGCGTGAGAATGTCTGGGAGGGGTTTCCCGGATTCTTCTAGAATTCTCTCGCGCAGTTTGGCAGAAGCGCAGCCCTGAATGATCTGTCCTCTGATTTCCTCCGTGACATCCTGAAATCCACACGTTAGTGCCAGTTTCTTCAGCCTCGAGTGATAGGCGTCCAGTGATTCTTCTGGCAGTTGCCGCGCTTGCCTGAAGATGAACCGTTCATAGTCTTGGTTGGCCATGGGTTCAAAATGCGCATTGAGCGCATTTATGAGCGTGTGGTGGGTTTTGGGAGTTGCTTCCGTGAGGGTGCGGGCGATGGAATGAATGTCCTTGCCACCAAGATGGAGGATCATGGCCCGCTTCTGCTCCTTGTGGACCTTGGTGGCCTCAAAGAATATGAATAGCCTGTCCACCCATTCTTTCCACTTCGGTGCGAGAGTGGACGGTGCACCTTCCACCACGAACGGCTCAATGGGCGGAATGTTAGCCATCGCTTTGGACGGCCGGGAGGATCTCCGTGGGTGGCCGGGATGTGATCCAGCGGCAGCCGGAGCACCGGACGCGCCTCGCGCGACCAATCAGACTGCTGTGCGCCGCAGAGCGATGCAGGCCAGCACTGCTCACCTGATGAGAGCCAGGGATCAGAGTGTTTCCTCCAGGCAGGCAGAGCGGGGGGGGGTGTGTGGTGGCAAGGCACGAGCACCGCGGACACGTGGTAGTGCCCGCAGCCGCCTCACCCCAATAGGGACACACACACGCACCCCGAGCGGGGAATCGATCACCACCCTCGTCGCCAATTGTTGTGTCGGGTGATCTACGCTCATCAAGGGGCATCTAACCCTGACTAGGCCTAGCACGTGGTCCTAGAATAAACTCAGCCAGACACTGGGAATAAAGTTGCTTGGTCGGTCGGCGCGCGTCTCTGAACGCCCTCTCACGTGCTCGACCTCTTTTTATTATAGGGCGGTCACATGACCAACTTGTCCATCCCTCCGGACCTCGGGGGGAGGACCCTCGGGGACACAACAAAGAGGATACGCCGGAATTACCAACTTTCCAGTCTTAAATATTCCGTCGCTTTCTTCTTGCCGTTTTGACACTTTCTGACTATTTTCACTATTTTTTCATTCCGTTCGAGTAATTGTAACCCATCCCACGGGGCAAATTACCCCTCCCCCCGTTGCCCATTTAACTGCGTCCCTTTACCTTTAATTAAACCATGGACAATGTGATTTGGTGCCTTAAAAGGTCGCAGTTCATTAAACAGAAATATAAGATGGCTGTACGATTTCGCAATTAACTTAGTCATTCATAAGCATCCATGTTATTACATACTTTATTGTCTTTGCCATTTTCTTTGTACCCACACTACTTGTGGTCAAGTGTTCCCAGGCAGTGTCCTTTGTTGGGGGTGCCCCTTTGTCGGGGCCTCACTGTTAGCTGTTCCAGGCTTCAACTTGCTACCGAAATTTAGTGGGTGTCCGTCCGGACCTGCCCGGGCTGCAAGTGCCGTTCTGCTTGCCCTGGATCCCTTGTTGGCCCCCTTGCCTGCTCCTCAGAGGCCCTGCCATGTTGCATCCCCAAGGCCCCTTCTGTGAGCATTTCATCTACTCTACCTGTGGCTGTGTCCTGTCATTTCGCTCCCTCAGTACCCCTGCCGTGAGGCATCCCAAGGGCCCGGTGGGAGCATCACATCTAATGTGTCTGTGTGCCATCCTTACCTCACTCAGTGCCCCTGCCGTGAGGCATCCCAGGGACACTGTGTGAGCCTTCCATCTACCTCTAGTAATTCTTCTCTCTTTTGTCTATCTTTCGTGGGCTTCTTCCGCCATGCAACCTGCGGTTCCATGATCGTAGGGAGCTCCCCCTGCTCTTCCTCTCCTTTCTTCCTCAGTTCTAAAGGCTTGTTCAGGGCCCTGTGCCCTATTTAACCCCCCCCCCCCGCCGCTTACCAAAACTCCCCCTGATTGGGGGGGTAGTCGGCTACCTGGATCGACCAATCCTGGTCGCCCCACATTTCGCGGGCTTCGCGATGGGGGGTAGGGGGCTTCCAACCTCCTGGCGGCGTTTGTCCTGGACCCAAGGCCGGACTGACTACCGGGATTTTTTGAATGCTGCCGAGCTGGGGGCTGATTTCACTGCGGTGGGGGTAATTTCGTTGATGGAGACCTGCGTGTGCTTCGAAATAATTAAAGCAAAACAAATTTCATTCAGTACACGCAGGTCCCCATCAACTAAATCAGCCCCCAACTCAGCAGCATTCCAAAATGCCCAGTAGCCAGTCCGGCCCTGCCTGGACCCCTATCAGGTCCCACTGTGCCTTCCCTGACCCGAACATTGTTCCACTGTCTTATTTCTCAGATTTCTATCCTTATGGTGAAAAGTTATGTTTTTGCTAGCTACTCATTTCATGAAACTTTTAAAAAAAATGCCGCTGTTTGGTTTAAAGAGACCTTCATGTGTGGTCTAGAACTGTTGTGAATCTTCTCCTTTAGTCCTCTCTTCAGATTTTGATGAGGGAATACTGGAGCCCTTGTTTCCCACCTGATTCCTGATTCCGGCTAGTGTTCCCGCACCAAATGCATTGATTACAACTTTTCTCCTTGTAACAGGAAATATCCACATGGACCAGCAGATACCAGGTCCCTTTCCAGTGGATTTTTCTCACTTCCAGGTAGATAAACTATGGCCATTGTTCACCTTCACTGTGGAGTCAGAAAATGTCTGGAAAGGGGCCAGATTTGGGGTCGATGGCCAGAAGTAGGAGGTCAGGCTAGGCTTGTGTGCATCTTCGGGAGCCTTGTCAGCGCACCTAGTACTGGTGCACCAGTCGGACTGGTGTCAGACTGTGACTCTGCCCGAAGTACTAACTCCTGCAGGAGCAAAGACAGACCTGCTGTCTTTGGGCCCAGGATTATAGGAGTCTGGAGTTTGTGGGTTCAATAATTCCAGGGCCTGAGAGATTTGGAATTGCTGGAGGCAGAATTTCATCCAGAGTTAACAATGTAGGTCAAATATATCAGTCAATATGAGGACCTATGTGTAATACTTGCATTACACCGATGTTATATATTCCAAAAGTTGATAGTTGGTGCTAGACAAAGCTGTGGACATTCAAGGTATTACCTTGATTATATTTCACCCAAATTCTACATTGAGCCTATGTTATGCTTAGCGCTCTTTTATGACCTAACTGTTGAAGCATATCTGGAGACATATTTCACAGAGGCTTTGTTACCCCGGGCCGCTTTGGTATTATAGAAGTTGACGCAAATGCTTGTGTGACCCCTTCCCCCATATAGATATCACTGGTGCGCATGTAGTATCAGCACTATCATTATAGGGTGTTCCCTCATTTGGATGGGGTGTTGCCCCATGCAAATGAGGGGATCACTTTGTGCCACCGTCGTATTATGGATGCGGACGCAAACATCAATATGCCTTTGGGAGCTGCACAGGAAGTGTGACACAGACAGGTGGCACACTTTCAGTGCACATCCTGAAGGCACCCCTATAGAGGGGAGAAAGGAGGTCCCATGAACCCCCACACATCCCCCTGCAGCCGGGTGCAGTTAGTCACTGCACCCGCCTTCAAGGGGATCTCTCTCCCCACTTTAAAGAACAGGCAAGTTACCGCCTGCACAATGAAACACAGAGCGGTTTTGTAGCAGTCACTCAGAACTTCACTTGAATGCGCTGCCTCTACAGCAGCATGAATTCATGGTGCATTTTCCTTGTTTGCACACAGCCCAATTGTTTGAAGGTGCACCATGGTGCAAACAGAGGAAGTGGGCCTCAGATGTAATAAAGGAAAGCCCCTGCAGTCCATTCTATAAATTTTCCGGAATTCACTTTCCTTTTCAATACATAGTAGGCCCAATTGATAGACAACACCATAAATCTGTAGCTGCAGGTTTAACATCTTGCATGTGTGCAAATGGACATCTTTTCTAAATTGTTAAAATGTTTCTGAGTACCTCCTCACAACCTCGTGTCTGTTAAAGCTATTCAGGTGTAATCTTGGCGCCAGAATTTCATTTTTACAAGTAAAAATTCATGCCTCTACATTTTTTTTATGAGAAGCAAAAAAGTAGAAGGGTAGCACATTTCTTAGCTATTTTCTTGTTTGTACTCCACGAGAAATATATTTTCTCCATAGTGAAATCCCCTCCCCAATGCCCCAGCCACTTGTGGGGTGTTCTCATTAATTCCTTCCTTGAAAGATATTAATAATGTTATGTTATGTTAATTGTATTTTGAAAGCGCAAAGGTTACCTGGGTGTGTACTGGCACTAACAGCTAACTCTTCTGAGATCTGGATTGCAGGGGATTTATCAGCAGGGGATTCTATAGGTTAAAAAGGTACGTTTTCAGTTCTTTCCTGAATACAAGGAGGTCAGTGGAGTTCCTCAGATACCAAGGGAGGTCATTCCAGACCTTGGCTGTGCGTGTAATAAAACGTCTCCCCCCCCCTGTAGATTTCTTCGTAGGTGTTACACTCAATAGTTTGGCTCCCAGTGAGTGCAGAGTTCTTTTGGGAGTGTACCATTGAAGCCAGCGTTTCAGAAATTGAGGACCCTGGCCATGTAGCGCCTTGAAAACTGTGCATAAGGACTTGAAACGCACCTGTTTCCTGATCGGCAGCCAGTGTAGTCTTTTGATTTCATTTCCTTTGCAACAGATACAAATTTGGAAGTACCTGTCACAAGCCTTGCTGCCGCGTTTCGCAGAATCTGCAGTTTATTAAGGTGTCACTCTTGAATATTCAAGTAGAGCCTGTTACAGTACTCCAGCTGTGATAAAATGATGGATGAGACAACAGTTCGTGAACTGTCTTCCGGCAGGAATGGTTTAACCTTTTTAATCAGGTTAAGGGAGGGAAAAGTGGCCAAAGTCATGGTATTTATCTGATCCTCGACGTTCAGTCTATCATCCACTATAACACCCAGATTTATGGCCTTCCTTGTGGGTTTAGGGAGGGTGCCCAGTTCTCCCCGCCACCAGTCCGGGATCCAGAAATTGGCCTTATTTCCGAACATAAGGATAGCAGTTGTGCCTGAGTTTAGTTTCAAATGCAAAACAACAGTTGATGGACAGAATGCAGAACAATGTCATACATTCACCCCAGTACAGAGATCTGGGCCTAAATCCATCGTTTTTTTGCACTCCACACCACCCAGTTCAGACATGGCCATATGCAAATCAGCCTTGACTCTGTGCCTCATGGGAACAGTCCAGCCCGAACCTCCAAGCCATGTCTTTCCTGGACCGGAATCAAGCATCCTAGGACCGGTTTCTGGCTATCAACCGTCTTCAGCCAGGATAGCTTGACTCCAGTTGTGTGGAGAGCATGGGACTCACGTCTGAGCATACCCATCCCACTCGGGGTGACAAATGCAAAACAACAGTTGATGGATGGAATGCAGAACAATGTCATACATTCACCCCAGTACAGAGATATGGGCCTAAATCCATCGTTTTTTTGGTATACACCTGTTACAACGCATTTCTTACAACGCACTACCATTACAACGTGACTTTTACAACGCATACCATTACAACACATTGCGCTGGGGGGCGCTCTAGGATAGGGAATAAGTATAATTTACTATCCAACACCTTCCCTAGGGTCCACGGGGACTGGAGTTAGAATAGTAAATTATACTTACCACTATCCAGCACCTCAAAGCGCTATGCGTTGTAATGGTATGCGTTGTAATGGTCGCGTTGTAATGGTAGGTAGTTGTAATGGTATGCGTTGTAACATGGTACATCCCGTTTTTTTGCTCTCCACACCACCCCAGTTCAGACATGGCTATATGCAAATCAGCCTTGACCCTGTGCCTCATGGGAACAGTCCAGCCCAAACTGTGTGATCCAGGTTTTAACTGCTTACATGCAGTCATGAAACTTCTTGCTCATCTCTGATTTTTGTCCCGGTAGCAGTGACACTACAAGTTGTGTGTCATCTCCATATGAGGTAAGGCTGAAGCCATTGGTTCTAATCAGGGGAGCCAACGGCGCCACGTAAACATTAAAAAGGGTGGGGCTGAGGGATGACCCCTGCGGCACTCCACATGGCAAAGAAAAAGGTTTGGAGTTGAATTTCCCTAGGGAAACTATTTGTGTTCTGTCGGTTACAAAGACTTTTAGTAATTGCTACCATTTTGAGGAGTAACTCTTCTTTGACCATTTCCAAGGAGGGAAGTGCTCAGAGAATAGTTTTAGAATACTCACAAATATGTATTTCCTTTGGTATTAACAGACTTTCAAGGTAAGAATATCCTGATGTCAGAGAATACCCGCAAACTCTTACTTCCTATAGAAGGAGATATTCTCACAAGGGAAGATTTTTGTGATAAATCCTTTCCTAAGTGCAAAGTAATGACTTTTGTGAATTTCAAAAGCCACTTTGTATTCTTAAAAATCTATTTTGCACTTATAGCTCAAACTTTAATATGCAAATAGCTTTGTGAATTTAACCACTAAATTTGCATACCTGCATTACTTCATATGTTACTAGGTAATAGTGATAGTAATAGTAATAGTAGTAATAGTGTTCAGCTATTATTTAATTGCTTGAATGTAGCTGATTGTTCTGTTGTGACCCTGAGAAAAATTATGAACAATATATAGATCCTCATGTAAACAGTTGTTATGCAATCACACTAGCTAATATTCACAGAAATACAGAGTTTGTGACCCCCAAAACACCTTTTATATATGTATCAAACTCCGTTTATAAGTCTGAAAAGCCTTTATAACTAATAAAAGGGCTTTTGCATTACTTTACTGTTAGAAATTAAAGTATTGATTGAGGTGGATGTAAGCCCTTCTCAAGCAAAACCCACAGTCCTTCTCAGGGTAACCCCCAAGTCACTAAATTACCTGTGCCTAACCCCTGGCAGCTTGGCACAAGGCAGTCAGGCTTAAGTTAGAGGAAATGTGTAATGTATTTATGCAGCACACAAACAGTAATACAGTGAAAACTCAGCCACATTAATTGAAACAAAATAGAACAAAATTTGATAAATTATTTGACACCAAAACAACAAAAAATCCAATCAGTAGAACCCAAATTATGGATCTTTAAAGTTTTTACTAACAATTAGCACCTAAAAGATCAAAGCGCCAACCCAAGTCAACTAGTAGCATGAGTCAGGGGCAAAGTCGAAAATGATGGCCAACCGAGATGGAGAGCATTTCCAATACACGAGGTGGATTAGCTCCTGTCTTGGCTTACCTTTGGACTTGGAAGAAATTTTGAAGAAAAATAACTGTGCATATAAATTTCATTGGGGCAAGGCAGGCAGCAGAGTGCAAGGAGGATGCGTCACAGTCAGGCATGCGCTGGACGGAGTTTCGGTTTTCGATGTTTGTGCACCTTAAGCACCCCTTCCAAGGTCTAGGACTGGATGAGCATCACTTGGAGGATAGGACTTACTTCAGGCAAGGTCCAGGTTCTGGGTTCAAGTTGTTGGAGCTTTTTGTGTCCATGATGCTGAGAAAAGGAGACCAGCCAACTAACCTTTGGAGTTACTCTCACAGCCCTGGGTGCAAGAAGCAAGCAGTCGTCATGCAGCAGAGCTGTCCTCTGAAGGTTCAAGCAGGCTTTAAGTAGCAGGGCAGATTTATGGGACAAGCTGGCAGTCCTCTGAAGTACAAAACAGATCTCAAGCAGCAGCAAGGCAGTCCTCTGAAGTAGAAGGCAGGTCTTCAGGGTGCCCATTCCAGATCTAGAAGTGAACAAAAAAGCAGGTATGAGAGTCCTATTTTTATACATGGTGCTGCATGCCAACTAGTGCAAAAAGAACAGATGTTTAAGGGAATGCTGATCAATGCAAACATTCACCCTCAGTCACAGATCTGGGTTTAATCCATTGTATTTTTGGTCACCACGCCATCCGAGTTTATACCCAGACATGTGAAAATCAGTCCTGACCCTGTACCTCATAGGAACAGTCCAGCCCAAACTGCTAGGCCACGTCCTCCCTTGACCATAAAAGCATTCTGGGACTGGTATCAGGTTATCACCCTCCATCAGCCAGGCAAGCTTGAATCCAGTGTCACAGTGAGCACGGCACCCACATCTGGGCATACCATTCCCACTTAGGGTGACAAAAACAAAAAGAAGGGATGATGGACGCAATGCTAAACAATGCAAACATTTACCCCCAGTCAGATTTAATCCATATTTTTTTTAATGGGAAGAGAAGGCCCAGATGTGGGTCCCGTGCTCACTGCACCACTGGATTCAAGTTAGTCTAGTTGATGGAGGGTGATACCCCAAAACTGGTCCCAGGATGCTTGTTTTTGGTCCAGGAAGGACCTGGCTTGGCAGTTCGGGCTGAACTGTTCTCATGAGGAGCAGGGTCAACACTGATTTGCATAGAGCTGGGTCCAAAATGGGGTGGCGTGGTGAGAAAAAAAACAATTGATGAAACGCAGATCTTTGTGGCATTTTGTTGAACTGGAAACCGACTGACTAACAGTCGTCAATTCCATTTGACAAATTAGGATGTAACCGCCCATGAGGCAGTCAGAAACATCAATGTTTCCATTGCGGCTTGTGCTGTGGTCGGAAAAGGGCCACAGTACAAGGAACATTGATAAAATGGATGTTTTAAAACATCCATGCACCCTGTGTTAGGCATCATGTGGCTCCTGGCACGTGGAGTATGGATGTTTGGGAGGCACCACAGTTGTCCCCTGGGCCTCATAGTGGAGGCCGCAGAGGGACGGGGACCCTGATAGCGGTCCGCTAATTCCATATCCGACAGCCTGTCAATGGCGAAGGACCACCATTTAAAGGATGTCTGAAAGGGACATTTCAATCCCTACGGCGGTGCCTGGAAAGTCACAGCTCTTATTGTAGGGAATTACATTCCCACTGACCACAGATCATCGTAATGGGGACTGTGGTAGCAGATGTAGGATGGCGCACCTGACAACCTGTCGGTTGCGATCTGACCAACAGTGTAATGAGGCCCCTAAAGTTACTACATCAATAGACTCTGAGCTGACAATGGGTGATGTCATAGTAGTGGTCACCTGATCTCAGCTCTGAGATGGTTTGCAAATTCGTGGCAGCACATAACTTCAAAAAATGAGAGGCCCAGCTATCAGACTGAATATGATAATGATAGGTTCACACACTGTCTGATTGGGTCTTTGCTGCGATACCACAAAATGATTGATTATCATTTAATTTGACTGCAGTTAGAATGTCTTGCTGAATTTTTTTAACCCAATTCTTTTTGGCTGTGTTAAGTTAAGGTCCTATCACACCCCTTGACAGCTCATCGCAGGGAGTGCTTTGCCTATTACACGCATTATCATATCACTTAACCTATTTCCCCCGGTTAGATTTCATGGGACATACCTCTTTATAAAAGACCTTCTGCATTTGATTAAATAATCTGTTGTGTATATTAAGTATAGGAATATCAGGGTCACTATACACTACAAATCTAGATAAAAAAGCAATATAAAGGCCTAATACAGCTTTTGGTTAGAGTGAATTTACAACTGTTTTGTAACCTTTTTGAATGTAGTACATTTGCAAGTGTAATTTGTGAATGACAATGGGATTATTCTTTTGTAGGTTGGTGTTTGCATTTGCATGTCCCTCTCAAACTCTTCTTTACTCCTCTCTAAACCGTACCCTTTAGAAGTAATATTTCTCCATTTTCCAACCAATCTTCTGAGTACTTTTCACACGTACTACCTAATTATCCACCTACGTGTTCAGCTATCTCTGCACATGTGGTGGAGATCTCTGCACAGAAACAATAAGAGTGGCAGAGGCAGAGGACTCCACACATAGGTCTGTAAGTTGCATTTTCGACTGCACAAGTAGTACTGTTCTAGTACTAATACACTAACTACAAAATGTAGTTTGTGAATCAGGCCCAACATATACAAAAAAAAGCACATAGTAGTTCAAATGTAGCTAGCGTTTACTGTTCCCCTTCAGAGAATTAGGCATAGCAAGTCAAGGTGATTGCTGGACATGCAATATTACCTTTGTGGTGCATGCTACATGGTTAGATTGAAAAGAAAAAGGGAAGAACTATGCCTTTCACTTCAAATATATCTGACCACTATTCCTCACAGAGTTGGTACTTCATGAGTTTATGGACGTGTTTCGGGTTGTCAGATCTTCAAAAGACTTATTTCAGATCTATACCCATAAAATCCATCTCATAAATACAATATTACAAACCAATGAAACAAGACCTGCAAGGGATATCTGAAAGTAGTTAAACACCCGCAACATTTAAATTACTGTTACATCCATCCAAAATAAGCATATAATTGAATTTAGATATAAAACATAGTGAATAAAAACAAGCAAATCACACCACCCCCACAGCCACCTCATTGTTGAACACTCTGTTCATTTGGTTCTAGATGTGCAATAAAAGGTTAGCAAAACAGAACTGTACCATAATTACCTCTCAGTCTGTACATGTTGCTAGCCTTCCTCCCTGCTTTGGATTCCTCAAGCACAAAGGAGTGGTTTGGGCCAATATTGCTTCAAATCAACATGAAATGGGCTGAAAAAAACAAAAATCACATGTACATTCCAAATTAATTTGATATCCTAGGTATCTAGAACTGATTTTTCTCCTAGGTGTCTAGAACTGATTATTAAACCCCATTTATTAAAGTAAATCATTGAGTTGCAGAGTTCCAAATCAAAATGCATGTTATATGGATAGTAAAACTCTTGTGTTTGCCCAATCAAGTTAACCTCCATAACAAGGTTAATTTTATGCCTCAAATGTCTTGGATTGTGATCAGAAATCCTATTAAGATTTCTATTTCACATTTCTTATTACCAACCTTTTTTATCTGATATTTGGGTTGTTTGGCTAAAACTGTACAGTCAATCCTGTCACAGGCGGCCAAGTTTAAATCTGTTAAGCTTGACCGAATAGATTGAAACCATGGAAGCTTCCTCAAATATTTATGGCCCATTACATTTTGAATACCCTCCTGAAAGATTCTCCCTTAATTAGCCCAAAACAAAAGAAGCTACATGAGGGATGAATTTAGGTAAAGGAATAATCTTGCACAGAAATTCATTTAGTCAAATTGACAATCAGTTTTGTTCATACCCCATAACTATGACCCATTCAGGGCACTCAATTTACTTTGATTTGAAAGGTACTGGAGGAGAAGGAGGACATCGATTATTTAAAAATTATATATTGCAGGAATATTTGATATTCTACTCAGGATCTGTTAGCTCTTTGCTACTAGGGCTATCCCGTCAATACTTTTATTGAATCTCAATAAAAATGTATTTTGAGATAATAACAGTGATTTACATTTCTGGGAATGTGGAATATATTTTTTGAATGCCAAATGCCTCAAATGTCTCCAGCTGAGGGCATAGTGTGTTCTCAGCAATTGCTACCAGTATAGTAGGGTCACAATACCCCAAACAAGCCAATGAGTCGTCTATTATATTTGTGAAATATAATAATACTCCTATCAAAAACTGATTGTAAACTATTTAAAACTCTAAACAAAGAACTAGCACGCTTGCATTCTTCTTTAACTTCCTTTTTAACCCTAAATGTTTTAGTACATTCTCCAGTCTTACCAAATCCTACCCTTCTCCCGGTATTTTCATATAACATAAAAGCTCTTGGTACGAGCTGTAGTATGGGCAAAGAAAGCATTGAAGCTCCATGACGTGACCAGTTAACATCATTAAAATGTGTCTCTAAATCCAAAAGGTCTGCTTACAGACTTTCAAATGTACATATTTCATAATCAAGACAATAAAAATTTTTTTCCAGAAAGCTTTCATTACAGAACATATTTTTCCGCTATTTCCCATCAGAAAAAAGAAGAAATACAAAGGCCCCTCTGGCGAGACAGAAAAATATATGTTAACTGAGTAAGGGACCAAATACGATGTTGTTCGGAAACTGTTCCGAACGAATTGGTCTTGGAATCGTTTCCGAACAATTCGGGTCCTGTGAGTCTGAAGAACAGATTACAATGCTTCCCAACATCGTTCGGTCAGACTTGCATTGACTTCAATGGGAGCAGAGGCTCCCATTAAAAACAAGGGTGGTTGGGGAAAACCTTGCATCCTGTGGCAGGCATGGTCCCTGCAACATTGTGCATGGTTGGGAAGGGGGGTCCTTTGTGTACGTCCACGGGCCACAATTGGACGCCTCCTGATGAAGGAGGTCCACTAGATTCCTACAGCGGTTTTGTGTCGGGCAGACCGAAAAGGAACAGCTGTCCGAATTGGTCACGGTAATCGCTCGTTGGGATACCGTGTCCATAGAGCTGTACGATTCAGCTCCTAAAGACTCGGGATGTTCAAATGCCTTTTGGAACTGATTTGGGCTGCCTGAACCGTTTCAGGGCATCGCATTAAGTCGTTGGGAAATGTGTACGATTTGTTTAGAAACAAGGGTCCTGAATCGGATTCTGCAATACCGAATCCCATCTGGAGCCTTTCCGAACAACATTGTAATTGGCCCCTAAGTGTGTAATTCACCTTCCTGCTGTAGATTTTATTGCTTTCACTTTGACTTGCAGCAGGATTAAAAGAGATACTTAGATGGTGCAAGCAATGGTGAAATTCCACACTCCCAAAACCAGGAACCATTTGTATCAGGGTTTGGCATACATACATTGTACAGGTGATTTACAGACAACTTTATGAGTTGAGTTAAGTAAGTACCTCATTACTAAAAAAGGTGTTAACTGTGTCTGAAATATGGTAGCCAAATCCTCATTCTGCAAACTAATTGAGGCATTAAAATCAGCTTTTGTCCCATGTCATCTTAATGTGTAAAATGCGTTCATAACTGAAGCAGATATCATTGAATTCAGCATGGGGGGATTTTCTCCTAGTAAAGTCTTGTAGATTAAAAATAAATCGCCTGTTGTCTATCAGTTTTGGATGACTGCGCATTGCAAGCAATTATAAAGTAGCAGAATTGAATGGGGGATGAGAAACAGTCCTTTAGCAAATTGATAAACCACTTTTGAGCATATCCTAAGTATCATACTGTCGCTCAAAGTTACCTTAAATTCCTTGAATATGTGCATATAGCTTATCAATAAGAGTTTCCTACTTTCTGCTCTGATCATTAAGCCTGGGAGAGCCATCAAATGTTAAATAGAATGTCATTTATAGGAAAATCGGGTTCCATTCAAGGAACGATCACCAGCATTTCCTATCAAATCATTACATTAAGCAGTACCAAGCAAAAGGAAAAAGTAATTTCCACAGAAATAAACTTACCTGAGAATTGTGCTCAAGGCCATTATGGACAATGCAATTTGGCCTACTTTACCCATATGGTCATTTTTATATGAAGGCCTTACAGTCAAAGGCCTTACATAGAGGGCATTGCTCCTACGATGTATTAAGGGGTAGTCCACCAGTATTTTCAGCAGCCTGGCGTGAACCACATAGCAAAGAAATACATTTAGGAACATAAAACTAACTTGCAATCACACCAAGGCCAGTCCCATCAACATTGTAGACATTATTATCCTTGCTTGGTGAGAGATAGTGTCCATAGATTTAGTTTCATATTTCACTCCAAACAAAGATTACACTACCTTAATTTTCCTGGCTGATGTTTAGGGAAACATGGGGAAATCAACATTTTGCTTACCATAATACCACTGTCATGTTCTTTGTGGAGAATGTGCTGTGCATGGTCCACTCTCAATGCATGTCACTTTACACAGCTCTCATAAGGCAGTGCTCATTGGATTGGGTTCTGTGACCATCTAAATATATCCATTCATATATCATCAATTAACATCTGCACTCATCAAGCAGTTTCTCATGTGTGACATGTCTGAAGGAGACTGTTAAAAATGTTGTATCTGGTTGGCAGAGGGATGCACCTTGTCCATGCAGGACCCACAATCCTAGTCAGGTAAGTTAATTACACACTTTAAATTAACCTGTGGTAGTGTTGTGTTGTTCCTACTAATCCGTAGGATCTGCGCGTTTGTTTGGAGAACATAATCTTATGTGTTTGGTGCCTACACTGATTCTCGACATCCCACACAGGATAAGTTGGCCTAGAGACCAGCTAGCTCACAGTGCAACCATAAGCCCCCCTAACCTTACCAGCGAGCAAATGGTTTCGGGCAACCAATGAACAAGACAACCATTACCCCTCAGGGATCATAGAAACAGTACAGAACCTTTTGCTCAGTCACTCGTGCTCACTTATTCTCAGAGAGATATAGAGAGATATACCGAGAATACACAGTGGGACGTTTTGAATATATTTATTGGATTAATGTTATTCATGTATAAAATACATGTGCTGCAATGAAACAGCGTAAATAGTATATATAGTTCTACAATGGTACTAAAACAATGTATAGATGCAGGCATTTAAAATTTAAAATAAGGCAGTAATGGAACATACTCTTACTATGCAAACCCTACTCTAAGTGTACCTAAAGTGTGTGTAGGTGTGGAGCCAAGGATCCCCCCAAGGGACAAACCAACCCCTTTACCTGATGGGAAGGAATGAAGGAGCCCGTCTTGGTCATGAACTGGACACCCCTCACAAGATGGTAGACCGCTGCGTTGTGAATTCTCAGCATGCAAGGACCCTCAGTGTCAGTTGAAGTGCCTCCTCTCCTAATCTATTGGAATGCTCTTCTTTTATAATCGAAAACAGCCTTACAATGTGCATATAGATTATTGATGTTCTGGATATGTAGGTAGCCCTGTCATCCCGAGGATGAAGATAGAGATGACAATTGTACATTGTTAGACTTGGCATCTTTGGTGTGGTTTCCCCGGACATTTTGCCATCACCTCCTGTATTTTTAATGCTGGGCTGGATTTTGTTATTGCTGGCTTAAATGCTTTGGGCACTTTGCCACTGCTGATTACTGTCAAAGATCATGTGCTCACTGGGTAAATTGTTATTACAATTGGTTCTCCCTGAGTAGCATATTTGATTTTCTGGTAAGGGCCTAGTAAAGTGCACTGAGTGTGGCATGGCCTGTAAATCAAATGCTGCTAGTGGACCTGCAGCACTGATTGTGTCACCCACATGGGTAGCTCTGAAAAGGTATCTCAGGCCTGCCACTGCAGTGTCTGTGTGCAGTTTTAAACTGCCATTTCGACCTGGCAAGTGCACCGACTTGCCAGGACCTAAACTTACATTTAAGGCACCCCTATGGTAAGCCCTAGGTACCCCCAAGGGCAGAGTGCAGTGTATGTGAAAGGTAGGACATGTACTTGAGCGTGTGACATGTCCTGATAGTGAATTACTGTCAATTTTGTTTTTTCACTATTGAAAGGCTATCTGTCCCAAAGGATAGAATGGGAGATACTTTCTAACATCTTACAAGTATAACTTCCCATTGGGCAAGATGGAGAAATACAGTTTAGGCTCTCTAAACTCAGAATTGACTAACATAACTTTTAGTAAGGATGGTTTTTAAATTATGTTTTAGAAAATGCCACTTTTAGAAAGTAGGCATATTCTTGTTTAACCATTCTGTGTGCCTCTGCCTGTCCATTGAATGAATGTCTGGATTTAGAGTGAAAGGGGCTGGGGATGTGCATTCACTGTAGACAGCCACTGGGGGTGGGGTGGGTTGAGGTGTGCCTGGCCCTTCTGGATGGCTCAGAGCTGAGCTAAATGGGGCGTGGCTGCATTTAGAGTAGTTGGAGGAGATTTTCTTGCACCTGAATAGGGCCTGTCTCCCTTCAACAATGCTGTCTCCACCCCCTGTGGTCATACAGTACCAGTGATGACAGAACTGGTTTGGACTGGTTTCAGAGACCCTTACACAAAGAGAGCAAAGACAAAATGGGTTATAAGTAGTAGTCTTTAAACCCCAGACCTTTAAATCATGTCTGGATTCAAGAGGAACCTTTGCCAAGGAGAAGAGCTGAAGAGCTGTGAGGAGGAGTACTGACCCTTTGCTATGTGCTAAGTGGGGTTGGCCTGCAGATGCTGTTTCTGCCACGTAAAGGACAAATACTGGAACTTTGCTGTGAACCTGCTTGAAGAAGAATCTCCAGGGGCCTGTAGACTTTAAGTGTGCTGGCCTCCTGTTCTGAAGTCTCATGGACACAAAGACTTCATCCCAGCTCCCCTGAACTCTGCTGCTGAGAGTTATGACCTGCAGAAAGGTGCCTGTTCCAGTTCTGGGCCACTGGAGGCTGTTCCTGCTGTTGGGAGCTGGAATTAACCTGAAGCACTGATAAAATTGATGCATCGCTCTTCTTGCAGCAGTTATACCGACGCAGCACCGCCGTGCGAGAGGAATCTCCACCCATTGACATGCATCTGCCGGGATGACGCGGTGCCTGCTGCGGCTGCAACAACTGACGCATTGTAGGATTGTGGCAGCGCCGTTTTTCGCTACCGTATCGATCGCCAATGCATCCCAGATTTCCACGCATTGCACCTGTGCGATAAGTTTTCCCGATGCGTCACCCACGGACCAGAACCGTCTTGTAGTCAACGCATCACTTACCCCTACAGTCCAGATTCAATGCATTACTTTTCCTGTGTGCAGAAGAACTGTTGCATCTCCTCCCCAAGGACTCAGGAATTGACGCATCTCTTTGTTTCTCAACACTTCCCATCTCTGCAGTTGTTTGTCCTACAGGTACTTTGTGTAGATTCACGCATTCATAGTTTTCTATGGACCAGTTACTTAAAACCTTTGAAAAGCCATAGTCTTAGTACATGTATGTTGGATTTGTATTGTTTTGGCCTTGTTAAGTTTAGATAAAGATACTTTATTGTTCTAAACTGGTGTGGTGTCCATTTGTGGTGTAATCACTGTAATACTGTGTGTTTTAAGTACAAATACTTTACACATTGCCTTTGGGATAAGTCTGTCTGCTCGTGCCAAGCTACCCGGGGGTGAGCAGGGTTTATCTAAAGTGTGTATCCTTTTTACCCTGACTAGAAGCAAGGGTCCCCATTTGGACAAAAGTACCTACCTCTGCCAACTAGAGACCCCCACTTCTAACATACATAGTGTGAGAAGAGACCTTGTACATGATGTTCAGGGCATTGAGATAATGTTGTGAAAAGCTAGAGGTGTAAACAAGTTTAGTTTCAGGGAAACAAATCAAACATTGTCACACAGGTGAATATGTGCAAAAGGTTACTGTTGAAAAATAGGACAATATAAGAAATAAGCTGCTTCGCTACATGGGCCTAAAATGGGAACATAACACCCACTCCTCGATACATAAAAGCTATCCAGAAAACCAGGAGAATGTTAAAAACTACTCTTAAAAACATCTAAAAGCTATCTAGAATCATTCTAAAAAAGTCTGTAAGCCATGATAATATGTAAGTTAAAAGCCTTAAAACTGTTAATATACTGTTTGAAATCCCAAGCACTCAGAAAGTCATGGTGCCTAGAAGAAAGGAATAAAAAATAAAAACAAAAGCGGTTAGGTTTGTTTTGTTTAAAAACAGGCCAAATTGTTCCCAAATGGAAAATGCTATTATTTTATGTGTTATACCTCAAATCACATTTATGGAGTAAAGGTGATTCCATCCAATTCCCACAGCAGCTGTTGAGGGAGGTGTTGTTACCTATAAGTGATCCGCAGAGCCCCTGTTCACATCACTAGGAGCTAAAGCATCCCAGGGAGGCACTAAGAATGTATTCATCATCATTGGAATACGCTGGGGATAACCATACACATGGTCCTTTATGGGGCCCATCAGTACTTCAATGTCCGGTGCCACAACCAATTGTGATTGAGACACATATCCAGGATGCATTCATGGTTGCACAGCAGACAGCGGAATACAGGTTGTATACCGTCAAGTCAGACAGTCCTGAAGGATATGAACCAGGGCTTGTTCGGTTCTGGAAGCTGAGGTGTGTAGAAGCAGTGTACCATGCTCTCACAGCAAAGCAGCACAAACAGTGTTGTCTCCATTCCATGTTGAACTGTGAAATCCATTGCGGAGCAGAAAAATTAAAAATCAGGACTCCTGCCACAAGTAGCAAGACTAGCTGGAGCCCACCAAAAATGCTTCACAACACAGTGTTTGAAAGATGGTATGACTACAAAAATAGTCTGAAAGGTGCTAATTAGAGGAGAGTTGATACATTAAGAAAAGTGCACTATTCCTTTTGTATCAGACATGTTAAAGATACAGTGGACCAGCTCCCCAACATGCATGCAGGGGGAAGGTAGTGTGGAGTAGTGTCTGTATTTCAGACTTGGACCTTGCAACCTGGAGATCAAATGTCTCTTTAGCCGAAATTAAGGCCACATCCTTTTGAAAAAGCATGTCTTTCAGTTTGCTCAGAGAATCAAACTGTATGTTGGAAACATTTATCGAGGTCCATAGCGCTACCTCCCTAACTGCGAGCAGGTGGAAACAGTACTTGTGTAGAACAAGTCACTATAGAATTAACTGTCACTAGATAAGCGACGCCTGGTTCCATTCCAAAAGAACCTTGATCATTCAGCATCAAATAGCTCCTGTTTGAAAGCAGCTTGAACACAGGGTGAATCATGGCAGCTGGAGAACCCTTCATAAAACAAGACAAGTTTGCCACTGAAGCCTAGCAAGCGCAGTGGAGAGAAATGTCCTTGCAGAATAAGCAACCACCTAAAGCATCCTCACAATCAGAACCATAAAGGAAAATCCCTGTGTCCCTATTCCTGTATCTAAACCTGAACAGTAACCCCTACTACTCATGCACATAACCTTTTCCTAGCACTTCACATCTGCCTACCTGTTGGTATTAGAGATAGTATTGGAATTGGAACGTTGTGACCAGTAAGGTGATGTAACCAGGTATTATCCAGTCTGTGGATGGTGTCTCAGCCACGGTAAAAGGTAATGAGCAACATATTATACGTGTATCTCTGTGTGCCATTACTGTCTGTCTATCCGTTAGGTCATATTCAGAAAACAGACTAATACTGTTGATGTGGAGCCATGGCACGTGGCCAGAACATAATATCTGTAATGTCCAGCTCAGAATTATGATGAACCGTAATTGTGACTGCCCATGTTTAAATAAGACATGTCTTGCTGTACTATGCCAATTGCAGAAGACACAAGTCTGTGCAAGAAGAAATTCTGGATGATGAAGTTATCATACCATTGTCAAACACAGCAAAAGCCTTTTCTAAATTAACCCTGTCGATCTTGCGCAATCTCTAAGCAGCTTCCTGTTGAAATATTTTATACAGCTTGTTGTATATTCTGTACAGAAAGAGCTTTTGACATGGGTCCCGGGACCTAATTAAAAATCTCTGAGATCCATGTCACCAGAAAAAGGGGACAAGTGTTGCTTAACCTGGGAAAGTGTTGAGGTTTTTAGCCAATCTAGGCACAACTTCCCAACACTATATGACGTCACCACCCCTGTGTTTTCTGTTTGTACATATCGGTGACCAGGCTTTTTGATCCTAAACCCTTCAGTGTTGTCCAGGAACCTAGAATGACACCTATTTGTGTCTGTAGGCCAAACCAATTAGCCCTTCCAACTGGGGTCTAATGAATTGAAAGAACCATTACTTATCATGGTACCTAGTGTATCCTCACTGAAGTTTGTTAAGTGCTGCCAATTCTCGAAGCGTCAGAATGCGGGAATATGCGGTGTGTTCAAATCCTTCATCCTTGCTATACCAAGACATGAAGTTTGTTGCACTGTTTTAGTCAGGAAAATCATTTGATGTGGTATAAGGCACACTTGAAATAAGGCCTCAGTTCCCTGAACCTGCAAATCTTTTGTCCCCCAGACAGATTTTGTGTGTGTCTATGGTGTCCTTCCAATAGTCGAAATCCTGTATAGACAGTTGGGAAATAAAGGAAGCAAAGTATATCAGCTTGGTACCTGTAGCATATTTTCTTTGCAGGTGTAGATGCAGCCTATAATAATACGAGGCTGGGTCTGATGTTTCCAAACCTGAAAAATAAGAAAACTTTCATGCAAATATCTTTGAACTACCATTCGGTGGTGTTGGGCAGTGTTTCCATCGTGTGTAATTATAAACAGAGCGTGGGATACTGGCTTTGTGCAGAAAATGGTGTCCATAATGTTGGTTGCATAACATGTCTCCATAGTCACACATACCATCATACAATTCATCATTAGAAAATGCAGTCGATTGCTCTAGATCTGCAAGCAAATTGTGTACAGTTTCAATATCCCAATCATCAGAGAAAGTACTAGAGGTGATTATGTCATCTAAAGAAATTTTAAACACATAAGGAATTTGCAAAAGTTCAAGGTCCACACACATCAGGAACTGGAAGTGCTGTAATGTTCCCCAGAGACAGGTTCCTTTGTTCCCCGTGTGATGATGCACATGGTTTAAGAACCAAGTTCATGGATTGTACTGTGGAGCATCCATTCAGAAGTAGGAAAAAGACAGTCACCAAACTAATCCAGACTACCAGAAAAAGTAACCCTAATGCAATCCAGAGATGTAACCAGGGTGAGATGAAGTAAGTCTTTTTCAGCCAAAAGTAGAAAGGTATCTTGAAAGGGAAGGGTGGTGTTGGCAGCTCTGGTTCACTTGAATCCGATGAGAAGTCATCATAATGCACTAAGTAGCCAGACGCCGTCCGGTCTATTTTTGGCAGCTCAGCAGGCTTTGTGGAACTGGAAGATGACTCGATCCATGGTATATTCACATTGACTATAACTACAGAATGGTGGGGTGGGGTCCTAGGGAATTGCGTTTAAAGACCAGCAAGGATCACTTCCCCTGTACATAATCATAAACACTATACCACCTCAGGTCTATATATTTGGCACGTGGATGCTGTGTAGTGAAAAGGGTAAGTTACCTCAACAGAAGAAGTAGGGGGATTATCCCTTGAGGAGTAGAACCATCACTCACCCGTAGGTGACATGCTTCATCATATGGGTTCCTCCTCCCAGCAGGAAATCCTAGTCCTGCTGAGGGCTACAACTCCCTCACTACGAGGGAGGAGCTCAGGGATGTTTTTCAAATGATGTTCCCTAGTGTAACTAGGATGCTAGAATCTCATATGTGAAAGTGTGGTGTGGTGAGGGCGCAGCGCAAAAAAATGGAGGGAGAAGGTCTAATAGTGATCTAAAACTGCCTAGGAAGAGGCAAAAATGCTTTCTTTTTATTAAGTTGCTCTCACTTGCAGGGTTAAAATGCAGTGCGAGGAACAGTATAGATTTAAAACTGTTCACTAAATAAGGTCAACATGTTTCAGCCAAATGATCAAAAATACGTATTAGTGGCTTTATTCAGGACCACAAAGGTTATATTGAAAATCGCTGCTGCTACTCATAAATTAGTGCTAAAAATATAAAAAGTGAATAATATATATATACTACACCAGTAATCCTGCAAAGCTGTATCAGGATTTACTGGGATTATCTGTGAAGAGAGAGAACAAAACAAAAACAGCACACACAATCAGTTAGACGTGCTCAACTAATAGCATACTGTAATATATTTTATCATCAGTATAAATCAAGTAGGTATTGCTTAAAGATGCACTTACCCTCAAATGTAGGATAAGATACCTCACCTCTACCTGGCTACAGCTCAGGGAAGGAGGCCCGCTCTGGGGGAGAAATAAACATGCTTGATCACACCTATTCATTATTTATGGTGTGATTATTCAAAATTATAAGCAATTGTTCACAATATGTTCCAAGTTGAATGATAGTGTGGCATCAATGCAGAGGTTGGTGATATCAAAGGAATAGTATACAAATGGTTTTAAATTTAAATTTAAATTTAAAGACTGGAGTGTCTTTAGAGTTTCTTTAAAACATTCTGTCTACTGTGTATTGTGTTCTTGTATTCATCTAGCAATGTTTGCCTCTAAGAGGAACCATTCTAGTGTTACTCACTTGTAATAAAACGAAAAAGTTGTCTTTTATTTGAAACTGTGTCATCTTGGCCACAGAAAAATCACGCAGAGAGCCCTTGAGTATATTTAACGTGACAGAACCATGTAGAAAAATTCCTTAATAGGTTAACCAAATTCTAACAGGTTGGAAAAAGAGTAAGGATGTTTTAATCATTAGCAACTTGAGCACACTGAATAGCGATAGCTTAGAGTGCCTTACCTGTCTGTCGGTACCTCGTCTCGGAACTGAGCTGCCCCCGGAGGTACCGTACGGCTCACTCTTTATAGTGCGGTCGATTACCAAAGTTGCTTGAGGTGTCGGTGCTAGGTGCCCCTGCCGCTGCCTGCAAGACCTGCTGAAAATGACATCACGCACATGCTCAGGTCATCAGACAGAAATCTCTTATTTACTGCGCATGCGCGTCGTTGAAGACACTTTACCCGACCCGGTACAGCAGATTCTCTTTCAAAAATGTGTATATAGTCTGCATATTATTCCGCAGAAGTCCCCTTAGTGTGTGCCAGCCTAGTAGCAAGGAAACAAGTATTTCACATGAAAATAGTGATTATTTAAGAATGCTAGCCTCGCCCCTCTACTTACGCGCTTGAGACGTGATGCGCCTGCGCCAAAACTGAGACGCTGCTCAGCAAAGAGCGAGGTATACTGGTCTTTCTCACATATGTTAATAGACTATCACCAATCACCCAATAGGCATATTCTTCATAAATACCATTCTCCATCATTACAAGGAAAGGAGAGATTGTATAGTATCATTTTTCAAGGAAATTGGCAAGGCTTTCGTTCCAAAATAAAATAGGAACAATAGACAATTTAGGATCAATATTAATTCTCAAACACTTTCTTGGTTGGATGTTATTTCAAATATTTAGGAACAAGGAGAAATTTATTTTAGAGACAAGGAGACATTTTAAATAGGTGCATGGCCCCAGTGACACCCTAGTTATGTGACCAGCCTGATGGTCCAACTAAATATACAGTAGGCCACTCATCAGGGTAAAACATAAGCATTTAAGGCAATACCTAGTTTTGTAGAACCCTGTGGAGCAACTAAACACAGCGTTTCTATGAGTGTCTAATGTGTCACTTATAGGAGTAGGTTTCAGCTTAAGGAACAGTATACACCTGCTGGGTGAGGATTCATAATCTAAAGTAGAGAATCGGTTATATACGTTGGGAGTTTCGATATTAGTGTCATTCTCATACACTGCTATATCCTGAATGTAGAGTATATGTATAGTAACATTAGTTAATGTACAGATAACCAAGGTATCTCGTCATTCAACACAATGGTATCACTTTTTAGTTTAAACACACAGCGCTGTTCTGGATTAAACACACATTTTGAAATGTCTGAGATGTGGGATGGTATCCATGGTTGTTCTAACACCACCCATCTTAAGTCTGTTTCTGTTTGTTGCTTGTCAAGAAAGTGATTCGTCAACTTTGTTGCTCGCTTTTTGCGCTTGATGATGCTCTTGTGTTCTGAGATTCTTGTTTTAATTTTGTGTGATGTCATCACGACATAACACAACTTACACGGGCACCAAATCAAATAGATGAGTTTCTCACTATTGCAATTTGTATGCTTTTGGAGTATCCATGGTCTTGTTATACCTATGTCTATTTCAGTTGTTTTTTCAGTTTGTGGACATACTGTGCATGTGCCACATGGAAAGTGACCCCTCACTTGGGGTAGGTCCCATAGAGGAGCAGGCCCATCATTCTTCTTTTTCTCATTGGTCGAGTGTGTACCAACCTATCTCTTATGTTAGCGCTTTTGTAGGCAACCATAGGCAAAGGGAGCTTTTCATTTGCTAAATTCAATATCTTCCAGTGACGATTGGTACTTTTCTTGATGAGGTTTGAGTAACTAGAGAAAGTATTGACAAAGGTCAATCTGGAGTTCTTCTCCTTTGATATCTGAATTTCTATCAGAGCTTCTCGGTTGTTGTTGGCCGCTCTCTTGCGTGAAGTGCGTATTGTGGATATGGGATCATTTTTTATCTTCAGATCCGTCGTCAGATGTCTTGCATGTGCATGATATTTTTCTTTTGTTGTACAATTACGCCGTTTTCTGAGAAATTGCCCAAAGGGTAAACTTTTCCCGGATGTCTCCAGATAAAATGTGAGTAGGGTTCTCCGAGAAAGTTAATACGTGCGGACATTTCATTGCCAAAACCTAAAAGTGACCTTCTATCAAAATGGAATATGAGACCAATACTGGGCCACCATAAATGTGGAAATTGCGTGGCTTGTAACAGTACTATTGAAAGGACTGAGTTTAACCTTAATGTGGTAAAATGGAAACATTATGATTTTACCAATTGCAAAACTAAAAATGTAATTTACGCAGCACTATGCCCCTGCCCAAAGATGTACATTGGGAAAACATCACAACAGGCAAACATTAGAATTATGCAACATAGGTCACGTCTCAAAAAAAAGGTGTTGACTGCACCCATGGTTGAGCATTTCATTGAAAAGTCCCACTCTGAAAATGATTTTCAATGGACCATTGTTGCCTCAATAAATGCGGCTAAAAGACAAATTGATTTAAAAAGTGTACTACTACAGAAAGAAGCATACTTAATAATGAAATGTAATAGTATAGCTTCAGGTTTGAACAGTATGAGTGAACTTAATCGAATATGAAACTTCAAACATCATAATGCATCTCTGTAGTTGACAAGAGAAGGTGAACTATGATTGGTCAATCCGGCTGGAAAGACCACCTAATATTTACATAGTAAGTGGAAAGCGCAAAATGGCTGCCACAATTGAAGAAATCCTGCCACGAAGAGCTAAATGAGAAAGAATTGTGAGTACCTGGCTTAAAAGCCTGAAAACTTCTTAGCGTTTCGAAATATCGCCATAAATAACAAGTGACAAGGAAACTAACTCGTACACCTTGTTGTAGGGTAATGCGAGCGTGAGAGGACAATGCGGTAAACTGAAAGCGGCGACTCACAGCTTCAGCAGATTCAAGAGGTAGATATGAGCTACAATGTTACTGCGTAGTGAAATAATGTTGCAAATCCCGCGGTTTACTAAAACTTCCCCCGTTTTCTGTAGAAACAAAGTGTCAGCTACCAGGAAAAGATTAAAAAGACGGGCACAAGCTTGTTGTAACCAGGTGCCTAGAAATCTCCATACTTTCTTTCAATATCGGCAAAAAGTTGTGTCAAACGCATTTTGAATAAATAGAAAATAAATGTGTTGTTTACAGGAATAAGCCGAGCCATAGAACGTCGGACTGTATACATTAGGAAATAAAGAGATATGAGGTAATGATTGATAATCGCGGCTGTGATTTTTAGTCTGCTTCATGACCAGAGCTAAAATTTTGTTAATTCCTTTACAATATCAGAAATTACAAGAAAGAATAATTTTTCTTAATGGCGCAAAGAAGCACGCTATGGTTACATCTTAAGAACCAGTAACCTCATGACTGAGGTAAAAATCACATAGTGACAAGTGTATAGTGGAGAAACAAATATATTGGGAGATAACGTTTAAAAAAAAACCTGTTTATGTCACAACTTCTTTACAGAATAAAAGAATAAATGCCCTGATGAGAGCCCTGTAAAGGAATACCAGGACTTGAAACGCTCGGCATATCCCTTAAAGCATTGAGGAATGGTAGTTTAATTCCACTTTGTAAAATAAGGACGGAAATCTTTCACAATTGAATAATAGTGATGTTTACTTGGGTCTAAAAATCAAAAGGACACCAAAAAGCAGATATCAGAATATAATTTGGAACTAGGGCAATTAAATCGAAAAATTGCTGCTATTGTTTATTCAAATTTTTTGAATTGTTTATTCAATTTTTTTTTAATTTGATATATTTTCTTGTGATATTGTTTTTGTAAAGCACAAAAATCGTTTTCATTAACACTGTCTTGTATAGTATGACTAATTGTAGATGTGAAATTTCTTTTATGAAGTGCAACTATGAAGTGACAATGTTTTCATTTTCTATGTGGTAATGATTGAAAAATGATCCTCTAAAATATGAAATAAAAAGGTATAAATAAATATACCAGGATTGATATAAAAAAGAGGAGTTAATCCTTTAAGCTACAAAATTGCGTATGCTTGAAAAATCCAAGGTATAGGCTCATGCCTAGTTGCTTTAGAATTTAATGGCCCTGCCTATCCCTTGTCCCATTGGGTCTAACTCCCCTTGTTCTCTGAAACTTTCGAATTGCATTTTAAGAATTGGAATTTCAATTCTACATTCCCAATAAGTTGAGTTTTTAAATTGTGATTCTAGAGACCACAAATTTGGGCGTCCAATTTCTTCCCAATTGGAAATTGCCCTTATAAGATATAATGAGGCAGTCCCAATGTTATCCTCTGGGAGAGATAGGGCTTGCAGTAGTGAAACATGAATTTTAAAGTATTTCACTACCAGGACTTGTAAAATCTAAAAGTACATGTCTTACTTTGTATATGCACTACACCTCACCCATGGGCTGTCCAGGGCCTACCTTAGGGTTGACCTATGTGCAGTGGCAGACGTGAAACATGTTTAAAGGGCTAACTAAGTGGGTGGTACAATCAGTGCTTTTGATCGACAGGCTCTGGGCTCATGTAGTGCACTTACTCTTGATTTATAGGTAAATCAAATATGCCAAATAGAGATAAACCAATGTTACCATGTGTTAATCAAAGTGCACTTGCACTTTATCACTGGGTAGCAGTGGTAAAGTGCCTAAATTCCTAACAATTGTGAAAATGAAGTCAGCAGAAACAGTAAAAAAATGTAGGTCAGAAGGCAAAATGTCTGGGATAACATGCCAAGGATTCCAGACCCAGCAGAAAGAACTCAAGGTTGTCTGAAACAAGCAACTACCGGTCTAAGAATAGTGAGACAAGGATTGACAAGAAAGACAATGTGCCTGGGTCATTCACAGAACAAAAGGAAAATAATCCCATCAGCCCACTGTAGTGGCTATTCTCATCATCTGGGATTATCTCTTGGTTGCAACACTAATACAACCAAAAGTGCTAGAAGTAAAACTAAGCTTGGTTCAAACCCCAGTGATTGGTAGAGCCAAAACTTTGTTACTTCCGAAAGTCGTGCTGATGATTTGCAGTGCAAAAGGGTGAAAGTAGAAAACGTGCAAATATTAAAATTGACTACAAGGACACAAAATATATTTAATAGACGCTATCCAAGTGTCAAGTCTAAAAACAGTGCGTGGAGAGTCTGAAAAAATAACTGTTGATAAGTGGTAGGTCTACATGTTTCAGCCTCAAGGATAATCTATATCCAGGCTCTCGTCAGGACAAATATATTATAACGCTACTGCAAAATTACAATGCAAAACTGTGCAAAAGGAAGATGAAAAACAAAGAATTAATGGTTGGTACGATACAGCCTACCATCACCTGTGTATCCCGGCAAAATCACAGTATTCTTGGATTCATTCCTAGAGAAAAAAAATTCATAAATCATATTTAGTGGCCCAGTACACAAAGTAAAACCTGCCATCCAATATCCCATATTTTTATGAAAAATTCAAAGCAATGGCGATTTCGTCCAATATCACACTTCACAAGTTTATAATTGGATTAGAAAAGTAATTTAACTCACCCAGCTCTATGTGGAAGTACTCCTCACCTCACCTGGCATCGGCTCAGAGAATGAGGCCCCCTCTATATAATGGGTAAACACGAAAAATCACCAACAGAGTATAATCCCTGCAAGTTAGTTTCCCATCTTATCCATAAAAACTCTGCCATATTCAAACAACGAAAAACCATAGCCCTATCCACAGGTCCCTCTTATTCAATTGGAGATAGAGGACAAATTCCTAAACTGAGAGGCACATAATAGTATCTTCCATGCAGCTTCCATTTCAATATGTAACTAAAAATAATTAATTAGACGGAGAAAACACCTTGTAACACTCTTCCTCTAATATAGTGGTTGTTACATTCTTTGACACATTCAACAACTATACCTCGCAACGCGCGTCAAAGTCTCATTTGTCTCTGTATTTTTTGAATAACCACTAGTCCGATATACCTGGCCAAGCATATCCTTGTGATCACAGAGCCCAACTAAATCCTAAGGCTGCAAACTGAGGAAAACAAAGGCAAAAATAGAATCGTCATACTGCCCGCTCCCTACCTGTCCGTCGGTACCCTGAGCTGTACTGAGCTGAAGGGGAGGTAACCGAACGGACAGGTTAGTGTCTCTTAAATAACACTTACTGAGTCAGATCATTGGCTCACCATGATTGTATGCGTTTGCGCTCATAACGGCGGCCATATCCAAAGCAGCCGAGTAAACAGCTAGAGAGTACCCGCATCTGTGATGCACTTCCGGATTGGTGCTGAGCATGTGACTCTTATGTAAAGCGCGTTGTAGTTTAAAAGCGGGTGGTGCCTGGGAAAGTTAGTTCACTTTTCGGTTAGCCACAAACACTAAATGTATATTCACAAAACTAATAGAGCTTCAAACCTAAGAAATTTAAAAGAGGTATGTTCCTCATTTTAGGACTGTGGTTACATAGAAGCCTCGTTGTGTATTCCTGATCGGGCCTATGTGATTTTGTTTATTAATTAACCCGATCCTAGTGTGTTAATGTAACCTCAAACTATTCTTGTAGAAAGAAAAGGGAAAGCCTGTTAGTATTCCTAAAGATATTTCTAAGAAACAAGATGCAGCCTAAATTGTTCCCCTGGGGATAACAGCATTTCTAAGGAACAATGAACTTATAAAAGTGGTAAGGCATCCTTACTATTAGAATCAGCAAGTAGCAAACAGGTTAAACAAAGTGGCTGAAAGAACTCCTCTTGATGTCTTAATGACAGGCATGACTCCCAATAATATTTAAAAGTTGGGGAAAAGGGGAGAAAAGAGAATTCATAGTGTGACCCACAGAATATCATCGTTCAGCCCTTGGCTGACATATCTGAGCTTAAAAATCCATTTTTGTTCCTTGACAAATAGGAATTTAGCAACATCACTAACATGAGATGGAATAAATGGTTGTTCAAGTACAATCCACTGCATGTCCTCTGGCTTGTGTTTTAAACTAAGGAAGTGATTTGTCATATGTGTAGACTGTTTGTTGCACCTGATTGTGCTCTTGTGCTCATTAATAAGCAGTTCAACCTTGCGTGTCGACATGCCGATATATCTCAAAGAGCATGGACACGTGATCATATAGAGCACCCTTTTGCTGTTGCAGTTGGTGTGTAGAAATTCTTTAAAACCCAAGGTCTGCCAGTTCCAATGTCTAAAGTTTTTCTTTTCTGAGTTTGATGGCATGCTGTACAAGTCCCACAAGGGAAATGACCTTGGACCGAGGGAAGATCCCATAGCGTACCCACCGAGTCTGGAGCTGTAGCTTTTGGTCTCGTATGGACCAAACTGTCACGCAAACTTACTCCTCTCTTAAATGAAAAAAGAGGAGCAGGGATGGTTTTATTTGCCACATTCAAAATCTTCCAATGCCTGCGTGCTGATCTCTGTATTTGATTTGATAATACACTAAATGTATTTACAAAGGTCAATCTCTCCAGTGGTTGTTTTGCCATTGGTATTTCAAGAAGAGAATCCCGGTTGTCATTGGAAGTGACGGTCCCTCAATTGTGTTGACAGGGCCTTGGCATGTTGTTCAAAATCCCTTTTATCAGAACAGTTTCTACATATCCGTAAAAACTGGCCTACTGACAGATTCTCCCGTAGAGCCTTCGGATGATGGCTCTCAAAGGTTTGTAATGAGTCTTTTGCCATAGGCTTTCTGTACAGTTCACTGCCATGTGTACCTTCTGATGGAAAGATGAGAATATCTAGAAAGGGCAGACTCTCCTTACTGTATTCCACCATGAAATTCAAATACCTTTTCTTGCTGTTAAGCCAGGCATGAAACTCAGGAATAGTGGCGGCTGTCCCTCGCCAGACGACCAATATGTCATCAATATATCTTTTCCACAGCAAAACCCGATGTTGAAATGGATTGCTGTGGTCAAGAATACACTCTTGTTCAAACAAATGAACATAGAGATTGGCCAGACTGGGCACAAAAATGCTGCCCATTGATGTTTTGGAGATTTGTAAGAAGATTGTCTCCTCAAATCTAAAAAATGGTTTAGTCATCGCCAATCTGGCACACTCCATGATGAAGTGTGATGCTGTTGAGGTCACGGGCATCCAAAAGGCCTCTTCTTGCCTCGAGAGTCTCCTCTTCTGGGATACATGTATATAAAGATTCGACATCAAAACTGACCAAATAATCATTTCTGATATCAAAATCAATGTCTGGTAATAGTCTTAGAACATCTTTAGTGCCCTGGAGGTAGGTAGGCATTTCTTTTACAAATGGCCTCAAAAAATGATCAACAAAAGTAGATAATTGGTTCCAACAAGGAACCAATCCCCGAAATAATGGGGAGCCACGTGGCGGTCTTTGGATTTTATGAATCTTAGGTAAGACGTAAAAGTATGGCATGACTGGATGACTCGTAATCAAAAACTTGGCCTTATGTGCTGTGATCCAGCCTTCTGCTTTCACTTCTTCTATGAGATTCCCTAATTCTGTGGCTAATCTAGATGTAGGATCTGCCGTCAATGGTCGATTCGCTTTGTCATCACTGAGCTGTCTGAGACATTCTGTGCGGTAAGTGTCTGTATCGAGAATCACTGTGGCAACCCCTTTGTCAGCTGGTTTAATTGTTATCAGGCTGTCATTAGCCAGAGTCTTCAGAGCTTGCCTTGTCGATAGATTCTGATAAGTATGATGTTAGGAGTCACAAAGGGCCATGACATCATGAGTGACTGCTTTTTCGAAAACAACTACTTGATCTGGCACTGGCGTGAACTAAGATTAACTATTTGATCATCACGTCCGAGCTCGGTCGTGCCTGCTGTTGTTGACCTCTCCTGCTGCGAGTGTTGGGAAAGGATGGTTCTGTTTCCCAATGTACCTGGGCCATATGCAATTCAGTCTAACCCTGTGCCTCATGGGAACAGTCCAGCCCGAACTGCCAAGCCATGTCTTCCCTGGACCGGAAACAAGTATCCCGGTACCGGTTTCGGGTTCATATCATAACCCTCATTAGCCAGGCTATCTTGAATCCAGTGGCAGAGTGAGCAGGGGACTCACGTCTGAGCATACCCTGCCAACTTAGGGCGATCAAAGCGATACAAAAGGGATGATGGACAGAGCGTTTGAGCAAATCAAACACTCACCCCCAGTTAACTGATCTGGGTTTAATCCATCACCATTCTTTATCTCACTCCGCCACCTCAGTTCAGACATGGCCATATGCAAATCAGTCTGACATTTTGCCTCATGGGAACACTCCAGCCCGAACTGCCAAGCCATGTCTTCCCTGGACCGGAAACAAGTATCCTGGGACCGTTTCGGGTTCATAACCCTTATCAGCCGGGCTATCTTGAATCCAGTGGCAAAGTGAGCAGGGAACCCACGCCTGAGCATACCCTGCCAACTTAGGACAAACAAAGCGATACAAAAGGGGATGATGGACGGAGCGTTTGAGCAAATCAAACACTCACCTCCAGTCAACTGATCTGGGTTTAATCCATCACTATTCTTTAGCTGTTGTTTTTGCATGCGTCACCCCGAGTGGGACGGATATGCTCAGACATGAGTCCCGTGCTCTCCATGCCACTGGAGTCAAGATATACTGACTGAAGACGGCTGATAGCCAGAAACCGGTCCTAGGATGCTTGTTACCAGTCCAGGGAGGACCTGGCTTGGCAGTTCGGGCTGGACTGGTCTCATGGGGCACAGGGTCAAGACTGATTTGCATATGGCTGGGTTCAAACTGGGAAGGCATGGGGAGAAAAAAAACGATGGATTTAGGCCCAGATCCCTGTACTGGGTTGAATGTATGACATTGTTCTGCATTCTGTCCATCAACTCTTGTTTTTGCATTTGTCACCGGGAGTGGGACGGGTATGCTCAGACGTGATTCCTGTGCTCTCCATGCCACTGGAGTCAAGCTATGCTGGCTGAAGACGGATGATAGCCAGAAACCGGTCCTAGGATGCTTGTTTCCAGTCCAGGGAGGACCTGGCTTGGCAGTTCAGGATGGACTGTTCCCATGGGGCACAGGGTCAAGACTGATTTGCATATGGCTGGGTTCAAACTAGAAAGGCATGGTGAGCAAAAAAACAATGGGTTTAGGCCCAGATCTCTATACTAGGTTGAACGTATGACATTGTTCTGCATTCTGTCCATCAACTGCTGTTTTTGCATTTGTCACCCCGAGTGGGACGGGAATGCTCAGACGTAAGTCCTGTGCTCTCCATGCCACTGGAGTCAAGCTATCCTGGCTGAAGACGGTTGATAGCCAGAAACCAATCCTAGGATGCATGTTTCCAGTCCAGGGAAGACCTGGCTTGGCAGTTCGGGCTGGACTGTTCCCATGGGGCGCAGGGTCAAGACTGATTTGCATATGGCTGGGTTCAAATTGGAAAGGCATGGTGAGCAACAAAACGATGGATGTAGGCCCAGATCTCTGTACTGGGTTGAATGTATTCTGTCCAGCAACTGTTGTTTTTGCATTCCTCTAGGATCACAGCACTGAGCACCACCTGTTTTTGTGGCACACAGTCAGTGTACCTCCTAAAGGCCTCTTTGCGTCCATATCCATAGCACAGTATAGCCGAAGAGGCAAATTATCTCCCTCATTTGCATGGGCCATGTCCCATAAGATGAGGAAAAGCCACCTTAAAACAGCACAGGCATTAACAATGTGCAAGCAATATTATCATTACAGAAGTGGTCACACAAGCGCCTGCAGTCCCTTCTGTAATACAACATTTCTTTGAGGTGCAGAAAAAAGGATGCACAACCACTTTAAGCCTCGGGACAATGTCTACCATGCAGCCCCTGGTAGCCACAATTCCACAGTAGTATTCTTAACTTGGGAAACTTTTCAAAGGAGCAGTCATCACCCCAGGCCACTCAAGGTTGATGCTCTTCTATATGTAATTAGCAATGCATGATGACACCCAAATCCGTCCTATGTTCATGAGTATATTTCAATGTGATATTTTTTCTATGCTTGGAGTGTCTTGGCAGGATTGACTCCACTTTTGCAGTTACATTCCCATTTTCCCTGGCGGATAACCAAACTGATGTTTATGCATCATAAGCTTCACTAAGCTTCCCATAGTTCAGCTCTTGTGATATATTGAATATCTCCTAGGCATCTAGTTTCTGCCATTTTATTAATATTCCTATTGCAAGAAAATCATGAATTGTCTCCAAAGCTTTATCATTTACAATGCCAAAGTAGTACTTTGTTAAAATGCATATATGTTTCCTTTCAAACAGACATGAATGTGAATTATCTTGGAACATCATCTCTGATGTCTTTTGACTCCTTTCCTAATTTATCTCCCCCTCTAGTCTGATATCCATCATCAATAGTGAATTGGAGAAAATTATTTTAAATTATGTATCTTCATTGTTAGAAAATGCCTCTTTTTGGTGATCACCACAATTGTTGCTGGAACAATGGCTTGTGCCTTTTGGAAGGAAGACCTGGGTGTGAGATGTATGATTCATCCTCTCTAAGGAAGGGAATTTGGGTAGGGTTAAGTAACTGTGTTAATTAAGAGGTATTGGGGTAAGACTTGCCCATTCATGGCTAAATGTAAAGCGAGATTTGGAAGAGAGACCTTTTGATACCAGAGCACAGTATTTCCATTCTGGCACCATGCCAGTGTGAGGAGGATCTGGACATGGATCCAGTTTTGTGTGGTTCAGGAGAAGGGAGCTGCTTATATTTCTAGAACATCCCTTGCTAGGCCCCTAGCCTTCTCTGGAGGCAGAAGGGTCTGCCATGTTGCAGTTAAATTAGAATAGTGAACTGTGGGATATTTTGTAGCAAGGCAAACAGGACATGCTGCAAAGGCGGGAAGGTTTGCCCTTGATAACTTTTTGTCCATTGGTTAGGTCTAGTGGTCCCTACCACCCATTTGCTAGTGCTTTCTACAAAACTGGCACCTCACCCACAGTTTATCAGAACACATCTGACCTGCATAAGAACAAAAGAGAACTGGACCTGCTGATTGGTTGGACCTACGGCTCCCGGCCAGGTCTGTGGCAGGGGTGGAGAATTGCCAATATAAAGCCAACCTTTATGGGTGGAAGATCACTTTGCAATTTAGTTGACACACAATTTGTTCTTGCACTCTCGTTCACGTAACTTTTTCGCTTCTGGGTTCACACCACGTCGCGGTTGGTGTCTCCCGCGGGCTGCAGTTCGGCAGTCCTCTTTGATCTTGCTCAGCGTTCTCCTCCGCTTCTTCTCCTCTCTGAATCATGGCACTGGAGCTACATGCAAAACAGAAACGACAAGACCATTTAAAGGATCCCAAATCTATAAAGCGGTAATGCACTTTTCATCCAGACATTTTTAACTATGAGTCATATGCCTATACTTATCTGATGTGTTCTTCTGGCTATTGGAGATTCTGTTCTTTCCATTGTTCTGGTGATATAAGAGAAAGACAAGATATTGTTTAGTACACAGTTTCTACTTTAATAAGAAACATATACTTAAAAGGACAAACAGGCCCTACACCTTTTTGTGTTAGTTTTTGTTTTGTTGTTAGAGAGATAACATAGGAATTCATTGTATACACTATTCCAAGATTTGTAATGTCTGCATTCTTGAGCCTTACTTTATCGCTGATTACAGAAAGCTTTTAAGTATGTTTGTACCCTCCTGATTTTCTATGTAACACAATATTTAAAATGTGTTATCCCTCAAAACTTATGCTTTCTATTTCTGTTTCATAGATTGTATATCACTCCTGTGTATGCAGTATCTTACCTAAGTTACAGAAGAAGGGATTGTTACAGGTATTACTATACCGTTATATAGATGAATGAATCCCTGTTAGCTCTGTTTTATAATTCATGTAGGCTCAACACATACACTGATGTCCCCATTTTCTTCTTTATACACGTGAGTCAAATAGGGCCTTACTTATGAGGCCCCTTGTGCAACGGGAACGTCACTTTTTGTGAGGTTCCGTGGCACATAATCCTGCTCCATATTTACATGGAAGCACCAAGCCACTTTTTTGGCTTTATGTTGCCTCTTAAATATGGCACCCTTTAACACAGTTTAAGCATTCAAGGAGCGTGCAATGGGTGTCGCTGGGGGAGTTCCCAGAAACATCCATGGCTTTTTGAGACTGCCCCACATGTATGAGACATCGTAAATCTGAGGCAGCGCCATAAAAGAACGCCTCCCCGGGGGAGGAGTAAGGGAGGCACAATGAGGAGAAATATCTTTATTTCTCCTTGTTTTTCCTTTTTCTATGTGTGCTGCATTTTGCAGCACACATAAAAAGAGGAAAAAGCCTCTTCTGATTGTTTCTGTGCAGGAAGGTTTACCTTCCTGCACAGAAATAATCATCCCCGCAACACAGGCACCCTTGCACCCTGGGGCAAAGGTGCTTGCATTGGCGCAGGGGAAAAGGACAGGGATGTGCCATATCTGATAGATACGGCGCATTCCTGCCTTTTTCTTTTACCATAGGGCAGCGCAGCAGGAAGGCCTGCGGCACTGCCCTATGGTAAAATCTCATAAATTAGACTCCCTTAGAGACTTCCTGGGCACCACACATCTCCCTGCACTGACTTCGTGGGACCTTGTGTTTTTCACTTCCCTTCACCTCTTCCCCATTTCACCTCGACTAGCTTTGACATGGTTGGACTGTCTTGTGGTAGGAGGAATTTGAGACCTTGCTTCAGTTTCTTCCTATTGCTGCTGCAGAAATATAGGTGAGAAGTGACCTCCTATATGGCTACAGGGATGCAACTAGATGCAAATGGCCTGGACTGGGCCATCCTGGCAGCCTCTACTGGAGTGCACCCTGCTCCCTAAGTGCTGTCCCTTAGGTACTAGTATCCTTAGAAGAGGCCAAGCTACTCTAGAAACTTTGAAGAGCTAGGATTTAGAAAATGTTTGTGTGTCCAAAACCTCCAGAGCTTCAGCGGGATGTCGACGTAAAGATGTCCAATTTCAAAACCAGAAATATCTGGCTTGCTCAGCTGCAGGATTTTGAGCTTTAAAAAAAGTGACTATGTCCAAAGTATGACATCCTGAACAGGAAAAGGCATGAAAGTATTGCCTAACAATAGGGCATTGGTGGCTGCAAAAATGTGACTGTTCCTATTCAGAATGTTACCCACCAAAACCAGCAGCTTCAGTGGGACCTTGTTGATTTATTAGTCAACTTCTAGAGGACTTCACTGGATGCAGACTTCAACCTTGGCATGCAGGAGAATGTCAACTTTAATGTCATTGTCTAACTCAAAAGGTAAGATTATTAGCAGGGGCAAGCTGCCTGTTGCATCTGACCGCTGCACCATTGCGATCAGCCTGAGATTGCGCCCAAGCCCCGTTCAACATGAATAGTGATTTCTGACTGTTGCTTTGCATTTCCTTGGTGCTTTTTGCCATACAACTTTGAAAATTCATATCTCCACCTCCCTTATTTGATTGTAATCTTTTTGGGCTCATTTTTCGAATGAGATTATTCTAAATCTTTATAAATCAGTTGTAGGACATCTCCTGTGTTCTGTTTGGATGTTTTAACAGTTTTGGCACTGCGAAATACTTTATGCTCTTTTCCTTAACGTAAGCCTGTCTTCTTTGTGCTATAGCTACTACAGGTTGGCCATACGTTTATTTATTGAATTTGTGTTTGGGACCTGACAAGATTTAGCACTTATGAATTGGGAAGGACTCACATCCTACCCAATTAGTAACCCATTTTCATACAATCTTAAGTAACAGTCTACTCCAAGGGAGTAACATAAGTCTAGTTTGATGCTGTTCCATCTCTATTACTATCCCCCGTCCACCTTATCTCCCTACCCTCAACACAGCCACTGTCCTCCTCTAAGGAACTTCTCTTATCACCTCTTCTTCCCCACAGTGGAAAAAGTTTCACCTCTTACTGCCTCCAACCCATCTCAGCATCCCTGCCCACTTGAGATAAACTCCTTCGGACTGTGTATACTCTATAGTCTAACGGACTTCACACAGATTACATCAGTGGTCTCACCGACAACTTGAAATAACAGCTCCAAGCCAAACCCCCATTACCACTAAAAGGCTATGTAATCAGGGAATATTGCATTTTACAAAAATAACTTGTAACACAGAGATTTTCATCTCTTCATTCATACCCTTGTTTTAAAGTGGTATATTTGCTCTTCTTCATATTCACTCGCTTCATTCTACCAAATATTTGTGTTAGATCATGTGCTTCGTGAATCCCAGGTAACTGTGAAATCTCAGACTTTGTTGGACTGGTTTAATTTACTCTTAGAGCTCTAAAGGCAACAGTCCATGTTAATTCGAAGGTGTTTGAAGGATCACCTGTTATTACAGTATGTTGAGATTTACATGATTAATTCCCATTTAACCAACCAGTTAAATTTTAAATGTTTCCGGTGATTTATAAAGTCTGCAGAGCAAGAAGAACTTGCAACTTTCAAGATATAGGATGGTTGAAACCGCAAACAGCCCTGTTGCTCCTTCAGTTAACTGGAATTCTTCTCCTTCTTCCCAGGAGGTTGTTACTGCACTTCTTTTTAAAAGATCTCTAAAGCCCTGACTCCGGTTTTTGTTTACAGTTTGGCTCTGTTGACCTTGAAAAATGACATTTTTTTCAGATTAATGTTTTGTTGTTATACAATATATTGTTCACTCTTACTTCTTGTATGCCCCGTAAAACGTCCCAAAGAAGTAGGGTTTAGTTTGATTTATAAAAAAAATAAAATCGTTTCCAAAAAGTAAATACATTAATCTTAACATCAATGTTAAACTATTTAGACTTATTTTCCCTTTTCACAAAGGCATTGCGTATGATGCAGTAGAGCTCGTCTAGCAGTATTTTACATACCCTTACACACATTTGTGATATAGCCCCACCTAATATGGGAACAAAAGAAGAATATTTAGGGAGTATTTATAAATAATTATCACACAAAGAAGGGACTGTTCCCATTTGGACGTGTCATGTTCCTTAATTCTAAAAATATAAATTCAAGATACTTTGGCTCAGACCAGTTGACTTTTCTTCTTGGAACCAATTACACACCTGCACGTTTGGCACACAATATCCACTCGATATGTGTTGTAATTTCTCTCTTACTTCTACGTGTTTAATGTTATAATAATATTCTTTAGTGCACACAACACAACGCTGTACAGGCGTCCGTGCAGTAAGTTAATAGACTGAGAAATTAGGATGCAACCTAAATTAATTCTAAGCTCGTGTTTACTGCTGACAACACTTCTGAAAAGGGTGGCTACAGAAATCTGGTATATTAATAGCCGGTTCTACTGAGACAGAAAATTACATTAATTTCTTCATTTCCAAATGAGTAGACACACTTTTAAATGGTGCCTACCGATTATGTACAGACAATATGCATGTTAATTCACTGATTTTAACAAGCTTTTTGGAAACATGATTATCTTTGTCAGTGCATGATTTGTTTTTCATCGTTGTTGCAAAACGTTATTGTTGATGAAACTACAGGACCCTCACTAATCAAAAGAGAAAAAATTGACAAAAAGCAAAAATATTTTGTTATTCTCAAAAATCACACATTGCAGTAATAGTCTCAAGCACTGAAAGGAACTACTTTGGGTGTGGATGTGCTCCATTTGAAAGTGCACAATGCCTTAACTCAGTCTTTTTGGCCATTGGTCGAAGTGGACTGGCCCCTTTATGAAGCTGGATGCTGGACTGGGAGGAAGAAAAATGTGCATGGCATAATTCAGACCAGTGGATGAATCGATCTGGCTGAAAGGTCCCTATAATCATTATGACGGCAGTCAGCCGAGCGGCCAACCGCCTTAGCTGTAGGATGGATACCACCAGACATGTAGTTGGCGGCTCCACCCACCATATTACAAACTGATCGCCGTCAAGGCAGTCAAAAGCATGCAGTTTACTATTGAGGCTTGTGCTGCAGCCTGGAATCACAAGCCACAGTAGTAAAATGCATGTCTACAACCATCCATGCCTGGCACACGGAGCATGGATGTTTGGGGGGGGGCACCACATGAGCTCCCATGGCCTCATAGCGGAGGCCCACGGGGGCCCTGTTGGGGGCCCCACAAGTCCATTTCCATCTACCTTTACATGGCGGTGAGACCACCATGCAAAGCCTGAGGGTAAGGGACATCCTAATCCTTACAGTAGTGCCTCCAAGACACTGCCTCCATTGTAGAGATTAGGCTACGACCGCCAACCCAATGGGCTCCTTGAGCCTCCTTGAGGCAGTGGTCTATTCCCCCCATCTAAATTGCTCTGACTGCTGGTACCTTAATTCAGCGGTCGGACTGATACACTGGATGTCGGGTAGACCGACACCGTCTGTCAGTGGTGAACCACCTGTCATCTTCACCCTGAGTATGAAGAGCTAATTTGGGATACTTGAAATACACATTTAAGCATTCTTGCTTCAGATATGATGAAGGCCTTAGTCATATGAAGTTGATACGGATCATGATGAAATTAATAACAACAATTTATTTTTCATACAGAGCTACAAACCACACTTCTGCAATTTCCCGTCCTGTAAGCAACATATTTTACTATTACCCAGTTTATGGAACTCAGTTTACCCACCTCACAAGGATGGAACATCAAGATCCATTATTTGTTGGTTTAAAATTATTGGTGCAAGGGAGAAATTCAATACAATTAGCCTAGTATCCTCTTTATTGTTTTACCAATTAATGATTATGAGAATCTGAAACTGAAAAAGCGTTCTATTGTTCAGAAAATACACATTTCAGTTATGCTAAATAAATAAATTTCGAAAAACATGAACAGAACTAGCATAGTTAAGGAAATTTCACACAATTGCTTTCAATCAAAAATTAATGCAAACAGACAAACTGCCATCGTTCAATACTACATTGATTTTGTTTTCTGAAACCATTTGTAAAAGAGACTCTTGCAGAAGTGAGGGCCTTCATCTAGTCCATTTATTTAAAGGAGTGGATTCTGATCCCGTGATATCAAGGTTTTATATATGAGCATTCTTGTGTTCAGACAAAATATCCAAAAATAATATTGAGGAGCAGAAATATCGAGTTTCAATATCAGTGATTCATAAATATTGTGTGCAAAAAGATAGTTGACAAGAATATCGATTTTTTTTTCCAAGACCTTTATTGTACAGTCTTACCATGACACAGCATTCAGCCTACAACCCTCAGGGCCGGCTGCGTTATTCACAATTACCTTTCAACACTTTCAAAGTAACACAGCCCTAAAGCCGACATCCCTGGGGTCCGGCGGAGCGGCAGAACAAGGTGTACATAGATCCATCAAGTCGTGGTTCGGATACTCTCTAGGTCTGGTGTTTTTGTTTTTAATGTATTTTTGGAAACTTATAACAAACTTACACGTTGGCAATCAATGTGACAATAATCCTAGAAAAACGTTAGTGATATGAATATCGATTTTAAGGTAAGTAATATCGATGTTAAAATATCAATGTTCTTAATATCAATGTTAAAAATATCTATTTTGTTAATATCATTTACAAAAATATTGTTGTTAATAATATTTTTTAAATTATCATCATCATTATAATCTTTAATTGATTTTATAGATAAATTCACAAAAGACAAAACATTTCTTTAAAAACAACATATAGAATATCAGTATCATAGAAGTGAATACGAGAGGTACCCCTTAACTGTAGTCAAGGGAAGTAGGGTTGGCAAACCAGTAAAGCAAAATTTTCCCTTGAGAAATGTTAACCGGAAGAACCGGTATGTCAGTTAAAAATCATAACAACATACAAGTAAATATAAAGAATTCTTACAGTTTATTAAAGTTACAAATGTTAAAAGAAAAGTGGTCCCAGTGGAACCCACTTAACACAAATAAAACATTAAAAGAGATTTTTTACTTTTTTGACTTTCAATTTTGCCAGCAAGATTGAGTCACAGAGACAGAAAAGACAGTAAGACATAAAATGAGTACAATACTTTTTGTATATTCGGACTCTATTGGTCACATCTAAGCTATGTGCACTTGTAATATGGTATATCAGTAAAAGATGTGGAGATCCTAAATTATACTGAGTGAAGCGTTGACGCGTTTCGGTGGTTTTCCCAAGTTTTCTCCACCTTTATCAAGACACCTTAAATTTTCTGTCGAGGTATTGGGATCAGTATAATTACCCTTGAAGTCCGATTACGGAGCTTAAGTTGGATTTCTAGATTATTCCATGTTTATGCTCTCAATATTAGAGTTATGAGGAGGGAACATATAACTCATATGCTGCTTCTGTTCATATGGGTTCATGGGTATAAGGTCTATTCTGAACAATTGTGCCCAATGCGTGCTATTCGTCTTCTTTAAAATATTAAAATCCAGAGGCGCCTAAGTCATGTCCTTGCGGAATTGAATACTGTTACTCTAATTTGCCTCATAGGACTGCTCACTTCTCTGGTTCCACGGGAAATGACCCGAAATTTCCCGTGGAACCAGAGAAGCGGACTGTGCTCCAGAAGACTACAGGAACAAGTTTCCATACCACGATGAGAGGAGACTAAATGCCTTTGGGTCTATATTTTTAAGATTGATCATAACCAGAGAAGTGAGCAGTCCTATGCGGCAAATTAGAGTAACAGTATTCAATTCCGCAAGGACATGACTTAGGCGCCTCTGAATTTTAATATTTTAAAGAAGACGAATAGCACGCATTGGGCACAATTGTTCAGAATAGACCTTATACCCACAAACCCATATGAACAGAAGCAGCATATGAGTTACATGTTCCCTCCTCATAACTCTAATATTGAGAGCATAAACATGGAATAATCTAGAAATCCAACTTAAGCTCCATAATCGGACTTCAAGGGTAATTATACTGATCCCAATACCTCGACAGAAAATTTAAGGTGTCTTGATAAAGGTGGACAAAACTTGGGAAAACCACCGAAACGCGTCAACGCTTCACTCAGTATAATTTAGGATCTCCACATCTTTTGCTGATATACCATATTACAAGTGCACATAGCTTAGATGTGACCAATAGAGTCCGAATATACAAAAAGTATTGTACTAATTTTATGTCTTACTGTCTTTTCTGTCTCTGTGACTCAATCTTGCTGGCAAAATTGAAAGTAAAAAAAGTAAAAAATCTCTTTTAATGTTTTATTTGTGTTAAGTGGGTTCCACTGGGACCACTTTTCTTTTAACATTTGTAACTTTAATAAACTGTAAGAATTCTTTATATTTACTTGTATTTTGTTATGATTTTTAACTGACATACCTGTTCTTCCGGTTAACATTTCTCAAGGAAAATTTTGCTTTACTGATATCAGTATCATAGTCATTCATATTTTAAAACTCCCACCAGAAAGCAACCAAGAAAAAAGCAGGTAAAAGGTGAATTTAACAGCTGTTTAAAAAGTAAGGCTGGCCTAACTTGGTTAAAAGTAAGCGGTTATAAATACGGGTGTATACAATTGTGGTGCAGGTGTCTATATTGTGGGCAAAACATAAACACATGTAATGTGTCATTAATCTAGATGTTATCACAGTTGCATGGGGGGCAGGTCTGAGTATTTAAAACAACCCTGATGAAAGGGGACCAATTGATTAAATAAGTTTAACCTAAAATAGGTCAAGAATCAGCGTTGATGGTGAGGTATGTCCCAGGTCAGATAAGGTTCAATGTTACTAACTGTTTTCACCAACAGCGCATGTCGCATAGACTGTTTTTTTAGAGCAAAATCTTCGCGTTATGACCTGAACTTGTCCATAAGTGCTGATTTGACCCATTTTCCATTAGCACAGGTTATGATTGCGATGTTAACAAACATATCCAGCCTCCCTATAGCTGCAAACTGAGTGCAACATACGCCAGCCATGTCTAATTGTAGGCTGTCTTGCAAGATTAATCCACCAAAACCCAACTCCTCCTTTGTCCAGATCGAGGTCCAGAGTTTTAATGGATTAAGTCAAAGCCGATCAGCTAAGTAATCCATACCTAGTCTTCGTGGACTATTTCATTGGGTGTGCATTGGCACCCAGGAGACTCCTTAAAAAATTATTTTCTGCCACTTGAAGTGTATCAACCTTGCCCTATCCTATGATTCCGCTGCCATCACAAGCTAAGGGGATACATTTAGCCTTGTAAATCTCCAGAGCTGATTGGATGTGAATGAGCCCAAAACGTCAGGAAAAATCCCTGACACTTGAGGGTGCGGAGCTTGCCTGGCCTTAAGATGGCCGCTTGATCCAAGAGGTCCGCTTACGCCAGTTATTCAATATTGCAGGAATCCTAATAATTGTCTGTTATAGCTGTGCAAACTGCTAGGCTTCTGTTTGCGCTGTACAGCAAAGCTAGGAGACCACCGTTGGAGGTCTGTCGCTCTGAGAACTGCGGAGGAGGATGATAACGAAGTTTGGAGCATGGTGGTGGCCTTGCGGGGACTGCATGCTCACGCCCCGGCCTCCTGAGTGAAGAGGCGCGGGGCGCACAGAGAGTGGCCGCCGAACAAGCTGTCTGCTGTCCAGAACGAGCTGTGTGCTCTCTGGGGGTCATCGCCGCTGGTTTGAGGCAGGAGCGGTACTGCTCATAAGTTGACCCGGGCATTGGAGCCACAGCACGTGTGCTGCGTGCATGATCGAGCGGCCTAAATCGGGCTCCTTTAATTGCACCGAGGCACGCGTAGGCCAGTGCGCGGACGGTAACTAATTTGCTTGTGCTGCTGCTGGGTGCCCGGTTGGCAATTGCTGGCCTAACGCGTGTAATATTTGTGCTGCAGAACTATGCTGTGCTGCGTGTTGCAGCCGAGTTACCAGGGTTGTGTGGTGCAGGTCTGTGGCCTTGGGACTTCTCACGTTGACACAAGTACCCCATGGAGTCCACCTGAGGCAGCTGGGTGGCAAGGTATCAGCAGTGTACACTGCAGCTGTGATAACGGAAGGAAAAAGACATTTACATACAGTTATACAAAGGGTCGGCCATAACCAGAGTGACCCCCACAGAATTCCCATACGGGCACTGACGCAAGAGGAGGGTATCAGCAAGCAGGCGAAGTGCATAAAAGGGTTTGGAGTGGGGCAGCTTGACAGTGCAATTGAAAGTTGTTAATGCCAGAAGGCTCTGGTGAAAAGATGGGGAAGCCTGATAAAGCGCAAACCAGGTTGCAATTTGATCAGAGCAAGTCAGGCAAGAACAGGGAGGAGGACATTGATAACGAGACAGAAGAGCGCAGAGCCTCAGGGTCCGCATTGGGTAATGATCTGCGCAAAATACTCGAAACTATGCAACAAAGTCTCTCAACTATTGATGGGAAAATTGATTCGCTCTCATACCAAATGGATCGCATGTCTGAAAGAATCGACAAGCATGCAGAGAGGCTAGATATGGTTGAACGAAGGGTGTCTGAAGTCGAAGACCAGCAGATAGAAACCACTAATGCACGGAAACAGCTTGGGAAAATGATGGATGCCCTGCAATTCAAGACTGAGGACTTAGAGGCGCATTTAGGGCGCAACATCTTTCACATACATGGCGTGCTGGAGTCCACGTCCATGGGCAACACGAAGATATTTGTGGAGAAAGTGCTTGGCGGATTGTTGAGAAGAGATACCTTCTCTGAAATTTTTTTACATAGAAAGGGCGCATCACTCTTTGGACTCCAAGCCACCGCCTGGAGCCTCTCCGCGCCCTCTCATTGCAAGCCTGTTAAACTATCGAGACAGAATGATGCAGCCCTGCGAAAGGCAAGAGAATTGAAGGTACTCAAATATGAGGGGGCAGATCTCTCGCTCTATCTGGACTTTACGGTAACAGTTCAAGAAGCCCAGACCTGCACATAGACTATGCAATGCTCTATCCTAGTCGTCTGAAAGTTCCAATCAACAGTAAAGCAAGGATATATGCAGAACCTACCAGCCTACAGCAAGATCTCAAGCATGTAAAGAAGCCAACACACAGCAGGCAGCAGGCTGTGGTGAATGCAACCAAGAGAACAGAACACTGATTCACTAGATAACAATGATTGGAGGGGACAGTATTTTAAAAGGACATTGTTGTGGGCCTAGTAATTCATTGTAGATAAGGGGCCTGGGATCCGAAAGTTAGATGTGCAGATTGGTAGATATAGGAGGGCCCTTTATTCAGCAGAATAAAGGGCCTAAAATATTTTTCCACACACTGCGCACCCTGGTTAACCTGGGCTGGTAAGCAACCACGAGTCCAGTGGGAGACGCTGACAAAGCCGTACTCGGCAGGGGGACTAAGGGGCATATTATCAAGGAGGTTTATCTCTGCTTTTTTGGCTTTAAAAGCAAAGAAAGCGGAGATAAAATTATCTCCCTATTACCTAGCTGTCGCTAACACCAGTTAGCGACAGCTAGTAGGAGATAGCGACCATCTTGGGCCCCGCTTTACATGTCAGTGAAATTTATCACTAATGACATGCAAAGTGGACGTGCCAAGATGTTAGCGACTGGAAACAGTCGCTAACATCGCTATCTCCTATTATCAACTTTTGGAGATATTCGCGCTAAGCGCGATTATCTCCAAAAGCTAACACCTGCCCCTGAGCAGTTCTTAGCCATGTTATCCAATGGTAGGTGGATAACATGGCTAAGAGCATTTGCTCGGTAATGCATGAATATCGCTGACTTTTCAGCGATATTCATGCATTTCGGCCGATTTTTATCGCTTAGGAGATAAACCTTGATAATAGCAAGGTTCCTGAGCGATAAAAATCGCCGCAGCTCGGTGATAAAAATATTGCCGCTAAGCCAACATAGCGATAATTATCGCTAGTTGTTGGTAATATGCCCCTAAATGCACCGAACTTTGAGGCGTATTATTGTGCAGCACAACATATACCCGCAGCTTATTGGATACAAAGTTCCCACGTGGCCTCACACATTTCAATTAGGAGAGAGGAAGTGAGCCCCATGACACTGCCGCAATACTTGATGCAGAAGCCACATAAAAGACCCAGTTGGCACCACTCGATGTCAGTTTCATAGCACTGCAAATTGACAGAATATCGAGCGGATTTACTCTACGGGAATGTCCATCGAATGGTGCGCATGGTTACAAAATAATGAAGACAAGGCATTCCTCCAGGCAATGCACATGTTAAACATCAATACTTTGGGCGACTTCTTCACGGACGGGGTGGTCAAGACATGGGAACAGGTGCAGGGGACCGCAGTGGCAGTCACTCAGCTCGAGAAATATCATCATCATAGGGCAAGACATGCATTGCAAGGGGCGTTAGGTGAAAACATGCAGGAACCGCCGGAATACACAATATTAACCAATCTTTTACAAACGCACACACTGCGAAGGTCAATATCAGTCCTCTATTCACTTGCTAGAGTCGATAAACTCCGTTCCCCCAAGGAAAGGCTCTGCGGGAATGGTGTGTCAAATTCAGAATAGACAGACATAACTTGAGACCAGTGGCAATACTGCTGCACTAGCACTAAACCATTTCCCAGAATGGTAGACATCTACTCATTCATTTTACGTTTTTACAGAGGGTATACTACACGCCCGCCAGGATCCACAGATATGGGCTGAGAAAGGATGGTAAATGTGACAGATGTGGTATCGAGGGGGCGGGCTCACTTCACTCATGTGGCGTGAAGTAATTGAAAATTACTGGTCTGAAGTTATTGGGGCACTGCAAGACATGACAGAAACGCATCTACCAAGGACACCATTAGTGGTGCTGCTGGGTTAATTCAGTCCAGCCCCAAAAGCGTTAGACAGCTGATCGCATTGGGGATTTTACTAGAAAAAGGAAAGTTGGCTATGAGGTGGTTGAGGGGTCCTGCCCCCACTTTTACAGAGTGGTGTACTGATCTCTCATATTGCAACACTCAATCTGACAATTATAATGCTCTAATACCAGCATGTTGTGGGCCAAGGATATATGGAAGTCGTACCAAACATACCTGTCTTGCAAAGCTGCTACTGACACTACCATAGAAGGCCTAAACGCCACAGGGATTGGTTAAAACGGTGAATGTTATGGGTAAAGCCTGGATGCTTATATTCAATACAGGCAGGAAACACTATGGGACGTTCGCCAACATTAAAGTGTATAATATTAGGGGTGTGACACTGATATGGATGGAAACAGGCAAGAGATGGTGGGGTCCAAGTACAGCATACTAAGAAAGTCATTCTGCTCGCTATGTATGTAGTAATCGCACTGTATTGGACGTAGAAGATATCTTGTATTAATGAAGCTGTGTAACGACAATATGTGAGTGATGGGCAAGAGGAAACATTTTGATTAAGGAGTGAGTGCCAATTAAGCTCTGGATCTAGTTGAATCCCCAGATACTTGAACGTATCCACCCTTCTAATGTGCTGGCCATCTATTACATATTTCATTGTTAGTATTTTTGATGGGCCAAAGTTCAGGACATGCGATTTAGAGAAGTTAGTGAATAGGTCAAGACTATTCATAAAATTAATAACAAGGGAGAGAAGCTTATTCAGGATTTTAGCAGTGCGGGCCATTAAAACTGTGTCGTCTGCATATAGTAAGGCAGGAATGAGACGGCCACCTACTATGGGGACATCAACACCGCAACAGTCAGGACCTGCTCTAAGCTGTCGATATAAAATATTAATAGAAAAGGAGCTAAAATCCAACCCTGCTGTACCCCTCACTGAAGTTTAAAGTGCTCAGTGCATTCCCCATTGGGACAATACCTAACGCTGGCAGAGAGGCCGTTGTGCAAATCACGCAAATAATGAATTAAGACTATATCAACAGTCATCCGTTCCATCATCGAGCAGAGCTTAGAGCGGTTAACTCTATCAAAGGCAGAGCTGAGGTCCATGAAGGCCAGATTGATGTCCCCCTTCTTGGCCTTAGTATACTTGCAAGCTAAAAGATACAGGTTCAAGGTCTGTTCCCCGACAAGGGCGAAACCCATACTGGCGGTCAGACAAAAGGCCTCGCACCTCTGCCCAATCTGTGAGGTGGTTTAATAAAATTCTGCCAATAATTTTCACCTCAGAGTCTATTTTAGGGAAATGGGTCTAAAACAGGCCGGGTCCGATCTATTTCCCTTTTTGAAGACAGAGACTATTACAGACTGGGACCATGTAGATTGAAGATGACTAGATAGAGCAGAGTTTAAGTGCAGTGTCAGTATTGGGGCCCACAGGTCCATAAATCCTTGTCTTATAATTTTTATGTATTTCGGTGTACATTTCAATTGTATGTGTTATACATTGTTTGCATAATTATTGTTAATGTTTTTTAATATAGTTTGTAAATTATAGGTTGTTTTTAAATTTAACTGAATAGTTTATTTGTATTTTTAGTGCCATAGCGGGGTGTGGAGCTTACTCGGGTACAGGATGGGAAGTAAATTAATTATTATTCATAATTAATTATTAATATTTATGTAATTGATAATTAATTATGTTAGTTGTATTATTCTTTTTTTTAATTATGTTCAATTTTAGAAGCAGGTGGTGGGGTTGGTAGGTGTATGGGGAAATATTTTAATTAAAATTATTTATTAACTGATGTTTAATTAGTAAATAATTATTTAATTCATAATTAAGGTAAATTGTATAATTAATAATTTTGTATTAATATTTTGGGTGTGCGTGGTGTTGTTGTAGGGGTAAAGGATGTAAATGAAATTAATTATAATAATTAATGTTATTTACCAACAATTATTTAATGGACAAATAATTATGTACATTTTGTAATTAAGAATTGTTTTACGTTTTAAATAAGGTGCAGGTTACTGTGTTTCCAGGGGGTTAAGGATGGGAAGATAATTAACTATTACTAATTTATTATTAGTTCATTGTTATACATGTTTTAAATGATAATTGTGCAATGTATGCAATTAAGATTTGTTTTACATATTTATTAGGTGCGTGTTGTTGGATTTGTAGGGATAAAGTGTGGGACTTAATTAAATGCAATTATTAGTTTAATACTATTGTTCAATTGATAATTAATTATGTAAACCTTTTAAATATTATAATTTTATATTTGAGGTATGTGCCTTTTACTTTGTAGTGGTATAGGGTAGCAAGTTATTTAAGTAACAAGAGACAGAAACATTGTTATTTATTATGTTATGTGTTAATTGTATTGTGCTTTTTAATTGTAAATAACATTGTATTTGTTGGTTGTTATAACTGTGATCATTTAGTGTGGTGTTTAAATTATATTATTAGTTTTTGTTTAATTTAAAAATATTTATTAAACATTGTACTAAATATGTAATGTCTTTCATTTAACCTATATATACATATATATATTAGATTTAAATGTTTATATGTGTTGGTTTTTAATGGAGTTGTTGAAATATTTAATTTATTTTAAGTGAACTAGTCCCTTTCTACTGTTGCACAGACTAGAGTGGGAATAGAAAATGTTAACCCTCCTGAGTCCAAACTTTTCTCTACTCTAGCACAGACTGGAGTGAAAACAGTAAATTGTTACGCCTTCACTAATCCAACACTTTCCCTACTTTTGCAATGACTGGAGTGGGAATAGCAATTTGTAACCCTCTTGAGTCCAACTCTTTTCCTAATGTTGCACAGACTGGAGTGGGAATAGACAATGTTACCCCTCCTGAGTCCAACGATTTCCCTACCGTTGCAGAGATTGAGGTGGGAATAGAATATGTATTATTCCTACAATTGTAATGTTTGGTTTATATTGCTTAAATATATAATATTATGAAGTCTCACTGTATTTAATATTATATTATTTTTACTTATTAATGCTTGTAATTGGTAATATATTTCTACTAAAATGTAATATAATATTTTGTTTACTTTTTATGTGTAATTAAATTGGTATGCGTGTTAGAAATTTTTTTAAAGTTAATTTGTTACATTTTTTATTTTATTGTGTATCAATCATATAATTTGTAAAGCGCACTACTCACCCGTGAGGGTCTCAAGGTGCTGGGGTGGGGAATGCTGCTACTGCTCGAAAAGCCAGGTCTTGAGGAGTTTTCTGAAGGTCAGCAGGTCTTGGGTGGATGGGGAGGGTGTTCTAGGTCTTTGCGGCGAGGTGGGAGAATGATCTGCCGCCTGAGGTTGCTCTTCAGAAGTGGGGGACTATAGCGAGGGCGAGGTCAGTGGAGCGGAGCTGGTGGGTGAGGGTGTAGAAGCTGAGTCGTCTGTTGAAGTACGTTGGTCTGGTGTTGTGGAGTGCCTTGTGTGCGTGGTTGAGGAGCTTGAAGGTTATCCTCTTGTTGACCGAGAGCCAGTGCAGGTCTCTCAGGTGGGGTGTGATGTGGCTGCGGCGAGGGGTGTCGAGGATCAGTTGTGCAGAGGCGTTCTGGATGCGTTGGAGCCGTCTCATGAGTTTGGCCGAGGCTCCTGCGTAGAGGGCGTTTCCATAGTACAACCTACTGCTGACAAGGGCCTGAGTGACTGTTCTTCTCGTTTCAGTGGGGATCCACTTGTAGATCCTACGGAGCATGCGGAGGGTGTTGAAGCAGGGGGAGGAGACGGCGTTGAGCTGTTTAGTCATGGAGAGGGTGGAGTCGAGGATGACCCCTTGGTTGCGTGCGTGGTCGGTGGGTGTTGGAGCGGTTCCCAGTACTGTCGGCCACCAGGAGTCGTCCCAGGCCGAAGGGTTGGATCCGAGGATGAGGACCTCCATCTTGTCTGAGTTCAGCTTCAGTCGGCTGTTCTTCATCCATTCAGCAACGGCCTTTATTCCTTCGTGAAGGTTGGTTTTGGCGGTGTGGGGGTCCGTGGTGAAGGGAGAGTATCAGCTGGGTGTCATCGGCGTAGGAGAGGATATTGAGGTCGTGCCGATGGGCGACATGGGCGGGCGGTGCCATGTAGATGTTAAACAGAGTTGGGCTGAGGGATGAGCCCTGGGGTACGCCGCAGATGATCTCGGTGGCTTTGGAGCGGAAGGGGAAAATGTGGACGCTCTGTGTTCTGCCGGAGAGGAAGGAGGTGGTCGAGTCCAGGGTCTTCTCTTGGATCCCAGCGTAGTGGAGGCATGTTCGTAGTGTGTTGTGACAGACCCTGTCAAAGGCGGCTGACAAGTCCAGGAGGATGAGGGCCGCCGTTTTTCCGTTGTCCAGCAGGGACTTGATGTCATTGGTGGCGGTGATGAGGGCAGTCTCGGTGCTGTGGTTGCTGCGGAACCCGGAATGGGAAGGGTCCAGGATGTTGTTCTCTGCGAGGTCAGTTGTTCGTTGACGGTCTTCTCGATGACCTTTGCCAGGAACGGGAGCAGGGAGATGGGCCGGAAGTTCTTGGGGTCCTTGGGGTCCGCCTTGGTTTCTTGAGTAAGGCGTTGATTTCGGCGTGCTTCCAGCTCTCCGGGAAGGTTGCTGTCTCGAAGGAGGTGTTGATGCCTTTCCGGAGATGGGGTGCGATGGATGTGCTGGCTTTGTTGAAGATGTGGTGTGGGCATGGATCTGACGGAGATCCGGAGTGGATGGTGTTCCTGATTTTGATGGTGTCATCGTCGTTGATGTTGGTCCAGTAGAGCAGGCAGTTGGTGCGGATGGTGGTCATAGGGGCGGAGGTCTCAGTGGTTGTCGGGGCGGTCATGGCGTTGAAACTGTTGTGGATGTCTGTGATCTTGAGGTGGAAGAAGGTGGCCAGCGAGTCGCACAGGTCTTGCAAGGGTGGGACTTCGTTGGTGTTGGAGCTTGGGTTGGAGAGTTCCTTCACGATGTTGAAGAGCTCTTTGCCGTTGTGCATGTTGTTGTCTAGGTGGTCTTTGAAGGAGGCCCTTTTGGCAGATCTGATGAGGGGATGGTGTCTGCGGGTGGCATTCTTGTGGGCGGCGTGGCTGTCCGGTGTTCGTTCACGGAGCCAGATCTTCTCCAGCTTTTGGCAGGTTTGCTTGGAGGCCTGGAGGTCTTCAGCAGCGGTGAGGCATCTGTTTGGTGCGGTGGTGCGTGGTGGGTTTCTTGAGGTGAAGTAAATGCAGTGGTGGTCGGTCCAGTGGAGTTCGGTGGTATGGTTGAAGGAGACGTGGGGGCTTGCGGAGAAGATGGGGTCAAGCGTGTGACCGGCGGAGTGGGTGGGTGTTGTGACGAGTTGTCTGAGTCTGAGGTTGGCTAGGTTGTCGATCAGGGTGGTGGAGTTGGTGTCGTCATTGTTCTCGAGGTGGAAGTTCAGGTCCCCTGAGGAGGATGTAGTCCGTGGAGGCGAGGTCGTGTGTACTGACAAAGTCGGCGATGGAGTCGCTGAACTGTGGTCGGGGTCCGGGAGGTCTGTAGATGAGGGTTCCTCTTAGGATGGTGTTGGGGTCGGTGTGGATCTGGAAGTGCAGGTGTTCGGCGGTGCTGACGGTGTCGTCGGTGTTGGTCGAGACTCTGAGAGTGTTCCTGTGGACGATGGCGATTCCTTCTCCCGCTCTGTTGGTCCGGTCCTTGCGGGTGATCTTGTAGCCTTCCGGGACGGCTATGGCTATGTCGGGTGCCGAGGTGGGGTTCAGCCAGGTCTCCGTCAGGAAGGCGACGTCAGGGGAGGTTGAATCGAGTAGGTCCCAGAGTTCAACGGCATGTTTTCTGGCGGAGCGGGTGTTGAGAAGGATGCATCTGAAGTGGATGGGTTCTTTCCTGGTCGGCAGCATGGTGGGGCGGATGCTTGTGAAGCTGCAGTTCCGGCAGGTGAAAGCTCCGTAGGTGCGCTTGGGAGCGGCCAGGAAGCAGGTGTGTGATCGTCCGGTGTTGAGTGCGTGGAGGGTTCTGGCATCGTAGCGGTGTCGGGCGCCGTGGTGTTCGTGGTGTCCAGGGGTCCTAGAGCTGGGCGCGGTCCAGGCACGGACGGGCACAGATGGGCTTGCCTTAGGTGCGCCAGCGGCACGCCTGCGCAGCTTCCATATGAGGGAATGTGGGAGGGAGGAGCAGCTGGGAGGCGGAAGAGGGCGGCAAATGGGATTGCAGGTGGGCGGGCCGCAGGGACGCAGCGGCGGGAAAAACGGGCAGGGGCCGCAGGAGAACCGGGCACAGGAAGGAAAAACAAGTTTAGGCAAGCAAACAAGTACAGGCAAAGAGGAATAAAAACAAGTCTGGGCAAGAAAGCAAGTCAGGCACAGGGAAATAAAAACAAGTCTGGGCAGGAAAGCAAGTACAGGCACAGGGGAATAAAAACACGTCTGGGCAAGAAAGCGAGTACAGGGGAATACAAACCAGTCTGGGCAAGAAATCAAGTACAGGCACAGGGGAATAAAAACAAGTCTGGGCAACAAAGCAAGTACAGGCACAGGGGAATAAAAACAAGTCTGGGCAAGAAAGCAAGTTAGGCACAAGGGAAAAATACAAGATTAGGCAAAAACAATGCAGGCAGAGCTGTGCAGCAGCGTGGGGAGCGACCTGCCTGCGAGCAGGGTCAAAGGTCTGTCCTTTCACCGCTGCGTGGCTTCCATATGAGGGTATGTGGGAGGAGGAGGAGCTGGGAGGCAGGAGCGGATGGCGAATTGGGTTGCGAGTGGGCGGGCCGCAGGGACGCAGCGGTGGGAAAAACGGGTGGGACGCGGGAGAACTGGGCATAGGAAGAAAAACAAGTTTAGGTAAGAAAATAAGTACAGGCACAGAGGAATAAAAACAAGTCTGGGCAAGAAAGCAAGTTAGGCACAGGGGAATAAAAACAAGTCTGGGCAAGAAAGCAAGTACAGGCACAGGGGAATAAACAAGTCTGGGCAAGAAAGCGAAGACAGGCACAGGGGAATAAAAACAAGTCTGGCCAGGAAAGCAAGTAAAGGCACAGGGGAATAAAAACAAGTCTGGGCAAGAAAGCAAGTTAGGCACAGGGGAAAAATACAAGATTAGGCAAAAACAATGCAGGCAGAGCCGTGCAGCAGCGGGGGGAGCGACCTGCCTGCGAGCAGGGTCATAGGTCATATATATATATATATATATATATATATATATATATATATATATATATATATATATATATATATATATATATATGCGGTATGTTATCGTCCTTTAACTCAGCATGCCCAGCCGAACATTGAGGAAGAAACGAGACCCGTTCTTTAGGTGTTTAAATGTTTATTTTGCCCAACACCAGTCTGCCATGACGGGTTTCGGCTACCAAAAGCCTTGATCACATGACGCAGTCATGGGGGCTGGCCACCCGTTTTAAAGTGCAAGGTGCCTGCTGCGTGAAAAAACATAGTAAAAATACTACATTCGTAAATGCATAAATGCCTTGAAGCAAAGTTAGCTAACAGTGATAAATGTAAAATACATGATATGATGCTATTGACTGTATAAATACAATTTTGTCACTTATTGTCACTGCAAACTATTGAGTTTGATAAAGTGCACAAGTTTAGAGAAGAGGAATGAAACGGCAATTCGGAATAAAATACATTAAAACACATAAATACTTAAAAATGTATTAAAACTATATAAATATTCCTAATCCGTGCCAGAATCACCTCAAAACTTTCTATGTTAATGGTCCAATGAAATACATGTCAGACTATCAACTGTATGCTCCTGAAGCAACAGTAAGATCTGTGCAAAACACGCAAATGGGACATTACATTAAATGGCTTAGGACCATGACAACAATAGTGCCCATGTGGGCAATTCTACTTCTTGTGCAAATTGGCAATAGGTTCAGTGCAAATCAGCTAAATGTGCAAAACCACGCAACAGTAAAATCAAAGTGCTACCTGTGAATAAAACAAAGATGTGCATAGTGAATAAAAGGAATAGATAAAATATCTCATGATTCGAAGTTTATGGTGTGGAGGACAGGGATAGTTCAAAGATGGTAAGATTAAAACTGAATAGTGATACAGGTTACAGGTACAGGTACAAACTCAGTGCATAATTATCATCTTGGCAGAGTGAGTAGTTTATAGGTATGTGTGAAAATCCTCACTATTGTTGAGACCGTTGGGCATCTTGGTATCCAGCATGTTAATATACCTGGTCTCTAGCTTGCGTAGTAGCCCCTCTCTGTCACCCCCTCTTCTTTGAGGAGGGACACTGTCAATTACATAGTAGACTAGACCAGTGGGATTTTTACCAGGGATTTTTTCGAAATGCCTCGCCACAGGGTAAGAGGGGTCTGCATTGCTGATGGCCCTCAAATGCTGCAAAATTCTCTTGTGCACTTGGGGTCTGGTACTCCCCACATATTTGAGCCCACATGGGCATTCTAAAACATAAACCGCAAATTCAGATTTACAGTTGAGTTTCTCTCTTATTTTGATAGGATTGGGGGAGAGTGGTGTCATATACTCTGATTTGCTGACACCGTTCTTACAGGCTTTGCATGTGGCACATTTCAAGAACCCTCTACTTCCACCTAGCCACGAGCCCGTGACTAGTTCGGGGCTACTAGAGACCAAGCTGTTTTGCATGGATCTGGCTTTTTTGTACGTAATGCTTGGTGAGGAAGTCACTAAACTACCTACAACAGGGTCACTCCTGATTAAAGACCAGTTGTTTTTGACAATTTTACGAATGGATTTGTGCTGATTGCTGTAGGTCATGATTAATCGTATTTCATTGGCCGTATCGGATTTGGAGGCCCTAACGCTATCTACTGGGGAACCCAACAATTGCTGTCTTTCTTCCTTGTTGGCTCTCCTCATAGCATTATCAATAGTTTTCATGTCATAACCTCTAGCAAGAAATCTATTTTTGCACTCATTTTGCGCAATAAGACAATCTGTGACATTACTACAAATTCTCCTGATGCGGAGCATCTCCCCATAAGGGATGCTCTTTATCAGGTGTGCTGGATGATGGCTGTGGGCATGCAACACAGTGTTGCCGGCCGTGGGTTTTCTGTATAGCCTAGTTTGTAGCTTGCCCTTATCAATATAGATTTCAACATCAAGAAAAACAATAGACATATTACTGAAAGTGTTGGTAAAGTGTAGGTTTAAATTATTCACATTGATTTGTTCAATAAATGCAGTTGCTTCATCTACAGTGCCATCCCATACGAGGAGGAGGTCATCAATATACCTCCACCAACATTTGACCTTAGTGTTCATGGTGGCAGTGTGGTTAGGCATGAGGACCTGCTCCTCCCTGTAGCCCATATGAAGACAGGCATAACTGGGAGAGAAGCAGGCCCCCATAGCCACCCCTCTAGTTTGCAGAAAGAGCTGGTTCGAAAATAGGAACACATTGTTCTCTAAACAAGCTGAAATCATGTCCACCACCATTTTGGAGTGTTCTGCAAATTTGGCGGGTCTCTTGCTTAGGTAATGATGAATTGCCTTTATCCATTCCCTATGGTGAATACTCGTGTATAGGGAGGTGACATCTAAGGACACCAGGAGAAAGTTTGGCTGCCACTCAAAGTTGGAAAGTTTTTTCAGTAAGTCTCCCGTGTCAAGTATAAAGGATGGTAGGCTTTTGACAAAATCCTGCAAATAAAAGTCAATATATTTACTGGCATTTTCCAGGAGACTATTCCTGGCCGAAATGACTGGCCTTCCTGGTGGTTGCTGGTAGTTTTTATGAATTTTGGGGATAAAATATATTACAGGGGTCACAGGATGATCGTTCTTTAGATATTTAAATTCATCGAGCATAAGCAAGCCCTTGCTCCTCCAGGCCATCAGTTTGGAGTAGATTTCATTTTTTGCTGCTTGCACTTCCTGTGCGTTGGTTCTCCTGTTACATTCCCTGTCGTTTAATTGTTTTAAAGCCTCCTCCAGGTACATTTTTCTTAGCCAGAGCACAACGTTTCCGCCCTTGTCCGACTGTCTGATTACCAGCTGTTTGTGACCTTTCAGTTATTTAATCAAATTATGATATTGCATGTCACGGTAGTTGTGTTTTTTCTTTGCGTTTGCATTGTTGATTTGTAAATCCTTGAGTCCCAATGAAAAATTAGATCGTGAAAAATGTCTAGATTATCCTTCAACATCACAGGGCAGAATTTGGACTTTGGTTTGAATGATGTTGTACATGGGGTTTGTGCCGGTTCTCCACCTAGGGCCAGCTCAGATAATGCCCCTTCCTTTTCCTGCAACTCTAGTAGTTCCTGGGTGAGTGCTAGTCCTATTTGTGGTGGATTACTCAGTCATGGTGGATGCGCTGGGGGGAATCATGGTGTTAGATCTTCGTGTGCTGTGATATTTTTTCAACTTGAGTTTGAGGACATATTTGAATAAATCAATACGGGTGCTGGCGTAATCAAAGTCACCTCTGGCACTGTAGGATAACCCCAGCGACAAGATAGAAGTTTCGCTCTGGGTTAGTACTATGTCACTCAAGTTGACTACAGTTTTGGCACCCTCTACTTCGGTGTTTGGTTGTGTTGCCATTTGGATTGTTGCCTCCTTTGTCTCCCTCCTGTACTTCCACCTTTTGGTGCATTTCCTCCTCTCTGCGCGTTTGCTGTTTGCTTGTTTACGCCTGCTCCCTGCAAACCAGAGCGGAGGTTTTGCTTTCGGTCTTGTTGGACTACAGCTAACTCCTGGGCGGGAGTGAACTTGCGAAACCCCGACCTCTTGTTACGTTTAGCTTCATTGTCCGACTCACTTTCCACTTGGGAACTGTTTCCTGAGACAGAAGAAACCTCTAATAGACTGTTGCTGGCTGATTGAGTTGACGCGCCAGTTGCAGTTGCAGTATTTTCATTATAATTTTTTTGTTGATGTTGCTTTAAATTGTCGTACCTCCGGGCGAAGGTAAATATCTGCCCATGCTCGTAGTCGAGCCTATCACGTTGAAATTTGTAAGCCTTGCGACGTTTGATGATTTCCTCTTCGTGTTTAAGTCGCGCATCCATCTCCTCACGATGTTTAACAATAGCGGGGGTACTAGGAATCTTTGCTATTTCAGATTCTAGCCTTTCTATTTCCACTAGCAGTTTGGTTCTGTCGCTTTCCGCATATTGTATAAGTATTTCCATTAAGCGCTTTGAGGAGTCCAAGTTACATTGTGCCCAATCAGTGAGCATTTGGGGGTCAGGTTTTTCGTATGAGGGTGCTAACATTATTCTCAAACCACGGGGCACCCTCCCTACCTCCAGGTAACCGGACAGGGATCTGTGCTCCCACCACTTCGCCTGCTCACTTTTGCAGCATTTTTCGAATGCCCTGAAAAGGTCTTTGATATTATTGCTCGGTTCCTGCACCGAGGTTGAAGTTGTAATCGGAACTGACCCCCCGGCCGGGGAGTCCGTGAACATACCCCTTGAGGCCTCCACACGGCCCCGTACTGTGTCTGCAGACATGGTGTGTCAATATTGGGGCATAAATTTGACAGGGAAAGTCGCTTCTCCTACCCGACAATGCTGGGCAGCCGACCCCTATTCCACTCCACACAAGATTTTCTCCGGTGTTCCAGCGAGGTTGTAGGTACTCCCGGTGCAGTTCCAGCTCGCAGTCAGCCACCGCCGACCTCTGACCGGGAACCACTCACGTTCTTCCCCACGTCGTCACTGGAATCTCCGCCTCTCCTGGGGCTCCGGCGGCGTCTCCTATGCGGAGTTGAAGAATTGCTCCAGAACCTGGAACCGTAGCTGCAAGCCGCACTAGCCCAAACGTGGAGGGGTCTCGCCGAGTCCAGGGAAGCAATCCTGGAGATACTTGCGGTATGTTATCGTCCTTTAACTCAGCATGCCCAGCCGAACATTGAGGAAGAAACGAGACCCGTTCTTTAGGTGTTTAAACGTTTATTTTGCCCAACACCAGTCTGCCATGACGCATTTCGGCTACCAAAAGCCTTGATCACATGACGCAGTCATGGGGGCTGGCCACCCGTTTTAAAGTGCAAGGTGCCTCCTGCGTGAAAAAACATAGTAAAAATACTACATTCGTAAATGCATAAATGCCTTGAAGCAAAGTTAGCTAACAGTGATAAATGTAAAATACATGATATGATGCTATTGACTGTATAAATACAATTTTGTCACTTACTGTCACTGCAAACTATTGAGTTTGATAAAGTGCACAAGTTTAGAAAAGAGGAATGAAACGGCAATTCGGAATAAAATACATTAAAACACATAAATACTTAAAAATGTATTAAAACTATATAAATATTCCTAATCCGTGCCAGAAACGCCTCAAAACTTTCTATGTTAATGGTCCAATGAAATACATGTCAGACTATCAACCGTATGCTCCTGAAGCAACAGTAAGATCTGTGCAAAACACGCAAATGGGACATTACATTAAATGGCTTAGGACCATGACAACAATAGTGCCCATGTGGGCAATTCTACTTCTTGTGCAAATTGGCAATAGGTTCAGTGCAAATCAGCTAAATGTGCAAAGCCACGCAACAGTAAAATCAAAGTGCTACCTGTGAATAAAACAAAGATGTGCATAGTGAATAAAAGGAATAGATAAAATATCTCATGATTCAAAGTTTATGGTGTGGAGGACAGGGGTAGTTCAAAGATGGTAAGATTAAAACTGAATAGTGATACAGGTTACAGGTACAGGTACAACCTCAGTGCATAATTATCATCTTGGCAGAGTGAGTAGTTTATAGGTATGTGTGAAAATCCTCACTATTGTTGAGACCGTTGGGCATCTTGGTATCCAGCATGATAATATACCTGGTCTCTAGCTTGCGTAGTAGCCCCTCTCTGTCACCCCCTCTTCTTTGAGGAGGGACACTGTCAATTACATAGTAGACTAGACCTGTGGGATTTTTACCATGGATTTTTTCGAAATGCCTCGCCACAGGGTAAGAGGGGTCTGCATTGCTGATGGCCCTCAAATGCTGCAAAATTCTCTTGTGCACTTGGGGTCTGGTACTCCCCACATATCTGAGCCCACATGGGCATTCTAAAACATAAACCGCAAATTCAGATTTACAGTTGAGTTTCTCTTTTATTTTGATAGGATTGGGGGAGAGTGGTGTCATATACTCTGATTTGCTGACACCGTTCTTACAGGCTTTGCATGTGGCACATTTCAAGAACCCTCTACTTCCACCTAGCCACGAGCCCGTGACTAGTTCGGGGCTACTAGAGACCAAGCTGTTATGCATGGATCTGGCTTTTTTGTACGTAATGCTTGGCGAGGAAGTCACTAAACTACCTACAACAGGGTCACTCATGATTAAAGACCAGTTGTTTTTGACAATTTTTACGCATGGATTTGTGCTGATTGCTGTAGGTCATGATGAATCGTATTTCATTGGCCGTATCGGATTTGGAGGCCCTAACGCTATCTACTGGGGAACCCAACAATTGCTGTCTTTCTTCCTTGTTGGCTCTCCTCATAGCATTATCAACAGTTTTCATGTCATAACCTCTAGCAAGAAATCTAGTTTTGCACTCATTTTGCGCAATAAGACAATCTGTGACATTACTACAAATTCTCCTGATGCGGAGCATCTCCCCATAAGGGATGCTCTTTATCAGGTGTGCTGGATGATGGCTGTGGGCATGCAACACAGTGTTGCCGGCCGTGGGTTTTCTGTATAGCCTAGTTTGTAGCTTGCCCTTATCAATATAGATTTCAACATCAAGAAAAACAATAGACATATTACTGAAATATATATATATTCACTGAAAAACCATAGGTTTCACCCGCGTTATTGTTAAAAATTAGCATTTAAAAAACCTTAGAAATTCACTGAAAAAACCATAGGTTTCACACATGTTATAGTTAAAAATTAGCATTTAAAAAACCTTAGAAATTCACTGAAAAACCATAGGTTTCACACATGTTATAGTTAGCTGGACATTTCACTCATACAAAACCATTGAAATCCCCTCATAATAGTTAACTATAACTTGCGCGCCCGCAGTGCACTGCTGATGACATCACATATTACATCACTCATGACATGATCAGTGACATCTCTCATGACATCACTCATGACATCTCAAATGACATCACTGATGACATCATCCAGTGAATGTGTGTCTTTCTGAAAATAAATATTTTTTATATATGTATATCTAAAGGTCGACGGTAGAATAAATGGGTAAATAAGTGTCTAAATGGTTGTTTTTTGGTAAAAATGATTGCATAACTGACTTATTAAGTGTATCTTAGTGAATACATGTAACTATGATTAGAATTACTTTTCAGGATCAGTAGTTGGCTGAAAGATGCAGCACTAAGGTCTCTCTTGATAACAGGTGAGTAAATCGGAATTCGTAGTTCGGCTGATTTTAGAGGAATTTTTTAAAGTTCTAAAACTGCACACTTAGAAGAATGTCCAAGTAACTGTTAGTAAGTCAGTCTACCGAGGCACAAGATGGGTGCCAACACTTTCTGGTTTAGAGTGTTGACAGACAGTTGACAGCAAATTAGCATTCAGCTCGTGCTCTGGAAGGTATAGAGTACAGTAAGCTTACCGTAACACCTCCAATATATATCTATGATTTTACTTTTGATTTTCTCAGGAAATACTAAACGGATTTACACCATTCAACAAAAAGCATGATTTGCGAACAGAACTCTAGCTTTTTCCCAAGTTTGGTGTAATTCCGTTCAGCCGTTCGGGCTGTAGCCCTGGCTAAAGGTTCTAAGGGAAATTGCATGGGGAAAACAAGTTTTGGGACCCCCTTTTTTCTCGGCCCCTGCTGCACGAATCACCCCCAAACCTTCAGGGACGGAGCGGAGTGGATCAGGCCATTTTCTTGGAGAGATTCGCGAAGATTCGTCCACCGGCGCCAAAGTTATTCCAAATAGAATGTTGCGGATTTCTTATGGAAACTAGGTTTTAACTATAACTACCTACTGGCGACCGCCAGTAGGTAAAATACATATATATATATATATGGGCATTATCTGAGCAGACAATCATTAGAGATGCACCAGCAGTCAGAGATGCTGCTGAAAATGGTTGAACTATGTTTGGACAATAATCTATTTTTTGGGGGGAATGGCACTTACAGGCAACTCAGAGGGACTGCAATCGGCACCTGCTCCGCCCCCAGATATGCAAATCTACACATGGGCTGGTGGGAGGAGCAGGTGCTCATAGATCAGTTTGGAAGAGAATGGGAAGAAAACATCAGGTTCTGGGTCAGATATATAGATGATCTTTTTATTATATGGAACGGATCATCAGAAAGTGCCTCTATTTTCCTTGAGTCTCTAAATGTCAACACTGTTAACCTCAAAATTACTAGTTCTATCAGTGAGTAAACTTTACATTTTCTAAACTTGGAAGTTTTTGTCTCAAATGGTAAAGTACAGAAAGCCCACAGCTGTGAATTCTATTTTGCACTGTAACAATTTTCATCCACAGAAACTGAAACAGAAACATTCCCTATGCCGAGCAATTACGTATGAAAAGAAACTGCAGTGATACAGACCCACTACAAGTAGCTCAGAGGATCCTAATGGATAGATTCAGTGAGAGAGGATACATTCAGGTAGTGCTTGACCAATCAATGAGTAAGGTTGAAAAATTGCTTAGGGAGAAGCTTCTATTGGGCACTAGAAGAAAGAAGATCAGTGCCAAAGACTCACTACAAGATGTAAGGATGATAACCGGGCACAATGCCTACCATGTTAGTGTGAAAGACTGCATGACTAGCCATTGGTACCTGGTTAAAGGAGATCCTACACTTGGGGATTTAATCTCTAGTAGAAAACCCCTGATCTCTTTCAGAAGAGCAAAATCCATGAGAGAGGGGTTGTTCAATAGCAGCCCCGAAATTGAGTCTAAAAACTGGCTGACAAACAATCCAGGTTTCATTAGGTGCCTCAAGTGCAAGGCCTGTAAGCATAGTGTAAACACAAAAGAAATACAGCTGCCTCTAATGCATAAACAGTGGAGGATTCCACAGTTTTCACCTGCAGAAGTGATCATGTGGTATATGTGGTGCAATGCACATTCCCGTTAGTATATGTCAGCAGCACTATACACATGGCTCACGTTAGGATCCTCCAACACCTCAGAGCAATCAGCAACAAGAATCAAACCTATCCGGTTGCTCACCACATTATCTTGGATAATGGAAATTTAAACGTATCATCCCATATATAGGTTTTAGATATACCTTTACATTATAATAGTTACGGCCCTTTGAATAGTAACTTGATGAAAGCTGTATCTAGTATATCCACCAGTGAGTTCCTAAAAATTATGACGTGTGACATCGCTGGGATTAAAAATAAGATTTTAGATGTCAACTGGCTGCAAACGCTGGATGGGTTTGGAGTAGTCCTGATCCAGGAAAGATGGTGTATTGAACCTTTTTTTATAAATGGCTACCAAACCATCTGTACTAATGCCATCCCATCTAGGATGGGAAGAGCAAAAGGTGGCCTAGCTACACTAATAGCAGTTACTTCACCTCTGACCCTCAAGTAATCTTTTACTTCATCGCTATATTATCAGTTTCTGTATTTTAATTCCAAAGGAAACCAGGCCATCATTATAACAAACTATTATAATAACACAAAGAGTAAGGTCATTAAGTCATTAGAAAGAGACTTGGACCTCTTCTTAAAGGGAATAGCTGGGGATTATGTTTTAGTCTGGGCTGGGGATTTTAGTTGCACTAAATGTGATGTTGAAATAGGAGAACCCTGTGGGTATTGTGATGATTTTGGTGAAAGATCCTACATTTTTCGCATGATATGTACAGGGAAGCCATCAACTATGCATTGCACAAATATGATCTAATAGTTTTAGAACCTTCTAAGCTAGTAGGTGAAATAAATACGTACACTTTTTTAGGATCAAGGTCATCCTCAAACATAGATCATTTGAACATATCAGCCAATGATGAGGAACTGGTAGAAAAAGTCTTGATAAATATTAGTCTTTTTAGTGATCATCATCCCTTAACTATGTCATTGAAAGTAAACCTGTCACCAAAATCACAGGGAAAGACAGCAAATGCCGACATTGACACCCAAGTGAATAATGGTGTCTCAGTAAAATGGCCCGGTGTGAACCCTGTTAAATTTATGGAAAACCTTAAAGGGAAAGCTCTTAAAGATCTAGAAACTTGTTTGGATAGCTCTTCCTCAGATCCAGCACTTATAAACACCTTCTGCAACATTACTAATGAAATTGCAGATGATCTAACAACTAAAAGGAGGGAGACATTTTGTGATCTTAACCCTAGATGGTTTAGCCATGAGTGTTCGAAGCTGAATGCGGAATTGAAACAGGCACTTAAACAAAAACCAAGATACACCAATAGGATTAGCTCCGTGAGGAAATATTATAAAAATTATTTGAAAGAAAGAAAAAGGGAGAGCCGTGAGGGAGCATGTGAGAAATTAATCCAGGCAGCAGAGTTGAAAGACTCAGCTCTTTTCTGTAAGACAATCAATCACCCATACTTTAAAGAGCATAACACAGTAAAGATTGACAGTGTAGTACACCAAGAAGCTTGGGTGTCCTACTTAGGTAGTATTTTTAACACAGACAGAGTAAATATAACAGAGAGTAAAAAGGGAAAGTTTATATCAGTGGAACCTGTTAAATTAATACCAAGAACGCCAGATGAAATAGAAATTGCCCTCCAAAAAAGTGTCAACGGCAAGCTGCAGGCCTGGATGGGGTGCCCATTGATATTTTTAGGTATATCAAGGATTTCTGGATAACAATGTTATTGAATGTTTTTAATGCCACTATGGGGAGTACTACCTGCTACCTGGGTTGAAAGTATAATCGTACCCATTTTTTAAAAAGGGCATAGAGGGAAGGCAAATTGCTACGGTCCAACATCCCTTCTTGATTCCACTTCTAAGCTGATGGGCTGAATTGTGTTGGAAAGGCTCGAAGACTGGGCCAATGAAAACAACATTTTAACAGAGGTACAGTACGGCTTCTGAAGTGGTATTGGAACGGAAAAGCAATGCCTAAACCTAGAATTACTAATACGGAAATATACATTAGCCAAGGAGGGGGCGCTCCATTTATGTGTTGTGGACCTCACTAGCGCCTTCAACCTAGTTAACCATCAAAAACGATGGCAAACATTGAAAGAGCTAGGGGCGCCTATTGAAATAATCTCACTTTTAGCCCAAATATTTGCATTTTTAAAGTCTAGGGTACGGTATCGTAAAACGGGGGAGTGTACGCCTGATTTTAGGGTCATGCGTGGCATTAGACAGGGTTGCGTATTAGCGCCCCTTTTATTTTCCCTATACATTAACAACGTAGATCAGTTTTTTAAAAAAAATACTGCAGATGTCCCAAAAGTTGGAATACGTCCCACCCCTGTTTTGTTATGTGCAGACGATGCTGTCAAGGACAGCAAACGGTTCCCAACGCCTAATAGAAAATTTCTCAGTGTACATGACTAACAAAGACTTACAGCTAAATTTAAAGAAAACATTTGTCATGTCATGCGGGAGCAATAGGCCCAAGAACAGACAGCATCATGTGGGTGGGGTTGTTATCAATAGAGTGCCATTCTTTTCGTATTTGGGGATGCTTTTTAACAAGAACGGTACAAAAGGGGGTGGTGATGGACGGCATGGCTTGGCAGTTCGGGCTGGACTGTTCCCATGAGGCACAGGGTCAGACTGATTTGCATATGGCCATGTCTGAACTAGGGTGGCGGAGTGGGCTAAAGGACGGTGATGGATTAAACCCAGATCTGTTGATTGGGTGTGAGTGTTTGATTGGTTCAGATGCTCCGTCTATCACCACCCCCCTTTTGTACCGCTTCATTTGCCATAAGTTGGCAGGGTATGCTAAGACGTGAGTCCCTTGCTCACTTTGCACTGGATTCAAGCAAACCTGGCTGAAGACAGCTGGAATGCCAGAAACTGGTCCTAGGTAAGTATGGGCGGAAAATCCGTTACGCTCGCGGATTTTGCGGATTTTCGGTAAATTCGCAATCCGCGAGATTTGCGAATTTCCCGCAAAATCCGCAAATTTGCATGCAGCGGATTTTTTTTGCGGCGCGCGGCGTTGGTGATACAATTTTTGCGGCGCGCGGCGTTTATCATCGTTTGCCGAGTTGTTTTTCTCGATATTTTGCGAGTGCTGCGCCATTTTGGATCTTGCTGTGTGATCCCGCGGGAATTTGGCGAGCGCGATTACGTCATCGCGGCTTGCCAACTTGCACAGCGAGAGTTTGTCAACGCGAGTACGGCGAGATCACGTCTCGCGGTACTTCGCAATTGCGAGATTTGAGATGCGGCGAGCAGCAACAATCTCGCACAAGCGAAAATATAAAATTTGCAATTCTGCACAAGAAATCCACCAGCAAGCAGCATAAACCTTAGGTTGACATTTGCCTGCACTTTTTTAGCGAGGAGTCCATTTTGGGGAGGGGGGGAGGGGGGTGGGAGGAAGGAAGTGCCCCACAGTCTTCAACTTCCTGTTCCTGTCCAGCAGGCTCCTCCCAGTGCTTTGTCCATCTCCTGGTCACTTTTCATTTGGATCTGGAGCTGGAAGGATTACTTTTTGTGGATGCTGCTGGATATTTGGATTTGAGGCCTTTTTGACTTTCTTTGGATCACTGTTGGATTAGAAATTTTACAAGTAAGTTTGTTTGGGGCATTACAGTTGCTGCAACTAAAATTTTTGAATTTTCGATTTTTGGACTGTTTTGGGGCCTTTTGCCCAGGGGTACTCAGTGGTGGGTGGACTGAGTCTTTCTGTGGGTTGTCTTGAACTTAAACATCATGGAGGGCATGGATGGATTGGGATTGTGCTGATTTTTCAGTGATTTTCGTTTTTTGGGGCTGTACTTGTGGCCATTTCACCAGGGGTATTTGAGTCTAGCATGGGCCTAGTCTTTCTGTGGGGTGTCTTGAACTTAAACATCATGGAGGGCATGGATGGAATGGGATTGTGCTGATTTTTCTGTGATTTTCGTTTTTTGGGGCTGTACTTGTGGCCTTTTCACCAGGGGTATTTGAGTCTAGCATGGGCCTAGTCTTTCTGTGGGGTGTCTTGAACTTAAACATCATGGAGGGCATGGATGGAATGGGATTGTGCTGATTTTTCAGTGATTTTCGTTTTTTGGGGCTGTACTTGTGGCCTTTTCTCCAGGGGTATTTGAGTCTAGCATGGGCCTAGTCTTTCTGTGGGGTGTCTTGAACTTAAACATCATGGAGGGCATGGATGGAATGGGATTGTGCTGATTTTTCAGTGATTTTCGTTTTTTGGGGCTGTACTTGTGGCCTTTTCACCAGGGGTATTTGAGTCTAGCATGGGCCTAGTCTTTCTGTGGGGTGTCTTGAACTTAAACATCATGGAGGGCATGGATGGAATGGGATTGTGCTGATTTTTCAGGGATTTTCGTTTTTTGGGGCTGTACTTGTGGCCTTTTCACCAGGGGTATTTGAGTCTAGCATGGGCCTAGTCTTTCTGTGGGGTGTCTTCAACTTAAATATCATGGAGGGCATGGATGGAATGGGATTGTGCTGATTTTGCAGTGTTTTTCGATTTTTGGGGCTGTACTTGTGGCCTTTTCACCAGGGGTATTTGAGTCTTGGGGGTGTTCATGGGGAGGGACAGGCCATGTGGCTGGGGGCCATTTTGAGTGCTGCTACAGGCCCTGGCCATGTGCTGGGAGGCAAGTGGCCATTTTGAATGCAGGCATTGTTGTTAGGCCTGCAACCATTTTGCCTACTTTTCAACCTTTATGCCCAGGGGTAGTGAGTTTTGCATGGGCCTAGTCTTTCTGTGGGTTGTCTTGAATTTAAACATCATGGAGGGCATGGATGGAATGGGATTGTGCTGATTTTTCAGGGATTTTCGTTTTTTGGGGCTGTACTTGTGGCCTTTTCACCAGGGGTATTTGAGTCTAGCATGGGCCTAGTCTTTCTGTGGGGTGTCTCGAACTTAAACATCATGGAGGGCATGGATGGAATGGGATTGTGCTGATTTTTCAGTGATTTTCGTTTTTTGGGGCTGTACTTGTGGCCTTTTCACCAGGGGTATTTGAGTCTAGCATGGGCCTAGTCTTTCTGTGGGGTGTCTTGAACTTAAACATCATGGAGGGCATGGATGGAATGGGATTGTGCTGATTTTTCAGTGATTTTCGTTTTTTGGGGGCTGTACTTGTGGCCTTTTCACCAGGGGTATTGCGTCTTGCATGGGCCTAATCTTTCTGTGGGGTGTCTTGAATTTAAACATCATGGAGGGCATGGATGGAATGGGATTGTGCTGATTTTTCAGTGATTTTCGATTTTTGGGGCTGTACTTGTGGCCTTTTCACCAGGGGTATTGAGTCTTGCATGGGCCTAGTCTTTCTGTGGGGTGTCTTGAACTTAAACATCATGGAGGGCATGGATGGAATGGGATTGTGCTGATTTTTCTGGGGTTTTTTTCGATTTTTTTTGGGGTGTATAACTGAACTGATGTTCCTCTGTCTTCCATTGTTTTTAGGTGCACAAGACTCAAGAGAACCACCAGTGCCAGGAAGAAGTCCTGCAGTGGTGTGTGTGTGCAGCATAACGTCACGCGACGTCACGTCTGGCCTCAGACAACTCTACAATTCGTGCAACTGCGGCCTGCTGTCTGACCTGCTCTGAAGAAGATGGCCCCAAAAAAAGAAGTCCGTAGCTCCTCTAGCAAGAAAGTTGCTAGTAAGGAGCAGAAGAAGCAAGTTACCAAGGAGGCTGGTGTGCCAACCGCCACGTTTTTTGGGAGCAAAAAAAAAGTACGCCTGCAGCAGCAGGATCTGCTGGGGACCAAGCTGGGAGCAGCACCCCCGCTCCATTGGGTTCAGTGCCTCCACCACCACGCCAACTTAAGTCAAAGCCCTTGAGTGCTTCAGAGGCAGTCAGTGTACTTCTCCAATCACCATCGACCAGTGATGTTGGCTCATCGCAAGAAAGTAGCAGCAATGTCCCTGAATCAACACAGGTTGTTGTAAGTCATCTGACAAGTGTTGAACAACCACAGCCGCAACAACAACACCATGTGCAAGTACAAGCCCAAGTACATGTGGAAGGAGAGGCAGCGCAAGGAGATGCGCAAGCAGAGGTGCATGGAGGGTCACAAGTGCCCACAATAGTTGTTCCTCCCGACATAGGGGCACATCAGGAAATCGACAATCAAGGCGAGGTATCATTTGAGGAAGCCAATCCTCCTGATGATCATTCATTGTCTTCCACACCCCTAGCAAGGAAGAGATCAAGGGTGAGGTCTACATCTTCTTCAAGCACACCTCCTTCTGATGATCGGGATGAAGATTGGGAACCACCAAGGCTGTCTGAGAGTGAGGCACACCATGATCTGACAAAGATACCTAAGCGTAAAAGGAAGGTCGTCGAAAAACTCATAGCTATGGAGTGTGATGAGGCTCAACAAGAAGTGACGCATACTGCTGCTGATGAAGCCCTTCACGACGACGATCCAGTCATCACAACGGTCACTGCAGCCCCAGCGGGCATGCAGCAAAGAGACATTTTGACCCTATCCCGAGAAGCTGCTGAGCGTGATGATGATGTCGACGACGAGTCAATGGAAACACAACAATCATTGGATTTGGAGTTAACTAGTACACCAAAACCTACCACTTCCATATTTCTTCCTCGCAAGAAGGGACTTCCACCCACCTCGACCTCAATTAGTGGTGGTGAAAGTGCAAAACGTACTGAAGTTCGGCAATCCACATCCTCCACTTCATCTGGCATTAGCAGCAGGACCACCACCACCAGTATCGCCGCCTCCTCCGGCCCCCAAAAACATTTCAAGTCTCCAGCTTGGGACTTCTTTAGTGTTTGCCCAAAAAGGGAAAACTTCGCCATTTGTAGCATTTGTAAGGTTGCAGTTAGTCGTGGTAAGTTTGGTACCAACTATGGTACCGAAGGCCAGAGAGGTCATCTTGAGAGACAGCACGCTGTCCAATGGTTTGCGCACCTAAAGGAGATCAAGGAAGCCCGAATTGCAAGTCAAGAAAACATTGATGTTTCATCTGATGATGACGAGGAGGAAGAAGACGATTCAAACACTTCACTTACACCCAGTACCCCTGTCAGCAGCACACCCCATGTGAGGCACACTAAGAGTGTGGGAGAGAGTGAGACATCAATGCGGAAAAGTTCATCAGCGAGCGTAACTAGGTCGAAGATATCATCATCATCCTGTAAATCCTTGGTCCAGGGCAACATTAAAAAGATGTTGTTTACAGAAGCGCAATATGAACGCAACCACCCACTGACGCGTCTGTATAACACTAAGCTGGCTAAAATGCTAGCTCTGGACCTTCTCCCTTTTTCTTTTGTAGAAGGGGTTGGTTTTCTAGAATTAGTGGCAGCGCTCTGCCCTAAATGGAAGGTTCCTAGCCGGTTCTATTTTGCCCGAGTTGCGGTTCCAGCACTACATGAAGATGTTCTGAAGGTGATTGGGGCAGCTTTGCAGAAGAGTGCTGTTCACACTATACATATGACAACAGAAATGTGGACCAGTGGCGCAGGCGCTGATTACATGTGCATCACTGCACACTGGGTCTCTTTTTCAGGGGCTAAAGCAAAGCTAAACACAGGTGTTGACACGGACATTGTTTTTAAAGCTGCTCGGAAACATGCAACACTAGCCATGTTTGGTTTGGAGAAACGTCACACAGCAGAAAACATTTTGGATGTCTTTAACACAAAGGTCCTTAACTGGCTGTCCCCACTAAAACGCCAGGTTAGTTATGTTTCCACGGACAATGGCGCCAATATAGTTAAGGCCATGAGGGAGGGTAACTATTTCAGAGTGCCGTGTTTGGCGCACTGTATAAACCTGGTTGCCCAAAAATTCTTGGGTAATAAAGGCAGTGCAGCGTACAGAGTATTGGACACCTGCCGAAAAATGTGCAACCATTTCAGACATTCTTTTAAGGCCCGGAAGCAGCTGAGGAGCCTGCTATATCAACGTAAAATGCCAGTGAAAGCACTCATCCAGGAGTTGGTAACACATTGGAACTCAACCTTCTACATGCTTGAGCGTCTGTATGAGCAGTATACGGTACTCGATCAATATTTCCTTACAGAGGGTACAGAGGACCTGAGGATGGGTGCGGCGCAATGGAACATAGTTCAAAGCCTGACACGCATGCTTCGTCCTTTTGAGTTCTTCACGCGTGCAGTCAGCAAGGAGGACTGTAATTTGGGAAAAGCTATCCCATTGTTGTACATGCTGGAGGACCAACTGAAGGAGGTGTGTTCTGTGTTTCAAAAAGATGTAAAAAACCAAGACTCTTCTGTTCTGGCTGAGAAATTATTAGAGCTCCTACAAGGTGATGAACGTCTTAAAAAGATCCACTCAGAAGAGCATTACATTTGTGCTACTATTCTGGATCCACGCTACAAAAAGGCGCTGGCAGGCCAAGCATTCTTTCCTTTTGATGATGAACATGTTCCAAAGTACAAACATTGGCTAGCCTTGTCAGCCAAGAGGTTTGAAAGAGAACGGCTGAAAATTGAAGGAAATGGCAGTACATCAGCAGGCCATCCCCAGTCAAAACAATCCACTTCTGCACCAGTGGCTGTGGCACAAGTGACCTCTCAGCCGTTAAAGACACCGGCAACCGGATCATCTGCACCAGACACAACAGAAACATTGGAGGCTGAAGAGGATTGGCTAGCTCTGCGTGGGTTTGGTTCTCAAAAGGTCAGAGGCACAGCAAGAGCTAAGCAAAGTGGAGGAACCTTGGATGAGGACCTTGAGTCGATGGTGAAGGACTATCTGAATGAATCAACAGAGGTCTATGTTAATTCTGACCCATTGGCGTATTGGCATGGGAAAAAAGAATTGTGGCCACAGCTCACCAACCTGGCTTTAAACTACTTGTCTTGCCCACTCGCAAGCGTGTCTTCTGAACGTGTTTTCAGTGCTGCTGGTGGCATTGTAACTCCCAAACGGAGCCGCCTCTCGCCCAAAAATGTGGAGAGGTTAACAATGATCAAGATGAATCAGCACCTCATACCACCAGATTTCAGAGTACGAGAAAGCGCGCCGGATGAAGACGAGGTGGCCAGCAACATAGATGAGGGAATTTCTACTCTGGCAGGTGACACTGAGCTCACCCTGCCTGAATTCGCAGAGTATGATGACGAAGCCTTATTCTCATTCCTGGACCATGATACCGAGCCCTGAAAATGAGACAACGAATCAATAACTTTCTTTTTCGTCCTTATTCACTTTTATTCCTGTGTGTCTGTCTTTCTTTGTTGTGCACAGTTAATATATTTCAAACTTTAATCAGATAATCACAAAAACAAGCCCATCAGCAGAACTGTCTTCACTGGTTTGCTAATTGATTTGAAGTTGCCGCAGTCTGCATTCCTCAGGTTCACAAGTTCAGAAGAACATGCTCCTCTATCCTCCTCCTTCAGACTCCTATTTCCATCAAACCAGAGGGCTGGTTTACGCCCAATGAAGAAAGACTCAGCACTTGTGGGGGTGTTGTTCTACCTCTTTGCAGGTGAGTTGACGGCTCTGGGACCATTGTTGGGAAGCTCTAATACCGGATACAAGTGGTTTGGACCAAATCCGAGGCGCAAATTTTTTAGTGTTTTTGCTGAAATCCATGGTGGCAGAGGGGAGTTAGGGCCTAGCTGCAGAGCGCGCGCGGAGTGATTTGGGAAATTTGGGAAAAACTGACAAAGTCCCCATTTTTGTACTTTTGCTCTTTGGCTGTTTGGGGGTCTTCTACTCGTTTTCTCCTGGGTTGACGGCGCTGGGGCCATTGCTGGGAAGCTCTAATACCGGATAAAAGTGGTTTGGACCAAATCCCAGGTGGAATTTTTTTTGTGTTTTTGATGACTTGCTTGCCTTTGAGGTGCTTTTAGGGGGGGTTCCGTCTGTTTGTGGGTGAGTTTCGTGGTCTGGGAGCACTGCTGGGACACTCTAATCTTGATTGCATTTGCTTTTCAGGAAATCCGTGGTGGCAACCCCGACTTATGGCCTAGCTTCGCAGCGCATTTGGACCGAAGGCCGAGAAATATTGCAAGTATGAGATTTTGCTTTTGGCCTGTTTGGGGGTGTTATGCTTTTTGGCGGGTGGGTTGGCGGGTCTTGGGGCATTCCTGGGAAGGTCTAATACCGGGTAGTAGTGGTTGGGACAAAATCCAGGCCGATTTATTTTTTGCTATTTCTGACATTTTGCTCAATGTAGAGTTTTCGGGGGCCTGGTTGGAGGGCTTCCTGGTGTTTGTGGGTGGGTTTCGGGGTCTGGGCGCACTGCTGGCTATATATACTTTACTTTGCAAGAGGTTTGAAGCAAATCCATGGTGGCAGAGGGGAGTTAGGGCCTAGCTACAGAGCGCGCGCGGAGTGATTTGGGAAATTTGGGAAAAACTGACAAAGTCCCCATTTTTGTACTTTTGCGCTTTGGCTGTTTGGGGGTTCTTCTACTCGTTTTCTCCTGGGTTGACGGCGCTGGGGCCATTGCTGGGAAGCTCTAATACCGGATAAAAGTGGTTTGGACCAAATCCCAGGCGGAAATATTTTCTTGTGTTTTTGATGACTTGCTTGCCTTTGAGGTGCTCTTAGGGGGGGTTCCGTCTGTTTGTGGGTGAGTTTCGTGGTCTGGGAGCACTGCTGGGACACTCTAATCTTGATTGCATTTGCTTTTCAGGAAATCCGTGGTGGCAACCCCGACTTATGGCCTATCTACGCAGCGCGTTTGGACCGAAGGCCGAGAAATATTGCAAGTATGAGATTTTGCTTTTGGCCTGTTTGGGGGTGTTATGCTTTTTGGCGGGTGGGTTCGTTGGCGGGTCTTGGGGCATTCCTGGGAAGGCCTGATACCAGGTAGAAGTGGTTGGGACAAAATCCTCGCGGAAAAGCCTTTTGGCACTTTTTGTAACTTAGGGTTCGTTAGGGTTAGCCCTAGCAGCAGGATTGCATGTGTTTCGGGGTGTTCTAGATTTTTGCAACTGAGTTCTGGGGTCTTAGAGCACTCGTGAGAATGTGTAATTTTGGTTGCAAGTCATTTGAAGAAAATCCATGGTGGGAAAGGGGGGATTTGGCATAGTTAAAGAAAGCCTTTGCCACTATTCTTAACTTAGGGTTCGTTAGGGTTAGCAGTATTTCTATTGCATGTGTTTGGGTGGGGGGGTTTTCGAGTCTTGGAGCGATGCTGGCTATGGATACTTTTGCTTGGTTGCTTGCAAGTGGTTTGAATGCAATCCACGGTGGGTAAGGGGGTACTTGGGCCTACTTTTACTTTCAAAGTACGTTTTGTCACCAGTTTTCTGCTAGCCCTCGTTTTTTGAGATTTGATTGGGGGTCTTCTACATTTTTGCGACTGGCTTTAGTAAGGGTCTGGGTGGGAGCACTGCTGGGAAGATCTAATTTTGTTCTAAAACACAGTTTACAGTACACCTAGCTTGAGGGGAAAGATCCGCTACATTAATTTGCCCCTACTTATTTATCCTTCAAAAGGTGACTCAGACAGAGTACACACTTTCAAAAATATTGTACTGTCTACTAGGAAAATCAAAGTGTGACTTTTTGCACTCCACAGCCTACATACCTTATATTTATTTATCAGTGGTGTTGTAATATTATATCACTTCCTGTTTTTCGTTGAATAATTACAGGCCGGGTTTCAGTCTCTGCAATGGGGAAAAAAGGATGGAGTCAGGCTTCACATTAGCGAGCCACAATTCAGCATCAGGCAGGCAGTGGACAGGGTGTCTTCTGGTCACCAACATTGATGGACGAAGCGTCAGCTGCAATGGAGGAGTGCCGCTAATGAGAGGAATTTTTTTCTGGATGCAACTTACTTACCAAATTCAACAGGACAACTACAACAACATACAGATACAGTATCCTTAGTGTTTTTCTCTGACTGTGACTGCATTTCTTGGATCTCTCTCTGCTTCTAAATTGATCCCTTAACACATCACTTAGTCCACTCCACTATCACATCTGCACCACACATAGTCATTTGTAAGTGCTCCTACGTAATTCGCAAGTAGCAGCACGCCCCAGCCCGTAGAGGACTGGGATGGCCCCAATGATGAAGCATGTCACCAAGGGGCAACCCTGGTGAGTGAGGGGACACCTGGAAAAAAGCAATTTCTCCTTTTCTATCCACTATACCTTCCAGACCAACCCCATTGAGTGTTGTGAATGGATTTATAGTGACCAGCAAGGCTCTCAGGTATCTGGCTACAGAGACCTTATGTTGAATATAGTTATCAATATTTCCACACACGCCCTGTACTGTCGCATTCTTTCTTCCACAGTTGTCGAAAGTACTACTTACTTTTCACTGACATGCATGCAGTAGTGCATGCACTTTCAAAGATTGATGGATAGGTTTGTACCCAAAGATTTGTTTATGTTCAATTGTTTGTCCATGCTGTGCTTTTTTTACAGGGTGTCTTCTGGTGACCAACATCGATGGACGAAGCGTCAGCTGCAATGGAGGAGTGCCGCTAATAAGAGGATTTTTTTTTCTGCATGCAACTTACTTACCAATTTCAACAGGACAACTACAACGACATACAGATACAGTATCCTTAGTGTTTTTCTCTGACTGTGACTGCATTTCTTGGATCTCTCTCTGCTTCTAAATTGATCCCTTAACACATCACTTAGTCCACTCCACTATCACATCTGCACCACACATAGTCATTTGTAAGTGCTCCTACATAATTCGCAAGTCGCAGCACGCCCCAGCCCGTAGAGGACTGGGATGGCCCCAATGATGAAGCATGTCACCAAGGGGCAACCCTGGTGAGTGAGGGGACACCTAGAAAAAAAGCAATTTCTCCTTTTCTATCTACTATACCTTCCAGACCAACCCCATTGAGTGTTGTGAATGGATTTATAGTGACCAGCAAGGCTCTCAGGTATCTGGCTACAGAGACCTTATGTTGAATATAGTTATCAATATTTCCACACACGCCCTGTACTGTCGCATTCTTTCTTCCACAGTTGTCGAAAGTACTACTTACTTTTCACTGACATGCATGCAGTAGTGCATGCACTTTCAAAGATTGATGGATAGGTTTGTACCCAAAGATTTGTTTATGTTCACAATTGTTTGTCCATGCTGTGCTATTTTTTCTTGTCTCCCAAAACCTATCCCAAAAACCCCCGTACCCATCCATTTTTCAAACCCTAACCTTCTTCCCCCGGGCTGTGTGGTTTTGATTGATGTGTGACTAAATTACAGCAATAAATCCACACACTTGCTGGGGAGGATAAGGTGATAGCAACAGGCTGGTGAAGAAATCCGAGGATATATTCTTACTCTGCTTGACAAAGACCCATGGCTAATGTCAAAGAACTTCAACCTAATTAGTAGTTATACTTTACCATTTGTTAGGCTACAATGTGGCACTGTTCTAGTGTACTTCTGTCACCTGCTATATTCTCTATTGTACCGTTGTATTGCTCAGGAGGACAAACCAGATTTCATTTTCTTTTTTTTCATAGGCATGCAACTGCCACTGTGTCACACCACTAGTACCACCGCTATGAGGAAATTTTATCCGCCCAGGATTGCCAACCTTATTCGCTGTTTCCCGTGGAGCCAGCCCTGGGCCTCGCCCTACTTGCAAACAGAAATTACAGGTAAGATAGGCGTTTGGTTGGAGGTAGTATAACGGAGTATTAGGAGATACGAGAGATTGACGGTAGTACTACCAAAGTTCTAGGACTATTCAGGAAAACAAACTTACTGTTAAACCCCCACCCACCAGACTCAAAAGCAGTAAAAAACAGGTATGGTCACATAAAGTTTCAAAAAGTATATTTTTATAGCCCTAACAAAATAATCTCCCGCAAGACCCTCCCTAACCCCAACGATTGTCCTTCAAAAGTCCCCAAAAAACCAACTCCCAATTCCCACCCCCCAAAAGTCTCTAAAAAAGGGGCAAGGGACACTATGGCAGGGTGCTGTTGGATTTAGCAGCCAGGGCATCATGCTCCTTGCGGAGGGTGGCATGTTAGAAGCCGAGGCCCTCCACCAAGTTCTTATAGTTCAGGACCTCCTGCTCTAGGTAGGACAGTCTGAGGGATAATCAGCGCCGGTGTGCCTTGCAAATCCTGTGAGGGGCAGCTGCTTTCTTTGCTGCTCGGCGGTGGCGTTTGGCTTTGGTAGCCCGGCTCCGTACCGCTGGAGCACTGCACTGGCTGGCAGCCGGCACGGAGGAGGATGCAGCTGTCCCAGTGGACGTTGTTGTTGTACCAGACTGCGACTCCTCCTCCTCCAGGGCCACCAGACGCCGATATTCCGCGACAGTGGCATCCAGCCTCCGTTGCCGGGCCATTCGAGCCAGCTCCTTCCTCCTTGATGGTGTCTTGGATTTGGAAGGAGCAACTACATGAAGAAAGAAAGACATAGTCTGTAACCAATGCTCCTTAAGATTAACACAAAATGATTGAGCAGAAAGTTGTCACAGTACAAGTAGCAAATTGAAAGCACAGTACATAACTATTGAGGACAGTATCTATCTAACCTCCCACTTCTTCATCCTTGCTCTAACATTAGTGGGAGTTTAAGGAACAAATTCTACGAGCACTATGGACTTCCATTACAGTTGACTATGACAGTACACCAGTCTTATTCTTCTTCTTCTCTCTTGTTTAGGAAAATTGGTACGTTATCTTATGCAAGCCGGCATAATGCCAGCGCAGTGAACTTGCACCCGAGAAACACAGACGCACACCATGGTGAGTGAGACAGACTTGCGTTACTGTACCGGTCCAGTACATGCAGGTGGTGAAGCTCTTACTTTTGTATTACGGGTGGCACTGAGAATACTCTGTTAACAGGGCTACTGCTTAATTAATTTAGCTTTCACCCTACAGTGCAAATGAGTATTAGAAATGGAAAATGACGAAGCTAAATTATCTGATTATCTATCACTTCACTTGGGATGTATTTGATGACATATGGGATGACTTTAGGTGCTTTGCTTATTATTGAGTGAACAGTGATACCCCCACACATGAATGACGTACCACTACTAAACTAAAGTTATTAAGAGAGGTAGGGAGTGTCCACCGTAATAACCGGATATATGCTGTGCTTGCAGTTGCAATACAAACTACTGCTACTATTCATGGTAGTATTTGGACAACATTACCACTTCTTTTCCTTGCCTTTCCTACACTGGAACGGACGTGCGGGTGCGGTGCTACATGCTCTTCAAAGTAACACTTAGTTCATCCAGTGACCGTCTACTCTCCCTTGATACACATATGCTATCTAAGAGTCAGATAGTACCATGAATGATCCAGGCATCCATCCATTCAAAGTAATACACCCGTGCAGAAAGCACACTCTGCAGTCTTCAATCTCAATGAGTAAGGAATGTATAGCTTACCTCTGCCCGCCACCACCGTGTGAACCCTCACAGGCATGTCCTTGTCCGGCACTTGCACCGCCTCCTCCCCAGAGTTGTCCACCTCGTCCAATGCCACCACCACCTCCGCGCTGGCCCCGTCTCCAGATGTTCAACCTACAAAGTACATTTAATAATGTTAGAATACACCACTCACTACTATATAATATTTCGTCTAGGAGGAAGAAAGAAATGTGAAAAAAACAGTATACAATGTAATAATTTATGACTGTATACTCTAAAGTAAAAATGTCACATTTTCCAGGGAAGGATGTTGTCTTGCTGCACTTTTTGGCACAACTGATGAATGCTTGCTTTTTATTTTTAACACGCACCACTTTTTCTCCTAACAGACAGAAGCTTGACTTCTAAGAACACGAGCAGGATCAAGTTCAAACCAGGTGAGAGCTCGGCTCGACAGCAAGAAATGTGTCCAATTAATCACTCAGCACTAAGCACTTTTCCATTTTCAGTTAAACGTTTACTTTTATGACAAACTTGATTTTAATAAATGTGTTTACTTTTAATAAAGCTTTTAAACTTAAATAGACTCTGTGGTTTTTGGTCCTCCAGACTAGAGTGGATGAGCTAAAGGTTTTGGAATTTTTGCAAGCATGAGTCCGTGCCTCTGCCATCGGTGACTTTGGGAGCTAAATGACTCTGCCACACTATCTAGTCAGTAAGGAGATTGGGGGTTCAACTACAAAGTCTGTTATCACTGAGGTATGTGGAAAGTCTAACAGCACCTATTATAATTGATAAGCTAAGCAATGCATTATTTAGTGTCCATAGTTCTGTTTGTGCAGATTTGTCCCTGCAACAGTAGTACAATGGATTGTCCTCCTATCCAAACCAAAAGTAAAGTAGTATCTTATTCTTACTTGGTGGTCATTCACCTTTTTATTGTTGGCAATTGTCAAAGCATAAACATTTAGAATACTTGAAAAGACATTATGGACAATCCCAGAGGACTGCACTCAGTGCATAGAGCTATTGCTGACTAGAATGGGAGTCCAATGGAAATGCCAAATGTGCAATCTTAGTTAGCTACACGGACAGACTAATAAGAATAATCTAGTAATACCACACGGAGTCATAGTCGAGGCAGGATAAGAATTTAGATCCTGTCTACAAGAAGATCAAAGACGATTTAGAAAAAATCGAATGAGGAACGCTAGGAAAAAATAAGTACTCTATATTAAAATTAAAACTTACCGGGGCCAGCAAAGGAGCCCTCGCCTGCCCGGTCCTGGCCTGCATCGTCAACAGCACCCTCCTCCTCCTCCTGTGTCCTCCTCTTGCCCCTGGGGGAAGCTGATGTACAACATGAAAGAAAGAAAAACAGAAAACATGGATGATATTTGTCAACCAAATCAAACATTTCAAAAGACCTAACAAAATATTTTTGCGAAATAGCAAATAGACAACTACTCCACAAGATATATTATTGACCAATCTCATGTGGCCGACTACGTTATTACTTTAGTATTGCTTGATTTGCGGACCGTCGAATTGGAAACTACCTTATGTAACTCACTAAACAAAGTACTAAAAAGGTTTGCCTAGGATTGGCAGGCAGCAGTCCGCAGCACGCGAAGTGACAGCCAAAGTCCATCGTGATTGAAGATCAGCGACAACACTAAAGTTTCCTACTACATTAACCAGTCATTAAAATACTCAAACTATCAATCCACCACCACTATTTCTTCTTATCGCCATGTGTGCAAAGGAAGGACTGGACTTGAGTCTGTAGGGGCTGGTTTAGAAGCCCCTTGCGGCTCTTTTGCTCCATTGTTGCGTGACTTTTGTGACGCAGCGGCAGCACAAAAGAGGCGCAATGGTGCGGCGTATATTAACAACGTGACGCATATGGGAGATGCATCACGTTGTAAAGCCCTGCGCCAATAGGGGGCGTTCCGGCGCAAGGGAGGGCGTTCCTGCGCAGGAACGCATCCTAAAAGTGGCTGAGGGAAATCTACAAGATTTCAATCAGTCACTTTGAGGACAATGATGCGTGACTCAAACCCTGCGCCTGCTTGAAGTAGACGTACGGCTTGACGCAGCATTGGGGAGATAGGGCACCCCAGAGCATTGATGGAGCTGCACCATCGTTGCGACGCAACTCCAGCAATGCGCCGCCTTTACGGCACAGATGCGTAACGCTTTGGGGACGCTTTGGGCCCATGGTGCGCCGCATTGTAAATACGGCGCACCATGGGTGATGGTGGCGTGACGCACAATTAATGGCGCATCCCTGCTACTTTGCAGGGATGCGCCGGTAATTAAAAATCTGAACCTTAGTGTGTAGCATTACGCAGTTCTTTAAACTACACTCATACATAATTTCACAGGCCAATGAAATGAACACAAAATCTAAAACAAATAAGCATAGTAACAACACTACTGAGAAGAAGGAGAGCAGTGTACCTGAAATGCACAGAAGATTTTGAAATATAATTTACCTACAATGTAATGAGCACCATTATTGCTCTTGGTAAAAAACAAAAATTTGCAATATAATAACACAGCAGGAGAGAACAGAGTAGTGAAGATTGAAATAGCTACTACTACTCACCAAGCCCGGGGATCTCCAGGCCAAGGAGGTCGAGCAGATCTCGCTCACGGGTCAGGACATCCGTCCAGCGGTGGGTGGCCTGGTTGTAGGTGCGCCAGACCCGAGAGTGGTGGTAAATGGCCTGGCACACCTTCTCCCACCGCTTCCGGCGCTCCCGGACCCCGTATCCGGAACTGATCTTGCCACCTCCCATGATGGTCCTGGGGAGGCGGCGCTGAACATAAAAAATTAGTTGGCCCACCTCCTCCGGGCTGAAGATCTCCCTGGGTACGACCTCCTCCCCCCTCAAACGCCCGCACGGGAGCCGGACACGGGGTGCGGGACCCTTCCCCTTCTCGGGATGCTTCCCGGCTCCCTTCACCATGGTCTGGGCGGAAAGGAATAAAGAAAATAGAATAGGGAAGAGAAGAAAAGAAAAGAGTTTAAAAAAGTAGTTTAAAATTAACCAAAAGTAGCAGTAAACACAAAAATATAGGGCTAGAAAAATAGAGGGATAGATAATAAGTAAAATAGATCAAAAAAAACTTCAAACAAGCAAAGGATGGCAGAGATTTGGAGAGGATACAAAGAGCATGCCCAGGACCATAGCAATGAATGAGAAACAAGATGGCCGCGCCCATTCAGGACCGCGCGGGTAAGTTCGCGCGAGAGTTTCCAGCGCGAACACTCGCGAGATTGTACTGGCGAGCCGCACACTTTGCGAGATTACACTTCGCGCCCGGAAACGGAAATACGTCATGCAAACAAGATGTCCGCCCCCTTGAACGACCGCGAGGGTAACTTCGCGCCTTGCGCTACAAGCGGCTCGCGAAAATGCACAAAACCTTGCGAACTAACACGCCGCAAAAAAAACAAATCGCATATTCGCACGAATTCGCAGCTTCCGAATCCGATCTTGCGCATGTTCGCGCCCCGCGAATCCCGTGAAATTGCAGAAAAACGAGTTTTGCAAAACTGAAAGCAATCGGCAGGTGCAAGAGTTCAAACTCATCATTAGTAACAATTCCCTGTAGTGCTTCCTGACTGGGGCCCCTCCAGAATTCCGTTGCTAGTTGCAACACTTGTATGACCCTGCTCTGACCCTCACAGCAGGCTCATAGAATAGCTACAAGTAGGCCACATAGGTCCTGGAAAAAAAAATGCACTGCAACAGAAAGCAAATTAATGATAAGGAAGCAGGTGCCAGACTGGAATTTTAAAACAGTGACACATTAATAAACTAACCCCAAATTAACTCATGTCAGTTGAAGCAGGGCTGGTGTGCTTGCTTTTCCCCACCATAATCTACAGTGATGATGAACCAGAGGGTGGCATTGATGTAACAGAGGGTGGCAGTGGTGAAACAGAGGGTGCTGGGAACTGTGATGATGAACCAGACGTAGAAACAACATAATTGCGACCGTTGCGAGCCGAAATGTAAGTTCGCAATTGCGAACTTGTACAAAACCCTCGCGAACTGGCAGAAATCCTTGCGAACACACAAATTTTTTTTTCGCAAATTCACGAGAATTCGCGGATTTTGCGGATTGCGAGTTCGCAAATCCGCAAAATTCGCGAACGCGAGATTCGCAAAATTCGCCCATACTTAGTCCTAGGAAGCTTGTTTCCGGTCCAGGGACGGCGTGGCTTGGCAGTTCAGGCTGGACTGTTCCCATGAGGCACAGGGTCAGACTGATTTGCATATGGCCATGTCTGCACTGGGGTGGCAGAGTGGGCTAAGGAACGGTGATGGATTAAACCCAGATCTGTTGACTGGGTGTGAGTGTTTGATTGGTTCAGATGCCCCGTCCATCACCACCCCCTTTTGTACCGCTTTGTTAGCCAAAAGTTGGCAGGGTATGCTCAGACATGAGTCCCTTGCTCACTTTGCCACTGGATTCAAGCAAGCCTGGCTGAAGACGGCTGGAATGCCAGAAACCGGTCCTAGGAAGCTTGTTTCCGATCCAGGGAAGGCATGGCTTGGCAGTTCGGGCTGGACTGTACCCATGAGGCACAGGGTCAGACTGATTTGCATATGGCCATGGCTGAACTGGGGTGGCAGAGTGGGCTAAAGAATGGCGATGGATTAAACCCCGTTCTGTTGACTGGGTGTGAGTGTTTGGTTCAAATGCTCCGTCCATCACCACCCCCTTTTTCACCACCCCCTTTTGTACCGCTTTTAACAAGAACAGCATATGGAATATGCACATAGAATCATGTAACATGACATTTTCAAGTATCACTGAGGGTATTTTTAGATTCTCTGCAAAATTGGGAAATAAACTTATATGAGAAATTTTAACTTTTTTTCGGAGTAAGTGTGTTTCAGGGTCTGTTACGGGCCGCGATATGGGGGAGACGTGAAAGTTATCAAAACTGTAACTCGATTTATACAACTATCAATTACGAAAAGAAAGGACTACGCACACCTGGATGCATTGTTATATGAAAATCAGGATGACTGTTCTTAGTATATATTTTTTAAACTCTTATCATGATAAGATGTGGCATTGTGCACTGTATGTATTGTTATGCACTTATAATGCACCAGCACTTTATCATATAATCTGAGGCAGCTTGTAGCTCACGTTTTCTTGGTACCTTAATGCATTAGCACTTTATAACTGCTTAATACGCTATGTGAACAGCTCAATGAGTAATACCTAATCTAACTTGGACAATCTAGGTTTATTTTTAACAGTATTTTCATATAATAAGCATATTTGCATATATTTGTATCGGAAACTGGCCTTAATCTCGCCATTGCTTGGGTTGAAGATTTATAAATTGTCAATCTTTTTAAACTCATCATGTTGTTATGCAGAAATGTTGTTGGCATATGTGCATTAGTATGCTTTTATGGTGTTTTCTTTTACTTGCACCGTATAAAGCTGATTTTGACTTTGACTTGACAGAAGATGAGACAAATTGTGGTAAAAGAGTAGGTAGACGAGGAATCTAGGTTTTAATCATATATGTCTATTATGTTTTAGCCGGTTTTAGATCAATCCAAAAATTGGTTTTAATGGAAGTAATTGTTATGTCTCTGCACTTCACTTGCTATGATGATAATAGCTGCTATTGCAACTTTCCACATACTTGGACTCTTTCTGCAACCATGCACTTTTATACAGGTTGCTATTGCACATTTGCACAAGCTTAGAAAATCTCTTGTATTATGTTGGCCATAATAGCCACTATTGCTACTTTGCACATACTCTGACTATTTCTGCAACTTTGCATTTGTAGATAGGCTGCTATTGCACATTTGCACACTTATGTTACAGATATTGCACACCTATAAGCCATAAGAAAAATCAAGATGCTAAAATGGCAGATTTGCTGCTATTGCAAATTTTGCACGAATTTAAAAGCTGCTATTTGCATATTTGCACACTTCCATTATGTATTGGTACGTTCATGTTGGTACGAAGAAACTAAATTACAATATATTGTAAAAACCAGCGGAACTGAGATGAGAAATAATGAACTAAAAAAATGGACACATATGAATTAAGGCCATAATTATATATCAGTCTGTTGCTAAATCTATGACACACATAAGTGACAAAGTAATTTATAATAACGAGATAAATACTACTGCAAAAAAAGCACCAAAAAAACACAAAGCTGGCACTTAGAGGCTCGTGGTTGTGTCAACAAGCGGTACAATAAAGTTTGGTTTAAAGGAAAGGAAAAAATTAAAAAATAAAACATCATTGCACTAAGAAATATAAAAAAAGAAAAATATATAAATATAAAAAAATGGAAAAACAGAAAAGAATAAGATAAAATGATGTGTATGAGAATTCTGTGGAATTTACAATGTAAAATGTATCTTGTGAATGGTGCAATTTTGAGAACCAGTGGAGTGTGTTGTCTATATCCATTAGGTCATGTGATGTTATGCACTTTCACTTTTTTTTTAATTGTGTTTATTTCGTTTTTATACAAATAGCAAAAGAAGGCACATTGTGTCAACAAGTAGCCAGTCATTACATGTGTAAATCACAAAATATAATATACATCGCAGCACTTTATATCTAGCACAGGTTGCAGCATCATACAATAAATATTCATATATTAGTATTTGGGATACATTCCGAGGACAAGATTAACATGGAATCATAGAGGCACAACAATCCGGGCCATCTCAACCAGCTTTTGCACACAAAATTGCGTCATTTTTGCCACATCATTGTATACCTCCCACTGCAAATATATAAAAAATGAGGGGATACAGATACAGATCTCAAAGGTTATCAGAAAAGAGTACATTGTATTAACTTATATAGTATTAACCTAGTAGTGATTCCGTCTCCACACACCCATCCTCTGGTACCTCCTGTTCCGTCGACCTCCTTGACCACTCCAAAAATGGCTCCCAGATATCCTGGAGGGCATTTGTTCCCAAAACAGTTTTAACTGAGCATGGCCAGATGTCACATCCCATAGACAAGCCTTAATGTCTGGTACTCGCTTCCTACCCCAACGAATTGCTACCTGTCTACAGCAACAGTAAGGCATGTAGTTTGCGTCGGGTGGGTACTGTGTCTCGTACGTATCCTAAAATCCCCAGCAACGGAGTCGGTGGGTCCTTTCTACTAACAATAGGATTTACTACGCTAAATATCTCCCTCCAAAATATGTGCAGACTCGAACATTCCCACGCCACATGAAGAAAGGTAGCCTGGTCTTGTCCTCGTCTCCAACATCTAGCCTCCTCCCTCAACCGCATGCAATGTAGACTCACTGGTGTCCGGTAATACCTATGAAAGAATTTAAATTGTATCAATCACAAGCGATAATTTGGGGGCAGTTCTGTAAATTGATTACAACAATATCCCCATTGTTCCTCCGTCACCTGTGGACATAACTCTCCATTCCAAAGTTCCATTGACCTCAGTTGCAACACAAGGTGGTTGGCTTGCATGACTGTGTACAGTCTTGTTATCAATTTTTTGGGCGACTTTGACTTTAATACATTGTCTAGCGGTAGCATTGTCTTGGGAGCATCAGGGAACTGTGCGTTCAGCGTACGACATGCTGTGCTTAACTGGTGATATAGGAAACTCTCAGCGAACGGCACCCCATTATCATCAATAGCCACAGGAGGCGGTCTAAAGCGACCCTCCGAATAAAGGTCAGCAAACGTGTGCAATTTCAGCTTAGCGATTAGCGTCTTATCAACACCTTTCTCCATACACGCCAGCAGCGGATTGCTCTCCAATAACATTGATGGAGCATATAGTGTCTCCATACCCGCTCTCTTTTGCAATTCACGCCACACCCAACACAGCGTTCCTGCCCTATCCACATCTCCCCTCGGTCTACTGATAGTGCGGTATATAGCCACCGCTAATGGCGTCTGTGCCACAGCATCCCTCTCAACTGCAACATGGGGCTGAAATGGAGTCTCATGGACCCAAAAGTGGAGAAATTGAGCCTGTGCGCACAATGCATATAAATGCATATCCGGTGCCCAGAAGATCCCCTGTCACAGAGGAAGAGTCAGGAGATCCCAGGAGATCCTGGCCTGCTTTCCCGCCCACGCCAAGCTCAACAATTGCGAACGCAGCAGACTGAAAAAGTGTTTAGTAAGAGGTATCGGCACGTTCACAAATACATAGAGAAACTTCGGCAAGATAACCATTTTAGCCAGCGCTAATCTACCTGCCACAGATAGAGGCAATCGCGACCAGATAGCCACTTTCCCCTCTAGCCAGGTATAGGCCCTCCCAAAGTTTAGTGTCCAAATATCTTGAAGATTATGACTCAACCACACCCTTAGGTATTTAACTTCAGTAGCCTCCCATCATAGGGGGAATTCAGAGCAAACTTCCTTCGTGCCATCGGTCAATGGGAATACTACAGATTTTGACCAGTTTATAGTTATACCTGCAAATCCACCAAACCTTATAAACTCCCGCAACACTGGGTTGAGGTTCACCTCCGGGTCGAGAATATAAAGGGTTACATCATCAGCATAAAGAGATATCACCAAGCTGCATGCACTGAATCCTATTCCTCTAGCTGTGTGGTGCTGTCGCACCCTTGCAGCCAACAGTTCCATAGCTCTAGCAAATAATAGCGGTGACAGCGGACAACCCTGTCTCGTACCTCTCGATATGCGAAAAGGACTCGATACCATACCATTGAATCTTATACGGGCTACAGGTACCTCATACAGCAATTTTATTCATTTAAGGAACAGAGGGCTGAATCCCATGCGCTGCATCACCAAAAATAAATATGACCACTCCAAGGAGTCGAACGCCTTAGTGGCATCCAGAAAGATCGCTGCAGCCTGAACAGTAGGGTGTAAATAATGTATGACAGAGAACAGTGTACGCAGAATATGCGACGTCGACCTCCCTGGGATAAAACCTGATTGATCCGGTAGGGCGATCATCGGTAACAGTGGTTGTAGTCTGTTCCCCAACAGCTTGGCATAGACCTTGGCATCCACATTTATCAAAGATAGAGGTCTAGAAGAGTCTAGTTCAGTTTCCGCCTTTTCAGGCTTCAACAATGTAATAATCTTAGCCTCTCTCATTGATTGGGGCAAATTACCCATTTCTAACGCCTCCTCAAATACGGCTAGCAGTCTCAGAGCTAGCTCCTAAGCATATGCCTTGTAGAAGGCAGTGGTCAAGCCATCAGGGCCTGGAGCCTTATTTAACGGTAAACTTTTGATTACTTGAATCACATCCTCTTTCGTTATGGGTAAATCCATGTACAGTCTGAGTGTCATTAAATCACGCTAGGGCGATGGAGTGTAAAAATTCTGTCATGTTGCTGTCCTCCGCTATCCCAGTCGTCTTGTAAAGTAAAACTTCTTGAATGCCTTCAGTACACCCTCTTGACCTCTCACAATGTTGCCCTCTACATCTTTAATTTCATGCACATATGCCGCCCCCGCTATTGGTCATATCATGTTCGCCAGTGTGCGCCCCGGTCGATCTCCCCATATCGTCGGGCTTGCGTATACTTTCCAAGAAATGTTATCTCTCTAGTAGCCTGTTCATCAAATTCCAGCAACTTAGTCTTAAGAAGGACAGCTGTCTCTCAGTCCGCGCTACTACACATCTTCTTATCTGGTTCCTTAATCTCGTTTTCCAGTCCCGCCAGTGTCCCTCTAATAGCCTGTAGCACCCCTGCTTGTCTTGCAATACATTGCCCTCGTATAACAGCCTTGAAGGCATCCCATAGAACAGCCACAGTCTCCACTGTCCCCTCATTGTTCTCAAAATACACTTCAATATCCTTTCGAATCTCTTCCTTGAATGCCTCATCCAATAATGCTTTTTGTGGTAACCGCCAGGTAAAAGCTCGGGAAGGGCATCTGGTATTGATAATCTGAGAAGACAAGGTGCATGATCAGAAAGTGAGCACGCCATATGGGCCACGTCCACCGTTCAGGTCGCAACGTCTCTAGAAATTAACCAAAAATCCAACCTAGACCAGGCTTTGTGTTGAGTGGAAATGCATGTTCCCTCCCTCAATCCCGGGTGTCTTTCTCTCCATATGTCCAGGAGGTCATCATCCAACATTATGTCTTATAGGGCAACACGCGCCTGCGTATGTAACGATCTGGCAGTACCTTGCCTATCAGCCTCATTAGATATCACCGCATTAAAGTCTCCCCCCCAAATCACAGTGTGGCATCCTATTCCTCTGATTTTGGATCACACCTGGCCGAAAAACTCCGGGGAATCCGTGTTGGGGCCATATATTGCGGCAAATGTCACTTCTACATACCCCAGGCTTCCGTTCAATATAACAAAATGACCTTCTGGGTCCACATGCGTATGTGCACACCTCCAATCCAATCCCCTGCTGATCAGAACAGCAACCCTCCTTGCATAATTTGAGTATATTGCAGAGTATACCTCCCCCCACCGGCTATTTTTAAGTTTCTGAGATGCTGTACATTCAAATGCGTTTCTTGTAGGAAACAAATATCTATGGCATGTCTTATCAAATATGCATGAACTAGCCTCGCTTTCCGATTATGCACTTTCACTTTAAAAGCAGTTTTGAAAAAAAAGCTCCTTATGTGGTCAAGGCATCATAGCCCCAAGCAAAAGAAAATAAAGGTTTCTATACCTCAAGTTGGAGATTGCGGTTTCATCATTCCGATGCAGCAGTAGGAGTGCTGGATTTGTTTGTTGATATATATATATACATCTATATATATACATCTTTATATATACATCTATATATGTATATGGCGACGGGAGAATAAACACAACCTAAGGCACCTACTTGGGTCCGTGTCTGTGGAGTTACTTTCATAACGCAGCTGGGTACACACAGTATTTAAAGATATATGTATATATATTTATTTGTTATTATTTTAATGATATTTTTTATAATATTTTTAAATTACATATGTTTAAATAAACATATACATGTATATATGATTTTTTTTAAATAAGTGTAAAATGTATATATAATTCTAAATTATTATTATAATTTTACCTTACATTATATTATTGTTCAATGTTAATATATTTAAGGGCCGATTATGATGTCGGTCGGAAAGATTTTGTTGGCTAGCCAAGGCCTTCTGACTACGGTTGAAGGGCTTCCAACCGACTCGGTACGTTTGCGGTCCGACGACCCGATTACGATTTCGATAGTCGAAACATAAACTGGCCGGTCATGCCGACTCAGTACAGCCGGCTCTTGGAGTCTTCCTGTCGGTCGGAACCACACCGTTATCCCCTATGGACGGCATTCACCCCATCAGGATTTTGATGTTAGTTTCCGACAGCCTTTCCGTGCAAATTTTTCAACACAGAAAGGCTGTCAGAAAGCGACTTTGGTGGCAGCTAGCGAGCCCCCTTGCTTCCATGGTCTATGACCCCTGTAAAACCCTGCACTGTGTGGCAGGTACCGTGGGGTGCCTGTTATAGGCTGCAGCGTTTTACACACACATTCATTCATCTTTAGGAGCCTATATTATGGCTGGTTTATGGCCATGACACAAGCTCCCATAGGGAACAGCGGGAATACGTCCAAACAGTGAGGTCCATTAGGATGGCGGACGGATCGCCATCCCTAACCGTCTGCCAACAATTTACCCCCGCCATATTACAATGGCGGGGGGACCGTGACGGACGGAAAGACCGTCTGCCGCTTTTCCGCCGCGGTCGCAAAGGTCTAATATGGTGGCAGTGTCTATCAGACACTGCCAGCCATATTAGGAAGGGCTTCGGGGTGAAAGGCATACGGTCTTTGCTTTGTGGGCTCGTTGCAGGCCCCCAGGGTGAAGGGGGGTGGGGGAGTGCACATGGGGGGTACCTATGGTACCCCCCAGCATTTCAATGTAAAACATGACAGGCACCGCACGGTGCCTGTCATTTTGTGCATCGAAATGTACAACATGCATTTTCAGCATTGCGGCGGGCGATGCTGAGCGCACCGCCCGCCACAATGTTAAAAATGCTAGTGGCGGGCGCATCATAATTGCTATGGCGGTACCGCCGCACACGTGGCAGACGGTCCCGTTTCCACCGGGATGGCGGACAGACAAAGTCTGTCCACCTTCCTAATGGACCCCAGTGTTTGGTCACATAGTAATCAGACGGTCGGAGCTGCCAACCTCAAGTCAGTCCGTCCAGGAGTTTGAGACAGTAATGAGCCCCTTAATGTTTACTATGTTTAACTGTGTTCATAGTAAAAAAAAAAAATTGTGTTCGATAGTAGTGTATATAGAGAAGTGTGGCTCAAGTGGTTGGAGCAGCAGACCCTGATGCAGAGGTCTGGCCCGGACCAGGGTTCAATTCCCCGCCTTGGCGGGTCTTGGGCTCAAATTTCCCCGGACCTGACAATTCTCGCCTCGGTGCCTATTCCAATCATGGAGTCCCACTCTGTAACTCTGGGCAATAGCTTGCTTAATCTCCACAACGGCCCCTCGCAGCGGGATGCCTGGCTTTCACCTTGGGGATGCCCAGTAATGGGTTATCTCGCAGGGGAATACCCCTGTGGCTGGTAGGCTCATTTCCCAACCAAAACAGGGCTTTTTGATTAATGCTCGATCCTTGATCAAACACGGGATAGAATTTCATGATTTTGTTCACATGAGACAACCTGACTGGGTTTTTGTCACCGAGACATGGGCCTCTGACTCCTCTGGTCACGACCTTCTTCTGGCCATACCCGAAGGCTATACCTCCCTGAGGTTAGACAGAGAACGTTGCAGAGGTGGTGGATTGGCCATTCTCTTTAAATCCACACTTTCTTGCACCATCAAACCCTTATCGGTTCCTAAAGACCCATTCGAGGCCTTATATTTCAGTATTGTATATGCTCCATCGAGTTCCTTTTCTGGAATTCTACTCTACAGACCCCCTGGTTCCAGAGTTAATTTCTGCCCAGAACTCTTTAGAATTTTAGAACCCTACTTTGGTAGACCTCATTTTACCATCTTGGGCGATATTAATTTTCACTTAGAGGATAGGACCTTGAAAGACACCTCCTCTTTGCTCAATTCGTTGGAGGCTTGCGACTTTGTCCAAAGAGTGTTACACCCGACCCACAAGGCGGGGCACACCCTTGATGGGATTTTCTCTAATGACTTCAGACTAACTGTCGGCACGCCGGTACCGATAATCTGGTCTGACCATTTAGCAGTCCCAATGTCCCTAGACATCCCGTGCTCTGACGTTGATTTGGGCACTGGCAAAGATTGCTTTAAAAGGAGTTTCAGAAACTTCACAAATGAAGCTCTGGCCCCCTTCATTCATAATACCAACATCACTTCTCAGCGGATGGTGAATGAGTCGGCTCAAGAACTTACCAATGCTATCTCCAGAGCCGCAGACGAACTAGCCCCCCCTCTCTGAAATCTGTAGCTCGAAAGAAGCCAACTGCCCCTTGGTTTACTACTGCCTTGAGGCTTCTTAGACAAAAATGCAGACAGAAGGAACGAGGATGGCGCAAATCCTGGGATCCCAAAGATCGAGAAGTCTATAAGAGCCAGTTACGAGAATACAAAAGCAGTGTGATAAACGAAAAACAAGACTATTTCACCAACTTAACCTGCTCTCTAACATCTTCCAAAGAGCTCTTTAAAATTGTGGACTCACTGTGCTCTCTCCAGGTACCTGATCCCGTGGTTGCCTCACAGGAGCTATGCAACAATATATCAGACTTCTTCTATAATAAAATAGATGATATCTATATAGCTCTACAATCACAGAGGAAATCCCTGAGTGTTGATGACCTTTCTCGAATCAAACTGCTTGAATCTTGAATCATTTTCCTGCTCTTTCCTTGGAGGGACTCAATCTCCTTTTGGACAAAACGAAATCGTCTTCCCCACTGGACCCAGTCCCTTTGAAATTACTAAAGGACTGTAGAGATATCATTCTTCCCTCTATGCTGGAAGTAATGAATGGAGCCCTGGAACAAGGTACTTTTCCTCAAGTTTGGAAGAAAGCTATTGTAAAGCCTCTTCTGAAAAAGTCCACCTTAGACCCCGGCATATTGAAGAACTTCAGACCCATTTCTCTCCTGCCGGCTCCTGCCAAGATGTTGGAGACTCATTTGAACTTTCATCTGTCTAACTTCCTCGATGCTTCTGGCTTCCTGGATAGGTCCCAACATGGCTTTAGAAAGCTGCACAGCACGGAGTCTGCCTTGACTAAGGTCATGGATAACATCCGCAGGAAAGTTGATTTGGGTCTAACCACCGTGCTGGTACTGCTGGATCTTACAGCAGCATTCGATACCCTGTCTCCCTTTACTTTAACATCTAGGTTAAGGGAGGCAGGGGTTGAAGGACCAGCCCTCAGTCTCCTGAGCTCCTTCCTACACCAACGCGAGCAACGTGTCATGCTAGGAGAATACCTCTCCCCTCCTAAGTCTTTGCAATGTGGGGTGCCACAGGGGTCGGCATTGAGTCCGACACTGTTTAACATCTACGTGGCCCCCCTTGCAAGACTAGTAAGATCTCAGGGGATGGAGGTAGTGTTGTATGCCGACGACACGCAGATTATGGTGTCCCTGACCCACTCTGTGAATCTAACCGCGTCAAACTTTAGGTCCTGCATGCAACTGGTTGCAGAGTGGATGATTTCCAACTCCCTAAAGTTGAACGGGGACAAGACAGAGGTCCTGGTCTTTGGCAAAGACCAGGGCATGTGGTCACGTGAGTGGTGGCCTCCATCTTTAGGCATCTGCCCCATACCGACACAATCTGCTAGGAACCTTGGGGTCATTTTTGACACCCAGCTTTCTATGGAGCTCCAGGTCAACAGAACGGTGGCTACCTGTTGGGGTGTCATCAGGACTCTTAAAAGGATCGTCCACTATCTTTCCCCACAGGCACGGAAGCAGGTTGTGATCGCTCTTGTTGGCTCAAGGCTTGATTATTGTAATTCACTCTACGCCGGGGCCAACAGGGGCCTTCTACAGGGCCTGCAAGTCATACAAAACGCGGCAGCGCGCTTTGCTCTTGCCCTGCCTTGGCTGTCATCTATGACCTTGGCGAGGAAGAACCTCCATTGGCTTCCTATCCCCTCAAGGATTATGTTTAAACTTCTCTGTTTAACATACAAGGCTTTAATGGCAGGACCGGATGATGCCCTTGGATCCCTACTCATAAGGTATGTCCCAAACAGATGCCTACGCTCCAGTGAGCTTAACCAACTGGTAATCCCTCGAGCCAAGAAGGCCAGCTGGGGGAGTAAAGCTTTTTCCATTCTGGCACCCCAGATGTGGAATACACTCCCCCTGGAGATCAAGTCACTGCCCTCACTTGACCTCTTTAGGAAATCACTGAAAACCTAGCTATTCATTAAAGCATACCAGTAAGCTCTGTTTCTGATCACTGACAGCTAGCTATTTGAGTTAGGCGCCTTGACGCCCATTGGGCATAGTTGCGCATTACAAATGCTATTTCATTCATTCATTCATTCATTCATTCATTCATTCATTCATTCATTCATTCAGGACGGGTTCCCTAAGCAAGCGCTGGGACGCTTTCGGGCAGCCATGCGCTCTACAAATCAAATTTCATTTCATTTCTTTCATTTCATAAAGAAACTTATTTTCAATATTTTTTTATTTACATAAGAATACAATAATGATATATTAATGCTCAATGTTTTTTACACAATATTTATGTCCCATGATATTTGTGGTTTCGATATTTCGTCGGTGAACCAAGCATTCTGCAGAATGAAGTATTTGCGGTTTTTCGGAATATCTACAATGAGACAGACTCATCCACATATATTCCTACACAATTAATAGCGAACCCTGGCTCCATATCACTGAAAAGACACTTTTTCATGTGCAAGAATATATTCTATTTACATGGTAAAGGACTAGCCATACGTCTGTGTGTTATGAGCTCATTTACTCCAGAAATGGCATTCTCTTCATATCCTGCTTTGAGACAAAGTGGATATGGGGGGATGACAATACATATAAATAGTTGGTAAAGATATGAGACTGATATAAAGGCAATATAATTTTATTTTGGAGAGGACCAGAAGAAATATTTTTAAAAATGTATGGACGGTTCAATAATAGAACATATGATCTGAAATCCACAATTCATGTAGATAAAAATAGAATCCGCTTTCCAGATGTATCATAGAGAATGTGGATAAAACATTTATGTCCAGCCTTTACAATACGCCAACTTAAAGAAGCACATTCATACAGTTCATCATGCTATCAGTTTATTATCATAGGAGTGTGAAATTGAATTTAAAATATGTGCAGTTCTTAAGTATTCAGAAAAATTATACAAGCAAGGAAGAATCATTTGTGAAAGCAAATATAATGTGTGAGGATACCCTAAAATATTATACAGGAACTCACTAAAAAGAGCATGGGTCACATCTAGGTTGTTACTGAAAAACAACTCTATCACTCAAATATATCAGTCTTTAGTCCAATGGTTAATAAAATAAAATCTATGCTAAAGAAATCTTGCAAAATACTGGAATCATTAAATCTACAGGAACTCTATTTGCATTCAGCAAAAGAAAATATTTAGTCTTCAGTAAGGGGAAATATAGGTAATACACAAAAAACAATTTCTGATCTATGAAAAAGTGGAGGAGGCGTAACCCTTGGAATTAGAAAAATGGCTGTACAAGGGATGAATTTTAGCTCCTCTTCTATTTTTGTTGTATATTGCAGATCTTTTTGAAGCTCTAGAACAATTATGGAGATGCACCAAAGTAGTGCTATGTATCTGTAACCCATCCAGCGTCCACAGACAACCTAGTGACCTCATGAACAAATCAGAGTGGTCTACAACAATAATTAACTTGTCTTGAAACTTAAGACAAGTTTAATAAAACCAAAATCGACTATTAAAAACAAAATTTGCATGCTTCAGGAATTCGGCAACCAATTCGATTTGAATATTAGAAAGGAAAAGAAGAGATATTGAAGTTAATTATCCACTGCTTGAGTAGAAATACATAATCGGCCACACTGGTTCAAACATTTAATCAATTTAACAAACAAAAATTATAACACCGCTGGTGCAATCAAAAGCTTTTCTAAGAAATTTTGCTGCAGGGTCTTTGGTCTAACATGTACTGAAATCTTAGCAAAGTTGATTCCAATTATATGTCATTGGGCAATTGCAATGAAGAAACAAGTCATTGAAAAAAAAATGTCTTGCTTATATATTTTATTTTATCAGTTGTAGATGTGAGATCCTCTCCACCACACACACGATTAGGACTGGAGTTGAGCATGCCATTGTTGAAAGTAACAAATACTATAAATTTAATACTCGTGGGTGGACTTTAATAGGGTGATGGTGCCCTAACGGGAAATTCACAATATTGATGCACAAGAAATGCGATTTCAAGTGGTGCCTAAGGGGAGAGAGCAGCACCCCTCTCTAAAAACTGTGGCAAAAGCCAGCCTAACATTTTATCTCAAACTCCCCAGCACACCCAATATCAATAAACTGAGAAGCCGAATCCAATATGTAGTTAGTATCCACTTCTTTATTATCCTCTTCTCAATTCTTTCTGTTCTCAGCCGACACGTGTTTCGTCACGACTAACGCAACTTCTTCAAGGCTAAGAAATTACACACAAAATAAAATCACTGACACTTCAAAGTCGATCTCTCACATCAAAATCATGTTACTTTACCAGTAAGCGTCTATACAGATGTGGAAACCCACATTTTTTAATATCCATCCTTTTAATCACTGTGAGTTGCCATGCACACCATGCCCCCGTGTTATGGCATGCAAAATAATTCAATCACAAATGCAGATAGAGACCAAATGTACAAAAAGATTACACTCATATCTAACTGTGAAAGGTAAACCAAATGGGAAGTGCACCTAATATTACTGTGGTTCAGTGTATGTGAAAGAACAAAAATTGTACTTGTATGAAAACAGATAGAAAAGCACTCCAATGATCAAAAGTTCCATACCAGTATCAAAAGTGTAATCTTAATGGCACCTACTTCGATATTGGTGATAATTCCAAACCGAATGCCCATATCCTTCCAATATTCATCAGTAACAACTGCAAAGAATTCCCACAAACCGTCTCTGGACCAGGGATCCTATGAAGCATGATGAGATCGTTATAAATATTCTAATCATCATGCCGTTGTATATCCAAAACCCATTAGTAAATCTTCTATCTCTTACCAAAAATTTCATGCACTAAGCGTACCTCTGTTGCCACCGATAAAGGTCTGTTGTTTTAACCCAATTATATTCAAACTCTGTGTCCCGACCAGAGCATTGGTACGATTCACAGTATCTTGTGCTATCCATGTCTGCAAAATCATAAAAAGGAGTACAAGTTACTCCAAACCCACTTGTCGTAGCCTTCTGTGTACTTGCAATATGGATCTTCTATGAGCACTACAAATAGGGTAATTGTGCCTGTAATCCAACAAATGAAGGATCGTGCTGGTAATCAATAATCTATATACTTAAAATGTTTTTTATAAATATAGAGGTCTAAAGAGAGGTTGGACTGCATGCTGGCCATTTTAAATATAGATAGTGTAGACCAGGTGCTCCAATGTTGTCCTGGAGGGCCCATCCATGCCAGATCTTTAGCATATCCACAGTAGATGAATGTTGGAGAACCCTGGTGAAGACTGGTGGTGCATATAAGGTACCCGACGTAACACATTTACAAAATATAAGCCTACTGACCAAACAGCTGAAATAAATGCGGCATATGAGGCACCAGAAGACCTCAGTCTTTAATCAAACAATGTTAATTTATATTGTCCAGAACATTTATCAATGCAGCTGTCCATATAAATCTTAACAAGCTTTTAGACAGGCCTATATATTGCCGAAATCGAAAACTGATGTAGCTATTCATGGTTCAAAATTGTATGAATGTACCCTACTCAATAAACGGTCAATTTTGGGGCTGTATGTGAGAAACTGCTAGTAAGACAGCTTTAACACAGGACTACTCAGCCTTTAATGACACAATGTCAAGATACAATTTGTACAACATATATCAGGAGCAGCAATCTGTATGAAGCTTAATCAGCTCCTAAACAGACCTCCAGGATAATAGTTGGTATATATTTTATATTATAATATTGTGAAAAATCTTTGCATTATGTAGTAGCTCGCATGCAATCAATGTACGGTTCACAACCTATGAATGTGTGACAAGCTTGTGTAAGTTACATGTCATTTGAGATGTCATCAGTGATGTCATCAGTGATGTCACTGACCATGTCATGAGTGATATAATATGTGACGTCATTAGCAGTGCATTGCAGGCGCGAGTTATATTTAGCGGAACTAACTATAACGGAGGAATTTCTATGGTTTTGTAAAAGTGAAATGTCCAACTAACTATAACACCCCTGAAACCTATGGTTTTTTCAGTGAATTTCTAAGGTATTTTGAATGCTAATTTCTAACTATAACATGCCTGAAACCTATGTTTTTTTTAGTGAAGTTCAAAGGTTTTTCAAATGGTAGTTTCTAACTATGCCTATAGAAGAAAAAGAAGATAAAAATACATAGAAAGAAGCAAAAGAAATGCAGAAAGAAGCAACAAAAGTCCATAAAGACGAAGAAAAGTGCAGTAAGAAGCAAGACATGTGCAGAAAGAACCAACAGAGGCGCAGGAAGAGGCCTTGTTCCAGTTATGGGTGGTAACTGACTCTGACTAACCAGGCCTAGAGCCAGTGCTATGCTAAAAGACACGTAGAATACAGTTGAAATACCTACATACACTAGGGAACACTATGTGTTGGGGTACCTCTGTGATTAGCATGATCTCCTCTGTGAGGCCCTAGTACATAATAGGGCAGAGGGATTAAAACTACCTCTTAAAACGTGCTATGGGGTGCGTTTGCACAGTGGTGAAGGGAGGGGGGGGCCTGAGGTGACATGTGTGCAAACACGCCCTGCGGCTGTTTTAAGTTGGAAGATTAAATCCCCTTCGATCCTGACGGTCCCTGGGTCCAAATAGCCAACCAGGTATCGCCAGTAAGCGCCACAGAGTTCAGCAGAAGAGAGGTGTGGTCTGGCCCACATCTCTGCAACGCAGCTCTGTGGCGCTTACTGGAGGTACCTGGCGGGGTTGTTGGCCCCCAGGGACCCTCAGAATTGAAGAGGAATTAATTTCCCAATTTAAAATGCACCACAGGGCGTGTTTGCACAAGTCACCTCAGGCCCTGCCCCCTCCCTTCACCACTGTGCAAACACGCCCCGTGGTGCGTTTTAAGTTGGGAGATTAAGTCCCCTTGAATCCTGAGGGTACCTGGGATCCAGCTAGCCCAGGAGGTACCTACAGTAAGCACCACAGACCTGCGTTGCAGAGAGGTGTAAAAAGGGGCGTGGCCTCTGAACACCTCTCTGCATTGGAACTCCCTGGTGAATACTGGAGTTACCTGGTGGGTTAGTTGGCCCCCCGAGACCCTCAGTATTCAAGGGGAATTAATTCTCAAATTTACAATGCGCAAGGGGGCGTGTTTGCACAGTGGTGAAGGGAGGGGGCATGGGCCTGAGGAGACATGTGTGCAAACACACCCTGTGGCATGTTTTAAGTTGGGGAATCAATTCCTCTTCAATCCTGAGGGTCCCTGTGGGCCAACTAGTCCACCAGGAACCTCCAGTTTCTTTTACTGCTTTCTTGTGCCTCAGTTCTACCGAGGCACAAGATGACTGCCAACACTTCCTGGTTTGAAGTGTTGACAGCCAATTAGAATATGTGTGAAATAACGCTCCGAGGCATACAATCAATTACACAATAGATTAAACAAACAAACTAGTGCAGTTTAGAAAAAATACATTTTTAATATAATTAAAAAAGGAATGATAAAATTCAGTGCATTAATCAGACTTGATAAAATAACAATATGGTGATACATATGTATTCACAAGAAATTAAAAAAGGTTAGATGGCATCCAGTCGACGCGTTTCGACATTAAGAATATGCCTTCATCAGGACTTTACCATCAATTTCTGTAAAAAAAGATCATAACAATGTTTTAATATTTTCGTCTCCTATCATCAAATGATATAACTGAACTAGTTTCATGTTTGTTCACAAAATTCTATTGGTAAGAATGGTATTTACATTTATGATATACCGCTTTTTATAACTAAATATCAGACACCTATGCGTATACCCAAGAACTCTAGAACAAGCCCTATTATGTTTGTTGTATGCAAACAGGGAGGTTCACTTCATGGCAATATATTTACATGGTTCAAACTTGTACCTTTTGAACATAATACATCTCAATGTGCTTTAACAATGGTAGAAACAATTTTCATAATCACAGATTCAGAGAATTAGTATGGTACTTATTCGTTCTTTTTTCATGATACATTTACTCATTTAAATTACATCAGTTTGCATATGACTCTTGTTTTGAGAAAACCTATCAACTTTTAGGCACAAGAATAGACAAAAGATAGAAAGAGAAAACGGAAAAATACTAGTAGTGTTTTATATATTTCTTCTATGTTGACCCTTACTATAATTAACTAACTAACACCATGATTACATACATTTTATTTTCTTACCTAAAGTAGTACTCATGTACAAAGACAGTACTATTCTCTTGTAGCATTGATTTATTTAAGATCCAGAGAGATGACACTTCCCTATAAATAGAAACATGCATTTTAGCTATTGGCAGCTATATTCTTATTTGTGTATGGGGGTGGGCATGATTAAAATAACTTACCCCAAAAGAGTTATGGTACGTTCCTCATCTGGGGTCTGTTTTTCGGTGTGGCACCACGACTAATGTACTTTTATACAGATTAAAACCTAATATTGTAAAATAAAATAAACACAGAAATGGACTTGTGTTCTCAATAAGGCTACCTTTGTTTTTACAGGCTAGATGCACCTATTGTTAATGCTTACCAAGGATTATTCAAGCGCTGTCTCTTAACGTTGCCACTCATTCCTCATGATGTGGTATTTAACAATTTGTGTATGTATATATGTTAGGCGTCGTGTCTACTGCTCAGTTAGACTGCCGTTTGCATATTGCTCCTGATAACAAAGAGAGAGGGCAAGGGGTTTAAGACTTTTTCATTATTCATTCTGTTCAACAGTTTACGCAATTTTGTTTTAAAGTAGAGGCTCTCCCCCGCTGCTATGCAGCGCCACACCTGTTTTTTCTATAACCTTTATAGCTTTTAACGAGGGACTGATTTGGACAACTTAACTAAATAACGGGACGCTTACGCTTAAAAGCGCTCCGTGTGAAGAGCCCTTTTATCTGCAAAAGAGCTCCGGGTTAAGAGCCCGTTTACCTGCAATTAATGAGGCGCTGATTCTTTCTAATGCTGTTCTCCCCTCGCAGTCAAAGCCAAAGTTCTCAGTGTACGGCGATGGCGTCACAATCACTATTTTCTGTTGTGACGCCATCGCCGTACACTGAGAACTTTGACTGCGAGGGGAGAACAGCATTAGAAAGAATCAGCGCCTCATTAATTGCAGGTAAACGGGCTCTTAACACGGAGCTCTTTTGCAGATAAAAGGGCTCTTCACACGGAGCGCTTTTAAGCGTAAGCGTCCCGTTATTTAGTTAAGTTGTCCAAATCAGTCCCTCGTTAAAAGCTATAACGGTTATAGGAAAAACAGGTGTGGCGCTGCATAGCAGCGTGGGAGAGCCTCTACTTTAAAACAAAATTGCGTAAACTGTTGAACAGAATGAATAATGAAAAAGTCTTAAACCCCTTGCCCTCTCTCTTTGTTATCAGGAGCAATATGCAAACGGCAGTCTAACTGAGCAGTAGACACGACGCCTAACATATATACATACACAAATTGTTAAATACCACATCATGAGGAATGAGTGGCAACGTTAAGAGACAGCGCTTGAATAATCCTTGGTAAGCATTAACAATAGGTGCATCTAGCCTGTAAAAACAAAGGTAGCCTTATTGAGAACACAAGTCCATTTCTGTGTTTATTTTATTTTACAATATTAGGTTTTAATCTGTATAAAAGTACATTAGTCGTGGTGCCACACCGAAAAACAGACCCCAGATGAGGAACGTACCATAACTATTTAGGGGTAAGTTATTTTAATCATGCCCACCCCCATACACAAATAAGAATATAGCTGCCAATAGCTAAAATGCATGTTTCTATTTATAGGGAAGTGTCATCTCTCTGGATCTTAAATAAATTAATGCTACAAGAGAATAGTACTGTCTTTGTACATGAGTACTACTTTAGGTAAGAAAATAAAATGTATGTAATCATGGTGTTAGTTAGTTAATTATAGTAAGGGTCAACATAGAAGAAATATATAAAACACTACTAGTATTTTTCCGTTTTCTCTTTCTATCTTTTGTCTATTCTTGTGCCTAAAAGTTGATAGGTTTTCTCAGAACAAGAGTCATATGCAAACTGATGTAATTTAAATGAGTAAATGTATCATGAAAAAAGAACGAATAAGTACCATACTAATTCTCTGAATCTGTGATTATGAAAATTGTTTCTACCATTGTTAAAGCACATTGAGATGTATTATGTTGAAAAGGTACAAGTTTGAACCATGTAAATATATTGCCATGAAGTGAACCTCCCTGTTTGCATACAACAAACATAATAGGGCTTGTTCTAGAGTTCTTGGGTATACGCATAGGTGTCTGATATTTAGTTATAAAAAGCGGTATATCATAAATGTAAATACCATTCTTACCAATAGAATTTTGTGAACAAACATGAAACTAGTTCAGTTATATCATTTGATGATAGGAGACGAAAATATTAAAACATTGTTATGATCTTTTTTACAGAAATTGATGGTAAAGTCCTGATGAAGGCATATTCTTAATGTCGAAACGCGTCGACTGGATGCCATCTAACCTTTTTTCATTTCTTGTGAATACATATGTATCACCATATTGTTATTTTATCAAGTCTGATTAATGCACTGAATGTTATCATTCCTTTTTTAATTATATTAAAAATGTATTTTTTCTAAACTGCACTAGTTTGTTTGTTTAATCTATTGTGTAATTGATTGTATGCCTGGGAGCGTTATTTCACACATATTGTTTTCCCTGTCCCAGGATATTGATCCTTATCAGGGGGTCCTTGTTGCTAACATAGTATTACCCACGGTTTTCCGTGTGGGACCGGTTTTGTTATTCTTATATTAATTTACCGCTACCCTATACCTATGCATTAGTGTTTTCTCCTATCACTCCTAACTTTACTTTTCCTACTGATCCTATTACCAAAACTCCCGCCCTAGATCCCAAATGGCCCACATGGAAACTTTTGGTTTTTCTGACGAGGATTTCGCTACTTTGGTCGGGACTACTGTACCATCTGGTTCAAATTTTATGTCCAAACCACAAAGTAATAGCGACCTAGTTAAGCTATCAAATTTGAAAAAGAAACTAATAAGGATTGAGGCTCACGGTGAGTTTATGTTAAATTACTTGAAAGCTGCTATCATTCCACTGGGACTACGGGTTAGGAATATCCCGGGGTTATTTGTAGACATAAAATCTTTTCTGCACAAGTGGAGTATGATAGCTAGTAGGTGCTCTAGGGACCTTATGATACTTATTATCTCCACCTCTAAAGAGTTGGCTTCGGAGATAAAAAAAGAAATAGAAGAACTAGAAAATAAAATTAAAACATCCACAGTAATAACAGATGCTGAGAAGCAACTAGAATCTCTAAACAAAGACATCATGTCCTTCGCTGAATATCTCACTAAGAGAAAGCAAGAAAAATTTACAAAGGATAAGAGATTCTACACCTTAGAGCGAGCATATCCCTACTTAGGAGAAAACTTCTATAAACCAGATAATCAACAAGGGGAAGGAAGTTATAACCAACAGAGAATAAACAATTTCTCTGACTCCTTGGACCCTGAATCTGACAATGAACAAAATTACCAGGAGGATGGTCATTACAATCCTCAAAATGGCCGTAGAAATATGCGCCAACCTTTTTTAGGGTATCGAGGAGCGAAACGGGGACGGCAGAGAGTTCGCTTTCAGCCATCATCCCGAGGACAACATCAAACATATCAACACCCCATGGAACCTCAACCCCAACATTACCTGGAAACTCGCAGCAGGCAATATCAGAGGCAGTGGATGTGATCCCTATCTTCAATCTTTCTAAGCATAACCTAGAAGCCTCAGATATATCCTTACTTTCAAAGGGCTTAACTTTTGTCCCACATGCCAATGTAAACCTATTTGAACTGTTCCAAGATATACATTCTTTTTTCAGAAAAATAAGACTACAAAAATTCTTCATGGACAGAATAGAAATAGATCAGGATAACACTACTAATAATATTGTGGCCCTTCCGTCAACATTCACACCATCACTGGACCAACTTGGCCCGGAGGTGGCAATGTTTGAAAAAGTTGTTTTAGCAAAATTAGATCAAGCTCTTAGATATGTTCCCAAACCAAAATATAATATTTCCAAAGAGGAACATAATTTGTTGCTGAACTTGAAGAATAATAAATCTCTGATAATAAAAAGCAGCGATAAGGGAGGCGGTATTGTCCTCATTGACTCCAATGCATATGAAGCAAATATGTTAAATATGCTAAATGACTCTATGTTCTATAAAGAAGTCACCAACAATCCAATAGATAAGGTAGTTAAAAAGATTCAGCAGATAACAAAGAGAGCACTAGATAGGAACATTATAACCAGAAAGGAACATGAGTTCCTTAACAAATCGCAAGGTAAAGTAGCATGTATTTATGGTCTCCCAAAAATGCACAAAAATCAACATGACCCACCCTACCAACCTATAGTTTCGACTATTGGCACTCCGACGGAAGCCCTTTCAAAATATGTGGACAATATATTGAGACCCTACATTTCACTATCTCCATCTTATATCAAGGATACCGGAGAAATGATTGCAAAGGTGGAAAACCTTAAATTCAAGGAAAATAATGACCTATTGGTTACACTTGATGTGGAAGCGCTATATAGTAATATCCCACAGAAAGGAGCGTTGGATGCCACAATGTGGTTTATAGATTTACACCAGATACCCTGTAATAAACAGTTTGTCTATGAGTGCCTTTTAATAGTATTGCAAGAAAATGTCTTCCAGTTCGGAGACCATTTATATCAACAAATAAAGGGCGTGAGCATGGGGGCAGCCATGGCTCCGTCCATAGCAAATATATATATGGCTTTGTTTGAGGCACGTAATATATACAATGAGATGGCCCCCTTCTATGAGTCTGTTTCCCACTGGTACAGGTTTATTGATGATATTTCTTTCATCTGGACCAGTGGGGAACAGGCTCTGAGAGAATTCCTGGCGTGGATCAACCTTGCAGATGAAAATCTTCATTTCACTGCCCACGTCAACACTACCAAAGTTGAGTTCTTAGATATATATATCAGGAACGCAAATAACAAACTAGAAGTGGACTTATATTCCAAGCCTACATCAAGAAACACCTTGCTTCACTTCTCGAGTTATCACCCTAGGACTCAGAAAGATGGGATTCCCTTCTCCCAGTTCCTTAGGGTGAGACGAAACTGTACGAATATCAAAGACTACGATACACAATCAGAAAGGATGAAGCAGAAATTCCTCGACAGAGGATACCCACATCGCTTAGTACGTGATGCCTATAAGAGGGCCCGATATTATGATCGGGATGCACTCTTAGGTTCAAAAAAAGAAGCCCAGGAACCGAAATTAGTGTGTGTCACACGACATTCAACACTAAATGCAACTATTAGGCAGGTAGTGAATGCCAATTGGCACCTACTAAACATAGAATCATCTAAACCTAAGCTGAAGAAACCAATGTATGCACATCGGAGAAATAAAAACTTAAAAGATCTTGTGGTCAGATCTAGATATACCGGCACCTCTGAAAGACCTCCATTCGTACAAAAATCCATACAGGGTTCAAACCCAGTGAAAGGTACCTCAAGATGTGGCTCCTGCCACTCTTGCGATGGTATAATACCAGGGCAGACATTTCAACTGAACGGATACGACATCACAGCAAATGAGCTGTGGACGTGCAACACAAGCAATGTAATCTATTTGCTCACATGCCCTTGCAATTTAGGATATGTGGGCGAAACCTCGAGAACAATTAAAACACGGCTAACCGAACACAGGTCAGCAATCAAAACTAAAAAATTGGCAGTCCCACTTGTTGCACACTTCATAGATTTTCAGCATGCCCCATCGGATATACGGTGGCGCATTTTGGAAAAAATTCATACACCCAGTACAAAGGGAGGAGAGAAGATACGAAAAAAACAAGAAGTTTTTTGGATTTTCTCCCTCAAGACCTTTAGCCATGGCCTCAATAACGATTTGCCTTGGGAAAATGCAATTTTATGAGAACTCCAGAAATCATAAATGTACTAGGATCTGATTTCTAAATAATATGGCTCAACTTTATCAGAAAGAATAAATGAAGTAGTCCCAAGAATAATCATGGTCTGATGTAACCAGAAAAAATAGGCGGAGTAACCCTGGATGCTTATCGAAACACCACTATTAGAGAAGAAACATACATTCTAATTAATATTAGGGTGTCATTAGCGATTCGATATGAAAAATAAAGGTCTTATCCACATTTAAATGCTCGTCATTTTTCAAGCGGTAATTCGATGACAAAACCATAAATAGATAAATACACACTTGTCACCACCCTAACTTCGACTATTATGGAGCACTTGTCTTGAAATTAGGCATTAATAGGAAACACAATGAGTAACCAAACCGATTAGATTAGACAATAAACATGCGGAAATATTTCCTTTCCCTTTAAGAACTTAGCTCTCACGCTAACCAATAATATCCGGCCTCTTTAAAAGGACCTCCAAAATAGCTAATCAGGGCTGCCTTTCCTGAAAGCTGACTCGCTGGAAGAGTAATCTTTATCGGCAAGACCCTCGCCTGTCCCGGTAAGATATCGCGCTCGTCGCGTTACCTTAAATTTAGGTTAAATTCATTCTATGCGCACAACTAAAAACCTGCTCCTTTCCTGTTAGGAGTAACGTGCGTACGGCGCAAACAGAAAATAGTGATTGTGACGCCATCGCCGTACACTGAGAACTTTGACTGCGAGAGGAGAACAGCATTAGAAAGAATCAGCGCCTCATTAATTGCAGGTAAACGGGCTCTTAACACGGAGCTCTTTTGCAGATAAAAGGGCTCTTCACACGGAGCGCTTTTTAGCGTAAGCGTCCCGTTATTTAGTTAAGTTGTCCAAATCAGTCTCTCGTTAAAAGCTATAACGGTTATAGGAAAAACAGGCGTGGCGCTGCATAGCAGCGGGGGAGAGCCTCTACTTTAAAACAAAATTGCGTAAACTGTTGAACAGAATGAATAATGAAAAAGTCTTAAACCCCTTGCCCTCTCTCTTTGTTATCAGGAGCAATATGCAAACGGCAGTCTAACTGAGCAGTAGACACGACGCCTAACATATATACATACACAAATTGTTAAATACCACATTATGAGGAATGAGTGGCAATGTTAAGAGACAGCGCTTGAATAATCCTTGGTAAGCATTAACAATAGGTGCATCTAGCCTGTAAAAACAAAGGTAGCCTTATTGAGAACACAAGTCCATTTCTGTGTTTATTTTATTTTACAATATTAGGTTTTAATCTGTATAAAAGTACATTAGTTGTGGTGCCACACCGAAAAACAGACCCCAGATGAGGAACGTACCATAACTCTTTAGGGGTAAGTTATTTTAATCATGCCCACCCCCATACACAAATAAGAATATAGCTGCCAATAGCTAAAATGCATGTTTCTATTTATAGGGAAGTGTCATCTCTCTGGATCTTAAATAAATCAATGCTACAAGAGAATAGTACTGTCTTTGTACATGAGTACTACTTTAGGTAAGAAAATAAAGTGTATGTAATCATGGTGTTAGTTAGTTAATTATAGTAAGGGTCAACATAGAAGAAATATATAAAACACTACTAGTATTTTTCCGTTTTCTCTTCCTATCTTTTGTCTATTCTTGTGCCTAAAAGTTGATAGGTTTTCTCAGAACAAGAGTCATATGCAAACTGATGTAATTTAAATGAGTAAATGTATCATGAAAAAAGAACGAATAAGTACCATACTAATTCTCTGAATCTGTGATTATGAAAATTGTTTCTACCATTGTTAAAGCACATTGAGATGTATTATGTTGAAAAGGTACAAGTTTGAACCATGTAAATATATTGCCATGAAGTGAACCTCCCTGTTTGCATACAACAAACATAATAGGGCTTGTTCTAGAGTTCTTGGGTATACGCATAGGTGTCTGATATTTAGTTATAAAAAGCGGTATATCATAAATGTAAATACCATTCTTACCAATAGAATTTTGTGAACAAACATGAAACTAGTTCAGTTATATGATTTGATGATAGGAGACGAAAATATTAAAACATTGTTATGATCTTTTTTACAGAAATTGATGGTAAAGTCCTGATGAAGGCATATTCTTAATGTCGAAACGCGTCGACTGGATGCCATCTAACCTTTTTTAATTTCTTGTGAATACATATGTATCACCATATTGTTATTTTATCAAGTCTGATTAATGCACTGAATTTTATCATTCCTTTTTTAATTATATTAAAAATGTATTTTTTCTAAACTGCACTAGTTTGTTTGTTTAATCTATTGTGTAATTGATTGTATGCCTGGGAGCGTTATTTCACACATATTGTTTTCCCTGTCCCAGGATATTGATCCTTATCAGGGGGTCCTTGTTGCTAACATAGGACAGCCAACTAGAATGCAGCTTGTGATCGGCAGGTTGTGCGGATCCTCCATGCCTCTTTATATTGATATTTTTATTTTTTACTTTCTCAGCAACTACTGGATGGATTTACACCATTTAAGAAAAAGAGTGCTTTCTGAACCAAGCACTACCTTTCTGCCAAATTTGGTGTAATTCCGTTCAGCAGTTCCAGCTGTACCCATGTCTAAAGTTTCTTATGGGAAATGCATTTTTTCACCTCTTCTTCTTGAATTTCTCAGGAACTACTGAACAGATTTACACCATTTAACAAAAAGAGTTCTTTGTGAAACAAAGGCTAAATTTAGGGCCCCATTAGGATGGCGGGCGGGCTTTGCCCGCCCGCCATCCTGTCGGAAATCGGGACCGCCCGCCCTAAGGGCGGGGGTCCCGCACACACCATTAGGATGTGCCCCCCACAGTGGCGGGCACATCCTGTATTTTCAGCATTGTGGCGGGCGGTGCGCTCTGCACCGCCCGCCACAATGCAGAAAATGCACTTTCACATTTTCATTTGCAAAGCGGCAGGCACCGCGCGGTGCCTGCCGCTTTGCTAATGAGAATGAAGGGGGGTACCACAGGTACCCCCCATGTGCACCCCCCCACCTGTACTTCACTCTGGGGGCCCGCAGGGGTCCCCCAGAGTGAAGACCGCATGCCTTTCCGTGGCGGCAGCGCCGCCGCGGAAAGCCATCTAAAAATGCCCATGGTAATATTGCGGGCGGTGTCTAACAGACACCGCCTGCATGTTACTCGTTTTCCGCCCCGGCCGCTAGGCGACCGGGGCGGAAAACAGGCGGGCGGTATTTTGCACCGCCACCTTCCCCTCCACCATCCTAATATGGCGGGGGGATTTGGGCTTGCAATGTCGGGCGGTTTGCCTCCGCCAGGCCGGCGGTGGCCACCGCCAGCCTGGCGGAGGCAAACCGCCCGTCATCCTAATGGGGCCCACAGTGTCATTCCGATCAGCGGTTCGGGCTGTAGCCGTGTCTAAAGTTTCCTATGGGAATTAACATTGAGAAAACATGCTTTGGGACCTCCCTTTTATCTCATTATCCCATTACCCCACTCTATCAATGCTGTTTTGTGTGGGACGCAAGATGTGGAGGACCCTCAAACTGAGCATTGGCTGAAAGATGTTGACCATAAGTCCCTCTATATATGAAGATTTTTTGTAAATTATTTTTCATTACAATAGTCTGGCAGACAGCTAATAGTGTCTGAATATCAGACCTAAAATAGATGTGGTTCTTTAAGCCACCGAAAAGCAAACCTCTTTTGGATTTCAGAATAAGCAAAAAATATCCACATAACCTATAACGAAGTTTGTCATCAATTCTTTTCCTTTTACATATCTATTGTGCAAATCTTAATAATTCAACATAGTTTACTACTTTGTGTATGGACAAACCAAGCCCCAAATCAAGAAGCTAAAAGTAATTATAATGTCCTTGTTGTTTCTGATGGCCGAATTACGAGTCTGGTGATTTGAAGACCGCCAGACTAGCGGGGCACGGTGGTGGCAGTCCAGCCACTGCTGCACCGGCAGTCCGACTGCCCCATTATGAGAAGGGTAATAGGACCACCCTGGGACTGCCAACAAATCAAGAAGCTAAAAGTAATTATAATGTCCTTGTTGTTTCTGATGGCCGAATTACGAGTCTGGTGATTTGAAGACCGCCAGACTAGCGGGGCACGGTGGTGGCAGTCCAGCCAGTGCTGCACCGGCAGTCCGACTGCCCCATTATGAGAAGGGTAATAGGACCACCCTGGGACTGCCAACGCCACCAGGGAATCGCTCTTCCCTGGAGGTGGTGTGGCGATCAGGAGGCGGCATTATGCTTGGCGGGACTACCGCTGTCCCGTCAACCATATTACGAGTTTCCTCCCCCCCAATGTTTACATGGAGGTTCTTACTCCACGTAAAGCCAGGAGGAGAGGAAACAAAGGGGGCCCTACAGGGTTGTGGCTCCTACACTTGTGGATGCACACAGGGACCATAACATGTGCCCTCCTGTGTGCATGTGCATGCACAACAACTCCTGCACGGCATGGACTTTTAAGTCCATGCCGTGCAGGAACCTTTTGAGGCATTACCATTGCAGTGCAATTTTTCAAAGGCACTGCCACCTTTAAAGGAGACAACGCCCTGGAGCTGCCAGGCCTCCTGCCTACCAGACCACTTTAAAGTCATAATCTGGTGGGTGTCGGTGAGTCTCAGGGGTGAAGGGATGGGGCAGTGGGATACCGCCTGCTTCCACACCACTGAAACTTGTAATTGGGCCCTTAGAGTATTGCTGGTGGCTTTCTGACAGGAACAGAGCCTAGATCCATAGAAGCCTTTGCGAGGACAGCTATGTACTTTCAGTTTTAGAAGCCAATTATTTCATTGCACTTGTGTTTCAATAAGAAAAATGAAACGTTTCTGTTTCATTTCTTAAGCGTAGGCAGTGGTTAATTCTTAAAATACATATTCGCTGGCTGTCACAAAGAGGAAGGGGTCCCCTGGGACCCCATCACCATTGTGACTGGCTTACCACGTACTTGAAGTAGGTGGTAAAGTGCAATTGATTCACCACCGCATTCCGGTCACAAAACAATCATACATCCCCCTGTGGCTCGCTGTTATGAAGGGGCACCCTTGGCACGCCCCTTTCTGATAGCGGCTCACAAGCCATATTTTGCAAGTCAGTGATAGGTTACCAACTCACAAAATAGAGTTTGTACATAGTAAAATGCATTTTAGGTAAAATGCATCGTACATTTGGCCCTACATCTTAAAAAAAGTCTTTCGCAAAAGCCATATTGTATTTGCTGTCATTTTAGAATGCTGTTCTCAGGAAATATTGTGCTTTTTTGTCCTCTTAGAGGTGCAATTCCTTTGCGTAATACATTTAGGTGTTTATATTTGGAACATTTTGCATTACATTTTTACAGTTACATAACTTTATGCAAACAGTGCAGCTGATACAGAAATAAATAGCACTAAGAACTTGGCAAAATATTATGCTCTCACTGGTATAAAATCATAATGTAAGATGGCCTTTTACAAAGTCATATTAAGCCTTCAAATGGCTTTTAAATATGCAACCTATGCAAAATACTGAGCCTAATAGGAGTTTCCTCTCCGCCGGGGATTTCATAGCGGTTCTTTTCCATGAAAGCCCTGGAGGAGAGGAAACAAAGAAGGACCCCTGTTGCCTCTGCACCCTGTAGATGCACACAGGGGGCACAAAATGAGGTCCTCTGTGTGCATGCACACCAGTTCCTGACCTGCATGGACTTTTCAGTCCATGCTGTGTAGGAATTGTTTTTGGTGATCCCATTGTGGTGCCCATTATTCAAGGCACCACCATCAGGGTAGGTTTTAGGCCTCAGGGTGGGGGTGGGGTGGTCGAGGTAGGGGGGATAGACTTTTAGGGCTTAGGGCAGGAGGGGTGTCAGGATAGTGGCGAACTTAACCACGCATTTCCCCGTACCAATCATGCCTTTACAAAGAAATTGCGTGGTAAAGGTGTGCGTGATAAACAAATGCGTGGGTAAGGCGCATTTGTGATTCGGGCTGCGTTGTAGAGGCATGCATGGTTTAGCCTTGCGTTCCTCTGTCATACAACTACACTGGATGCATGATGTGCACTTTGGCACACATGAGATGAATTTTGTTATGGAAAATGAAAACATTCCTCCTAGTTAACCCCGGCTACAATGAGGTGTTATTTTTTACAGCAACCCCAGCCTTGACATCTTAGTGGATATGGCTGATAAGATGTGTAGTCATATTCACAGGTCTTAAGTTTAATAATAGTGAAAGCAAAAAACGAATAATTAGGATGATGCTGTTGTTATTTTCCATATAGGTACCCCAATATAGGGCCGGGTAATTACAACACATGCATTTACAACGCAGTGGAGAGGTGTGGCTCAAGTGGAGAGGTGTGGCTCACTGATTAGAGGCGGCAGACCCGAGTGCAGAGAACGGCCCGGGACCAGGGTTCGATTCCCGACGCGGCAGGGTCTTGGACCAGGATTAGCGGACTGATAATTCTCGCATCGGTGCCTACTCCGACCGGGGAGCACACTCGGCAACTCTGGGCATTAGCTTGCCTCATCTCCACAACGGCCCCACACAAACGCCGGGGATGCCTGGTTTCACCTTGGAGACCCCCAGGAGGGACTATCTCACAGGGAAAGCCAGGACGGGTTCCCGAGCGGTCTATAGCGCTACGAGGCCTCCGGGTAGCAGTGCGCTTTATAAGACACAACAATTTACAATTTCTATCAAAACCTGTGGATGTTTGCGGTGAACTGCCCAAATAACACCCCAGTAACACACCCTTGAATCAAGCGACACTTAGCAGTTAAATACCTTTTAGGCTGGAAAGTAAATACCAATGCATCACTTTGTCACTTGTGACAATGCAAAGCTTTAGAAAATACGGGACAATGTGTTTTTTTAATATTGTACAATTGGTAATGCCTTTGCTAAAAGCTTTGTTTGTGCCACTTAATATAGAGCACCAGACAAGGTGGTACCTTAACCTCAACTCTTTTAGCTATTGCAACTTTCTTTACAATCATATAAGATGTGTAGTCATATTCACAGGTCTTAAGTTTAATAATAGTGAAAGCAAAAAACGAATAATTAGGATGATGCTGTTGTTATTTTCCATATAGGTACCCCAATATAGGGCCGGGTAATTACAACACATGCATTTACAACGCAAGTCGTTATAATGACACGTAGTTACATCGCATGCCCTTACAACGCAAGTTGTTCCAACGTCTTGCTGTCAGGGGGGGCGGGAGTTTGGAGTTTGGAATAGTATAATTTACTATTCCAACTCTAGTGTGTGCAACAGCAGGGAAGGTGTTGGGTTGAAAATCTAACAAATTCAACACCTTCTGCCCTCTACCGCAAGTGGTCGTAACAACTTGCGTTGTAATGGCATGGGATGTAACAACACGCCGTAGTAACAACTTGCGCTGCAAACTCATGCATTGTAAACGATGGGTTGTAAACGTTGTTTACTGTAATTAAAACGTTGGATATGTTCTTTTCAGTTTTACAAAACCATGGTAGTGAAAAACTCTGAAGCTGCCCACTGCAGCAGCCTTACAACATTCTGTCAACCCTTTCAATTTCACTGTAAATCATACTAGTACATAAAAATCATCATGACAAAAAACAGAAAAGAAGATTTTACAACAAACAACGCCTCTAGGAGTGTGCCCTATCATACCTCTTTATAAGCTACCATGAGAAAGATTGCTGTATTATAACATATTGATTGTGAGCCTAAAAGTTGTAAAAAAAAAAAAAGGTTGGACTAGCCTGATAAAAAACACAAGTTACAAAAAGAGTTTTTAAAAAATGGAGCCGTGCAAACATAGGACACATCATCATGATGTGCAAAGTATCACATTTAAAAGACGAATTACAGGAGTAATATGGAGGATCAGTATACTTGTACCATGTATTATAAAGTAATTTCGAAGTACACCTTATTGCCCGCAAGGTAGCATGCCTGGTATTTAAAAGTGGGACAAGTGCAAAATCAGAAGAGGCATGCTCCTTCCAAAACTGTTTTCAGTGTCATGGTTTTGACAGAGAACGGACACAAAAATCATTCAAAGACTAATTTTAATATTCAATAAAATCCAATGTAATGGTAAAGTCAGAATGTAAATAAATATTTAGGAAATGTAACTTTTAGTAAGTTGCGTTTTACTAGCCTGAACCTCCAGTTTCCTAATTAGCATTACTCTACTGGCAGCTCATCTGCCAAAGTATTGGCCTTACTTAAGGTGTGAAAACTGGTTCCTGAATTGATCAGTTCACCAATGCCAACTGGACAGGAACCTGCTGGTGGCCTCTGCTGGAGGGAGTCCTGACCCGCTGAGTGTTGCCCCTGAGGTTCTGGAAGCCTTAGAAGGGACCCATAGGAGTTACCTCACACAATTTGGAACTTAGAAATTGTTAGACCTCTGAGCACTAGGGTAGTTTTTCCCCAGACTTTTTGCCTCTCATTCTCTATTTTGCTGAACTCATTATTGTTGGCCTTAAGACTCCACATGAAGCATGCATAGTAGGAGGGCAAAACAAGGAGAAATAAAAGTATTTCTCCTCACTGCACCTCCTTAGGTGTAGGATTGTAAAGCATCCCCGGGTTTACGAAATGTAAATCTGGGAATGCAACAGAATCCATGAGTGATGCGTAGGAACACCCACAGCAACACCCATGGCACTCCTCTTTCACGCAAAGTGATACGTGAAAAGGGGCCCTATTTACAAGGTAAAGAAAAGCCACACAGAGTGGCTTTGCATAGCCCTGTGAATATTAAGGGTGGGCGTAAAATCCGTTTTGCGGGCGAATTTGCGGATTTTCCGCGATTTCGCGATCCGCGAATCTCGCGAAATCGCGGTAAAATCCGCGAATCAGCGGGGACGAATTTTCATCCAAGCAAGGGTTACAGCAGCAGGTGCAAAAGTTGAACTTAATTTCTTTGTAACCTTTTACAAAAGGGTTACAAACAAATTAACTTCAACTTGGACACCTGCTGCTAATTGCTTCCTGACGCCTTTTGCCTATTTGCAACTATTCTCTGACCCTGCTCTGACCCTTGAAGCAGGGTCAGAGAATAGTTACAAGTAGGCAACGAGGCACCTGTCCAAGGAATTAAACCTCATCAGGAAGCACTTACAGATATAAAAAACAGGAAGAAGGGAGAGGATGGCAAATACACCCATTTTGAGTTGTCAGGAGGGGTTAAACTAAAAGAGACCTTTACAGCACAATTTTCATATGCATTTTGCTAAAAATAAAAAGCTGTATGTTCTGTAGGGGCAACTCAGGAATCTGGCCCTTCAGAGATCCGGCCTGTCTTTCTTTCTCTTGTTCTCTCTCTCCGTCTCTCTTTCCCTCTCTTTCTCTCTATCTATCTATCTATCTATCTATCTATCTATCTATCTATCTATCTATCTATCTATCTATCTATCTATCTCTCTCTCCCTCTCCCATAAACGACTGCATGGGTAACTTCGCTATGCAAGCGGCTCGCGAAGACGCAAAAATCCCCGCGAACACGCAAAACCCCCCGCGAACACGCAAAAAACCCCGCGAACACGCAAAAAAACAAAAATCCGCAAATTCGCAAATTTTGCGGATCGCGAATTCGCAAATCCACAAATTCGTGGATCGCGAATTCGCAAAATTCGCCCATGCTTAGTGAATATGGGGCAGCACACAGACCCGCTGGTGCGTCAAAAAAAGTGATGCACCGGCACAAGGGGCTTGTAAATAAGCCACTTATTCTTTTTGAGTGGTACTGCAAAGAGTTAACAACTGAGCTGGGAAGTGCAGGCTTTTAATTTAATTGTATTTAAATAGCCCTTACTACTCCTCAAAGGTGTTGAAGGAACACTTATGTAAAAAATGCATTCTGTACAGTCTGGGTATTTCCAAAATCCATACTTTGAAAGCAACATTTAATCTAAAACCTTTTTGCACATTTTGTAGCATTCTATCTTAAACTGTGTGTAATACAAGATTAAAATAACGACTTGCATATTCACAGTGCTTTCTTTCACAGTCTGTTGCCTCATTGCACTAAAAATACACAAGTCACTATTCTCCACTCCACAAACCAAGATGGAATTCTGTGGGTCTCTGGTTACACATAGACCCCAGCAGTGCATCTACTAATAGAGGCTTCATAATTTACTATGACACATTTCCAACTGAGTAACATATTTCTTAATGTATTTTTCATTTAAGCTTTGCGTTATTTTATATGTAGCTACCTGACAGTGAAAGACCCAAAAAGGTTGCCTAATATTTGTTTTTAGCCACACCATTCACCCCTGCTGCCAAGCTCACTAACCTCGCCCCATTGCATGAAGCATCACAATTCCCATACTTTTGTTAATGGACTTTGCCAACTGCACACAACAGGGCCGTTATCATGCACCTTAGGTTCCATATAGGGAAACAGGCCCCTCCTGGAATGTTTGTGAGTTTCTAATGGCTAGGGCAGTCGACCTCGAATCTGGGAAACTGGGTTCGAGTCTCGGCAATGACGCTGAACATCCTGTGATTCTGGGCAAATCACTTAATCTCCCCGTGCCTTAACAAAAATTGAATGTGTCCTCGTGTAATGCAACGGGTACTATGTAAAGCACTCTGATACGCGATTCGGGTCAAGTTCGCGCTATATAAAACTCTGTAAAATACAAAAAAAACTTTTAAAAAACCTGTAATCCAAACCTAGGAGTAGGCGTAGAGTTGCAAATGTCAGACTATTAATCCTAAATCAGCTTTGGTGAATCAACACCTACCTCAGCATTTTCAAAACAAAAGTAACCATATTCAGTAATGTGTTTTTGTAAGTTATACATGAAATGATGGGGTATGCCCTGCAGTTTACGATCAAGCGCTGGTTCCTATGAAAGGGCATATTTTCTGTCCTTTCAGTGCAACATTATTGCTATCTTTTCCTAAATGATAGATAATTACTTCGTTTATTGTGTAGCCTGCAGTCCATTTCAGTGCAGCAGCTACACTTAGACACGGATTGACTGTGATTGGATCCACTGCACACTCTATGGAGGAACGAATACCCCACGACTTCTAATCTTGTATGAATCAGAAAGGTTAAACTCTCAATAGCAGGATGAGCCACCATGACGGCTCCTCTGATGGAACCCGCGCTTCCAAACAGCTTCTAATGATACGTGCGCCCAGAATAGAGTTTTCCTTCACGTATGCAATTATAGCACAGAACAAAATGTTCTGTTCAAATTCATGACATGCACTACTAATAAAAGACTTGAGGATGAGGCTCTTGGCTATTTATTTGCATGAAAAAGCTTGGATATCGAATACACAGCAGAGAAATGAGTTTTTAATCTAGGTGTCTAGATTAGATTTTGACCCTGAGCTGTTTCGAGTGGCTGTGTGAATGTATGCAAGAGTAAGGACTCTGATGCCTACATGCTAGACAGACATTGCTTTTTTCATTAAGGTCTGAATGGCTCCTGTAGTCGAAGGGAAGCGGAAAATCACTCATTTTAAAGGCTCACCTTCGTGAATTTGCTTTCATGAAACACAATCAAGAACTGCTGCTCCATGTCTTTGCAGGAATATATTCTTCTACATTTAAGTTGGCAACACTCTAGATACATCAATTCAAAAGTCTTTGCCCCAGGCTGACCTGTGCAAAAGAAGAATTTACCATGGTTGTGGCATTTTATGAATACATTACATGAGAGGTGCTTACTGTCACAGCTCAGGTTTATTGTTCACTTAGCTGGGCTCCACTTTAACCCTTTCACGCGCTGGAACCTTTTTCAAAACACAGTGTTATCTTGTTTTATAGGTACCTCTTTGTTACCTTTGTGCACCCACGACAACAATATGGTATTTTGGCACATTCTGACAATGTATTCCTGCAACCCTCACATCAATATCTCATTGTAGTTTGAATATATGACAAATCACTGTTATGATGCGTTGTTCAGTTCGTATCAAATTCAGGACCATAGGGAAAATATAAAAACATTGGGGCTGATTCCCAAACTGCATTTTGTAGTACATTTGCAGTAGTACAGTAGCATTATTATTTCTTTATTAATGAACGATTAATTAAAATTATTACATGAGGGCCCCGGGGTTTTGGCTGTTACACGTAGGTGCAAATTAGCAATTTGTTAGCAGCATACAGTCACGAGGGTGTGTATGTATATAATGTTGCTTAAAACGAATACGTCGCCATTTAAAAAGTGATTTCCAGTGCGTTAAATGGGCCGGTACTGTCCGGTACGGAGTACCAGCACTTTTTTTATTTTTAGAGGGAGAGTAGCGGCACTTCTCAAGAGAAATGCTATACTTTTAATTGAAGAGTACCGGCACTTCTCAGAAACAAGCAGGTACTCCCATGCTCAGGGACTACCGACCATCCCCCTCCACTGTTTTGTGCACCCCCACAATTATTAGAAATTGGACATGAGAGGAGTTTCTTTGGAAGGCGGGGGTATTTATTAAAACATAAACACAAATGAAAAAATTTGAAATAAACAATATTTACACAGTCATTTATGCAGAAAAACGATTGACATTAGATTACAATCCATGTAGACAGGTATCAAAGGGCTAACCTTAACAAATTTCTAATACAAAATATTGCCTAACCAAATCTAATATTTTGGATCATAATCACACATTATTAATTTTTCAGCAAAACCTATTTTTGGGCCTACGGCAAGGTCGCTAACCGGTGTCAGATCCTTATCAACCAGCTATGCCCTCACGTATGAGTGCGCATTCGCAGAGGGCCCGTTTACTGAGAGGGTACTTCCCACCGCCCGGTTACCCCCGTACGCTCTATGAACTCCATTAACCAACGGGGGCCCTTGCACTCTGGGCCGTTTAATGACGTCATAGTGCACATGCGGGGTGGCTAACCAGCCTAAAGAAAGCATGGCTCCCCCCTCCCCTGCACCCATCCAACCAAGCAGATGTACCGCCCCTGGAGTTCTAGGAGAGACCGCTTGTCCCTCCCCCTGGGCGACCCCATTCAAGAATGGGGCCGCCCCCTAAGGACCTTAAATTGGCGGCTCACTGATCATGACCTTACCGTCACAGGCCAGCATTGTTGCCTGACTATCTGACCCCCCCTATCCTCCTACTCTGCAAGGTCATGCCTATCTAGAATCCCCCTAGCCATGCCAAGATGTTCTCCATAAATAGTTTGTTGCCCGCCCTAGTCAGGTGGACCCCATCTTGTAAGAAGAACTGTTCCCCCCTGACACACCCATGTTATATGGTCTGCAATTGAGTTGACCGAAATTATTTCTCTATCTTGTTGATCCTCTTTACCGAGTGATTCAATGCTTTAACGGAGTCCATCCCCCCCCCTCCATCTGAGTCTAGCAATAATCTGGGACCAAAATATGGAGCAGCCTTGGCTTTTTTTAGCTAACCAGCTTACCTCCGAGATTATCTCTTCCATCAGGACCCTCCTGCCAAATTTTACCAGGTCATTTCCGCACAAATGTATGATAACAACTGGGGGCGGCAGGTGTGTCTGTCGACCAACTCCACAAAGAACCCCCTAAACTGACTGAGACAGAGACCCCCTACCATGAAAGGAAACCCTGAAACGTCCCTGTTCCGCCCTCTGTCTATAGTTATTTGCAAGAAAATCAGATTTAACGCGTTCCACAAATGAATGACCAACCACCCATACAACGTGTGTCTCCTTTTTCTGTGTCTGGGTCCGCCGTGATGAAGATATTTGCTGGTGATGTGCCGACGGCAGTTTCCGCACTGTGTGACAGGTTCGAGAAACTGAAATACAATCAAACAAACAAGACAAGCATCAGTGTAATTAGCCTGCCACCCTCACAACATGTGCAGCCGCACATAACGCTTGTAACAGTTGGAAGACTATCTCCCAATCCTTTTCACACTCCTATTGTGTAACCCTCTAGCAGTTACTTCAGTGGCAGCCCTTATTCGGAACGAATGTGTCCCAAAGTTTTTCGGATTCAAACCAGCCCTGTCAATTGTCATAGCCAGTACCCTTTGTAATTGAAACCTGGTAAGTGGGGTACCATCTACATGCATTAACAATGTCCCTCCTTCTGCGCCTACTCTCTGGTTGAGGAAGGCCTCCACATGCATCACCGGGCAGCATGGATTAGTCCGTGCCCGATGGAGTACCAGCCCCTCACCACGGGCTTCCTGATCAGTTTTTGATTTGCTGATGCTAATTAACAGTTTGTCACCTAATATCCTTGTGTGTTCAAGCTGGAGTCCACCTAGCAGGCTAGCCACCAGTTCCCCTACCGGGAATACCCCATAAAAGGCTAGTGTAAAGGTGGCTCTGAACAGAAGCACCTCCCCTGATGAACTGCAGATGCCACACAAGGCATTCAATAATGATGCCAGCCGTTCTAAACCTATTGGTTGCCTCGTGTCCGTGGCAGTTGCTTGGAGGCGCCACCACCCCTTTAGTGCCTTCCTCACAATGAAACTATTCGTAGCATCTTTGGTACCCTTAATCTGTGCAAAGAAAGAAACAGCTGCCACATGCCGGCTAGCTGTCGCTGCGGAGCACCCTTCCTTGTGTAATGCATCTAAGTACTGAGTAAAATTCCCTGCCTGATCCCATCTCTCCACCCAATCCTGCCCCAAAAAGGTGTAATAAGACAAAAACGCCCCTTCGTAAGCGGTTTTGGTCCTGGGCGCTAGTCTAGCTGCCACGAGGTTCTGTATCTGGGGGCACCAATCTGCCAGAGTGTTGCTGGGAAGTGAGTAGGCGTCGCCTCTGCGGATGGTAGATGTTCCCTGAATACCTGCATCTTAAAGTGAGAGAGTGCGTCAGCTGCATTATTTAACACCCCTGGAACATGTTTGGCCCTAAACTGTATGTTGAGTTTCATGCACACCTGCACTTTTTCCTTTTGTAGGCGAAGTATCATCTTACACTGTGCTGCCTGATGGTTGATACATTCAACTACCGTCATGTTATCAGACCAGAAAATTACAGATTGATTACACAACTGATTAGGCCAAACGGTCAATGCAACCCAGATTGGAAATAGTTCCAGGAAACCTATATTAGCCGGCAGGCCATTCTCCTCCCACCAAACCGGCCACTGTTGTGCCACCCTCTTGTTTCCAAGTATGACGCCAAATCCCACACTGCCCGCAGCGTCAGTCCATGAACCTAACTCTGCAGACATAGTGGGGGTACCTGACCACACTACCCTGCCGATGAAGCCCTCCAGAAATGCGATCCAAATTCGCATGTCCTGGTGGACCTCGGCCGGCAGTCTTGTGCAATGGTATTTCTCCCGCCGACCCGTCATGGTTTGTGAGATTGAGCGGGAGAATGGGCGTGCCATGGGTATCACTCTCAGTGCGAAATTCAACTGGCCCACAGCCCTCTGTAGCTGATGTAGTGTCACTTTGTCTTTGGCCATACATTGCTGGAGAGCTGCTCTAAATTTTACGATTTTGTCTTTAGGTAACCTAAAAGAACCTTCGACTGAGTCCAATTCTATGCCTAAGAATTCCAATGTGGTTGCTGGACCCACAGTTTTTCCCGGCGCCAGCGGGACCCCAAAAGCCCGCATGAGCACGCAAAATTCCTGCAATACCCACGCATACTCCTGCGAGCCCGCCAACCTGAGAAAGAGAAAGTCATCCCGGTAATGCATGACGTGGTGGTGTCCTGACGTTTCCCTAAAAACACATTCCAAAAAAGAACTGAATTTCTCAAAGTAGGCGCAGGGAAGAGAACAACCCATGGGCATACACTTATCCATATAAAATTTGCCTTGAAACGAGAAACCTAGCAGATGCTGATCTAGGGGATGATACGGCAGCAGCCGGAAAGCAGACTCAATATCTGACTTTGCCAACAAGCCTCCAGGTCCCAGAGTCCTCAACATATCCACCGCCTGTTCAAAGGACGCATACTTAACGCTACAAATGTTTTTATTGATGGCGTCATTTAATGATGCTCCCCTAGGTGCTAACAGGTTACGAATGAGCCTGAACTCGCCCTCCTCTTTCTTTGGCACCACAGCGAGAGGTGAGCAAACAAAATTATGCACAGGGATGTGATCGTAAGGACCCGCTATCCTGCCTAGACGCTGCTCCTTAGCTATTTTTGTCGCTGCCACATCTGGGTTGTCCCTAACAGATAATTGGTTCCTACACTCTGTCATTCCGGTTTATCCGACTGCTCGGATCCTAACGCCCTGCAAAAAACCTTCTTGTAATATTCTCGCAGAGGCATGGTTTGGGTACCTCTTCAGCCAAGGAGTCATGGCCAGAACGTCATTGGATGAATGCTCCAAAGATGGCCGCTCTGTAAGAGCCCACTGCGAGAGCTCCAGGGGCTCAGGGTTCGGGATAACTAATATTAGTTCAAATCCTCGAATAAACCCTGCTGAAAACAACAACCGGCCCCCTCACCCACCCCCGCTAGGACCCGGTCTAAGAATAACGGGAATTTAAGGAAATTCAGCGACCTACCACGGCAGGGGAGGGTCCGGAGTCCAGTTTCGACTGCTGCCCACCGGACTTCGGATCGGCACAGGGATCGTCCACGGAGAGCTGCAGGAGACAAAGAAGGGAAGGCGGAGACAGCGGAAGGCCCACCGAGGAAACCTGCACCGGTGCACCGGATCACGGAGAGAGCCGGACCAGGAGCGGGGACCCAGCCTTAAGAGTAGAAAGTGGACTGGCTCGACGACGGGGAATCGGAAACAACGAGAATCGAGAGAGCGGAGGGACGACGACGAGCCGGGGAAGCGGAAGGAGCCACCGCCTGCAGCGCGACGTAGGTGGCGAGAACTTTAGAATTTTACAAAGATCAAACTCCAACACAATAGTGAGAAGGGCAAAAGCGGCGCGCCTGACCTTAAGATGGCGGCCGATTAGGACACTGTCTAACCTACCTAAGCACGAGACGCGTGAAAAAAGCGGAGAAAGACGACCACACTCTAGGCGAAGTAGGCAAGAATTAGGTATATGCCTAATGCTCATACAGCCTATGCATATAGCATACAGAAGGGAAATACTCATTCTTAACAGCGCGCCTGACCAAAGCATGGCGGCTGCACAGGACATCGAGAGACCTGAATGCTCGTGACAAGACAGGGAGAAACGGAGGAAACCCATCTCATCATTAGGAGGAGCAGGCAGTGGAAGTAGTACAAGACTGCTGGAATGCCCCCATAGTGAATGTTGCAAGTGAGAAAACGTCATGCCTGACTTGCAATAATGACTGCATATGCTACCCATAGAGTTCTCATCTGCACGTGGAGAGTCATTAGAAATAGAAAAATAGGACCTTCAATAAACATGCATCAAATCTAGTGTATAACTGAAACAGAAAGACGAACCATTGTTGGAAGACAAGGAAATAATATAGGGAATAACGAAACTTTGGACAAAACTAAAACCTACGCCTAGTTCCGTTAGGAGAAAGCTGAGACCTCATAAGAAATTTACAGGAAAGAGAGATCTACATTAATTAACTATCTTAGAAAGTCAATAGAGAAAGAATTTAAAATACACAAAGAGCGGAGACCCAACATATATCCCACAACTCGGCGCAACATGGATGAAAGATTCCCTGTGGCTTCTGGCACGAATGCCTTGAGCTTAAAATATCCATCCAACCTATCCAAAAACGCAGCGAAAAAGTTCAAACATGATACCCTGAAGAAACACCCTGACACACTGTTCTTGGACCCATACTTTAACATAGACAAAGGAATTATAGTGAACGACTTAATTTTCTTCTCATATAAAACGGCTAAATGGCGTGATGCTCTCACAAATACGCTTAACATAAAGGCTATAAAGAACATCCCTTATGGCACTAAAATAACGACCTCGCCTTCAATTAGATGTGGAGCCGAACTATATATTACCATATATAAAACAGGGATAGTGCTGATTCAAGCAGCTAACAGTGAACTGGATAAATTCGACAAGATATTCCAATTCTTAAAAGAGAGGCTTGAGAGACCAAGACACCAATCACATCTGAGCACTCAGGAAGTCGTCCCCGGAAACACCAGCTCTACCTCCAGAGACGCCTATCAAAATGACCACCAGGCACAAGGTCTGGCGATTAACACGAGTTATAGAAACGAAACAGACCTGACAGTACCGAATGAGGAGGCTGAAGAGACAGGAAGGTCGACTAGTCACGAGAACAACGAACAAGACCGACTCCCTAGGGAGGAGCCGACGCTAATCTCTAATGAAGGGACTTTCCAAAACTTAAAGGATTACTTAGGAGGACCAAAACTTCAACAAAAAGTGACACTACCAGATATCACACGTGAAAACATCGACTCCATTACTAGAGACACCAATCTATCAGATGGCCAGAACAACCAAACCGTCAACACTGAAGATTTAACCGTAAATGCGATGGGAACACCAGAGACTGAGAGAGAAAGGATAGCGATGGCCACCAACCTTGGAAACAAAGTGAAGAATCAGGTCCCAAGGAAAGAGCCGGTGCCGCTAACGCACAACTCCACTGCGCTGGAAGACAGTACCCCAGCTCCAAGCGATCCCCTCTATGAAGCCAATGAAACGAGCAAAGTAGATGACATCGACCTTCCCTTTCCTCCCTCGAATACGAGACCAGAATCCTACAGATCCCTATCCACAAAAACACCCCCTACCAAGAAAAGATTTATGGGAATGAGACTCGATCAGTTGCAGAGAAGAGCAAACTACAATACTCATCCAGCCGGGTTTACCTCACACAAGAACTCATTCCGAACACAGATGGAAATCAAGGAGCTCCAAAAACTCGTAGGTAACCTGGTGCAAAACTCGATGAAAGTCTCACAGACAATTGGAAAAATATGGGAGATGACGATAAGCACGCACACCAAGGTCTCATACATCCAGAATATGGTACTTAGACACAACAGACCTAACAGGACAAAGCCCTTGTCGAATGGAGAAACCCGGGCCTTACTCAGGTCCTATGAACAACCTGACTGTAGTAAGGTGGAGAATATCAAAACAGTACCGATTGACTCTAGTAGAACGACCAGAAAGAATGACAGGAAAGCAATCCACCAAAACCTACAACATATTCAGCTTATTGCATCCGAATCAGAGAATAGAAAACTTGTTAAATCACAGAAACCCCTGAACTGCCTTCTACTTAATTGTCGTTCGGCAACGAAACATGCAGCAGACATAGCCGCCCTCATCATCAATAAGGAAATTGACCTGGCCATCCTCACAGAAACATGGCTCAATGAATCATCATCTCCTACCATGGATCTCTTAGTACCGCCACAATATAACATCGTCAGGCTAGACAGACCTAGGAACGTGGGAGGAGGCATAGCTTGCATTCATCGGTCGGAGATCGAGGTCTGCCATTTCCAATCTGACCCCTTAGAATCCTGTGAATACCTTGGTATTAATGTGAGAACACCAAAGAATCAAAGCTGCAAACTGCATACATTCTACCACCCACCAGGAGAGAACGGTAAGTTCACTGAACAACTGATGGAGATCATAACGACCAACTCTACCTCGGACGCCAATAACATATTCCTAGGTGACTTTAACTTCCATTGGAATGACGGCGGTGATAAATTGGTCAACTCACTTAAAGACTTCCTCAGTGAGCTAAAACTTGTACAAACTTGCAACCAACCCACTCACTCACAAGGAGCGACCTTAGACTGGATTATCTCAAGAAAGGATGAGACATCCATCCTGGCTATTGACCCATGTGACTGGTCTGACCATCACATCATAACATTCACGATACCTACAATGACAAAGGGCAGGACCGTGCAACCACGCAAGCTCAAGAAACTGATCCGAGACACAAAGGAGGCGAACACTGAAATACTGGTTAAAAGGTGTGAGAGAGACCTGAAGCCACCCAACAATAAGCAAAATGTCAATGAGCTGACGGATCACTACATAACCTCAATCGGTAATATCGTCAATGACACCATGCCCCAAAAAATGAAAAAGGTATCTGAGAAACCAAAAAATCCTTGGTTTAATGAATCATTGAATGAGGATCGGCGCAAACTGAGAATGGCCGAAAGGAGATGGAGACAACATCCCTCCTCCCCTGAGCTGAAAGCACTCAGAAAAACAAGAAAAGAATACAACAAAAAAATAATCAACTCCAAAAAAGAATTTATCAGAGATGAGTTGGACAGTGCCAAGAACAGACCACGAAAACTCTTTGAGATTTTAAAACAACAGTCAAATAAACTAGCCAAAACGGTTTTAGAGAATACTAAAACTCCCATAAGCTGCGAGGAATTCTCCTCTTTCTTCACGGAAAAATCTAAACTGCTTGAAGATGACCTCACAATTGCAGCAACTAACCTTAAGGCACTGCCTCCATCCAGTAACGAGTCCAATTTCTCACCAGAGAGCCTCCAAACTAAAAACAAAGCAAAATGGGACACCTTTGAACTATACGACCAGGAAAAGATCGCCAGAACGCTGGCGGAACTTAGACCGAACAACCACTTTCAAGACCCGTTACCAGGAAAGTGTGTAAGAGACATCAGCCACACTCTAGTTCCGATCTGGACCGAGATAATAAACGCCTCGCTTGCACAAGGAACCCTCCCTGACTGTTTAAAAACAGGGCAGGTGATGCCCATCCTCAAAAAACCGACAGCTGTTGCTACAGACCCGAACAACTATCGACCAGTGACCAACATCCCTCTACTGGCTAAACTCATTGAGAAATGTGTGCAGGGCCAACTAAGTCAACACATCGCTAAATTCTTGCTACTTGATGACTGCCAATCAGGTTTCAGAACAGGGCACAGTACCGAAACTGCGATCCTACACATTGTTGATGATGCCTTACAAGCACTAGACCGAAATCAATCTTGCCTACTGATCCTCCTTGACCTATCATCAGCATTTGATACGGTAAAGCACGAAGTGCTTATGACCAGATTACAAGACAGGATGGGTTTGTCTGGAAACGTGCTGAAATGGTTCAATTCTTTCCTACAGAACAGGACTCAGCGATTCCTGGTTAACCAAGCAATCTCTTCCCCGAGCCCCAACGCAATAGGGGTCCCACAAGGCTCTACGCTATCCCCAGATCTATTCAACTTATATGTAGAACCTCTCACGGAGATCCTTCAAAAATCACAGGTATCCTATCATATGTATGCGGACGACACGCAACTATACATAAAGATCGCCTCCCTTGAGGACATTGACCTAATGAATAAGACACTCAAGAGTGCTCTGCGATGGTTAACAATGAACCATCTGAAACTAAACGCCCAGAAAACTGAATTCCTGCTAATCTCAACGACAAGGAGCCAATCTGATGTTATAGAATGGACTAAATTGGTGACAGCACTAAACTGCACCCCGACCCTAGTTGACTCAGCCAAATCACTAGGAATTACACTAGACAAGAACCTCGACATGAAAAACCATACTAACTCAATGGCCAAGAGCGCCCGCTTCCACCTGAACTATTTAAGAAAACTGAAACCCTTTATCACTAGGACAGATCTAAAACTGGCTATCCAATCACTAGTCATCTCGAGGATCGAATACGGCTGCACCACATTAGCGGGCCTGCCAAAAACTTCCACAGCACCACTAAAAGCCTGCCTCAACGCAGCGGCGAGACTCATTACTGGAACGAAGAAATTCGATCACATATCTCCTCACCTGAAAGCACTAAACTGGCTACCATACGAGGCCAGAATTCAAATGAAGATGGCCTGTATTACGCACAAAGCGGTTCACTACAACACACCTAGATACTTAGCCAAGAAACTTAAGATCTCAGGAGGTAACAGAACAACTAGAAGCGCAAATGATTTGCTATTACGTCCAGCCTTTTTCCACAAGAAAAAGACCTACAACCGAGCATTCTCTGGAGCTGCCCCCAGAATCTGGAACTCACTCCCTCCAAACATCAGGAAGATTCAAAATACAGTAACATTCAAACGAGAACTGAAGAGCCACTTGATGAGTAAATACCCTACTTAGAGGAACCCAAGGATCAATGGGATGATCAATTATGCTAACTGAGGGCCCCCCTCTTCATGGAAAATTGGAAAATCATTATCGAACAATGAACTGATGCCGTGCGCAAGCCGAGGCTTGACACATCACTGCTACCTCATATATGTGTGAACTTTTTAACTATATCTCACAGTCATACTTTATAACTTCTATCTCACCTGATTTATTTACCCCTATATGTGCAACCGTAACTATATGTCACATTCATTATATATTACTTCTACCGCACTGATTTATTTATACTTATTTTCCTTGATATGCACTGGATCGCCTTTTATCCTACCTCAACGAGCATGGTTTGTTACCATGACACAAGCCAAGCCTTTAAGATCGGCTGTCTGACCTTCAAAGCTGTGTTCGGGACCTCCCCTGCCTTCCTCAAATCACTGGTCATCCCTTACCGTCCGGTACGCAATCTTCGTTCCTCCCATCGCCTCTTGCTAGCTGTCCCTGCTACCAAACTAAAAAAAACGGCGGTCGTAGATTTGCCTACCTTGCCCCCACCTTCTGGAACCAGTTACCTCTCCCTCTTAAATCTGCCAAATCCCTTCTGGCTTTTAGAAAACTCCTAAAAACTCACCTCTTCACACAGACTGGCTAGACCCCCGTATCTCCATCTCATTGGCACTCAGCCAGCGCCAGGAAACCTCTCGGTGTCAGTGCGCTATACAAGAATCCCCTAAGATAAGATAAGATAAGATAAGCCTTGCTCGACATATAATGCTAATTGCACAGCCATTATGAATATATATATATTTAATCTCGTCCATACAGTTTATCGCCTTCTACCTCACTATTCTCTTGTTGTTAGTATTGCTTTTATTATCTTTATATGTAATTCCTCCCTTGTTAAGCGCTCTGATACCCACGGGTCTTGTCCGCGCTATACAAAACACTATAAATAAATAAATAAATAAATAAATGCGACACCAGCCGTCCTATCTCCCTAGTCCTGTTTCTTTCTACCTCTGTTCCCAGAGGCGTTACCTTTATTGTTGTTTCTGGGTGGGAAGGTTGATTACAAATGGAACATGTGTGCCTGAACTTGCAAGTGCCTTGTGCCCTGGTGCAAGATCGTTTGTTAAAATCTCAGCACACCCCATTTTGTCTCCCTGTCCTAGGGGCCGTGCCACCACCCTGTGCTGGCCAAAATGGCTGTTGGGGTTTGGAGGGGTAGCTTCTGTTCCAACTTGGCCCCCCACTACCAGGTTGCCCTGCTGTAAACTGGCCATACCATGAAATGAAATAAACCCGATCCCAGGAAAGTGAGGGATTAAACTCTTTAGCTTTCCTAAAACTCATGTCATAGTCCTTCCATCCTTCCCCCCCTATATTTATCATGGAAAGTTGTGATCCTACTCTGGTAACACGTCATCTCTGCTTACAGATTAGGGGAACGCTCAGCTGTAATCTCCGTAAACACAGAAAAGGCTCTAATCCAGCTGTTCAATGTCTCTTCCACACTGAATCTTGCCATTTCCATCCGCCACTCGCTAGGCGACATCCAATTTTTCTGCTTCCTAGCATACTCCATTTCCCTGTTATCCACAAGCAAAGAAAACATATTGACATATTTGCCTGCCCAAATTAAATCCTTCACTTCTTGTGTTACATGCTGAGCCAAATGTTCCCTCCTGGAGGGTATTGTACCTTTGTCTAGTACTGGTAATGCCACCTCCTTACCACTTTCCCCGGCTCATGTTGGTTCTACCATCTTGTCCTTCTTGGAGTTGCCGCCTGGACATGCTGCTTGGAGAGGAATAGGTGCACTTGGCCCCCCTGCTACTTGGGGCAGTCATGATCCTTGCCACCATCTTATGCGCCTCCGCCAAAGGATCCTCCCCACCTCCTTTGCAACTATTGAAGAAGGTAACATCGCCCCTATCCCTAGCCAAGGGAGAACTGCCGCTATCTGTTCTGCTAACTCTGTAGGGACCTGGCCCACCCCTGCAGGTGCTGCTACCGGGATGGTTCAGAAAAGGGGGTGGTGATGAACAGAGTGTCTGAATTAAGCAGACCACTCTTACCCAGTCCAAAGATCAGGGCTTGATCCATCACCGTTTTTTAGCTCACTGCACCATCCCAGCTCAGAACCTGGCTACATGCAAATTAGTCTGTTCCTGTCCCAGTGCATGATGGGAACAGGGCAAACCAAACTACCAAGCCAATTCTTATACTGGGAAGGAAACAAGCTTCCGGGGACCGGTTTCTGGCATTTCAGCCGTCGTCGGCCCGGCATGCTTGAATCCTGATGGTGCAATGAGCAAGGGACTCACATCTGAGTATACCCTTCCACGCTTATGGTGGACAAAATGATTCAGAAAAGGGGGGTGGTGATGAACAGAGTGTCTGAATTAAGCAGACCACTCTTACCCAGTCCAAAGATCAGGGCTTGATCCATCACCGTTTTTTAGCTCACTGCACCATCCCAGCTCAGAACCTGGCTACATGCAAATTAGTCTTTTCCTGTCCCAGTGCATGATGGGAACAGGGCAAACCAAACTACCAAGCCAATTCTTATACTGGGAAGGAAACAAGCTTCCGGGGACCGGTTTCTGGCATTTCAGCCGTCGTCGGCCCGGCTTGCTTGAATCCTGATGGTGCAATGAGCAAGGGACTCACATATGAGTATACCCTTCCACGCTTATGGTGGACAAAATTATTCAGAAAAGGGGGTGGTGATGAACAGAGTGTCTGAATTAAGCAGACCACTCTTACCCAGTCCAAAGATCAGGGCTTGATCCATCACCGTTTTTTAGCTCACTGCACCATCCCAGCTCAGAACCTGGCTACATGCAAATTAGTCTGTTCCTGTCCCAGTGCATGGTGGGAACAGGGCAAACCAAACTACCAAGCCAATTCTTATACTGGGAAGGAAACAAGCTTCCGGGGACCGGTTTCTGGCATTTCAGTCGTCGTCGGCTCGGCTTGCTTGAATCCTGATGGTGCAATGAGCAAGGGACTCACATCTGAGTATACCCTTCCACGCTTATGGTGGACAAAATGATTCAGAAAAGGGGGTGGTGATGAACAGAGTGTCTGAATTAAGCAGACCACTCTTACCCAGTCCAAAGATCAGGGCTTGATCCATCACCGTTTTTTAGCTCACTGCACCATCCCAGCTCAGAACCTGGCTACATGCAAATTAGTCTGTTCCTGTCCCAGTGCATGATGGGAACAGGGCAAACCAAACTACCAAGCCAATTCTTATACTGGGAAGGAAACAAGCTTCCGGGGACCGGTTTCTGGCATTTCAGCCGTCGTCCGCCCGGCTTGCTTGAATCCTGATGGTGCAATGAGCAAGGGACTCACATCTGAGTATACCCTTCCACGCTTATGGTGGACAAAATGATTCAGAAAAGGGGGTGGTGATGAACAGAGTGTCTGAATTAAGCAGACCACTCTTACCCAGTCCAAAGATCAGGGTGTAGGTGTGGCAGGGTATACTCAGACATGAGTCCCTTTCTCACTGCACCATCAGGATTCAAGCAAGCCGGGCCGAAGAAGGCTGAAATGCCAGAAACCGGTCCCCGGTAGCTTGTCTCCTTTCTGATGAAGAATTGGCTTGGTAGTTTAGTCTGCCCTGTTCCCATGATGCACTGGGCCAGGGACAGACTGATTTGCATATAGCCAGGTTCTGAGCTGGGATGGTGCAGTGAGATAAATAATGAGGATGGATCAAGCCCTGATCTTTGGACTGGGTAAGAGTGGTTTGCTTAATTCAGACACTCTGTTCATCACCACCCCCTTTTCTGAATCGTTTTTGGCCACTATAGGTGTAGCAGCGTATACTCAGACATGAGTCCCTTTCTCACTGCACCATCAGGATTCAAGCAAGCCGGGCCGAAGAAGGCTGAAATGCCAGAAACCGGTCCCCGGTAGCTTGTCTCCTTTCTGGTGAAGAATTGGCTTGGTAGTTTAGTCTGCCCTGTTCCCATGATGCACTGGGCCAGGGACAGACTGATTTGCATATAGCCAGGTTCTGAGCTGGGATGCTGCAGAGAGATACATAACGGTGATGGATCAAGCCCTGATCTTTGGACTGGGTAAGAGTGGTCTGCCTAATTCAGACACTCTGTTCATCACCACCCCCTTTTCTGAATCGTTTTTGGCCACTATAGGTGTGGCAGGGTATACTCAGACATGAGTCCCTTTCTCACTGCACCATCAGGATTCAAGCAAGCCGGGCCGAAGAAGGCTGAAATGCCAGAAACCGGTCCCCGGTAGCTTGTCTCCTTTCTGGTGAAGAATTGGCTTGGAAGTTTAGTCTGCCCTGTTCCCATGATGCACTGGGCCAGGGACAGACTGATTTGCATAGAGCCAGGTTCTGAGCTGGGATGGTGCAGTGAGATACATAACGGTGATGGATCAAGCCCTGATCTTTGGACTGGGTAGAGTGGTCTGCTTAATTCAGACACTCTGTTCATCACCACCCCCTTTTCCACCCCCTTTTCTGAATCGTTTTTGGCCACTATAGGTGTGGCAGGGTATACTCAGACTTGAGTCCCTTTCTCACTGCACCATCAGGATTCAAGCAAGCCTGGCCGAAGAAGGCTGAAATGCCAGAAACCGGTCCCGGTAGCTTGTCTCCTTTCTGGTGAAGAATTGGCTTGGTAGTTTAGTCTGCCCTGTTCCCATGATGCACTGGGCCAGGGACAGACTGATTTGCATATAGCCAGGTTCTGAGCTGGGATGGTGCAGTGAGATACATAACGGTGATGGATCAAGCCCTGATCTTTGGACTGGGTACGAGTGGTCTGCTTAATTCAGACACTCTGTTCATCACCACCCCCTTTTCTGAATCGCTACCGGGATGGGGGCTGCCGTGTTTAGGACCGGGATAGGTGCAGGGTTAAACGAGGGTACCACCGGGACTGCCGCTGTGACCACCAGAGGCACTGTGCTTGATGTTGGCACCAGCGCAGCAGGTACCGGTGCTACAGGTATAACGCCGGAATTTGAGGAGTAGGTATAGGGATCGCCGGTGTCACAAGACCCCCTTCAGGTACACCCCCAGACGGGCCCTCTCCCCCCTGTTGTTTTGGGACCCTCTTAGCCCGGGCCCACTTGGGTAGTGGATCTAATTCCCCCCTGGGCTGCGGGAGTACTATTGTTCGCTTGGGCCAACCTCTGCCTGAGCTCTACCACGCTCTTACCTATCTGTTCCACTTTCCCCCATCTCCTGTCTATTGCTGCCATACTACGCATCATACCTTGAGGCATATGTTCCATGCGGGAACGCTTTGCGCCACATCTACTTTCCATACTCTTTCGTCTTGCGACTGTTAATCCACCTACACTTGTGCTGACCCAGCAAGCACAAAGTATTCTTGCTACCACCAGGACCTAACCCGGCTTTTACCTGCACAAATATGGGGGTACACAGACTGGTCGTAAGCACCATGCAACTATGACCGCGCCACACCAGCTAGCCTGGGTGTTGGGCGAGCACACTCTAGCCCGGCGTCCCACCCGAAGCAGTGAAGTGCAGGCCTGCCTGTGTCCCCTGATTGCCTTGTCCACCGCTTCCCTCGCCATCGTCTCTGCAACCGTGCCCCACTCAATGAAGTCCTACAATGAAAAACACGATTAGCAAACAAGCGAGTATGTCGTTCAAGGGCTAGGCGGATAACCTCTAGACTGGGTATCCCAGCCCTTCACATGAGTATCAGATAAAGCATGCAAGCATTAAAAAACACACAAGTATTAACCCTTCATAAACCTTCAATGCCTTTCAACTCAATTTTCAACAACTGTCCTTATAAAACAATGCCCTGTAAAAAAAAACTTTGTTTGCCACACTCACATTAAAAATGTACCCTGTAAAGTTACCATCTGCCTTGCTGCACCTGTATAGCCCCCTAAAGCCCCTCTTGCGAGATGTGGTCCTTGTATGAGTATCATGCAAGTATTTTAAATTCTACATCATCTGGTTTTTCATATGGGGTCTCCCATCCAAGTACTAGCCAGGCCTGACCCTGCTTCGCTTTTAAATTCGAGCGTTGCATATGCAGGAAAGCACAACCCACTCAGGATCCCCACAGCCACCCCGAGGACTGCTCAACATTGTTCAGGGCCCTTTAAATTATACAGGGGGCAGGAGCGCGCTTATTGCGAGAGACGTGTCCGCCCTCAGAGTCAAATTAACGTGAAAAATGTCTCCAGACAGAGCAACTAACTTGTGTGACTTCCAGACACCACCTGAAGCAAGGCGGGGCCTTTACCGCAGGTGGAGACCCGGGCTGAAGGCTCCCAGTGTGCTCCCCCGTCAACCGCTCGTGCCCCCAACTGGCCCAGCACAATAGCGCCCCCTACCCGTACCTTCAGCGCGCCAACTCCAGACGCTATAATGTGCTGCTGGCGAACACAAAATGCCTTACTCAGGACCGTGCTACCGACTTCGCCCGCAGTCCAAAACTGCAGAGAGACAAAAACGACAAAAGGCCAACGAAGGACGCCACCCCTGTGCCCCTTCCCGAATGGTCTGGTCCGATGTTGAAGCTTCAAATGAAGAAGATCTCCTGCAGCAATATAAAAGAAAGAAAATTTTTGCAGCCTTGCGGAGGCTGGGGGGCAAAGGGCAGGCCTGGGGAGCGCGGAAACAAGAGGACGCCTCCCACGCTCCCCCGGCCTTTTAACCCCTTCAGGGCAGACCAGTCTCAACTGGTCTGCCCCTTGACTCTCCCCCCAATAGAATTGCTTCTGGGTCAACTGGGGTGCCGGCACTAATCAGCGTGGGGCCCGCCCCTGCGTCATCAAGTCGCGGCGGGGGCACGCCCCACCACCGATCGAGGTCAAGGGGAAGGGGGGCCGGTGCCCCGCCATACGTGCAGGGGGGCCGAGTGGACCCCCCTTTCCTGGTACAGAGTACCCGGACTTCTATTTTTCCATTTCAAGCCCTGGTGATTTCCATTTAAAAAAAAAATACGATTAAAAGTAAGTCCACGAGGTGTTACAAACAGATACGTTGAAAGTACGTCTTTTAGTGCTGAGGGGACAGAAGAGCAAGGTTGTTTGTCCCTGTACAGCTATACTCGTAGTGCTTAAGGGGAAAGTCCCTCGCGGTGTGCCTCTCAGTAGGCTGTAGTCTTGACTAAACTGTGGGCATATTGAAGCGAATTTATGTGTTGTGCAGTTTATGGGAGTATTATTGGGGGAGCCCAGTTTTCAGTTACTGGCAGCATTTAGCATGTAACTCTTACAATGCGGTGCCAGTTCTCAGGGGCACTTACTCAGGATTTGTCGTCCTTTTGCTTTGAGTGTCACAGTTGCTGTTCGTTTTCTGCCCATAGAGCTGTGGTGTGTGTATCCTGATCAACCTCTCAACTGACTTGGTATGTTTTTTTACACTATGGGTCTAGTTTCGGTTCTCATGGTTGATTGGTCCAGGTTTCGCAGTTCCTTTCCTTGTTCCGTGAAGTGAGGTAGGCTGTGTGCAGCGTGGCTTGAATGTTGTTGGTGCGTTTTCCTAGTCTTGCAGAGTTTCTGTAGTGTTGTTAGTAAAGCACAGGTTGGATAAACCCCTAAACGTCTAAGGTTGCTGCTTCGACAGAGTGGGATAAGGAGGCGTCAGCGATCGTTAGCGAGGTGGGTACAGCAACATAGCAGATGTAGCCAGGACTCTTTGTGGTACTTGCAGAGCCTACAGGATGCTTGCCCATCCATGCGGGCCCAAAGCGGGTTGAAATCAGCAATTGGAAGGACAAGCAACCTCATATGTGTAATTTTATTTCTGGAGCGAGGGCACAGGGGATGTTTAAAATATGGTGGAGCTTTCCCCTTTATGTAAGTCATCTAAGGCTGTGAAGAGTGGCTTATGTTGAAGCCTTTCAATGTCCCTTTTCAAATAAAACTTGAGCAATATGTCCATTTATTGCCCATTTCCACATTGGCATGGAGTTGTTTTAGTTGGCCAAGATTGATGTTTTAATCTTCAGGGTGCCCATGGTTCGTACCAATTGAGAATTCTATAGGGAATGCACGTCCACAAATATAGTATGTAGTTGGGATTTCAGAGACAGTGCTGGGGAATGCCGAGTGCGGATGTAATATTTAATTAAGTCTCCTTGACACTGGAGATCTGGGCTTGCCAGGCCCAGCTTCAGCCTCAACCAAACCTGTCTTGTGTGCCCAGGATAAGCAAATATACTTTGTATGCCTGTATTTGGTAATCCATTAACCACAGTATGACAAAGTAGGCATCAGCTTGGCTCCTAAAAACGCTCAGGGCCCTATTGGGATGGCGGGCGGACGTAACGGTGCTGGGACTGGCCTCCAGTGGTGCGGCGGTCCCGCTGGCAATTAGGATGTTACTGCCACCATGGCGGTGGCATCCCCCATCCACATCATTGTGGAAGGCGGTGCAAACAGCACAGCCCGCCACAATGCTGTGGCTGCACACAGTGCCTGCCACGTTGTGCATGCAAATGCAGGGGCGTACCCCCATGTGCCCCCAGCTGGAGTTTGCTCACCAAGTTATACGTATTGAGAGTATTAAGGGCTCTTTACAAGCCCATTTTTGTGCAATCCCTAATGATGATGTCATCTGCGTATTGTAGTGTCTGCAAACGTGAGCTGCCAAATCTTGGAGGGAGTGGGGCTAGCACGCAGTCTTCTGACAAGCTGTTATTTGCAGAGATTTTTTTGGTCGTCATCATGGTGCTGGTTTTGACACTAACCCATGTCCGATGATGCAATGACTTTATGGCTGTGAGGACTTGGGAGGGATCTCCCAGGAGCTTAATTTGTGCCATAGAGTTCCCTGATTGACTCTGTCAAATGCAGCGCTATAGTCCATGAAACAGCAGAACAGTAGTGGTTGTTTGTCCCATGTGGCTCTCTTTAATAGAAAGGCCAACGCCAGAATATTATCGGCAGTTGAGAAGTCTGATCTAAATCCTAAGTGGGTGCAGGAGAGAATGCTGTTTTTGGCTACCCAGGGTTCCAGTTCACCTAGTAAATTGTGAGCTTAAGGTTTGGCTTCGATATCCAATAGGGCTATTAGCCGATAGTTGGCTGGATTCGTTAGATCACCCTTTTTGTGAATTGGAATTAGGGTTGGTCATGTTGGCAGAATTGCAGCTGTGAGGAAGGCGTGAGAAGCCCTGCCCAGAATGTTTGGGCTGATTTGAAAACAACTGCTGGTATTCTGTTGGGTCCTGGCACACCGTTGTTTCGCATTTGTTTAATGATTTTGATTACTGCTGCTTCTGGGATTTCAAAGTCTTGCATGCCAGGAAGATTAGATGTCAGTGTGATACGTTTCACTGATGTTTCAACCGTCTCACCGCTGAAAAGTTGTTTGACGTAGTTTACCCATACCATATCTGCTACTCCGTTCTCCTTGGACTGGCCATGATCACTTAGTTGATTGACATGCTTCCAAAATAGGGTGGCATTTATTCTTTAAGGATAGAAAAGAATGATAGCAGATGTAGCCAGGACTCTATGTGGTAATTGCAGAGCCTGCAGGATGCGTGCCCATCCCTGCGGACCCAAAGCGGATTGAAATAATCAACTGGAAGGACAAGCAACATCATATTTGTAATTTTATTCCGGGAGCAAGGGCACAGGGGATGTTTAAAATATTGTGGAGCTTTCCCCTTTATGTAAGTCATTCAAGGCTGCGAAGAGGGGCTTATTGTGAAGCCTTTCAATGTCCCTTTTCAAATAAAACTTGAGCAATATGCCCATTTGTTGCTCTTTTCCACATTGACATGGAGATGCTTTAGTTGGCCAAGTTTGATGTTTCAATCTTCAGGGTGCCCATGGTATATACCAATTGAGAAATCTATGGGGAGTACACGTCCACAAATATGGTATGTAGTTGGGCCTTCAGAGACAGTGCTGGGGCATGCAGAGTGCGGATGTAATATTTAATTAAGTCTCCTTGACACTGGAGATCTGGGCTTGCCAGGCCCAGCTTCAGCCTCAACCAAACCTGTCTTGTGTGCCCAGGGTAAGCAAATATATTTGTTATGCCTGTATTTGGTAATTAATTAACCACGGGCCTTATTTCCCTGGAAGGGCTAGGTGACTATATGACAAAGTAGGCACCAGCTTGGCTCCTAAAAATGCTTAGGGTCCTATTAGGATGGCAGGCGGACGTAGCGGTGCTGGGACCGGCCGCCAGTTTTGCGGCGGTCCCGCTGGCAATTAGGATGCCACCGCCACTGTGGTGGTGGCATCCCCCATCCACATCATTGTGGCAGGCAGTGCAAACAGCATAGCCCGCCACAATGCTGTGGCTGCACACAGTGCCTGCCACATAGTGCAAGCAAATTCAGGGGGGTGCCCCATGTGCCCCCAGCTGGAGTTTGTTCACCAAGGTATACGCATTGAGAGTATTAAGGGCTCTTTACAAGCCCATTTTTGTATAATCCCTAATGATGATGTCATCTGCGTATTGTAGTGTCTGCAAACGTGAACTGCCAAATCTTGGAGTAAGTGGGGCTAGCACGCAGTCTTCTGTTAAGCTGTTATTTGTGGAGATTTTTTTGGTCACCATCATCTCGCTAGTTTTACCCTAATCCATGTCCGATGATGCAATGATATTATGCCTGTGAGGACTTGGGCGAAATCTCCCAGGAGCTTAATTTGTGCCATAGAGTTCCCTGATTGACTCTGTCAAATGCAGCGCTATAGTCCATGAAACAGCAGAACAGTAGTGGTTGTCTGTCCCATGTGGTTCTCTTTAATAGAAAGGCCAACACCAGTATATTATCTGTAGTTGAGAAGTCTGATCTAAATCCTAAGTGGGTGCGGGAGAGAATGCTGTTTTTGGCTACCCAGGGTTCCAGTTCACTTAGTAAATGCGAGCGTACAATTTGGCTTCGATATCCAATAGGGCTATTAGCCGATAGTTAGCAGGATTCGTTCAATCGCCCTTTTCGTCAATTGGAATTAGGGTTGGTCATGTTGGCAGAATTGCAGCTCTGAGGAAGGCATGAGAAGCCCTGCCCAGAATGTTTGGGCTGATTTGAAAACAACTGCTGGTATTCTGTTGGGTCCTAGCACACCGTTGTTTCGCATTTGTTTAATTGTTTTGATTACTGCTGCTTCTGGGAATTCAAAGTCTTGCATGTCAGGAAGATTAGATGTCAGTGTCATACGCTTCACTGATGTTTCAACCGTCTCACAGCTGAAAAGTTGTTTGCCGTAGTTGGCCCATACCATGTCTGCCACTCCATTCTCCTTGGATTGGCCATGATCACTTAGTTGATTGATATGTTTCCAAAATAAGGTGGTATTTTTTCTTTAAGGATAGAAAAGATTTTTTGCCATTGTGCTTCTCTCTGTTTTGATTCATTGCTCCCAAGCTATTTTCTTATACTCAGCTCAGAGGGCTGTGAGGTCTTCACCCTGGATTGTGTTTGCACTTCTCTTTCTGGCCTTTAAGGCCTTTCAGAGCTTCCGCTTTATTGCCGACGTTTCCTTATCTTCATGGTTGATTGAATCTGCCACAGATGTTTGTGGGCAGCCAGGGTGCCCGCAGTACCAGTTGTAGATCTACTAAAATATCGACCCAGTGTTCCAGGAGTTCCTCCGTGCATTGTGTTAAAGCTAGTTCTTCGTTAGTTTCTATCCAGGTGGTTAGTCTGGGGTGTAGAATCAGGGACCATTTTTTCTGAGCAGTATTTTGTCACATTCTACCCCATTGGTTCCTGGATTGGTGTATTCGGCAATGCATCTTTTGTGGTAAATCTGAATATTGCTCTAAGGGGTCTGTCGGCGCTCTCTTCTCTGTCCTCGATGTAAAAAATCACAGAGGTCTTAGGCTAGCAGTTTGTTGATAAAAATGTAATTGATCCTAGAATTGTTTCTGAAAGTAGGGGGCAAAAACCATGCTGTTTCATTGGTCTGTTTAAGCTTGTGTAAGGAATGTAGACTGTGGTTGTCCAAAAGGGCTTGTAGTTGGACAACCCCTTTTGGTAGTTTGTTGCTGTTTGACAGCTTGCCCAGTGATCTGTTGTTGAAGTCCCCTGCTATGATATGATTGTGAGAGGGATATTTGACGAGAAGGTAACCAATGATGCCTGCCAAGTCGTCTACGGCCTAGTTCTTCTGGTGAAGTGCTGGTTCACCAGAAGCAATCGAAGCGGATTATTTTTATTTTTTGTTCCGTTGATGAGTAGTGATTGTGTTCCAAATGTGTAAATTGGGATTACTGTGACTTCCACCCTTCGAGCGTGTTTAAAGAAGATGGCGAGACCCCCAGTTGGTTGCCCAATTATGTCGCACCTTATGGCCGGGGTATGAATGTCAAAATAACCTATTAATGTTGTAGCTTCCATGGCCCAGATTTCCTGGAGGCACATGATGTCGCTGTTTTGGAAATACTCAAGCGTTGATTTTGCCTTGATGAGTTTATGAATGTGTGCACATTCCAGGACATGATGGTTAGATGTGTATTTAGGCCATTCTGTTGGGTGGCGAAATTATGTTTAGGTGGTTTGGGGGGTGCCACATTAGGAAATCGCAATTCCTAAATTTTTGTTCATGTGGCCATGAGCGCCAAAAAATGCACTTATAAGGATTCAGTCTTGAGAAACCAGAAGCTGGCCGTTTTCAACCATGACGAATAATTTACAAATGAATGAAGAAGATATACAATTACTTTAAGTAATTTTATTAATAGTGGAAAAGTGTGCTTGTGAGACCACACCTGGTTGATGCTAACAGGTAAACAAAAGTGAATTATTGAAGCATCTTAAAATATTACACTCGTAATCATTAATGTTCCTGTAGCCATAAATGCTGCGCTGCCCTAGACTAATTATTGCACTTAAGAAAATACTTACATATATGGACTTCCTTATTATAGAACGGTGGCCGTATCCTGGTAGGATATTTATTAGGTGCTGCATGCAATTTATCTGAATTCCAAGTTAAAAGGACTTACAGTAAATCAGAAGAGTATTATGTATAATAAAGGGGTGGTATTTTTAGAGTGTAGACCTAGTAAATCAGGTATGTAGTGTAGTAACACATGTGAGGATGCATTTGCCTACATTCTCTGCCTCACAGAGCAAGATAGGTCTTTTTAAAAAAAGTAAAAAATATAAGTGACTAGTAGGCAGTGAAATGTCAGACTGCTATGTCCACGGACAGAAAACTTACAAATTTTTTCATTCAAAAATACGAGGACAAGGTGATGTCCGAAAGGTGGCATTGAATGCAGGAACAGAACGACGATATCACACGGGGGACGTGGAAGGATCAAAGCAAGACACCATTTCTAGTTTTTTAAGGTGGCAGTTCCTGATATGTGCGCACCACAATGTGCCATCAAGGCAACCAACTATTTTGATGAATAATATAAATGTAACACTCGAAACTTAAGTCTATGTTTGAGTTTTGTCCAAATCGAAAAATTATAAGCAATTTAAAAACAGTGAAACAATTAATTCAGGATGTGTAATAAAGAGTGAAAAAAATAACAGTGAAAAAGATCAGCTGCAATTCTGTGCATAATTGAGGATACATAAAATGGGTAGTTTAAAACTGAGGAAATAATTAAAGATATGATTTAGGGAAACACAAGAAGTACAGTTTTAGGCTATCCATTTGGAATATGTAATTAGGATTGAAAAAGACTCCTGCAAATGCTTCTACACTTGAAGTTCAAGAAGCGAGGCATATAAACTGCAGCCAATTAAATTAAACTAGTGTAAAATGCAAACGTCATTCAAGATGGATGATTAAAACAGGGAAACATCAAATTAGATTAGTGTAATAAATGAAGGGGAATTTTTAAGGCAAAGACAATATGGGGCTATATACAAAGACAATATTATGGGGGAAAAATGCATAAATATAGGAAGACTTTAATAGGCAAGCAATACAAATGTATTGGCATTGTCTCAATAAAGTAAAAAAGATGTAAATAATGGCTCACCACACTTGATATTCAGTGGTGTCTATTTAGTAAAGGACCATCATTATACTTTGTGACACAAGGAATGGTAAAGAATAAAGAGTAACACTACTACTACATTATTCCATTGTGTTGAGACCCGTCGGTATGGAATTGCAATAAAATACACATGTAAATTTGCCCCTGTTCAGGATGTTTATTATATCTGCTCTTCGGGCGGTCTATGGGCCATTTCATTGGCTTGGCATGTGATGTCTGTACCCTTATGGTTGATCATGTTATAGTGTGAAACTAAACGGTCATTTTGTGTATGGAATTTGATGGGGCGCCGATATTGAAAAATATGTGTGTTCCTATGTTTTGAGCCTCTTTGTCTGCTGGAACAAAACCATGCTACTTTATAGCTTGATTTAGCAGCCATAACGGGTAGCCCCTTGTGATCAACTTAATACTCTATGCATCTTTGAAATAATAATGATTATTGATTGATTTGGTTTATCATTTCCACAGATATGGAGGATTTCTCCAAAAGGCAGTCCATTTTTGAATGCACTTTGGGGGTGGCTTCTGTACTGTAGTACATAGTTGTGTTCTGTAAGGGTATAATAAAATAATACAAAGGGGTTTAATACAATGATGTAATAAGTTTCCCATCAATTTTAAGTAATATGATAAAAAAATGGAACAGATTTTGGACTATAATTAGAAGTAAATTTGGCATTAATCCATATAAAAAATTCTCAAAGGGTTTCATCATCACCATGTCACGCTATAAAGACACCATCAAGGTATTTACACCAATGGTGCATATTGCTATGGTATCGGTAGTAATCTGTGGCAACTACCTGCCTTCCAAAATAATAAGTGTATAGTGAACAAACGCCCAGGCCATGGAGACTCTTTTAACTGATAGAAGTGTTTTTGCCAACTCCACATGTAAGAGTTTGATAAAAAAAATGTGCAGGGTCTTTAATAGGTTGTGATCTGGTGTCTAACCATTCCATGATGATCTTAAGGCCCTACTCCTGTGGAATATTAGCGTAGAGTTATACAACATCTAAACTTGCATGGAGATCTTGCTTCTCATCAAAAGGAATAGATTCTATTGATTGTTACATCATTTCTATCTGGTCTAACTGGTGAATATGTTGTACATTTATGTATCTTGGGAAGTACATAAATATCAGCAGTGCTTAGGCATTTTTGGTTATGTCAAAAGTATTCATTTTCAGAAAAACATCATTAGCTTCTCGTCCACTTGTGGTGTCCAAGATTCATATTTGAATTTCTGTTACAAGATTGTATTTTAATAAAGCATGTTTATGGTTAGACAGTTGTAAGATTTCATTTTTATTTTTGGTAACATCACAAGTTGTGATCCCACCCTCCTTTATAGGTGTCATTATCCTTCTGTTTTTTCAAATTCAAGAGAGACACCTATTTGTCTTTTGGGATGCTGTAAGGGAAAAGTGCATGATTACTTTTTATTATTACAATTTCACTAGCATTGCTGAAGTAGCGCCTTGATGCCCTTGGGCTTAGTTGTCCTCGATAGATTTCACTTCATTCATTCATTCAAGTATGTGTGTTGAAAGATGAGGGTGATCAAAGTCCAGGATAATTCGATTTTTTCTTAGCTTAAGAAAAACTCAAATAGCACCTGGCTCCTTACTGGGAAATAGATACTGAGTTACCTTGCTCTGGTGTAGGTGTAGGCATATGTGTTTGTTTCCCAAAAAGGTGGCAGAGGCTGTTTAAATTTTCTTAGCCTAAGGAAAACTCCAAACGTCCCCTCACTCATTGGTGGGGCACAGAAAGGTGTGCCTGTGCACCAGCAATGAGCCAGACGCATTTTACATTGTTTTCTTATTCAAGGAATAAATCCAAGCAGCCTCTGCCTTCATGCAGAGACAAAGAATTCTGTATCTGTCACCCATCAAGGAGAAATATACTCAAATATGTTTTTCAATAGGAGGGCAACATCTTATCTTTTGTTAATCAAAAAACTCAAGGCTTCTATTATGTATAGCTGCAATCACTTCGCAGCATTGTAATTGCAGCATTTGTGTGTTAAGTCTTTTTTTTGTGATTAATCAATCTTCAAACGTTGAACTTTTTTCCATACAAAATTCTTTATTTTTTCAGTTTCTGGGCATCTCTTTTGGCAGGCTGAGCCAACTCATTCCATCCCTGATAGGGGCTTCCTTAGGGCCTATAATAATCACATATATACATAATCAATGTTTAACAGAGATTAAAACCTTTATGTTCTCTTAGTTTCAACGTTTTAAAAAAAATGTTTAAAGTTGTTTCTTTTTTTTATATAAATGAAATCTTTTTATGCTTTAAATAAAAACAATATGGCTGAGATACCCGCCACCCCCTCTCAACACAATCCCCAAGGATGGGAAACCGGAAACAGTTCTGAACTTTTGGAAGACGGGAGGGAGTGACCCTCCCGGCCGTATTTATTAAAATATGAAACAAAATTAAAACATTAAAATAACAGTTTCATATTATGTACAATTTCATTACCACATTGCGATGTTTGGCAAACCTTAACATATTCTCTAATACAAAGGTTCTCCTAGCCGAACTAACATCCTACAAAATATTACTTGCAATTTGAAATTGTACATCCTAACGTTTAAGGGCCAACGGCAAGGTCGTAACCGGTGTCAAGATCCCTAAACCAGATATATCCCCCTCACTTGTGAGGGGCGACCGCACAGAGGTGTACCTCAAGTGCAACTACCAATTTCCCTTGACTTGACGGGGGCCCCACTAAACTCGACGCCACTTAAAGGTCGTCCGAGGACTCGTGTGAGGTATCTAGAAGGTAGCGTAGACCCCTCCCCAAACCCCACACAACTTACCACATCTGCCGTTGCAGATGTCCTGGCCCCGGGAAATTCCCCAGGAGAGGGCTGTAGCCCCTCCTACCCAGGAAGGGGCCTTGACCGCCTTTGCTTTCCTTGCGGCGGCCCATCCTTAGAAGGGACCGCCTCCCCGTTGAGGGGCCAATGGCCACCTCCCTCGAGCGCTCCCATCCGTAATGGGTGACGCCCACTCATAGGGATCTTCCAATTAGTGCTCACCGATCATGACCTTACCGCCACAGGCCGGATAGTTGACCGGCTATCCGGACCCCCCACAAAACTCCTACCTAAAGGTCATGTCTTAAAGTCTTTAGCCAAGCCATCAAGTCTCCTATGAGTAACCCGTTCCCCACCCGGGACAAGTGAACACCATCCCCCAAATACATACTGTCACCATTAATACAACCATGCGAAATCGAATGCAGTGTATTGGACCTGAACAATCTACTCACTTTGTTATTGATTTTTCTTACTGAATGATTCAGAGCAGAAACAGAAATAGCCCCCCGCCATACTTTTCGTGGGATCATATGGGACCATGCAATCATGCACCCTGGAACTCTCCTCGCCAACCAACTTACAGTGGAAAGCATCGCCTCAAGAAGCAGTCGTCTACCAGTGGTGACCAAATCATTACCCCCAAGATGTACTATGACTATAGACGGCGGTGACCTCGTCCGCCCTAGCAAACCCTCAAAAAATGATTGAAACTGGTCAATACAGAGTCCGCCCCTTCCGTAGAAGGACACCCTGTACCCGTATTCCCCAGCCACGTGAATCATATCACCTGCTTTGAATACGTCCGCGGCACGCCTCACGTATGAGTGGCCCACGACCCACACCTCCTCTTTCACAGCCGGTGATGTCTGACCGCTGGCCCGGTGTTGGGTCGACTGCATAGTCCGCCCCGCCTCGTAGGCTTGCGCAACTGAAACCAAACAAAAACAAGAAGCGTGAGTACATCATTACAGCTTCACAACATGTGCAACCGCACATACCTTTTATAACAGTTGGAGGACCAACGCCCCACACGTTTAACTTGTTCGACATTCAGACCCCTGGCTGTAGCCTCTGTAGCAGCCCCTATCCGAAAGGAATGGGTCCCAAACTCGCCCGGGTTCAAGCCCGCAGCGGCAATCGACATCGCAAGCACCCGCTGAAACTGAAACCTCGTCAGTGGGGTGGCGTCAGCGTGTCTCAACAAAGTCCCCCCCCCATGATGCCACCCTTTGTGCTAAATACTCCTCTACACAACTCACCGGGCACATGGAGGACCCGGGAATCCCTTGTATAATTATGCAGTCACCCATCGCACCCTGATCGGTCTTGGACCTGACGAACGAGACAGTCATTGTCCCCCCTCTGACCTGAACGTGCTCTCGGCACAGTCCCCCCATCACATCCTGCTTGTTCCTTGCCACTAGTTCGCTTACCCGCATAGCCCCATGGAATGCCAGCGTAAAAGCGGCTCGGAATAACACTGTTTCATACCGGGATGAACACGTTGCAGGGAGTATGGATAATAACAGGGCCAACCTATCCAGACCTATCGGGCGCCTTTCATCTACTCTGCGACCCTCAAGGCGTTGCCACCCACGTAGCGCTTTTTGCACAACAAAAGACGCTGTCGGGTCCTGGATCCCATGAGCCCTTGCCATGAAGGAAATGGCGGCCTGATGCCTCTGTGCCGTAGCCACTGATTTGCCTGCCTGATGTAAAGATAGCAGAAATTTTACTACTAGCTCTTCCTGTCCCCAAAACTCTCTCCCCAGCAGTCCCCAAAAAGGCCCAATAGGCTCGGAACGCCCCTTCATATGCCTTCCTTGTCCGGGGTGCTAAACTCTCTCCCACGAGGTTTTGTAGTTCGGGGCACCGAGAGACCAGAGAGCTTCGGGAAAGGGTGCCGCCACCGGGTCCGCTGTGGGCAGAAAACCCCAGAAGGCCTGCATACGAAAACGAGAAAGCGCATCAGCCGCTTGATTCATTACCCCCGGCACATGTCTTGCCCTAAATAACACGTTTAATTGTAAACACAATAACACAATTTCTTTAAGCAATCTCAGCATCCATTTGCATCGTGCTGCCTGGCTATTGATACACTCAACCACGGTCATGTTATCGGACCAAAACACCACAGAGTGATCTCTGAATCCCTCAGGCCAAGTTTTCAGGGCCACCAGAATGGGAAAAAGTTCAAGAAAGGCAATGTTACTGGTCAGCCCACACTCATGCCACCATAACGGCCATTTTTGAGCCGACCATCGTGTGCCGAATATGGCACCAAAACCAATGCTCCCAGCCGAATCTGTCCACAGCCCCAGCTCTTCGGAGGACACCGCCGGTTTATTCCAGACAATTCGACCATTGAACTCCGCCAGAAATGCCAACCAAATGCGCATGTCCTGGCGAACCTCAGCCGAGAGCCTCGTGCGATGATGACCCTCCTTCAGGCCGACCATGGCTTGAGCGATCGAGCGGGAGAAGGGTCGGGCCATCGGTATTACTCTTAGGGCAAAATTCAACTGTTCCACCAATTGTTGTAATTGATGTAGCTTAACCTTAGACTCACTTATACACGTTTGCAGGCATGCCCTGAATTTTAACACTTTGTCTTCTGGTAAACGAAAACAACCTTCTTCCGAGTCGAGCTCGATCCCCAGAAACTCGAGGCAAGTCGAGGGACCCACCGTCTTACCTGGTGCCAATGGCACGCCAAACTGTTTCATCAAGACACAAAATTCAGTCAAAGCCTGTCCACATGCCGGCTCCCCGGCTGCCCCCAGAAACAAAAAGTCATCGAGATAATGCATAACATGTCGAAACCCCGTCTTCTTTGTGAAGACCCATTGCAGGAAACAACTGAACCTTTCAAAATAGGCACAAGATATAGAGCACCCCATCGGCATACACCGATCCATGTAATAGTGACCCTGAAACATGAAACCAAGGAGGCGCTGGTCGTCTGGATGTACCGGGAGCAACCGGAACGCTGACTCGATATCAGATTTTGCCATCAGCGCACCGGGCCCCAGGCGATTCAATATGGCTACGGCCTCATCGAAGGATGCGTACCGCACCGAACATACTTCCGGGTCTATCGCATCATTTACGGAACGACCACGTGGGGCTGATAGATTATGTATCAGCCGAAACTCACCCGGGTCCTTCTTGGGGACCACCCCTAAAGGGGAACAAACAAAGTTAGCAACTGGTGGCACGTTAAATGGACCGGCGACTCGACCTCGAGTAACCTCTTTCCCGATCTTTTCCTGTACCACGGACGTATGTTGCAATACCGATACTTGGTTTTTACATTTCGCTATACCCTGAAACTCCCCCACTGGAATGCGGAAACCATATGAAAACCCGTTCCGCAACACCCCAGCGGAAGTGTGATCCGGGTATTCGCTGAGCCAGGGAATCATTGCCATGGTATCAATCGGAGTAGGTAAAGGCGCCCCTCGGACTATATCAGACCTGTTTGGCGCCTCCTCTACCCCCCGTTATCACCCGTTTTGGCTCTGCACATGGACTCAGGATGGGATGCTTGCCCACACCCCCCACATTCGTGCCTAAATTTGCAAGACCCCTGGGGCCTCGTACATTTACCCCTGTTAAAGTTCCAACAAATCCCCCTTTTACCTGCGTTGCCGATCGGCCTCGAGTGGTTGTCGTAACTCGTACCTGATCGAAAGGGCGTCCCAGCATATTGGCGGGAGGACTCACCCACGCTACTCCCTACCAACGGCAACTTCAACATACCAGTATCTTCCATTTTGGACCAAGACACAGAATCATAACAATCCCAAGTTAAGCTTTTATCATGTTCTTTCGCTTTTCTGAAAATATTATCGTAACAAAACCATTGATTGCCCTCGTGTGATACAGAATACCCCATGATCCGTGTCTGATAAATCGGCAATTCGGACAGCAATTCGGGCCTACGTTCACCCATGATGGATGTAAAAATCCCCCATGCTCTGCCCCAAGTGCCAATGTTTTCATTTACCTTAAAGGCGGCCATCTTTGCGCGCCAAACACTCGGATGCATGAGCTCCTTCTGGCTCTTAACATGCTCCATCTCATAATGATCGGTAAGCAACGAGAAGATGTTTATATACTCATCTGCCCATATCTTCTCTTTAATAGCCAGGGGGACATGCTGACCCAACTTTTCCCTTCGTGAGGGTGCAGACTCATCCCTTGCAATCGGCAATGGCCGCTTACCTGAACCGGAAGCTGTATCAGCGACTGGACCTGTTCCAGGTGGCTTCTCTACCGCCGCAGCCGCTTCCCTTGTTTCACGCAGTTGCTTCATCAATACCTGCGCGTCGTCAGCCGTGGCGCCCTTGCTACTTTTACCCAACCACGCTGCTACTTGTGCTGCCAGCTCGGGCGGCATATCCTCCCCGGACACGGGGGTGACCACCACGGGAATCGGATTCCCCTCTTCCGGCGACGGAGTTGGTTTCTCGAGTGGGGTATAGGGAACCGGGATGTCTCCCCCAGCTGCTCCCCTTCTGGGCCTCTTGCCTTTTCCTCCCGGAGCTGCTCCTGCCAAAGGACGTTTCGGTCCCCCTTCCTCATCTTTATCCGCCATTCGCCTCTTTAGGTCGGTCACCTCTTTCATAAGAACATGCAGCATCTGTTCGGTAGTCATTCGCTTTCACGCCTTCTTGGGCATTCTCCAAACCGAGTATCTGTAAAACAAACAAGAAAGATTACAACGCTCAAAATTGGCTCTTCGTTCCGTCTCGAGCTCACGTGCAGCGAGGAGGTGCAGCTTCAGAGCACAGGAACAAGAGGATGCTTTCTTGGCTTGTTGCTCCTTTTATCCGTCTTCAGGGCGGGCGTAAACCCGCCCCGGCCTGCCTCCAGGGCGTGGCCGGCCGCGTCAGTGTCTAGGCCAGCCCACTCCAGGGCGGGAAAAAGGCGCGCCCCGGCTACGCCGCTTCGGGCATACCAGCCGAGGCTCGCCTCCCGCCCAAGATGGCTTCCCGGGGGGATCGTGGTACTCCACCATACGTTCGGGGGGACCGAATGGTCGCCCCTTTCCATTTACACCTCAGGAATGCGTCTACATCGCATTCCTGTGTACAAGATTCATAATCTCCCAAATTCTGTCAAGATTTAACACCAAAACGTGATTTCATGTGTTTTTGTGTCTTCTTTAACAAGGTGATTAAAGCTACACAATACATATTTCTTGTATGATCATGAAAAAAGTATAATTTTTTGAGGACCCTTACATTACTTACATTTATACTAGGTTTCATTTTCATGTTGGTACTCTTTCTTGGTTCATACTTTCCAATTCATTGAAATCACTGTTAACAAAATATATTTATATCAAACATTTATTCATCAACTTATTCTTCAATTTGTCTTTTTTTATATCTTTTATGTTTTGAGTTATGGGTTTTCATTCCCACCTTCTCTATTGAAATTTACTGTATTAAGTTCTCTTTTTTTATTTATTTTTATAATTGTATTATTTTATTGCAAGGAAATACAGCAAAAACATGACTAATGCCATAAACAAGTAAATAAGAAAGAAAAAACAGTCTTCATAAAGTACTTTACATCTTATAACAGAAAAATGAATATAAATCAAACTGATAAGTAGCTTAAATCCATTCCGCAATTGGTGCCCAAATTTTCTCCCCCAGAGCTATTTTTTTTACCCCCTTCAGCTTATATATGGCGGATTCCATATTATACATAAACAGTAATTTTTCACGCCACATAAAGAAAGACGGTGGAGATGAGCTTATCCATTCCTTAGTAATACAGGACCTAGCTGCAGCCATACAAATAAATAAAAAATATGAAATTGATCTTGACCCGATAACAGTGTGATCAATACCCAGTAATAACAACTCCGCTGTTATCTTAATCTCATATTTAAGAATAATACATTTTAAAAAATCATTATGTTGAAACAAATTAGAAAGTTTAGGACAAGAAAAAAACATATGTAAATCATCAGCTGAAAATAGACCACACGATTGCAGTTCGTACCGGTCGTCGTACTCCACTTGGCAACTTTACTGGGGGTATAGTACAAATTATGAATACACATAAAATGTTGTGATTTCATTATCCCTGTTAATAAACAATCTGATGCCGTATTAATCGAAAGCAAAATATCTACTTCCGGTATACCTAAAATATTAGCCCATTTCTGCTGACATTGTCCTAAATCAGTGCCATATTCCTGGATTAAGCTTATATAAATTGCTCCTATACGGGGTTTTTTTTGCAAAAGTTCTAACAGTGGGACTTTAGATAGTGGAATAGAAGGATGATTTTGTAAATAACTCCATAACTGGAGAAATTTAAAGAAATCTTTTCTTCCCACAGCGAATGTGTTGATTAGCTCTAAGCATGGGTGAATTTTGTGAATCTGGCGTTCGCGAATTTTGCGAATTTGCGAACTCGCAATCCGCAAAATCCGTGAATTCTCGCGAATTTGCGGGATTTTTTTTGTGTTCGCAAGGATTTCTGCCAGTTCGCAAGGATTTCTGACAGTTCGCGAGGGTTTTGTAACAGTTCACAATTGCGAACTTACATGTCGACTCGCAACGGTCACGATTATGTTGTTTCTACGTCTGGTTCATCATCATAAGGTTCCCAGCACCCTCTGTTTCACCCCTGCCACCCTCTGTTTTACCCATGCCACCCAATGGTACATCAATGCCTTATGCCACCCTCTGGTTCATCATCACTATAGATTATGGGGGGGAAAAGCAAGCACACCTGCCTGCTTCAACTGACATGAATTAATTTGGGGTTGATTTATTAATGTGTCACTGTTTTAAAATTCCAGTCTGGCACCTGCTTCCTTATCTGTAATTTGCTTTCTGTTGCAGTGCAATTTGTTTTCCAGGACTTTTGTGGCCTACTTGTAGCTATTCTATGAGCCTGCTGTGAGGGTCAGAGCAGGGTCATACAATTGTTGCAACTAGCAACTGAACTGGGAATTTGCTGATTTTTTTTTGGTGTTCGCAAGGATTTCTGCCAGTTCGCAAGGATTTCTGACAGTTCGCGAGGGTTTTGTAACAGTTCGCAATTGCGAACTTACATGTCGGCTCGCAACGGTCATGATTATGTTGTTTCTATGTCTGGTTCATCATCACAGGTTCCCAGCACCCTCTGTTTCACCCCTGCCTCCTCTGTTTCACCCATGCCACCCTCTGGTACATCAATGCCTTATGCCACCCTCTGGTTCATCATCACTGTAGATTATGGGGGGAAAAAGCAAGCACACCTGCCTGCTTCAACTGACATGAATTAATTTGGGGTTGATTTATTAATGTGTCACTGTTTTAAAATTCCAGTCTGGCACCTGCTTCCTTATCTGTAATTTGCTTTCTGTTGCAGTGCAATTTTTTTTCCAGGACCTTTGTGGCCTACTTGTAGCTATTCTATGAGCCTGCTGTGAGGTTCAGAGCAGGGTCATACAATTGTTGCAACTAGCAACTGAACTCTGGAGGGGCCCTTGTCAGGAAGCACTACAGGGAACGGTTACTAATGATGAGTTTGAACTTTTGAACCTGCTTTCACTTTTGCAAAACTCGTTTTTCTGCAGAGCAGCATTACAGCAACTTTAATGCCCCACCAAGCTTATATGAGAAAGTTGATTTCTAATCCAAAAGTTATCCAAAAAAAATCAAAAGGCCTCAAATCTAAAAAAGTGCAGGCAAATGTCAACCTGAGGAGTTATTCTGATAAAAATAATCATTTTCAGAAGGTCTATGCTGCTTGCTAGTAGATTTCTTGTGCAGAATTGCAATTTTTGTAATTTCGCGAGTACGAGATTGTTGCTGCCCGCCGCACCTACATGTTCGCAATTGCGAACTTACACAGCAAAGAAAAAAAATCCGCTGCGTGCGAATTTGCGGATTTTGCGGGAAATTCGCGAATCTCGCGGATTGCGAATTTACAGAAAATCGGCAAAATCCGCGAGCGTAACAGATTTTCCGCCCATGCTTAATTAGCTCCTGAAATGACAACATTTGATCGTTACTGAACAGATCGCCCAGATAACATATTCCTCTCTGTTGCCATCTATACATAGTAACACCACAAAAAATTTCTGGTAGCAGGCCCTTTGATATAAGAGGGGTATAAGAGTTCAGTTTACTTAATTTCAGGTGTTTTCGAACTTTTTGCCAAACTCCAAAGGCCGCTTTTAATATCTTATATTTTGTTTTTTTATGGTAGCTGGGCTCTACAATCTTCAGAAAGCTACCCTTAACTTTCTCACCCAAGATCATTTCATAGATTGATGGAGTTTGATGTTTCTCCAGCTCTACTCTATCCCCCAAGATCAAGGGACTTATATACCACCACCAGAGAAACTTCTGACCATATTCGAAGAGTGATCTCATTTCTGGATTGGTCCCAAGCAACTCGGTCTAATGTAGGACTTGTATTTTTGGATGCTGAAAAAGCTTTTGACCGGGTTGCTTGGGATTACTTGTGGGATATTTTATCTAGGAAGGGACTAGGTTCTGGTATGATAAGAGCTTTAAAAACGTTATACGCTGCTCCTAAAGCGCATATCCGAATTAATGGGAAGATTTCCCCTCCTTTTTTAATTACCAGAGGCACCCGACAAGGATGTCCTTGTTCCCCTTTACTTTTTGCTTTTTATATTGATCCTTCAATTAATCGTTTTCTTCTGGAGCAAAAAATTAAACCTATTGCATTAGCTAATGTCAATTACCGAGTTTTAGCTTATGCGGACGATATAGTCATAACCACCACCGATGTTCAGTCAGCCTTACCGGTGATTGACGATATTGCTAGGCCATTTGGATCCTTTTCAGGGTACAAACTCAATTTGGAGAAAACTCAAATTCTTTGTTCAGGAGATAAACCACCGTCAAATATTTCTACTTCATCAGAGGTTACATACTTAGGAACTAAGATCTCCCTACCCATAGAGAAGATACCAGAACGCAATATAAATCCCATAATAACGCCAATCAATGCTTCATTACAACGTTTAGACCATTTACATTTATCGCTTTATGGCAGACTTAACATTTTAAAAATGATGGTCTTACCAAAAGTGCTGTATTTGTATCGTACAATACCTCTAGAATTCCAATTGATCTGTTTCAAAAATTTAGAAAGAACTACTTTTCGGTTTTTATGGGGTATAAACGCCATAGAAAATCTTCAAAGAAAATGATACTGAGTAACGAATGTGGTGGATGGAATGTTCCGTATTTTCTTCTATACTGTATTAAGTTCTCAACATTAATATTTTATTAGGTTATACTCCCTGTAGTTTCTAGCGTCATTCTTCTATATGTCATACTGAAATCCTATTTCCCCTCCCAAATTATACACAAGATGCATGCATGCTGATCCTTCATTGTAGAAAGTTGCTATCCTTATCCTTTGAACTTTTCAACCTTTATGCCATACCTCTAATAATATTAATCATGCTGTTATGCTGTTAACGGTTCCCTTTTCATCTGATCACATCATATGTACTATAAACCTTCATTTCAAACCATGCAAATCCACCCTACCTCTTCTCCCATCAACTGCATTGCTCGCCAACAAATACATAATAATAATAGGCACATTTTTAAAGCGCATGGTTACACTTGACCAGTGTGTCCCCACACTGCGGTGCAACTGCCCTGATTTCCACATCCTACCTAGCCCGTTCTGACTATGTAGGATGTGGAGATCAGGGCAATATGCAACATCCTCAAAATCCTTTTGTACTTTGTGAGTTCGCTGTGTCTATTTCACTTTGTACATTAGCTTCTCTTAAATGTCTTGTTTCATGAGAAATCCACTGAATCGCGCCTCATTGGTAAGGCTTGTGTTACCCTTCCACCCATTCTATACCTAACCGGGACCTCCTGTCATTTCCCAGACTTGCTTACCGTCATTTGGTTTTCATTTCGGGTAACATGTATTCCTGCCTTCTTTTCAAGTCTCTCCCATTACTGTGTGCCTGCTGCTTAAACACCCTTGTCCTTTATGTTAATATCTCACACCTGGGGAGATGTAGCTATCCTCATATCCCTATGTTTTCATTCTCTCGTTTGGGAGCTATGTTGGACAACCTTTCTCCATAGCCTCAAAACCTGCTAATACAAAACTTTACATCTATCTCATGGATGTGTGTTCTACCCTTCCTTATATTGTTTATTCTTTTGTGTGTTATACCTTGTTACATTCTCTTCCGATCTTATAATTGTCCCGTATTTATGAAAGCTGCACCTTCTGAACCACTCTTACCTCTCTATGATCCAGTTATGTACTGTGAGCACAATCTTGTAATTGACGTCCAAATCGAAACCACCACTTTTTCTTCTTGTAAATCTTGTTAAGAAACATTCCACCCGCCATGTGCTTTAAACTTGATGTCCTTCTCCTATCCTATCTTGCAGCCTAACTTGCAGGCTCTGAGCTATGTACCGCATGTTCCTCTCTGTGGTTCTGTTATATTTTGCATGTGCCATATTGTAGTAGGTACCTTCACCTTTTCTTCGCGTAAACATGGTGAACAACCTTCAGCCTACCATACATTTTCATTCTTGTGTCTTTCCCATGTCCCATTATATTTAGGTATTTGCTATACCTCTTTCATATTTCATGGTCAGCTCTTCCTACATGGTTCTCTCATTAAGTATATTCCCATTTTGAACGATTATTGGGTCTGATTTCAACCCCTCTCCCCATCTCTGATCCAATAATTCCATTATGTCAACATTCTACTGGATTTCAACTTTTCCCACATAAATGGTTCAATACTGTCCTTTTCTCAACCCCACACTGTATCTTCTCTTTCTCAGAATGTCCTTTATCCGTCCCTTATCATGGTGCCTATTTCATGTTATTTTTTGAAGTTCTACTGCTGTCACACATTTCTCCTATCGCCACATATTTTAGTGAGATTCTCACTGGGTCTAGAGATGATGGTTTTTATGTAATGTCTTTTCAGAAATAATGCAATTTCTGCTCTTATTCTGGTGCCTATTTATGTTATGAAGCTCTACTGCAATCTCACATCCCCCTCTCACTTCTGAATCGATGTAATTGATATAATGTCTTCTAGGAAATAATGTAATTCTTGATCTGTATTCAAACCTTTTCCCACAGACCTCAATTTAGCTTTCTATTTTGCCTTAGCATCAATTTCCAATCTCCTCCCTTGGTTTGGGATTGATCTTTTGGATGTCATGAAAGTTGAAACTGTTGTCATTAGGATGTTTATCCCATATATGCTGAAAAATGGGTCTCGAACTGTCTTTATTTCTTATGGCTCTCTGATGTTCCTGTATCCTTATTTTCAGCATCCTGATGGTACTCTCTCTATATATATATATATATATTTTGACAATTGCACACTACTACATAAATCACACCGGTACTATTGCAGTTTATTAACTCATTGAGATATGTATATATAAAAATCGAAGGAACGTTTAATTGTAAGACTGAATGTGCTGTATATGTCCTGACGTGCACCTGTGGACTTAACTATGTTAGTAGTACAACGCTACAAGTACACGTCAGGATCTTGCAGCACATAAGGGCCATTCTCCACAGTAATGTGATTTATCCTGTGGCCAGACATTTCAAAAAAACTCATGCTAACAATATCAACTGCCTTTCATACTATGTTGTGAAACTTTCTATAAAAAACAGAAAAAAAATATGTAAAAATTGGTTTTTGCACAAAAATAATAGGTATATAGGATGTCTCGTTTAGCACATGTTGGCAACATGGATTTATCCAGTTATTTTTTTGCAGACTGCATGATCTAGAAATTGCAGGAGGCAATTGGATTTACCCAATAAGATGTGATTTTTACTAAAAATCCAATCAATGCAAAAGACGTGATATATTTAAAGAAACCCCTTTTTTTATGAAATGGCAAAAAAAAGTTTAAAAAAAATATGATATATTTTTGTATAGATTTCATATTTATAATATATATAATATCTAGCACTGACTTGTTTTATGATACATAAATGTTATCAAACTGTGTTATTTTTTTACCCCCAAATGCTATGTGGAATGTTACACAATTGAGTCTGTTTTCCATAGATACCATCATGTGACCTGTGATGTCCTGCAATGGGTGTGGTTACTTGCATTTTAAAATGGTAGATGGCGTTTTCACTGGGATACACGTGATCAAGGGCTTCAGAGCTCGAAACGCGTTGTGTGGGGTCTCTTTGAATAAAGAAAGAACATTGCCCAGAAAACTACGAGGTCCGCGTCTCTTTCCTCGCCGAAGCCGCCGTGTGTGTGGCAGTTGGAAGTGGTTTGAGTGCTCGGGATATATATATATATACTTTGGTGTGATATGGATGCGGCGAGCCCAGCCCGCAGAGGGATCGCGCAACCCAAAAGCACAGACGGGTCCAACTGAGGGAAAAGTTTCCTTGTGTTTGGCGCTGCAGGAAACTGATTTCAAAACAGGCAGAGTCTCATCCGAGGCTCAATGGAGGGCTGGGAAAGATGTCCTGGATTGGTTTTGAAAGACCGGAGCCCACTGGAGGGTGTAAAGAGTACAGATTAACTGCAACTCCCAGCGTGCATTAAAAAGGACTATAATCATTGTGGCACACCGGAGGCCAATTAAGCAACTTGAACTAAAGGACGCAGGGGAGGGGCAGTGTACACGAACTGCTGGTCTTTGTCAAACGGCCTCTGATGAAGGAGAAAGACTCTCTGAAACGCGTAAGGCCAGGGACAAGATTCGGGATGTGAAGCTGCCTGTTTGCTTTGAAAATAAAGGTTGTTGACCTACCTGCAGCAGTGAGCGGCCTCAAGTCTCTGGGCACTTTGGTGTTATATATATATATATATATAAACACCAAATATATATATATATATATATATATATATATATATATATATATATATATATACATTACCTACTGGCGGTCGCCAGTAGGTAGTTATAGTTAGGATAATTTTCAATGTTAAATCTCAACATTCTATTTTGAATAACTTTGGCGCCGGTTGACGAATCTGCCTGAAATTTTCAGGAAAATGGTCTCATGGCGGTCCGGTCCTTCCCTGAAAGTTTGGGGGGGATTCGTCAAGCGGGGGCCGAGATAAAAGGGGGGTCCCAAAACGCGTTTTCCCCATGTTAATTTCCATAGGGCGGTCGATTTCACTTTTAGCCCGAACGGCTGAATGGATTTCCACCAAACTTGGCAAAATTGTAGGGACTGGTAGCCCGATGTGCCTTTGCTATGTCTCAAGATATGTGCTCCAGTGGATTTTAAGTAATTTAGGTTCAAAAAAATATATATATCTATAGCCGCGCTCCCGTGCGCGCACGGGAGTGCGCTCCAGGCGCGACACGCGACTTGCGCGCAGGAAGCTGATTGGATCTCAGTTGTCTGTAAACATTCTAAACAGTGCGGAGCGGCCGCCATCTTGTGTCTCGGTAAAATCGAGACAGAAGGGGTTTGAAAAAAAAAGGGGCAAATGACCATAAGGGGGAAGAGTAGACCCCCTCTGACCCCCTAGGTTTGATGTAGGGACTAAAATAGGGTCCTGCAGGGCATTAAAATTTTTTTTTCGTTTTGCGCGGGCATATGCGCTCTCCCGTGCGCGCACGGGAGTGCGCTCCAGGCGCGACGAGCGACTTGCGCGCAGGAAGCTGATTGGATCATAAGGGGGAAGAGTAGACCCCCTCTGACCCCCTAAATCCAGGACTATATTTATGAAGGCCTTGCGCTGTTAGTTTTGCGCTTCCTGTGCGTCAATTTTTGTGACGCACCAGCGGTGTAAAAAAATGCGCATTGTTATGCAATATTCAAAAAGTGACGCATCTATCTAGATGCGTCACTTTTTAAATATAGTGCAACGAGGTACATTTTATTACACTGCTGGTGTTATGCGTCACTTTTCTGTGCGCACTCCTTATGACGTTCCAGATGTGTCATATTTAATGTATGACGAATCATGTTGCAGATACAATATGGCGCAGAGTTTTAAAAAGTGACCCATGTACCTAGATGCGTCACTTTTTAAAAATAGCGTCAGGTATAATGTATGCAGAGGGGGTGTTCCCCCACAAAAAGCTTTGTAATAGCGACGCAGTGAAATGTTTGAGATTTCACTGCGTCACTTTTAGGATGCTGTTGCATCCTTTAAATATAGTGCAACGAGGCACATTTTATTACACTGCTGGTGTGATGCGTCACTTTTCTGTACACAGTCCTTATGACATTCCAGATGTGTCATATTTAATGTATGACGAATCATGTTGCAAGGAGTTACAGATACGTCAGTATTTCTGACATATGTGTAAACATAAAAGTGATGCGAGGCCGGCGCAAAATTTTGACGCAATAGCATCCAAAAAATGACGCAGGGAAATCTCATAGATTTCAGTACGTTGTTATTACCAAGCTTTTTGCGAGGGATTGCCCCCTCTGCATACATTATACCTGATGCAGATACAATATGGCGCAGAGTTTTAAAAAGTGACCCATGTACCTAGATGCGTCACTTTTTAAAAAATAGTGTCAGGTATAATGCATGCAGAGGGGGTGTTCCTTGCAAAAAGCTTGCTAATAATGACGCAGTGCGTCACTTTTAGGATGCAGTTGCGCCAAAATCTTGCGCCTGCTTCTCAGCAAACCTTTCACATGGTGCTTTTTCCATGTGAAAGGACACATTACTGGAGTTGCGTCACTTTTGTGACGCACTCCTGCAATGCGTTACTTTTGTGTTTAGAGATATGTCAGAAATACTGACATATCTGTAACTCCTTGCGAATTGATTAGTCATATATTAAATATGACATATGTGGAATGTCATAAGGAGTGCGTCCAGATAAGTGACGCATCGCTATTTTCACGTAGCGATGCGTCACTTTTCAGAAATGAGGCCTCCAGTTTATTCACTGTGTCATAAATTTCTTTTCTAACACTCACCTTCTTTCAGTCCTCCTACTTCACTTCCTTTCACCTCTCATACCTTTCTGTTCTTTCTTACTCATTCTCCTTTCAATTATCAATGCACTATATTTCACTTACTCTTCATTTTTTAAGATTATAGCTCTTTGATGAGAATTGGAGGTAGTTCTGAAAAGAACTTTTGGTTTTCTTCTTTTAACTGAAGAGGAACAAAAACAGGGAATAGAAACTGCTCAACAGGAGCAAAAAGAAAAGAAAAAAATTAGGGGTGGGAAGGGCAGTGATGGTTCTCTAATGCCCGAACCATGAGCAGGACACTTTGCTCCCCATAGGTGAGGAGTTGATTGCAGTATCTGCATCTGACGACCCCATGGTTGAATGCAGGTTGGATGTTTGCTACCTGCCCCTGAGATTGGTCTCTTCCAGAAGAAGTTGCTCCTCCTGTTGATGTAGAGGCCCCACCTCTGGGAACCTCCTGTGCCAGAGCCCTGACACTTTCTCGGGCAAAATTCTGGGGGTGCCTGGTCTCCACATGGCGAATCATGGTGAAGTTGCCAAAAGAGTATTTTTTTAGGGGGTTACCCCGTGACAGGACCTTTTTGCAGATCCTGCACTCTACTTTTGGTGCATTCACCTTCTTCTGGCCTTCTGGAAACTTAAAAAATTTCCAGATGAAATGTCCCTTCACCTTTGGGGTAGGTGGCTCTTCATCAATGAAGTCATCTTCACTGCTGGATGATCTGGCAGCCATGATGAACCAAGAAAAAAGGAGCAGCAAAAAAGGCAGGTCTTTCAGTCACAAAAGTGAAAGAAGAAGTGAAGGAAATGGGTGGGGATTTCATTCATTGTAAAAAAAAACTGTTAGCAACCAATGAAAAGTGTTATTTTAGGGTCACATGACCCGACGCGCTTACGCTGCGCGCTCGGGTGCACTTCCGGGTGCGTTTACGCTGCGCGATCGTAGGCGCTTCCGGGGCGCACACGTGGCGCGATCGTAGGCGCTTCCGGGGCGCACACGTGGCGCGATCGTAGGCGCTTTTGCGTGCGTTTAGGAGCCGCGCACGTAGGCGCTTCCGAGGGCACGTACGTTGTGCGCCGAAGTGACGTCATCAATCTTTAATAGAAATGCATAATCATTTTCAATATTAAAAAAAACAAATTTTATTTGTATGGTACGAAATGTTTTGCATTATTATTAACTTTTCATTCATATTTTTTTTTCACGAACGACAGTTGCGCTCTGGGTGCGCTTTCAGATGAGCTCTCGGAGAAGCTTACAGGAGAGCTTAGCTGAAAGCTTCCAGGAGCGCGCACCCAGAGCGCAAAAGAAAAAAATTATAAAAAAAATGAATACTTAAAAAAAACAGCAAATTGTAAAAAAAAAAAGGTTAGAAACTCGATATACAAAGGAATTAGCATTAAAAAAACCTATGAAATTCACTGAAAAAACCATAGGTTTCACACCAGTTATAGTTAGGAATTAGCATTTAAAAAACCTATGAAATTCACTGAAAAAACCATAGGTTTCACACCAGTTATAGTTAGCTGGAAATTTTACTGATATAAAACCATTGAAATTCCCACGTTATAGTTAGTCGGACTCACTATAACTTGCGCGTACAATGCACTGCTGATGACATCACTCATGACATCACTGATGACACCATCCTTGTGACAGAGTGACAGACCTAATTTCAGTGTAATGTAACGCTTGAAACACATATTCAAAAATAGAAACAAACATTTTCAAAAAAATGGAGATACCCAAACCAGTAACAACAACCAATTCAGTAATTCCACCATCTATATACACATCCACTCATTCACCAACAGTTCTATATAGTCACTCATACATATACTCACTCATCATATGTAGTGATACACCTACACATCCTGTTACACATCAGCAATCATCCAAAAGTTACTCACACACATACTCACACATGCAAATAAACTATTAAACATCCATTTATTTGCATATACATTTATACACACACTGCCACCTTACTTCTAAGGAAACTTACCCATACTTACTCTCTTAAACAATCACTTATAGAAACACATACTTATTTACACAGGAACTCCTACAATCTCTCACTATATATACTATACTCACTTATATACATCAATACTCACATATACTAGATTAAAACATATGTCGTTACTAATGAAGACACTAGTGAGACAGTCATTCACTCACTAACACACACATATATACACTCATCCACCCATACAGTCCTGCACATATGCTGTCTTCAAAACACATACAAACAGTGAGTCAGTCACCAACCCCATGCAGCCACTTATACACAAAGAGAAACACTGATACAAACATTTAAATATTTAAACAATACTCGCTAATATATGTATTCACTAAGATACACATAATATGCCAGTTACCCAACCAATTTTTTTTAAAAAAACATCCATTTACACACTTATTTAAACATTTATTCTTCCATCGACCTTTACAAATACATATATAAAACAAATTTATTTTTCAGAAAGACACACATTCACTGGATGGTCTCATCAGTGATGTCATGAGTGATGTCATCAGCAGTGCATTGTACGCGCAAGTTATAGTGAGTCCGACTAACTATAACGTGGGAATTTCAATGGTTTTATATCAGTAAAATTTCCAGCTAACTATAACTGGTGTGAAACCTATGGTTTTTTCAGTGAATATATATATATATATATATATATATATATATATATATATATATATATATATATATATATATATATATATATATATATATATATATATATATATATATATATATATATATATATATATATATATATATATATATATACCGAAAGAAGGGTCCTTCCGGGATCCTGCTCCCTTAGTCAGGTGGCGCGTTTTTTCGGCGAACCCAAATGCCGAACGATTAATATTAATCCTCAGTGTGCTTGGAAGCATAACGCCCACTCAGTAGTATAGATGCTCAGATTGTTTATTTTTCAGAAAACGTTACGCGTTTCGACACTAAAAGTGTCTCAGTCACACGTTAACCAACACGACATTTTGCTTGTTTAAGTAACAGTGAAAAAGTACACGTATTTTGGCTTGTTATTAGTCAAGGTTAATGGATCAGCCATTTTGAAGTGGTATGCTTATAAATGAGTAAAGCATTAACTTCCTGTAGTGAGTGCGCGTTATGCTTCCAAGCACACTGAGGATTAAAATATATATATATATATTTATTTATTTTTGTACAAAGGACGCCGCACACAGCAACTTCTTTTCACAGGTTTATTTCATTGCCCAGTCTAACTCCTGTATTTAATAAATATGTAAAACGCAGATTTTTCCAATCTGGGAATAAGCTATTATATAGCCCATTAATCTTTGGCCTACGGCTATGCAAGGATATGAGACTATAGTGGGGCATATTATCAGCACGTTAGGCGATTTTCACTGTGCTTCCCCAGTCCGTTTTCTATTTTGGTGGCCATTAAAGAATAACAGCAATTTAATACCATCGTCATCCGGCTGAGTCGTCCAAATTCCAACACCTGAAGTTAATATATAAAAAAACGCGGTTCTTTTCAATCCATATATATAGACCCAAGTCTAGCTAGCCTCCTTGCTTATATCGCTGCGGAGACTCGGCGTGAAACAGAGGAATATCGCTCTGTTTGAAAGGCCATATCGGAACAAAGGTACGTGAATAAAGACAGCATGTTAGGAATCCAAAGATAGCTCTTAGTTTTAGATCACAAACAGCTATATTTACGCTTACAGCGTTTTTTGTTCTTACTTTTTTAGATGTATAGATAAATTTATCAAAAGAAACCGGATGGCTCCATACCTCATTTAAACAGAAATAAAAGATATGGTTACAATGCATTTATCAAAGTTGAGCCTTTCACATATATATAAAAATGCAACACACCAGATATTTAATCAATCGTTTTGTTCCCTTATAGACTGAACCAGTAGAGGCATTATTGAAAGTGTTCGGATAAGACTTGAAGATCATACAGCGCAGAGTTATCCACTTCGTATAATAATTGCTCAGCAGGGCATAATATTTCTCAAGGTAAATTAAGACCATTAGATAGATCATAAATGGTTATTAATAGCTGTGGGCAGCTGGAAGTAAAACATTGTTCTTTCCCTTATCCACCTGACAGGCTTAGTTCTTCACTTCCCTCGTACCGTTCTCGTTAACAACATTAAATAAATCCTACAAGAATTGACAACTTCAACAGGACACACAAAGCCAATAATGGTAAAATAGGAAAGTTTGTCTTTTTTATGATTAAAAAGGGCATCATTGATGTGAATCTTGTTGTTATTAATGAGTTGCATGCAGAATAAATTAAAAATACTTAATAAAGCTATTTTATTAGGGCTTAGACTCTTTTTATCATATTTTCCAAATAAAAATGGATATGATATTCTTCTCTCACTCCAACCCTATGGAGTCATATTAGATTAATATTAATGATTGCTTGATGACAAACTACCCCTTAGCCTTTACTGCACATATCTTATATCTATATGGGAGAGTATTTCAGATATACGCAAACGTTATAAAATCTTCTCTCAACTGTGAAGGTTAAGAAAAGTTGTCTTATTCCCTATATAGCTTTTCTCCAGATCGTATACTACAAACTAAAAGTCAGGTGCCCTTGTTGGAACTTATTTAGGTTGGGGGAATAAAAAGATAGAAGTTAGAAAAATGAAATATCAACGTACATATCTTGATAGTAAGTATTGGTGATACTCTATTATCTTTAAGATCTAGGTGTCCACGTTGGAAAACACCCTAATGAATAGAATAAACTGACTTGCTGGACCAAACAAATCACAATGTGCTTTACTGTTCTTCTCTGTCCTTTTCTCTCTCCCTTTACCTTTTTCACATGGAAAGGATATAGATCGTTATTTACAGTCATTCAAAGAGACTTACTAATATGGGATGTTATAGGGTATGTACATAGCACCCAATATGGGTGAGTAACTCTTGCGAAATAGGAGAAAGATATATCTCTTAGAAGACACACGCACAATGTAAAATGGACAATATATATAATAAAATGTATTGAAAATATCCAATGTAAGAATGTATAAATTGAATGTTGATTTATAATAGTTATTGAACTCATAATACTATGTAATGTGGTGCTGCTTGTTGTTATGTAATCAGGAGGTACTATATTATTAATAGAAATGTAAATACTGACCCAATAAGTTTTTTGATTTACAGTGTAATATATAACATCAAACTCAAAAGCGACTGATATATATATATTTTTGTGTTTTTTTCTTTGTAGATTTATGTTGCACAATGTCATCTCTTGTTAGTTGCGAATGACGGTCACCTGACGAAGGCTACTGGCCGAAACGTGCGTAGTTCTATTCCACCGCTTTGCCTACTTCATTATTACATCGACCTAAAATTTCCCCTTTGGTTCACAGTTTTATTTTTATTTATTTGTTCTGTATATGTATTTATGTCTGTAATATGTCAATATCTGTATAAAGTATACCAAATGGAATGAAAAATGAACTAAAATATTTATATGAAAAAGAATATATAAATAAAAACAAAAACAAAGTTTTTTGAATTTTAATTCATGGTTTTGAATTGTTTATTAATTACAGAAAGTCGCTGTGATACTAAATAACTAAATGGGCAGCTGTTAACTTTCTGTTTGCTAGTGAGAGTTTTCTCTCTTTTTACATATTTGAAGTGGAAATGGACCAACGAAACGCGTCAGGCGAACCTAACTACCCAGATGGTGGGGGCGAGAACATGAAAACCCTTCAAGGTAGCGCGCTGTTCGAGTTCACCCTAAAATGCTGAGGCCGTTGAAACAAAAAATATGAACACTGGAGCCTTCCCGTGCAGGATGCACCGGCTCAAAGAATCGAGCGGCTGAGGAAGAGGTACTTTCCCACTCCTGCCAGCACAGCACGCGTTGTGTTAAATGACTCGCTCTCACGAATCGGATCCTACTAAGGATTATAATACTACCTCCAATGTCTGCATCAACTGAACAAAGAATGGAGCGCAAAAGAACTACCAAGACCAGCATGCTGTGCGGAGTAATTACGAACCAAGCCAATCCCACGTATGGCAATTAACAATGGTGCATGCTTTAAAAGAAGCACAGTTCTGTGGATGCAGGAGAACGCCTCTAATGAAGTGGAAATGGACCACCGAAACGTGTCGGACGAACCTAACTGCCCGGATGGTGGGAGCGAGAACAGGAAAGCCCTTTGAGGTAGCGTGCAGTTGAGTGCACCCTGAAATGCTGAGGCCTTTGAAACAAAAAATATGAACACGGGAGCCTTCCCGTGCAGGATGCACCGGCTCAAAGAATCGAGCGGCTGAGGTAGAGGTATTTTCCCACTCCTGCCAGCACAGCACGCGTTGTGTTAAATGACTCGCTCTTGCGAATCGGATCCTACTAAGGATTATAATACTATCTCCAATGTCTGCATCAACTGAACTATGAATGGAGCGCAAAAGAACTACCAAGACCAGCATGCTGTGTGGACTAATTAAGAACCAAGCCAGTCCCACGTATGGTAATTAACAATGGAGCATGCTTTAAAAGAAGCGCAGTTCAGTGGATACAGAAGAACGCCTCTGATGAAGTCGAAATGGACCACAGAAACACGTCAGGCGAACCTAACTACCCGGGTGGTGGGGGCCAGAACATGAAAGCCCTTCGAGGTAGCGCACTGATGAGTGCACCCTGAAATGCTGAGGCCTTTGAAACTAAAAATATGAACATGGGAGCCTTCCCGTGCAGGATGCACCAGCTCAAAGAAGCGAGCGGCTGAGGTAGAGGTACTTTCCCACTCCTGCCAGCACAGCACGCGTTCTGTTAAATGACTCGCTCTCACGAATCGGATCCTACTAAGGATTTTAATACTATCTTCAATGTCTGCATCAACTGAACTGTGAATGGAGCGCAAAAGAACTACCAAGACCAGCATGCTGTGCAGAGTAATTAAGAACCAAGCCAGTCCCACGTATGGCAATTAACAATGGAGCATGCTTTAAAAGAAGCGCAGTTCAGTGGATACAGGAGAACGCCTCTGATGAAGTGGAAATGGACCACAGAAATGCGTCAGGCGAACCTAACTACCCGGATGGTGGGGGCGAGAACATGAAAGCCCTTTGAGGTAGCGCACTGTTGAGTGCACCCTGAAATTCTGAGGCCTTTGAAACAAAAAATATGAACATGGGAGCCTCCTCATGCAGGATGCACTGGCTCAAAAAATCGAGCGGCTGAGGTAGAGGTACTTTCCCACTCGTGCCAGCACAGCACGCGTTGTGTTAAATGACTCGCTCTCACAAATAGGATCCAACTAAGGATTATAATACTATCTCCAATGTCTGCATAAACTGAACTATAAATGGAGCGCAAAAGAACTACCAAGAACAGCATGCTGTGCGGAGTAATTAAGAACCAAGCCAGTCCCACGTATGGCAATTAACAATGGAGCATGCTTTAGAAAGAAGCACAGTTCTGTGGATACAGGAGAACGCCTCTAATGAAGTGGAAATGGACCACCGAAACGTGTCGGATGAATCCTAACTGCCCGGATGGTGGGAGCGAGAACAGGAAAGCCCTTCGAGGTAGCGTGCAGTTGAGTGCACCCTGAAATGCTGAGGCCTTTGAAACAAAAAATATGAACACGGGAGCCTTCCCGTGCAGGATGCACCGGCTCAAAGAATCGAGCGGCTGAGGTAGAGGTATTTTCCCACTCCTGCCAGCACAGCACGCGTTGTGTTAAATGACTCGCTCTTGCGAATCGGATCCTACTAGGGATTATAATACTATCTCCAATATCTGCATCAACTGAACTATGAATGGAGCGCAAAAGAACTACCAAGACCAGCATGCTGTGCGGACTAATTAAGAACCAAGCCAGTCCCACGTATGGCAATTAACAATGGAGCATGCTTTAAAAGAAGCGCAGTTCAGTGGATACAGGAGAACGCCTCTGATGAAGTGGAAATGGACCACAGAAATGCGTCAGGCGAACCTAACTACCCGGATGGTGGGGGCGAGAACATGAAAGCCCTTTGAGGTAGCGCACTGTTGAGTGCACCCTGAAATTCTGAGGCCTTTGAAACAAAAAATATGAACATGGGAGCCTCCTCATGCAGGATGCACTGGCTCAAAAAATCGAGCGGCTGAGGTAGAGGTACTTTCCCACTCGTGCCAGCACAGCACGCGTTGTGTTAAATGACTCGCTCTCACAAATAGGATCCAACTAAGGATTATAATACTATCTCCAATGTCTGCATAAACTGAACTATAAATGGAGCGCAAAAGAACTACCAAGAACAGCATGCTGTGCGGAGTAATTAAGAACCAAGCCAGTCCCACGTATGGCAATTAACAATGGAGCATGCTTTAGAAAGAAGCACAGTTCTGTGGATACAGGAGAACGCCTCTAATGAAGTGGAAATGGACCACCGAAACGTGTCGGATGAATCCTAACTGCCCGGATGGTGGGAGCGAGAACAGGAAAGCCCTTCGAGGTAGCGTGCAGTTGAGTGCACCCTGAAATGCTGAGGCCTTTGAAACAAAAAATATGAACACGGGAGCCTTCCCGTGCAGGATGCACCGGCTCAAAGAATCGAGCGGCTGAGGTAGAGGTATTTTCCCACTCCTGCCAGCACAGCACGCGTTGTGTTAAATGACTCGCTCTTGCGAATCGGATCCTACTAAGGATTATAATACTATCTCCAATATCTGCATCAACTGAACTATGAATGGAGCGCAAAAGAACTACCAAGACCAGCATGCTGTGCGGACTAATTAAGAACCAAGCCAGTCCCACGTATGGCAATTAACAATGGAGCATGCTTTAAAAGAAGCGCAGTTCAGTGGATACAGGAGAACGCCTCTGATGAAGTCGAAATGGACCACAGAAATGCCTCAGGCGAACCTAACTACCCGGGTGGTGGGGGCCAGAACATGAAAGCCCTTCGAGGTAGCGCACTGTTGAGTGCACCCTGAAATGCTGAGGCCTTTGAAACAAAAAATATGAACACGGGAGCCTTCCCGTGCAGGATGCACCAGCTCAAAGAATCGAGCGGCTGAGGTAGAGATACTTTCCCACTCCTGCCAGCACAGCACGCGTTCTGTTAAATGACTCGCTCTCACGAATCGGATCCTACTAAGGATTTTAATACTATCTCCAATGTCTGCATGAACTGAACTGTGAATGGAGCACAAAAGAACTACCAAGATCAGCATGCTGTGCGGGTTAATTTAGAACCAAGCCAGTCCCACGAATGGCAATTAACAAGGGAGCATTCTTTAAAAGAAGCGCAGTTCAGTGGATACAGGAGAACGCCTCTGATGAAGTGGAAATGGACCACAGAAAAGCGTCAGGCAAACCTAACTACCCGGATGGTGGGGGTGAGAACATGAAAGCCCTTCGAGGTAGCGCGCTGTTGAGTGCACCCTGAAATGCTGAGGCCTTTGAAACAAAAAATATGAACACGGGAGCCTTCCTGTGCAGGATGCACCGGCTCAAAGAATCGAGCGGCTGAGGTAGAGGTACTTTCCCACTCCTGCCAGCACAGAACGCGTTGTGTTAAATGACTCGCTCTCACGAATCGCATCCTACTAAGGATTATAATACTATCTCCAATGTCTGCATCAAGTAAACTATGAATGGAGCGCAAAAGAAAACAAAAAAAAATAATATATATATATATATTTTTTTATTTTTTTTGGGGGAATGCTATGTCACAGTGAAAAGAGAGGAATATGTCAAAAGCACCATTGAATATGAGACACTTTTGAATCAATGGAAAAATGAGGGTATGATTAGCCCTGAAGAATTCTCTTTCTTGCACTGTGATTCCCCTACGCTCCCCACATTTTACCATCTGCCAAAAATCCATAAAAATGCCAAAAAAACACCAGGGAGGCCGATTGTGTCGGCAATTGCCAGCCTGTTAGAAAACACTTCTCGCTTCATTGACACTTATCTAGCACCAATTGTGAAGGACTTGCCCTCTTATGTAAGAGACACACAGGATTTCCTGCGCATAATGGACAGTGTTTCTTGGGAAAAGGATATGTTATTAATAACACTTGATGTTGTTAATTTATACACATGCATTGATCATGAGAAAGGCCTATGGGCCACGAAGTGGTTCCTAGAGAGGAAACAAGCCAAATATCGGGCACACAGTGACATGCTTTTGTGTATGATGAGATTTTGTCTCTTTAATAACTTTTTCCTTTTTGCAGGCCAATTGTATAAACAGATCAGGGGCACTTCAAAGGGCTCGTGCTTCTCTCCCAGCTACGCAAATTTATTCGTGGGCTGGTGGGAGAAGCACGAGGCATGGGGAGGCAATAACTAGAAGTGGAATGAGAGAATATTGATGTGGACCAGATACATTGATGATCTGTTTATTGTTTGGCGGGGAGACAGGACCTCGGCTGAGGAATATGTCTCAACACTGAACAATAATGACCTGAATTTGCAATTCACCTGTACAATCAGCGAAAAAAGTGTATGTTACCTAGATCTAGAGGTGTTCGTGGAAAATGACAATCTCCACACCAGACTCTATAGGAAGCCAACGGCAGGAAATGCCGTATTACATGCGGCTAGCCACCACCCCAGGAGTCTGGTTAGGAACGTACCTTATGGTGAATACTTACGACTCAAGAGAAATTGCTCAGGGGAAACTGATTTCAAAGATGCCCAAAAAGAAGCCAGCAATAGATTTCAGGCTAGGGGTTACTCTAGTAGCATCTTACAACAGGCAACCGCAAAAGCAGATACCATCGACAGGAGGGATCTCCTGGTGGTAAAAGAGTCGCAAAAAGATAATGATCAGGTTAGAATGATCACTACATTTAACATTAAATCTGGGGACCTGGTCCAGGCCTTTAAGAAAAACTGGCATATATTGAAAACAGATAACATCTTGAAGAAACATCTATCTGACAGACCTATGATAACATATAGGAGATGTCAGTCACTCTCTGACCACCTGATCCACAGTCATTACTCCCCTGAAATAGTGAACCCGACCACCTATAAGATCAAAGGCTTTTTTCCATGCCTGCGCTGTAAAGCTTGTAAGCATAGTAAAAAAGTCAAGGTATACCCAGGAAGAACAGGAGAGGACAAACCAAACAGAATAATTATGAAACATCTGAGCTGTAACTCAGAATACACAGTTTACTGTTTGGTGTGCCCATGCAAAAAACGCTACATAGGAAGTACCATTAAACCTACCAAAATGAGAATCCTGGAACACATGAGGGCTATCGTGAACAATGACAAGACCTATCCGATAGCCCGTCATTTTGCTGAACACCACCATAGCAACTGGGATCTACTCAGTTATTACTGCATAGATCAGATTTCACGGTCAGAACGTGGTGGGAATAGGGAGAAAGCCCTCCGCATCATGGAATCTAGATATATTATGGACCTCAAAACCATGACACCGTGGGGTCTTAATAATGATGCAGAAATGTGGGTACACCTTTGAAATATCCTGATCTAGAGCACTGACAATAATATTCTGTCAGGTAGCTATAATAACATCCTGGAAGTAAATAGAACCAACAATTGAAGCTGTGTAAATATGTATGTTTGCTCCCCATCAATGCCTTGTAAATATATGAATATGTAAAAAGTGGTACCATACATTCTTTGGTCACTAGCCCATACAGGGCTTCAAAGTAAGAACTGTAATTGAATTGTTCCATTGCTGTGTAGATAATACTTGTAAATATTTGTATAGGACTTATAGGGCTCTATAATGTAATATACTATATATGTAAAAAAATATCTGCACAGACGTCTGTGATAAGAATTAGGGGATACACCCCCACACAACGAATGGGTAGGAACCCAAACGGACTGAACTTATTTGTAAATACATGGTACCGAACATGATATACCAAAAGTGTGCACTCTATGGTAATAATATTTGTTGTTGACAAACACTTTTAATTCTGCACTTAGCACTTTATCTTTCGTCATTTTTGAACACTGTGAAAACTCTTGTATTAACAAACTACAAGATGGCCGCCACGAAAAATGTAATTGACCGTCATCTATTTTGATGATATGAAGGAGGGCGGATAGTTTAAAATGGCGATGAAGTTTGCAAAATACTGACACTGACGAAGCCTGTGAGCGAAACGCGTCTGTCGGGGGTGAAGGGGGTTTGGAAATAAATTAACTTTGGTTCACAACATCGGAGTGCTTGCCGTTTTTCCAGACGAAATAGTTTGGAAGTGCGTGGCGATATATATATGTATATATATATATATATATATATATATATATATATATATATATATATATATATATATATATATATATATATATATATATGTTAATCCAATTGCCCTGAAGCTTGTGGAAGCGCACACGACACCACTCTGCCATTCGGCCATTCACATGCAGTCTGCCTTTTCTGCTCCACTTAACACTCTGTTGCCGACGCGTTTCGAGGTTCGACGACCTCTTCTTCTTGGGCTGAACAAACGGCATTCAAGATGCGCATTGATTTTTTTTCAGGTAATTTATTCATTTGTGTGACTGCCCCCAGTGGGCGTAACCTTTTCGCGGTGATTGTTCAAATGCCTGATGGGACACGGAGTCCCCAATGCAACAATAATTATTCTTATAGTAAGTTTGAAATGTTCCGTTTGTGATTAATTCACCTTGTTACCTATAGTAGGCAGTTTCACAGAAGGCAAACTCAATCCGCATATTGAGTGGTGTGCTGTTTCTCTTCTGGAAGGTACAGAGCGATAGCCTCGTTCAGCTGGTTGTGGGTTTCTCTCTCAGCTGGTCGATGGTGCAGCTTCCCACGGCCAGGCTGCCGTGTTGAAAAATGTTAATCCAATTGCCCTGAAGCTTGTGGAAGCGCACACGACACCACTCTGCCATTCGGCCATTCACATGCAGTCTGCCTTTTCTGCTCCACTTAACACTCTGTTGCCGACGCGTTTCGAGGTTCCACGACCTCTTCTTCTTGGGCTGAACAAACGGCATTCAAGATGCGCATTGATTTTTTTTCAGGTAATTTATTCATTTGTGTGACTGCCCCCAGTGGGCGTAACCTTTTCGCGGTGATTGTTCAAATGCCTGATGGGACACGGAGTCCCCAATGCAACAATAATTATTCTTATAGTAAGTTTGAAATGTTCCGTTTGTGATTAATTCACCTTGTTACCTATAGTAGGCAGTTTCACAGAAGGCAAACTCAATCCGCATATTGAGTGGTGTGCTGTTTCTCTTCTGGAAGGTACAGAGCGATAGCCTCGTTCAGCTGGTTGTGGGTTTCTCTCTCAGCTGGTCGATGGTGCAGCTTCCCACGGCCAGGCTGCCGTATTGAAAAATGTTAATCCAATTGCCCTGAAGCTTGTGGAAGCGCACACGACACCACTCTGCCATTCGGCCATTCACATGCAGTCTGCCTTTTCTGCTCCACTTAACACTCTGTTGCCGACGCGTTTCGAGGTTCCACGACCTCTTCTTCTTGGGCTGAATAAACGGCATTCAAGATGCGCATTGATTTTTTTTCCGGTAATTTATTCAATTGGATTAACATTTTTCAACACGAACAATCACCGCGAAAAGGTTACGCCCACTGGGGGCAGTCACACAAATGAATAAATTACCTGAAAAAAAATCAATGCGCATCTTGAATGCCGTTTGTTCAGCCCAAGAAGAAGAGGTCGTGGAACCTCGAAACGCGTCGGCAACAGAGTGTTAAGTGGAGCAGAAAAGGCAGACTGCATGTGAATGGCCGAATGGCAGAGTGGTGTCGTGTGCGCTTCCACAAGCTTCAGGGCAATTGGATTAACATTTTTCAACACGGCAGCCTGGCCGTGGGAAGCTGCACCATCGACCAGCTGAGAGAGAAACCCACAACCAGCTGAACGAGGCTATCGCTCTGTACCTTCCAGAAGAGAAACAGCACACCACTCAATATGCGGATTGAGTTTGCCTTCTGTGAAACTGCCTACTATAGGTAACAAGGTGAATTAATCACAAACGGAACATTTCAAACTTACTATAAGAATAATTATTGTTGCATTGGGGACTCCGTGTCCCATCAGGCATTTGAACAATCACCGCGAAAAGGTTACGCCCACTGGGGGCAGTCACACAAATGAATAAATTACCTGAAAAAAAATCAATGCGCATCTTGAATGCCGTTTGTTCAGCCCAAGAAGAAGAGGTCGTGGAACCTCGAAACGCGTCGGCAACAGAGTGTTAAGTGGAGCAGAAAAGGCAGACTGCATGTGAATGGCCGAATGGCAGAGTGGTGTCGTGTGCGCTTCCACAAGCTTCAGGGCAATTGGATTAACATTTTTCAACACGGCAGCCTGGCCGTGGGAAGCTGCACCATCGACCAGCTGAGAGAGAAACCCACAACCAGCTGAACGAGGCTATCGCTCTGTACCTTCCAGAAGAGAAACAGCACACCACTCAATATGCGGATTGAGTTTGCCTTCTGTGAAACTGCCTACTATAGGTAACAAGGTGAATTAATCACAAACGGAACATTTCAAACTTACTATAAGAATAATTATTGTTGCATTGGGGACTCCGTGTCCCATCAGGCATTTGAACAATCACCGCGAAAAGGTTACGCCCACTGGGGGCAGTCACACAAATGAATAAATTACCTGAAAAAAAATCAATGCGCATCTTGAATGCCGTTTGTTCAGCCCAAGAAGAAGAGGTCGTCGAACCTCGAAACGCGTCGGCAACAGAGTGTTAAGTGGAGCAGAAAAGGCAGACTGCATGTGAATGGCCGAATGGCAGAGTGGTGTCGTGTGCGCTTCCACAAGCTTCAGGGCAATTGGATTAACATATATATATATATATATATATATATATATATATATATATATATATATATATATATATATATATATATATATATATATATATATATATATATATATATATATATATATATATATATATATATATTCATTGAAAAAAACATAGGTTTCCCACCAGTTATAGTTAGGAATTAGCATTTAAAAAACCTATCAAATTCACTGAAAAAAACATAGGTTTTACACCAGTTATAGTTAGCATAATTTATATTTTTCAATATGTGTTTCATGGGTTACCTTACAGTGAAATTAGGTCTGTCACTCTGTCACAAGGATGGTGTCATCAGTGATGTCATGAGTGATGTCACTGACCATATCATGAGTGATGTAATATGTGACGTCATCAGCAGTGCATTGCACGCGCAAGTTATAGTGAGTCCAACTAACTATAACGTGGGAATTTCAATGGTTTTATGCGAGTAAAACTTCCTGCTAACTATAACTGGTTTGAAACCTATGGTTTTTTTTGCCCTTTTATAGCCCCCACATCAAACCTAGGGGGTCAGGGGTGTCTACTCTGCCCCCTTATGGTCATTTCCCCCTTTGTTTTTGCCACCTCTTGTGTCTCGATCCTACCGAGACACAAGATGGCGGTCGCTCCGGACTGTTTGGAATGTTGAAAGACACCCGAGAGCCAATCAGCTTTCCGCGCGCGAACTCGCGTAGTGCGCTGGTTAGCGCCCCGGTGCGCGTACCGGGGCGCGGCTATAGATATATATATTTTTTGGAACCTAAATTACTCATAATACACTGGAGCACATATCTTGAGACATAGCAAAGGCACCTCAGGCTACCAGTCCCTACAATTTTGCCAAGTTTGGTGGAAATCCATTCAGCCGTTCGGGCTAAAAGTGAGGTCGACCGCCCTATGGAAATTAACATGGGGAAAACACGTTTTGGGACCACCCTTTTATCTTGGCCTCCGCTTTACGAATAGCCCCCAAACGTTCAGGGAAAGACCGGAGCGCCGCGAGGCAAATTTGAGGAAATTTTCAGGCAGATTCCTCAACCGGCGCCAAAGTTATTGACAATAGAATGTTTAGGTTTTGCATTGAAAATAATCCTAACTGTAACTACCTACTGGCGACCGCCATTAAATGATGGGTCTGCAAGGTTTGGAACTGTGCTTAACCTGTCTGCAGCACGAGAAATATAATAAATAAAAGGAACCGGCATGCCTTTCTGAGGCCCACTGGAGGGCTTGAAAAACAACCGGATAATGAACACTGTTTTAAATTTAATCTGCAAGCAAACACACAGACCCCACTGGTGAGGAAGAATTGGGCACAGCACAAAGACTTCCAGCCCCAGAATGCACACGAATTTACACACCTGATAAAGTGAGGCCTCTGGAGAGGTTAATTGATGAAAAAAACGGATTGAAGGCTGGAGAATGTGCTGCGCAGATCTGTGGCTGACAGATTGTGTTTTTCCCTTTTAAAAAGAAGCATGTTGCTTTGAAACGCGTCAGGGAAGGTAATGAACAATAATAAAGCTGAGCCGGTTTAAAAAATAAAGGGTTCTGTGAACTTATTTTTCGTGGAGTGGCGTCCTTAAGCAGAAGGCACTTTTGTTGGAATTTTCATACACGGCAGCCTCACCGTGAAGAATGCACCGCCATTAAATGATGGGTCTGCAAGGTTTGGAACTGTGCTTAACCTGTCTGTAGCACGAGAAATATAATAAATAAAAGGAACCGGCATGCCTTTCTGAGGCCCACTGGAGGGCTTGAAAAACAACCGGATAATGAACACTGTTTTAAATTTCATCTGCAAGCAAACACACAGACCACACTGGTGGGGAAGAATTGGGCACAGCACAAAGACTTCCAGCCCCAGAATGCACACAAATTTACACACCTGATAAAGTGAGGCCTCTGGAGAGGTTAATTGATGAAAAAAACGGATTGAAGGCTGGAGAATGTGCTGCGCAGAGCTGTGGCTGACAGATTGTGTTTTTCCCTTTGAAAAAGAAGCATGTTGCTTTGAAACGCGTCAGGGAAGGTAATGAACAATTGGAAAGCTGAGCCGGTTTAAAAAATAAAGAGTTCTGTGAACTTATTTTTCGTGGAGTGGCGTCCTTAAGCAGAAGGCACTTTTGTTGGAATATATATATATATATATATATATATATATATATATATATATATATATATATATATATATATATATATATATATATATATATATATATATCTCTCCAACACACAGGTCAGCCCACAAGTTGAAATAGAGCCACACAAAGTTTAATCAGCACATTCGGAATTTGCATCCATTTCACCGCTTGCCAGCAGATGCAAAAATACTGGAAGTCTTTCAATAATCGTCTGCCTGACGCGTTTCAGGATTGTCTCATATGGGACGAAGACAAGCAGCGCCATAACAGGATGGTGTGTGTTTGTGGCACTGTTTCACGGCCGAAAGCAAGGCTGACTGCACCATTGGTGATCTTTCTTTCCACTTGGAACTTTATTAGTTGGTACAAAATTGTGAGACTTGTGAAGCTACCCCACTCGGGGAGGACTTTCTGTGTACTGCATTGTCCAGAAGGCTTTGCGCAACACCACGCCCACTGTGGCAGGTGTGGGTAATAACTATTTAAGTGCACGAAAATAAGCTGCTCCACACTCTCCCTACCTATGCCTCTGAAGAAAGGATGAGACGATCCTGAAACGCGTCAGGCAGACGATTATTCAAAGACTTCCAGTGTTTTTGCATCTGCTGGCAAGTGGTGAAATGGATGCAAATTCTGAATGTGCTGATTAAACTTCGTGTGGCTCTATTTCAACTTGTGGGCTGACCTGTGTGTTGGATATATATATATATATATATATATATATATAAATATATATATATATATATATATATATATATATACTCTTTAAGCAAATACTGGGGACTGCAATGGGCACATGCTTTGCCCCCAGTTTCGCTAATATTTTTATAGACCTGTGGGAGCCATTAAAATTCACTTTTTTACACCAGCAATCCTATTGTGTCTGGGTACGTTTTTCATATAACGAAGGCGGTGTGGAACAGAGATTTAGGGCTACCGGTGGCCCCAACTTGGACCATCCTCGAGCTAGCCTGGCAAACACTGGGGACTGCGATGGGCACATGTTTTGCTCCAAGTTTCGCTAATATTTTTCTAGGCCTGTGGGAGGAAAAGATAAGAAACGAAACTGGCTTCTGCCAGTATTTTGACAAAGTCAAAATCTGGTTGCGTTACACTGACGACCTCTTTCTGATATGGGAAGGTAATGAGGAAAAAGCCACAGAGTTCATCCACAAACTGAATACTAACACATATAACATCAAATTAATACATAACATTAACAAGGAAGAAATAGAATTCTTGGACGTCAAAGTCAGAGCCGTCAACAATAGCCTGGAAACCAAGCTATTCTGCAAAGACACAGCAGGCAACGGCATCCTTCACGCTCTCAGCCACCACCCAGACACCCTCAAATGGAGCATAACATACCGAAAGTTGTTGAGAGTGAGTGGAACTGTAGCACTGAGGAAAACTATGAATAACACTACCGTGGATTGGGGGTCAAAAAAGGAACATTTATAGACCAAAAGGTGAAGGTTCCCTATATACTGACAAAACTTACAAAAACACCTACAGTCTTTTTCATTAGTTTACAGATTCACAAAAAATATAGCCCGTACTCTCTCAAAACAACTTCTGCGTCAATTTCATTAAGGGGGGAGACATCCCTTAACCTCTTGGCTGCTAATGACAAGGGTAACTCGTCATGGACTTTCCATTGATTTCAATGGAAAGTATATGGCAATAATAATAATGCCTTAGCAGTAAAGGGGTTAAGGATTAGAACCCTCACTCACCCGAGGGTGACATGCTTCATCATATGGGTCCTCCTTACCAGTGGCGAAACCCTAGTCACCACTGGGAGCTACTACTTCGTAATTAAGGAAGGAGCTCAGAGATGTTTTCAGATTGCTATATGAGGATGGGTGCTATTTCCCATATGTCAGAAAGAGTGTAGTGAGGTTTGCAGCGCTGTGTAAACAGTATAGAATTGTGGGTTAAAACTGTCTAGAGCGGAATCACTAGCACTAGTTTTATTAATGTGTTCCACCTGACAATGGTAAAAATGAAACCGCACAGTGGTATGGATGTGTAACCACTGTCACATTATGGTCGACATGTTTCAGCCTAGTGATCAGAGCTCTGTATCAGCGGCTTTCTTCAGGACCAGGTATTATAGTGATGCTGCTGCTGCAAAATAGTGAATGAAGAAAAAATGTATAATAAAGATATACAACACCGTTATTCCCGTTTTTCCTTTTTTTTTGTCAGGCAATACCCAGGGTATCTGTATTGAAAGACAAAACAAGGAGGAGGGGAAGAAAAGGAGAGAGAGAGAGAGAAGGTGCAAAAATAAATCACATGAGCCACACAAGCATTGTGCATTGTCACAATATCACAAGTAAGTGGGTGCTTCGTAAGTCACATCCATAGGGGACTTACCCTCAACTGTAGGATATCCCTGCCTCACCTCAACCTGACAGACTGCTCAGGAAGGAGGCCCCGCTCTGCGGGAGAAAGAAGGAAGGTGTAATTGGTGTCATAATTTATTTCACCATTTGTACCTTAACCATATTTCTTTGTTAACAAAAGGGGGACCAAATGTCCATTCAGACCAAGTGGATCAAAGAACCACCACTAGTAACCACAGGTTTGCTTAATTGGCACAACCCAGTTCCAAAAGGTCTTCTAGGGGCCCAATATGATGGAATTCCAGGCCCTCCAATTGAGACCATAACATATCACTACCATAGCCACATTATTTAGGCATTCCTACCCAGCCTTCAGATTCAAAGAATATTTAGAGCATATTTTAAAACATATTTTAAAAGGGGTAGCTTACCTGTCCGTCGGTACCTCGTCTCAGTAGAGAGCTAGCCCCGGGAGGTACCGACTCAGACAGTCCCCGCACTTTTATACTGATGCTATCGATAGATTGCAGCTGCGAGGAAAACGGGTTCTTTGTGGCTTAGTTGGCCAACTAATTGCCCGTTTCCTCGTTCGTGCCTGCGTTGCTAAATGGGACACTAATCCTAGATGTTTGTGCGCATGCGCGCTAGAATAGCGTGTTCCCGTTTTCATCGCAGTGTATAATAGTGCCATACTCTTATTTACTGCCTTAGTGGGATCATAACTTACCCAACTAAATGCAGTTATAAGGTAAATGTTCAGAATTACTACTCTAAATCGGCAAAAACCTGTGTCAAAAAACCAGGCACTCCCCACGCATGCGCAGTATGATGTATCACTGCGCATGCGCGAGTGTCAGTACACTGATGTCGAATGTTAAAGATGTATCGGTCACTCGCTACCTTAAAAACGCATCTGACAGGTCTGATATCATGTAAGAAACATCAGATAGTAGCCTTGATTCTTCCCCAGTCTCATACTGCATTGGAAAAAATCACTGTAATTTATATACAGCACTTAGTGCAACAAAAATGTCAGGTCGTGATTACTCAAACCTGATAGGTATGTCATAAGTAATTTAGCATGTTTCCACTCTCATACCATATTGTATACAAGTGCATCATGTGCTAACAAGTGCCTCACAGTCATACAACAATGAGTATTTTTCAGTAAAAAAAGGGGGAACCTTACTAAGTCATATTGCTTTCTATCCCTACTCATAGGTGTAGACACTATTGGGTCTTGTATGTTTCAATAATAGTCAGTGTCCTCGCCAATCTCCTTCCGGAGCATGTAAAATCCAGGCACCCCCAGATGTAGTTCCAGTACTGGCGTTGTCCGTTTCGATGAGGAGGGTCCCGTGTTATGGCCAAACCAGAACCACAAGGCCATATATATCACCGTTTTCCGTGTTCCGCTGACACCCTCTCGCCTACTCGCAGCGCTGCATAGAAACCTCGGACACGGACCAATTAAGCGTAACTCATTTCATGATACAGAGTATGCCGCATGACGTTTCGGCTCCTCGGAGCCTTGCTCACATGACAACGCCACATATCCTGTTGCTCATTTTTAAAGTGCCAGTGCTCTGTTTCATCAACAACACGTGATTAAGCTAAATGATAAACAGTGAAGAAAGATTCATGTAGTTCCAAGGGCTCACCAGTTACTCGACAAAGTTGTGGACTGAGCGATATTGAAACACATAAGCGTATAATATCAAACAATGAAATATTCAGTTAAATACATCAATTTAGTTAATCAAACAAGCTTATATATAGCCAACCATAAAAGCGTTATATAAAAAACATTAAAAAAAGAATGCAGTTCATTAGCAGCAATTCCAAATAGGTGCATAAATATACAATAAAACTCAGAATAAGGCAAAATCTATAATCGATAAGCAATACAACAGTATACCAGAGTGCAATAATTAAGAATAAAAAATAATTTAAAGGAATGATCACATCCTTCCCCAAGTACATAGTCCATCCAGTAAGGGAAAACCATGTGCGCAAATTCATATAAGATGCTTGACTACAGATAGGTGGAGCCAGACTACTGAAGGGGGACAAAAACCTCATATTGCGTCCACCATGCATTCCCACCTACCCTGGTAGACATAAATACATCTTCATCAATTTCAGGGCCATAGAGGTACCAATGGCGGCATGTATACAAGGTCCGTATCCAAAGATCATGTTGTATCTGATACCTGTATCCATTTACGGTTGCAAGGTTAGGGGAATAATCTTTCTGGCATAACAATCTGCTTGTAAAAAGGATGCCACACTACAACAATTCTCCAGGGAAGGCAAAGATTGTATATTTTAATATGCAGGTCAACATTACATTAAGTTTAGGGGTTTTATAATTGGTATAATATAACACTTCCTCTGGTGGTTGTAAAATTTGAAAAAGAGCAGCACATGCATAGTATCCTGTAACATTGCATCATCAGAGGGACAGTTGGATAAAGCTATAGACCATACATTCTTATTTGCAAAACTGACCAGTCTGTGAAAGATGTCCAGTCTTAAACGAGTTAAGAGGAACCCATGTCACATATATGTATATATATATATAGTATATATATATATAGCACTTTCCTGCAGTGTTGTAGCAAAAGCTTTGGATATGTGGATATGTGGAGAAGTGTGGCTCAGGGGTTAGAGGCGGCAGAACCGGAAGCTGAGATCGGCCCTGGACCAGGGTTCAATTCCCCGCCTCGGCGGGTCTTGGGCTCAAAAATTCCACGGACTCGATAATTCTCGCTCCGGTGCCTTCTCAACTCACGGGTTCACACTCTGCGACTCTGGGCAATAGCTTGCTTAATCTCCACAACGGCCCCTCGCGGCGGGATGCCTGGCTTTCACCTTGTGGATACCCTGCCGGGGTTATCTCACAGGGGAATACCAGGACGGGTTCCCTAAGCAAGCGCCGGGAAACCCTTTGTGGGTAGCTGTGCGCTATATAAGCTCAAATACATTTACATTTACATATGTTCGACCCTGACCAAATAATGATGTATTCAGAATAGATATAACTTCCCTTCGGTTTTTCTGGTATCCAACTATTAATTCTGTGTCTAGGGGGAGGAGTGTAACTGCATGTTACCAAGCTTTTCACTGTTGCCCCCCTTGCATAGGTTACTCTTAATTTCTCTGTTATCCAGCTTGCTAAACCTGGCACCCCATGTGGTAGGCATAATATTTTGTAATTCTCATTATGTACTACACTATAGGTGGACACAAAGGCTAGTTTTCTGTCCTTATCCCAGTCAACCTTTTTCCACAGGGTGGTGCTCCTGCTTGTCTGTAGAATTCTGTTTTCTGCATGATTCTATCACTGTAGCCTCTATTTTAAATCTCTTTTTCAGTCTATCTATTCAACTCTTTTTTGAAATCACTGTCCTCAACGCAGTTCTGCCTTATTCTTACAATTTTCCTATATGGTATGCTCTTGATTACATGTTTCGGATGCACACTCTCTGCTCTCAATTTGTCTAAGTTGCTTTCCCAAAAGAGCCTACTACAATTTTTTTATTTTCCTGCAAACAGTTCGGTAAGATCCTTAAAGCAGCTGAAACGATCACACATGAGGCAGGTAGATGTGCAGAAATTCAGGTTTTTTTCAGAGTAAGAAAAAAACTATCCAGGTCCCAGCCAGTTCAGGTAGTAGCAGCCAGTCTTTTGATCCAACACAATTCTATCCCCTGGGATACCAGGACCCAACATGGAATCCCTATTAACCATGGCACCATGACATAAGGAGCAGCACAGATGCCACAAGGTCCACATCTAGAAAGGTAATTGCTTCCCTGCAAATCTTACATCGCATGTTTTTTCATTGAGGTATGTAAAATAGTCATTCCATTCCACCTGTGAATCTGTCCAAATAAGCCAAATATCATCTAAGAACTGTACCCCGAAAAACACATATGGCGTCCATTCTTTGGCCGATAAGGCCCAGACATGCACCCTCTCAAACCACCCCATAAAGAGGTTTGCATAAGCAGGAGCACATCTGGACCCGATCGCAGTCCCTTGTAACTGTTGGAACCAATTTCTATTAAAGAGAAAAAAGTAATTCTCCAAAATAAACAATGTAAACCAATAGCATTTCAGAACGGGCCATGAAGCTCGCACTTCTTGAACTTAAAAAAGATTTCATGGCACATGATCCAAATGTCCTCTGTATAAAAGGATACAGTCCGACCACATCAAGGGATATAAATGACATGGTTTCAACCCAACCTACATCATACAATTTGTTTAATATGTCCATAGTGTCCCAAACATAGGATGGCATAATTATCACTAATGTTATCAAATACTAGTCTGATAATCTTTCAGTGGGGACCCCATTACCCAAAAGTATTGATCTTCCTGGTGGGGAGGCGCCCTTTGGTAAGATATAACTAAAAGGACTGTTCGGATTCATCACTTTTAGATATCTATATTCTGAGTCATTTATGAGTTCTTGATCTTTCCACTCAGTGAATTTAGTAGAGAGGGATCTATTCAGATTGTCCACAGGGTTACCCTTAATTCGTCTGTAACAGGCAGTGTCCCTCAGTTATCTGGCAATTTCATCCTCATAATCCTTCCTGTTCATAATGACGATATTGCCACCTTTGTCAGCCTCTCTTATAATTATACTCTCATCATTTCTGAGATTGTTGATAACCTTTCTTTATTCTCTTGTATCATTAAATTGAGGACATGATCTATTCTTGTTTCTTTGTAAACCATTATCCTCCAATTTAATAAAATTGTCTGTCACTTTTTGAGTAAAAAGATTTATCTCAGTGAACTGTTTGTCCCATGGTGTAAACTTGGAATTTGGTCTCAGACTGCTGTCTCTGGATTGATCTGTTACAATATTCAATTGATCACATAACTCAGCAATCTCTAGATCATCATCATGTATTGCCATTAACATATGTACTTCATTTACATCAGCATTTGACATTCCTCTCAATTCTGGTTCCACGTTTATTTTAGGGGAGAGATGCTGTTTGGGTTTTTTCTTGGAGTAATAAAAAATTCAAACAACATCTGGTTCCTTGCTGGGTAATACGTATGTGTCCAAGAAAGGATGCAGGCACTGTTTCTATTTTTTCTCAGCATAAGAAAAAATTAAAACTAGTTCTAGCTCCTTGATGGGGCATAGAACTAGTGCCCCGCCCACAGAAAGAAGCCAGACACTTAGGATTTTTTTTTTAGGCACAGGAAAAATACAAACAGTGTCTGACCCATTGCTGAAGAAAGAAATGTGTGCCTTTGCAAGAAGACAGGCACTTTGTGGATTGTTTGCCAGGCTAGGGTAAAATACAGTTATAAACTACAAAGAGTTCTGTCGAGTAACATAATTCTTGCACAAGAGTTGTGAAAAAATGTTGACCATTCAACTCTACTGCCAAAGGGTCATGAAATGATCCCTTCAAAGGAAAATGTTGGCTTGCTTTAAAGATGAATCAAACAAACATGAAAAACCACATTTGCAACACAAAAGTCAATTGCTAATTGAATGTATTCATTATCATACATCTAAAATCTCTTCTACATTGTTCACTTATGTTTTTTTAAATAATAAATCCCATGGGAGTAGCCTCTGACCACCATACTCTAAATCAGCCAAGTAGTTTGGAAGCAGAAGCTCACAGAAAAAAGGGAGAAGTGTAAAAGTTGTTGCAGACTTATTGGGTTAGATGGGCTTTGAACTCTGGTTAACCAGATTTGCGCAAACATTGTACACAAGTGTCATGACGAGGATCTGGCTGAATAGGGCTCTTCTCCAGGTATTCCTGATTCAAAGGGGCACTAGGCATGGATGTCCACTGTCCCCTGTCCTGTTCGCCCTTGCGATAGAGCCCCTTGTAACGTGGGTCTGCTGTGATGCACAGATAAAGAGATTATGGTGGGGAGGTGATGCCCCAAAGGACCACATCACTCTCTGGTGCCAATGGTGTAGTCCTTTTTTCTGCTTGCACTCATGTTTTCAGGCCCTCAGGCACTGAATATGCTCACTCTCTATGGCCAAGCATCCATGCTCCAAATCAACCATTCCAAATCCATGCTGATCCCATTGACGGACCCTTTGCAGGTTCATGGCTGATGGGGCTCTATGCCTCTTCACAGGTTGAGGTTTCTTTATCTTGGCATCTGCATCTCCCTGGTCCCTGCCTTGGCATGGTCGCTGAATATAACAACTTTGGTGGTGCGCATGAAAAAAGATCTCGAACACTGTTCCTCCCTGCCCCTAAATCTCAATGAAAGAATTGCACTTTTTAAAATGATACTCTCACCTGTTTTTATACATCTTGCAGAGTTTATGTCACAGCATCTGTATGACATGGTTCCACACCCTTATACGCCCCTTCTTGTGGAACCATGGTATCCCCGTATCACATTCCACAAATGTGTGCAGTCCTCCTTTGATGGGGGTCTGGCAGTGGCTGACTTACAGATCTATTATTGGACCTCCCACTTGCTGGTCTTGAATGATTGGCTTCCCAGGGGGTGCAAAGATCCAGCATATCACAAGGAACTCTCACCCATGGCATGGGAGACAATTACAGATTGCTTGCAGGGTGAACCACAAAAAGTCACTAAATTAACATGTGCTTTACACGTGGTAACTTGTCACAAAAAAGTGTCAGGATGGACTTAGAGACAATAATGTATTTATGCAGCACACAAATAAAGTAAAAACACAACACAAGAAAAATCCCAAACAATTTAGAAAAATAAAATACATTTTTATAAAGTATTTTGTCACTAAAACAAAAATCGAATCAGTAGAACTGGAGTTATGAATTTTGAAAGTTTAAGTTTCAAAATAGCGCATAAAAGATCAATGCACCAACCATGGACATATGGTTGCGCGAGATCAGATCAAAGTCAAAAGGTTAAGACCGGCAGGGATGGAGCGTGGTTCAGAAACAAGAAGTGGATTGGGCTCAGTCAGTGCTTACCTTCAGTAATGGGATGTCAGTAGTGTGGTGGTAAAGTTCAGTGAGGTAAGGCTCCAGGAAGTGTCTGAGGCGGGTGCGTCCACATTGGATGGCCTTGGGTCAAAGCCATAGTGAAGATTTCTATGACAAACGGGAAGTAAAAAAACTCCAGCAGGACATAGCAGAAGGCTGTAGCTGAATACAATTCCATGAGGTTGGATACTCCTTTGGCGAAGGTCAGCTGAAATGGAGTTGCTGCTGTGGAAAAGAACATAGTGGGAGAAGCTGCAAAGTCAATCTGACTGTCAATGCTCCATGGGCGGATAGGTAAGCAGGTTGGTCCTGGTGTCCTCCTGGTTTTCAACGCACATTTTGACCACCTTTTCTCTAAGTCCTCAGTTTTGGAAAAAGGCCATCTGGGTACCTTTAGCACTACAACCAAGAGTCCTGGGTTGATGGGACACCTCTAGGGGATCCAGGACTCTCTCAGACTGGCTGCAGGGGCAAGTTCAATATGGGGGAGCCTGTTATTTCACTATAGCTCTGAATAGGCGGCCAGCAAAATAACCCTTGAGTTGTTTATGGTAGTCTTGGGTTCAGGTGTAGGGTTCAACAGCAGAGTTCAAGACAGGCTCCAGGCAGCAAAGCAGTGCCTCCTGGTATTGCAGAAGTCTTGCAGAGTGCACAGCGGGTCACAGCTTCAGACTGCATTCTGAGGGTCCTTAAGCAGGCCCAGTAGTGAACTAAAGGGTGGGTCTGAAGGTCTTATTTTTATAACCCTGGTGCCTTTTTTGTGGAAAGGGGTGAAGCTTCTGGAAATGTTCTTTGAATTGCATGAAATTTTCTGACTCCCCACCCTGGCTCCAAGCTGTTTGCAGTGACAATGCAGAGTTGTTAGGCCCTTTGTGTGGAGGCAGAGAATAAGCTATGCAGGTATAAGTGGGGATGTGCTCAGCTCTGCCCCCATCCTGCCAGATGAGGGCCCATTCAGGCACACCTAATTCCTTTATTGTGTGACTGTCTAGAATACATTCATTAAGTCTATCTGTCAATTACACCAAGTCATGTGACCCAACCCAGGCTACAGGCACAAAAGGGCTCAGGACAGAAATTGTCAACTTTCTAGAACTGCCATTTTCAAAATTAGAATGAAAAATCCAACATAACCATTAAAGAGGGTTTATTGCCACAAGTTCTTAGGTACCAAACATGAGACATCTACTGCTGCTCAATCAGAAATTACAGCTAATTAACTATAATAGGGAATCTCCAATGTAATCCAATGGAAGGGATAGGCTTTACTGAAGTGAAAATCGAATTTGCAAGTTTTCGCTACCAGGACATGTAAAACTTAATAGTACATTTCCAGCTTTTTATTTAAACAGGCCTCTGCCCTATCAGCTACCTAGGGCCTACCTAAGGGTCAATTTATACATAATAAAAGGGGAGTTTCAGTCTTGGCAAGCAGGTTTAAATGTTAAGCAGAAAAAGCAGTGTGACACTGCATTCAGGCTGCACAGGCAATCCTGGAGTATGGTTTAAGGTGGTCCTTAAGTGGCCACTGGTAGCATTAAATTTACAGGTCCTGGGCATATGGTACACCATTCTATAAGGGACTTATAGATACATTAAATATGCCAATTAAACCTTGTTTAGGGTAGTGAGGACAAGCACCTTAGCACTGGTTAGCAGTCCTAAGGATAAAGATTTGCAAAACTCCTGCAAAAATCAGAGATATGTAGACAAAACATTTGGAGGAAGACCACCCTAAGGCTGACAGGTCTAATAAGGTTCTTTAAAAAATGTTGACAGTTTTTATTTATAACACAATAGACATTTTGTATTTGTCTTGGAATACATTTCAGCCTATTGTATGACATTATAATCATCAATTAAAATAAAATGGTAGGTGAATTCTGGGCTTTGGTGCATGTATTTCTGACTTTTATCATTGTTTTAGGAGATTTTAAATGTCTTAATGTATTCTTCTAATAGGTATAATTAGTATAATGTTTTGTTTAAAAGTTATACTTGTATATTAAATAATTCTTGAGAAAAGAATGTATGTATACAACTACACAGTGATTCTGAGGTTTAACAGATTAATTCAGATAACTGCATTAGGTACCTTATAGTTGAGTGCTAGCTGCACTTGGATTAACAAGATACTGATCTTTTGCCTTGATGCATATGGCTGAGGAACCTGGCAATCCAAAGGGAATAAATCACCTGGTAGCGGTGGGAAAAGAACATTTCCATTGTAGGCATACGTGAGAAACTGGGATGTTGATTAAAGGGGGTGCCCCTATTTAAGCAACAGCCTCAATCCCCATCTGGGTGAGCCACAAAAGTCCTAAATTAGCCAATGCTTAACCCTCTGGTAGCTTGGCACAAAAGCAGTCAGGCTTAACTTAGAGGCATTTTGTGCAGTACTTATGCAGCACTCAGAAAGTAAGAACCTAAAAACACAAGACAAGAAAACTCCCACTACAATAAAAAAAAATACTGGAGATTTTAATAAATGATTTGACACCAGAGCAACAAAACTCCAAACAGTAGAATCGGAGTTATGATTTTTAAAATTTTAAAGTGAAATCTAGAGCCTAAAAGATCAAAGTGCCAACCAGGGATATTTAGTTGCACAAGACTGGGTCAAAGTCGTATACAAAAAGTGGGTTGGGCCCAGTCAGCATTTACCTTCAAACATAGAAGACATTTTGAAAACAAAATTCTGAGAAGTTAAAGTTAAGAGGTCAAAGCTGCAGGTGGTGTCCAAGAAGGGAGCCTCATCTTCCTAAGGAGCTGCTGGATGAAGTTGTGGTGAAGATTTTTATGTTTGGATGTAGTCACTTTTTGGAAGTCGAAAACCTGGAGTGGAACACAGTAAGAGGCTGTAGTCGAGGAGAGTCCCATGTGGCTGGAAACCCCTTGGGCGAAGTACTGCTGAACAAGATTTGCTTCTGTGGAGAACAAAGTAGCGAGAGGTGCAGATAGGCACTGCACCTTGGGTGGATAGACAAGCAGGTTGGTACTAGTCTTTCCTCAGTTCTCTGAGTCGTTTTGGGCCAAAAATGTTTTAGGTCCCATGTTTTGGATTTTTCTTTGTTCCAATGTTTTGGATTTTGACTATCTGAGCACCTTTACCACAACCACCACCAAAGGTAGAGGGGCAATAAAACAGTCTTGTGGAGTAAACAGCAGGCCACAGCAGCAGACGGTCCACTGAGAGTCCTTACACAAGTCCAAATGGTGAACTGAAGAGTGGGTCTGAGGTTCCCCTTTTTATACATGGTGCCCTCTTTGAAGTTCCATTCAGTTGCAAGTAGGGCTGTGCCCAGCTTCACCCCCAAACTGCCAGTGGGGGGCCCATCCAGACACACCTAATCCCTCTCTTGTGTGGCAATCTGAGAGGAATAAACAAAGTCCAACTGCCAACCACATCCAGTCATGTGACCTAGGAGAGGCTCCGGGCACCAGATTGTTTAGAGCAGGAAAATGCCAGCTTTCTAAAAGTGGCATTTTCGAAATTGTAACTTAAAATCCAACTTTGCCTTTAAAGAGTATTTTAATTACAGTTCCTCAGACACCAAACATGAAATGATTTCCTGTTCCTAATCAGACGTTATCATTTATTAAATGTATAAAGGTAACCCAATGTCATCCTATGGAAGAGGTAGGCCTCACAGTAGTGAAAACCTAATTTAAGGGGTTTCACTATCAGGACATGGAAAACTTACAAATACATGTCCAACATTTTGATTACAATTCAACATGCCCTATGGACTACCTTATAGGTAACATATATGCAATAATAGGGGAGCTTAAGGCTTAGCAAGGGGGTTATATTGCCAAGTTAAATTGGCAGTCTAAAACTGCGTTCATACTAAAATGGCAGGCCTGGCATATGTTTTAAGGGCTACCAAAGTGGGTGGTACAATAAGTGCTGCAAGCCCACTAGTAGCATTTAATTTACAGACCCAAGGTATATGCTATACTGCTCTACAAGGGAGTTGTATCAAAATTACATATGTCAATCAGGTGGACGTCAATTTTACCATGTTTAAAGGAGAGAGTACATATTTTGGGGAAAGACCACCCTGCAGGTGACAGGTCAAACAGCATCTGTCTACAATATTGAATGCACAGGCCCATAGAATTCCCTCATGACAGTTCATTGTACAAAGTGGGCAGGTTATCTCCACAAGACTCGATCAGTGATTTTGTCATGGGATCTAAAGTCATTTCCCTATAAAATACCCAAAGAGCAGGAGCGGTTGACTCAATGTGGGATCCCAGTGTAAAGTTCAGCAGGAGTTATTTGAGTCTGACCTGAAATATTCAGCTGTGAAGTATCCACCCTGAAAAGAATTCGTTATAAAACACTATCTTAGTAGTTACTGTTTGGGTTATTGTGGTTATTCTATGTAAGGAGGATTGATCATATCAGTGTTTAATTGATTTAGGCGATTGGTTGTAAATGTCTCAATATTTAATACTATATCTTCTGCTATGCGTGATTAGAAGCAGCCTAGCATGTCAGAAGTTTTTGTGGGACCAGGGCCAGCATATTCACAACATCTAATGTCATCTTTTGGTATTATCCATGCAAATCTATAAATAAATAATGATGTAGCAAAAACACGGGGTACTAACAAAGCATAGACCTTGGTAACAATGACCCCCATGCTCCACTTTTCATGTGCCTAGAAACAGCTGATATTGCGGTGAGGTCTATATAAATACACGCATGCAAATGCATGAAGATATTTTGTTGGATTAAAAAGAGCCACTTGTAGTATTGTTAAGAATGCACAGTAAAGGGCGGTTACTGGCATGTCTATATGTGCTGCCCTAATTTTATTATCGTTACTAATTCAACACCTTTGCAGTGAAAGCTGCTGGAGACACTAGTCTGAAATGTTATTCAGGAGCTAAACGACCTCATTATGCCACGTGCTCCATCACATGAAAAAATCATCTGTGACAAGCCACTTTCCTGGGTGAACAGCTCAAAAGACAAGTGGCTTGGGGCTGGATGAAAGGTATTTGATCTCAATAGAATTTGACATATGCAGGTTTGATAAGGTGTATGCTTTTTAATGATGACCAAAATGCAGTTTAGGAGACTAATATAAACAAAAAGAACAGACAAAAATGTAAATTGCCATCAGCCGAGCAACGTCACCTTTATTCCCACCCAGGCAGCTATTGCTAGCTTTAATGGTTCAAATCTTTCCTTTATTGTACAGGAATGCAAAGTATGTGTGTTATTTCTGCAACATAATGATTATGTGAGGGTATACACTCTTCCGGTTGGTCACACAAACACAGTCTTATTTGGATAAGTCTAATATTAACTTAGAATTCGTTTCTAATTATCATTTGTAACTTTTGATTTGTTGCTTCAGAACCACCTTGATAAGTTACAGTAGGAACAGTGTTTGAAATATCTAATCCCGTTGAATGAGCTCAATCAGTTTTATTATTCGTTTCTATCAAAAATGAATGAGCTAATATTGACCAGTCTTTGATTTCAGGCCTGGCTTTTATTTGCACAACTACAATCAGTTAATTTAGAGCCATGCAACAATTGGAAAATGTGTTGTAGGCTGCACAATATGAATACGGAGTACTCTTTTTTATGTACTGTAAATCAGACCTGAAACATTCAACTCGTTATTAGTAAAAATGCAAAACAGTACTCTCTTTATGCAGCCTTTCTCTATGCATATATTGTATATTCATATTCCTGGAATGTTCCAATTGTATTTCCGTTTTAGACGTTTTGTGCCAATTAACAAAGGCATAAACGAGTATGTAAAAGAGTATTACAGGAGTATTAGTTTACATATTCAAAGACCCTTTGTGAATAGGTTCCTAAGAGGTTTGCCTAAGCTAATACATGGATGTATTCTTGCACATCATGGAGGCCCCTGCAAGGGATCACCAACTCTCCCCAGCTCTATCCAATTTTCATAGCTGAAAATTGGGGTAAAAAGGCGGCCCATGACACTCTTCTGCGGGCAGAAGAGCAAAGCCAATCAAGGCCTCCGAGCACTACAGCAGTGATGGACCATAAACCAGCAGCAAGGACAGAATCCTTTGTAAATTCAGGCCATTTCAACAGACACGTGGCGTCAGCCACCGCAGGAAGCAAGCCCCCAGACAGTGATAGCCACAACAGCAATGCAACCGTGGGTCCTGTCCTCACATGAAGCAGAACTCAGACAAGAGGTCGATGCTGGGGCCAATCAAGGCTACATCAACTGGTCCCAAGCAGGATACACACCAAGTAAACGCGTAAGCCACAACTCAGGACTGGGCCAAATAGAGCCCTCCCCACATAGGGGAATAGTGGCTCCTATCCCAGGCTGACCAACATCAGTCCAAGAGATAATTCTCACTCCCAGGTATCAAAGCACAGGACAGCATGACATCTTGAACAGGAGCAATATACTCCACCTCTTCAAACATCTGGATTCCCTAGATCAAATACAAACAGGTGACATAGAATGGGTGAAATTCCTGAGTACAAAGGGGGACTCACATGGCGACTCAACAGTGGTGGGATTAAAGCAAATAAAAATAAAACAAGACATCGTAAACAACGCTATTCAACTCGCTGGATGGGGCATTGACGTTCAGGCGATGTCAAACCCAAAATATCCTCATGTCCTGGCACCAGACAATAGAGCAAAGGCCCCGTGGTCAATCCTCCACGGGACAAACGGCTCAGGCGCCTAGGGCAAAACTCAGATAGCCCCCAAGGTCCAACGGGGATCAGGATTTCCTGCAAAAACAACCACCGGGTCATCAGTACAGGCCCCCCTGCCCTTAATCTACTAGGAAGGATAAACGGGGTGAACCAGCATTCCTAACATTAGAGACACTAGGCCGGCAGGGGCGGGCATAAGGCAAAACCATTTCACAAAGAGAAATTCAATTTAATCTCTTGGAATATAGCAGGAATAAGCAAAATCAGTGGCAACGAAAACTTGAGGCAATTTCTGGAAACTGCCGACATACTTTGCCTCCAAGAGACCTGGGCCCTGGCCAGCACCTTATTGGTAGGGCACTACAAACACTTTATTTCAGCCACAAAAAAGAATGTGTTCGGTCGACCAGTCGGCGGCCTCTCAGTTTTTATAAAGCATGATAGTGCTCTTGAAGCTAAAACTATCAATTTAAACACAACAGGACTGCAAGCCATACAAATCAAAGGCCTGAATGTGAATTCACATCCTATGCCTCTTCTAATAATTAACTGTAATATGAACCCGGCCCTGTTTACCACAAAAGAGAAGTTGGAGGGGCTGCTGGGGAAATTAAAAGATCTCCTGTATAAATATAAATCCCACCAGGTTATCCTAGTGGGGGATTTTAATCTGAAGGATCTGGACACTAACAACTCCCCTCTCCTGAGTTCTGGCAGGGCAGCGCCCTTGATCAACTTCATCAGCAACCACAATCTGACCTCAACCTACGCACTGAAGAAAGCCTACTCAAACACATGGGATCCCCCTCCTACCTTCAGAGACATTTCAAGAATTGATTACATCATGATCAGCGAAGCACTGGCGGATAGCTTGTATGACTTTGAAGTAGAAGAAAGGTCAGAAAGTAATCACAGGCCATTGAGAGCAGTCTTCCTGGCGACAGTCCCGACAGCTCCACACTATCAAACCATTGGCACATCGAGAGGGGATGAAAATCACAGTGTTTTGAAGAGAATCAAATGGTCGCTCAAGATAGGTAACTCGTTACAAACATGGCTGGAAGAAAAACAGGAAGGCAATCTCTTTACGCCGACATCACCCATAAAAGCCTAGGAAAATATTGTGAAGGACCTACAAGAAAAGTTTGGGAATCCCCAGAAAACATACATCAAGCATACAGGACAACCAAGACAGGGCAGCGGAGGCCTACACAAAGATATACAGGTCTGTAAACACCTCCTGCGTAAGGCTCTATCAAAAAAGAAAAGAGGGGGCGGCGCTTTGGAGGGACCGGCGGTTGCCCCTCTGAGAGCAGCACTAAGAAAAGAAATTTGGGAACACAAAACCGCCATCACAGAAAGGGAATGGCTAAAAGTCTTTGCCTTGATAAAACGAAAGAACCCAGTCCACCTGTGGAGTCATATAAATCAAATGAGCAGCAGAGGAATATCAAGAGAGAATGGAGTAGCAGAAAAGGACTGGCTGACATATGTCAATCAGCTTTATACAAGTACCGCGGCCCACAAAGACAGTCCAGAGGTGGCCAGTGGCATAGAGGGCCCAGACCGGCAAACAAACATCGCTCCAGGTGACACGAAAGCCAGCCAAGACAAAGGGTCAGTATGCTGGCAGAACCATAAGATGAAATACCAGCCAAGCTAAATCCCCATATGGTCAGTAAGATCCTTAAGAATATGAAGAACGATGGGTCCCTGGACCAAATGGATTTCCAGCACCAGTCTTTAAAAAGGCCCCCCGCCTTCTGGGCAGTTTTGCTAACTCCTTTATTCACCCACGCATTCCAATCATCAACAACCCCCGATTCCTGGAGGGGGTCCATTTTGGTCCCCATTCAGAAAAAAGGAGACCGCTTAAAACCTTCGAACTATAGGCTTATTGCCCTGCGTGACCTTGAAGCCAAGGCTTACGCTCGCCTTCTATTAAAGGACTTGGAGGGGTGGGCAGAAGAGAACAGCATTATACCATCTTATCAAACGGGCTTCAGGTCAAAAGCATCGACCATGGATTATGTACTGCCACTGGCCTATTTATCCGCCCAGGCCACCACGAAGAACCATCCCCCGCTGTTCTGCTGCTTCGTGGATTACAGCACAACCTTCGATAAAGTGGTGCGAAGAAGATTATGGTGGAAGCTAGAAAACTGGGGCAATCCACTGAACCTATTGAAGGCAATAAGATCGCTTTATGAAGATACCTGGGTAAGAATCAAAACCAGTGCCAGCACTGTGTCCTCGAAACTCAACACGGAGATTGGGCTGAAACAAGGTTGCGTGCTGGCTCCCATTTTTCTCAATCTTTACACGGCGGACTTGGGCAATGCCCTAAAAGGAGCCAGCCTATTAACTCCAAGACTAGGAAATATGAAGATGCCGGTGCTCCAATATGCTGACGACACTGCCATAATGGATCACACAAAAGTGGGTCTCCAAAGAGCCCTCACTGCTTTACATAAATTTAATAACATCAATAATCTGACACTAAATTCAGGAAAGACCAAGGTTGTCATCTTTGGGTCCTACTATCAGAAAAAGAAAGCACAATGGCATTTGGGCAACCTGCAAATCAAGACGGCGGTGTCATACAGTTACCTAGGGGTCGGGCTGATGGATCGGGCTACGGCGACTGCCCATTTGAAACATCAGAGCCCTAAGGTCAACAGGGTCATATATTCACTCAGGAGAAGAATGGAGGCAGCACCAAGCACGAAGTAAAACAGGACCAAAGTTGTATTAAAAAGTATATTTTTCTTTTTCTCTTCTCATATTTTCAAAGTGCACAGGACAGCCAACGCGTTTCGCTCCCCAACCGTGGGAGCTTCGTCAGGGCAAAAGTACTGTTAGTCTTGATTTAACACGATAAAGTTGACAAAAAAGCTGGCCAATGAAGTGGTAGAGATGCTAATACAAAAATTCCAATATTGGGAATAGAGATGTAAACAAACGTCACGGGCCGTCAGGTTGATGACACCAGTTGCATGAAGGGTAGTTTCTCAATTGAATATTAGTATTGTAAGTGGACTGGACGTAGGGCAACGTATGTGCAGTCCTTGGTAAGCTGCTGCCACACGTGCTCCAGAGCTTCGTCTTACAGCGATGGCCCGTGACGGAATCGATCGAACCATATCTTCACTCAAACAACTAAACAATCAGCTGATTAGTCCAACCGCAGACCCAATACTGAAAGCTATGAAAGCGAAACAGCTACCTGCAATCAGCTATGGCCACCAGGCTTTCCCCGGGTCACCGCAGGCCTACTTAAATACAGCGCAATCTAAAGCTTATAAAACAGTGTTTTGAATCCCAAGGGCAGCAAGGCAAGCAAGGCTAAGATTGGAGCTGGGAATGGCAAGGCCGGACCTGATATGCCAGGGTGACATCATAAAACTCTACCTCAGTATTTTCAGGGCTCCGATCTACTCCTTAAAACTCCAAGTAAAATTAATCTTTGAAGAGCCTTGCACGCCCTGGTATTCTGCAGTCGATAAAGCGATTCAGACATTGAATATAGTGAGAGAAAGCATATCGAGGGCAGACATCCCCCTGAACATATGGAAAACAGTGATAAATAAACAAGTGTGTGAAATCTCATTTGATTTGGACCGCAAATCCCTTCTCTCAAGTCCACTCTTAGTCTACTTGAATAGTTCTTACACAGTAGGAAAAGCCCAGGCTTATTTAAGCGACGCCATTACACCATCAGTTCGAAGTAAAATCTTGTCCATGAGGCTAATCACCCTAGGAATTGTGGATTTCAATCCTGAGTGGGCTTGTAGAGTGGAAGCCACTAAATGCAGACTCTGCCCATACAAGAGGGAATCGTGGCTCCACCTGCTATGTTGTTGCCCCAGTCTTATCAAGGAAAAAAGGCGATTACTGCGTTCGATTTGCTCCACTAATGCAGTGAAGCATCAGCCATGTGTTTTTCCACAAACAGCACGATGATTCTAGCCAGACTGGGGAAATTTGTCCATCATATTAGGACTGACTTAAAACTGGCAAATGAATGCAATAAAACCCGGGAGAAGATCACTGCAAATCCAGCGCAAGGATGCAAGGATGCTGAGGTGGCATAGTCCGTGCATCGATGCTTGTCTGCACTTCCAGCATCCCAGTCAGGAAAACCTTTCTCATGGTGAATGGTCTAGAGGATAGGGGGAAGGAATCATAACCTGACAATTGCACCCATAAAACAACATGGGAGCCCGGGCCAACCTTAAAGCCACACCTCCGTAAACACTAGCTCTGGGGAAGACCGACTTTGGTGGAACTTGGGGAGGGGAGTTAAACTTTCTCTTTTTTTTTTCTTTTTCTTTTTATCAAAATGTATTTTACACCCCTGTTACAAATAATAGTTTTTAATCATTCTTCTAGCTGTAACATGATGAGCACTTTTTACTGTAATGATTTTAATTAATTGTACAGTTAATAAAATATTAATATTAACATCATGGAGGCTGCAAAATAGTAAAATGTTTGATAACTCAGAGGAAATAAATGTGCAAACCATATAGCATTCTCTCAAGATGTTGCTACACTCAAAAGTGGAAAGTGTCTATTTTTCGATCAACATTTCAATTAACGTAGGGAATACAGTAGCACAGTAGCAGGTTTGCACGTGTTATTTATTTTTGAGGAGTAAAGGGTAACATGAAGGTCCAACAAGTGCAAGTTTGGTGTGACCTCTGTGGAGTACCGGGGCACAAGATTTCAGCTGAGGCTGCCAAACCAAAAGTCAGCCTTAGGATAGTTATCACCACATCATCAACTCCCAACAACAGGTATAAGCTCAGGTTGTTTCTAGATCTGTTGGATTTTTATTCCAGGTTTATTCTGGAGTGTTCAGAGAAAATGTTTCATCTTTATAAAGTTTTCAAGAAAAATTAAAGATTTGTTTTGGGAGGAGATTGTGAAAATGAGTTAGCCTCCATTAAGAGGGAGATGTGTGCTATATCCCTTAATCCTTTGGAAATCTGGTCCCAAGTGCGATTGTTATGGATTCTAGCCAGCATGGCCTGGCTTCAGTGTTACTGTTACAGAATGGGAATAATAAGGTGGTGGTTTTTGACCCAAAGAGTCTGCAAGAAGTGGAAGTCAACAGTCAGTTGTGGAATTTGAAGCCCTTTGCTGTTGGTGGGTATCAACCATTTTTGTGAGTGTATAACTAACGAACTGGGCTATTCCCAAAGGTAACTCACACTGAGAATGATTTACACATGTATTTTGATCTTATACTTTTCAGTAATTTTACTACTATTGACTAGTGTCAAAATTGTAAGCCAGATTCAAAAAGGCAATCTGAGACAAAAGTCTAACTTTACGACTTTTGGTATTCACAGAGGTCATTTATGAGTCGTATCTTTACATCCGCAGTAGGGCATAAATCTCCGGTTTGGCCCGTACTCTCCGCACCCGGGTCATATTGCGCTCCCTTCAGTGTTGAATGTAGTGTCAACACTACATTCAACTCTAAGGGGAATGTTGCTCCCCCCTTAGTGTTGACTATACTGTTGACACTACAGTCAACACTGAGTAGAGTGCAATTTGTGGACTGCATGTACTATGATGCATAGGAGCAAACTTTTCTGGGATATGGTGTGGTGTCCGGCCATAAAGTTAGACTTTTGATTACCTCTGTGAATCAGGCCCTAAGTGTATAGTAACGTAAAAGTGCAGATTTACATATCAAGGCTGTCTGAAAAATGAATGGAGTCAAATTTATGAGTAAGTTATTACTACAAACAGTAGTAAGTCAAGAAATAGTTAAAATGATAAATGAACATAATTTAATGTTATCAAAATTTAAAAATATTGGATAATTATTATTTAATCATAACATACTTTAAAAACCTTTTGTGAATTTATAATGACATGCAACATTAATTTGATTAAAATATAGTGTAATTACTTTTAATGTATTCAATACACCACTTTTAAAAAGTCTTGATGCATTATAAAAAATACTTTAGGTGGGATTTTTGTTTTAATTTAAACTTCCTAAAAATATTTTTTCTTTCATTCAATATATTTGAAATAATTAACTTTCTAATTGGGAATTAATTTAATAGTGGTGTAGTATTCTCTTTATGATAGAGAAATCCCCATCCTGACTAGAGTTTCTTCATGGTAAAATAGAGGTAAAAGTAAAAAAAGTTTATTGAACACAAAAAAAATGTAAAAATATTTTCATGTTAAGTATTAATTGTATTTATTTAATGATAAACACACATTGTACAGCATTATTAACTTAATTCTTTGTCAAAATATATATTAAAGTACATTAAATAAAAATATTTTCCTTATGGCTGAGATACCCGCCACCCCCTCTCAACACAATCCCCAAAGGAGGGAAACAGGAAACAGTTCTTGAAGTTTTTGGAAGAGGGAGGGAGTAACCCTCCCGGCCGTATTTATTAAAACAAAATTAAAACATTAAATCAACATTTTATATTATGTACAATTTCATTACCACATTGCGATGTTTGGCTAACCTTAACAGATTCTCTAATACAGAGGTTCTCCTAGCCGAACTAACATCCTACACACATTTACTTGAAATTATGAAATTGTACATCCTAACGTTTAAGGGCCAACGGCAAGGTCGTAACCGGTGTCAAGATCCCTAACCAGAAATACCCCCCCCCCACTTGTGAGGGGCGACAGCACTGAGGCGTACCTCAAGTGCAACTACCAATTTCCCTTTGACTTGACGGGGGCACCAATAAAACTCGACGCCACTTAAAGGTCGTTCGAGGACTCGTGTGAGGAATCTAGAAGGTAGCGTAGACCCCCCCCCAAACCCCGCACAACTTACCACATCTGCCGTCGCAGACGTCACTGGCCCCGGGAAATTCCCCAGGAGGGGGCTGTAACCCCTCCTACACAGGAAGGGGCCTTGACCGCCTTTCCTTTTCTTTCGGCGACCCATCCTTAGAAGGGACCGCCTCCCCGTTGAGGGGCCAATGGCCACCTCTCCCGAGCGCTCCCATCCGTGTTGGGTGACGCCCACTCATAGGGATCTTCCAGTTAGTGCTCACCGATCATGACCTTACCGCCCGACCAAAAATAAATACGACAATGCTAACTAACCTATTAAACTAAAAATACATTGGCTACTACGACCGTAATAAAAGCATGCTTAAACCGAATTCTTTAATCATAAAACATAAATGACATAGACCATTCTTTATTACACACTCAAAATCAACACGATAATACCACAACCTGTAAACGAAATTAGAGTTATCCATCAACTTTTATTCAAAACAACTGGCTGTCTTCAGGGGCTGGTGGGTGGGTCAAAATTGGCTCTTCGTTCCGTCTCGAGCTCACGTGCAGCGAGGAGGTGCAGCTTCAGAGCACAGGAACAAGAGGATGCCTTCTGGTCTTGTGTCCCCTTTTATCCGTCTTCAGGGCGGGCGTAAACCCGCCCCTGCCTGCCCCGAGGGCGTGGCCAGCCGCGTCAGTGTCTAGGCCAGCCCACTCTAGGGCGGGAAAAAGCGCGCCCCGGCTACGCCGCTTCGGGCATACCAGCCGAGACACGCCTCCCGCCCAAGATGGCTTCCCGGGGGGATCGTGGTACTCTGCCATACGTGCGGGGGGACCGAGTGGTCGCCCCTTTCCATATGGCTGAGATACCCGCCACCCCCTCTCAACACAATCCCCAAAGGAGGGAAACAGGAAACAGTTCTTGAAGTTTTTGGAAGAGGGAGGGAGTAACCCTCCCGGCCGTATTTATTAAAACAAAATTAAAACATTAAATCAACATTTTATATTATGTACAATTTCATTACCACATTGCGATGTTTGGCTAACCTTAACAGATTCTCTAATACAGAGGTTCTCCTAGCCGAACTAACATCCTACACACATTTACTTGAAAATATGAAATTGTACATCCTAACGTTTAAGGGCCAACGGCAAGGTCGTAACCGGTGTCAAGATCCCTAACCAGAAATACCCCCCCCACTTGTGAGGGGCGACAGCACTGAGGCGTACCTCAAGTGCAACTACCAATTTCCCTTTGACTTGACGGGGGCACCAATAAAACTCGACGCCACTTAAAGGTCGTTCGAGGACTCGTGTGAGGTATCTAGAAGGTAGCGTAGACCCCCCCCCAAACCCCGCACAACTTACCACATCTGCCGTCGCAGACGTCACTGGCCCCGGGAAATTCCCCAGGAGGGGGCTGTAACCCCTCCTACACAGGAAGGGGCCTTGACCGCCTTTCCTTTTCTTTCGGCGACCCATCCTTAGAAGGGACCGCCTCCCCGTTGAGGGGCCAATGGCCACCTCTCCCGAGCGCTCCCATCCGTGTTGGGTGACGCCCACTCATAGGGATCTTCCAATTAGTGCTCACCGATCATGACCTTACCGCCACAGGCCGGATAGTTGACCGGCTATCCGGACCCCCCACAAAGCTCCTACCTAAAGGTCATGTTTTAACGTTTTTAACCATGCTAAGAAGTCTCCTATGAGTAACTCATTCCCCACCCGAGACAAATGCACACCATCCCCCAAATACATACTGTCATCATTAATACAGCCATGCGAAATAGAATGCAATGTCCTGGAACGGAACAACCTACTCACTTTGTTATTAAGCTTCCTCACAGAGTGATTCAAAGCAGGAACAGAAACAGCCCCTCGCCACACCTTTCGTGGGATCATATGGGACCACGCAATTGTGCACCCCGGAACTCTCCTCGCCAACCAACTTACAGTGGAAAGCATTGCCTCCAGGAGAAGTCGTCTACCGGTGGTGACCAAATCGTTGCCCCCTAGATGCACTATGATTATAGACGGCGGTGACCTCATCCGCCCTCACAAACCCTCGAAAAATGCTTGAAACTGGTCAATACAGAGCCCGCCTCTTCCGTAGAAGGACACCCTGTACCCGTATTCCCCAGCTACGTGAATCATGTCACCTGCTTTGAATACGTCCGCGGCACGCCTCACGTATGAGTGGCCCACGACCCACACCTCCTTCTTCACAGCCGGTGATGTCTGACCGCTGGCCCGGTGTTGGGTCGACTGCATAGTCCGCCCCGCCTCGTAGGCTTGCGCAACTGAAAACCAAACAAAGACAAGAAGCGTGAGTACATCATTACAGCTTCACAACATGTGCAACCGCACATACCTCTTATAACACTTGGAGGACCAACGCCCCACTCGTTTCACTTGTTCAACATTAAGACCCCTAGCTGTAGCTTCCGTAGCAGCCCCTATCCGAAAGGAGTGGGTCCCAAACTCGCCCGGGTTCAAGCCCGCAGCGGCAATTGACATCGCAAGCACCCGCTGAAACTGAAATTTCGTCAGTGGGGTGGCGTCCGCGTGTCTCAACAAGGTCCCCCCCCATGATGCCACCCTTCGTGCTAGGTAGTTTTCTAAACACTTTACTGGACACATGGAGGACCCGGGAATCCTGGGTATGATTATGCAGTCACCCATCCCATCTTGATCGGTCTTGGACCTGACAAAGGAGACAGTCATTGTCTCGCCTCTGACCTGAACGTGTTCCCGGCACAAACCCCCTGTCACATCCCGTTTATTCCTCGCCACCAGTTCGCTTACCCGCATCGCTCCATGAAATGCCAGCGTAAAAGCGGCTCGGAACAACACCGTCTCAAACTGAGATGAACATGTGGCAGGGAGTGTGGCCAACAACTGGGCCAACCTATCCAAACCTATCGGGCGCCTCTCATCTACTCTGCGACCCTCAAGGCGTTGCCACCCACGCAGCGCTTTCTGTACAACGAAAGACGCTGTCGGGTCCTGGATACCATTAGCCCTGGCAACAAAGGAAATGGCAGCACGATGCCTCTGGGCCGTAGCCACCGATTTCCCAGCCCTACGTAAGGACATCAGAAAATTCACTACCCATTCCTCGTGGCCCCAGAGCCCCTCTCCATCAGTCCCCAAAAAGGCTAAATAGGACCGAAACGCCCCTTCATATGCCTTCCTTGTCCTTGGTGCTAGGCTCTCTCCCACGAGGTGACGAAGTTCGGGGCACCGAGAGACCAGAGAGCTTCGGGAAAGGGTGCCGGCTCTGGGTCCGCTGTGGGAAGGAAACCCGAGAAAGCCTGCATATGAAAACAAGACAGTGCATCAGCTGCCTGATTCAGTACCCCCGGGACATGTTTAGCTCTGAATAGCACATTCAGTCGCATACACAGTAAAACAATTTCTTTGAGCAGTCTTAAAATCAGTTTACATCGTGCTGCCTGGCTATTGATGCACTCGACCACGGTCATATTGTCAGACCAAAATACCACAGAGTGATCTTTGAACCCTTCGGGCCAGGTTCTTAGGGCCACCAAAATGGGGAAAAGTTCCAAGAAAGCAATATTACTTGTCAGTCCTTTGTCATGCCACCATGTCGGCCATCTTTGTGCCGACCATTTTGTGCCGAAGATGGCACCAAAACCTATGCTACCTGCCGAATCTGTCCATAGCCCCAGTTCTTCAGAGGACACGGCCGGTTTGTTCCAGACGACTCGACCATTAAAATCCGCCAGGAATGCTAACCAAATGCGCATGTCCTGGCGGACCTCAGCCGATAGTCTCGTGCGGTGATGACCCTCCTTTAGGCCGACCATAGCTTGGGCAATTGAACGGGAAAAGGGGCGGGCCATCGGTATAACCCTCAGGGCAAAATTCAACTGTCCCACCAACTGCTGTAACTGATGCAGCGTAACTTTAGATCCATTTATACACATTTGCAGGGCTGCCCTGAACTTCCCCACTTTGTCAGCTGGTAAACGAAAACAACCCTCACTGGAGTCTAACTCGATCCCCAGAAACTCGAGGCAAGTCGCAGGACCCACCGTCTTACCCGGTGCCAATGGCACACCAAACTGCTTCATTAATACACAAAATTCGGCCAAGGCCTGGCCACATTCGAGATCCCCGGCTGCCCCAAGGAACAGAAAGTCATCAAGGTAATGCATTACATGTTGGAAACCCGTCCTCTTTGTGAAGACCCATTGTAGAAAACTACTGAATTTCTCGAAATAGGCACAAGATATAGAGCACCCCATCGGCATACACCTATCCATGTAATAATGACCCTGAAACATGAAACCTAGGAGACGCTGGTCGTCTGGGTGTACCGGGAGCAACCGGAATGCTGACTCGATATCCGACTTCGCCATCAGCGCCCCGGGCCCCAGGCGATTCAAAATGGCTACGGCCTCATCGAAAGATGCGTACCGCACCGAACACACTTCTGGGTCTATTGCATCGTTTACAGAAAGACCACGTGGAGCTGATAAATTATGAATCAGTCGAAACTCACCCGGGTCCTTCTTGGGGACCACCCCTAAAGGAGAACAAACAAAACTCTGCACCGGGGGTACACTAAACGGGCCGGCAACCCGACCTCGAGTAACCTCTTTCCGGATCTTCTCCTGTACCACGGTCGTATGCTGTAGGACCGAAAGTTGATTTTTACACTTCTCCACACCCTGAAAGTCCCCTACTGGGATGCGGAAACCATACGAAAACCCGTTCCGCAGCACCCCAGCAGAAGTACGATCCGGGTATTCACTGAGCCAGGGAATCATCGCCAAGGTATCAATCGGGGTAGGTAAAGGCGCCCCTCGGACTATGTTAGACCTGTTTGGCGCCTCCTCTACCCCCGTTATCACCCGTTTTGGCTCTGCACGTGGACTCAGGATGGGACGACCCGCACCCACTACATTCATGTCTAAATTTACACGATCCCTGGGGCCTAGTACATTTACCTCTGTTGAAATTCCAGCAGAACCCCCTTTTCCCTGTATTGCTGGCAGGTCTCGAGTGATCGTCGGTACCCGTACCTGATCAAAAGGGCGTCCCCGCATATTGGCGGGAGGATTCGCCAACATTACCCCCTACCAATGGCATTTTCAACATACCTGTCTCCTTCATTTTATCCCATGTCAAAGAATCGTAACAATCCCAGGTTAAGCTTTTGTTATGCTCTTTAGCCTTTCTAAAAAGATTATCATAGCAGAACCAATGGTTACCCTGGTGTGACGTCGAGTACCCCATGATTCGCGACTGATAGGTCGGCAACTCGGAAAGTAACTCGGGCCTACGCTCCCCTAAGATCGACGTAAAAATCCCCCATGCCTTGCCCCAATTGCCAATATTCTCATTCACTTTAAAGGCGGCCATTTTTGCGCGCCAAACACTCGGATGCATGAGGTCTTTCTGGCCCTTAACATGCTCCACCTCATAATGATCAACAAGCAACGAGAAGATGTTTACATATTCCCCCGCCCAAATCTTCTCTTTAATTACCAAAGGCACATGTTGACCCAACCTTTCTCTACGAGAGGGTGCTGACTCATCCCTCGCAATCGGCAATGGCCGCTTACCTGCACCGGACGCTGCCTCTGCGGTCATAATCGTCCCTTGTGGCTTGTCAACTACTGCAGCCGGCGCGGACACCTTGGCTGCCTCCCGTTTCTCACGCAGTTGCTTCATCAGCGCCTGCGCGTCGACAGCCGTGGCGCCCTCACTACCTTCGCCCAACCACGCTGCAAGTTGTGCTGCCAGCTCGGGCGGCATATCTTCATTGGACACCGGGGTGACCACCACGGGAATCGGATTCCCCTCCACGGGTACTGGGGTTGGCGCTTCAAGCGGGGTACGGGGAACCGGGACGTCTCCCCCAGCTGGTCCCCTCCTTGGCCTCTTGGCTCTCCCTCCTGGGGCTGCTCCAGCCGAAGGACGTTCCGGCCCCCCTTCCCCCTCTCTCTCCGCCACCCGCTTCTTCAGCTCGGTCATCTCCTTCATGAGGACCCGAAGCATCTGTTCAGTCGTCATTCTCTTTCCGCCTTTCTTGGGCATTTCTCCGACAGAGTATCTGTAAGACAAAAAGAAGGATTACAACGCTCAAAATTGGCTCTTCGTTCCGTCTCGAGCTCACGTGCAGCGAGGAGGTGCAGCTTCAGAGCACAGGAACAAGAGGATGCCTTCTGGTCTTGCGTCCCCTTTTATCCGTCTTCAGGGCGGGCGTAAACCCGCCCCTGCCTGCCCCGAGGGCGTGGCCAGCCGCGTCAGTGTCTAGGCCAGCCCACTCTAGGGCGGGAAAAAGTGCGCCCCGGCTACGCCGCTTCGGGCATACCAGCCGAGACACGCCTCCCGCCCAAGATGGCTTCCCGGGGGGATCGTGGTACTCTGCCATACGTGCGGGGGGACCGAGTGGTCGCCCCTTTCCATACGTTCAAATTAAAACATCAATATCTACCTAAAGAAAAAAATTAACGTTTATTTATGCAATGGTATTTACTAAAATAGATGCATAGAATTAAAAGTTATGTAATCAATTTATTTGAATGTTACAAAAATTTACAAATTCAAAAAGGGTGTTAAAATATTTTATAATTAAACAATTTAGATATTTCTCTAACATTGAATTAAATGAATATATTTTTAACTATTTTAAATAATTGAATTGAATTTAACATTATTTCATATGAGCTTTCATTTTAGGCAACTAACGCCTTATTTTTCAAAGGCAGGGTTTTGCAGTATCATTAGTTGGTCATGTTTGGTGCTAGACTTACACCCCCTCTAACCGAGATTAACTTACTATTGATTTAGGTCCCATTTTGGTTTTAGTAACTTTAGAAGTGCTGTATATGAATAGCAATAGCCATATTCTTTTGTAGATGGATCTGCTTCCCACGCTGAACACCTCCTTGAACCTCACTAAACACATCATTACTTCTCCATAAACCCCTCCCAATTATTACTAGGTATGCCAATTTATCCAGCCACTCCCCGGTTCTACTAACATTTAATACTAAGGGCCTTACTACGGTGTCGAGCAGACTTACATCCACCCAACACCATTGCGCAATCAGAACCAACCGACCGACCTCCGATCGGTGGTCCTAACTGCAGCTTTGCAATGCATACTTCTTTTTCTCTATGGGAGCTTGTGCTGCAGCCATACACTGGCCAAGCACAAGCTACCATAGAGAATTGGTAGAATCTGTTCATCCCTGCACTGTGTGGCAGGCACCTTGAGGTGCCTTCCACGCGGTGCAGGGATTAACAGGGGGCGCACCATAGATGCTCCTTCGGCCTCCAACCAGAATCCACAGGGAGAAAGGGGCCCTACTAAGGGCCCCAAGGTCACTTTCAGACAGGCGTTCCATGTTACAAAGCCCGACATTGAAAGCCTGTCGGAAACCAACATCGTAATCTCAACAGCAAAAATGCCACCCATAGGGATTACGGTGAGGCCTGTGTCTGACTGGGGCCCATCGAAATCCAGCTGGAATGACCTGCCACTTTCAACTTTGTAATTGTAATGCAGGGCTTGAAAGTGAAGCCCACGGTTTGGTCTTAAGTTAAACTTACGACAAACTTAAGTTTACTTATCGGTCGTGAAAGTTAGGATTTTGTCTCCGATTCCTTTTAGGGATCGGCCCTATGTGCAGTAAATATTGTGATGTCAAAAATATTGTGGGTCAGAATATCAAAGGTAAAAACTTTTTTTTTCATATTGTTTATTATTATCAGAAAGCATATTTTGTATGTTATATTGTTCAATTTATATAATATGTAAGTGTATTTTGTCTTCTTTTCATACACTGTATTTTTTGTTTGTTTCTAATGTTTCAAAATGTTTTGTTAATTTATTCTTTTAAGTTTTACATTTTTTTTATAATTTTTTAATTAAATGATATCTACTGTTTTGTTTTTTATTATGTAATGTGAAGTTTCAATTTCTAATATTTCTTGGTATAATATTTAATAATAAGTTGTTTAGCTCCATGATACTTTAGGATACTTTTTAATTATGAAAATAGTTCAACTTGATTTATTTTAATGTATATATTGGTTTTAAATTAAGGTGCTTTTTTTGCTTGTTGGAAATTAAATGAAAGAATGCGTTTGTTGTATAAAATGGGATAGAACAACTTTACAACAAATACTAAATTTCCACAACAATACAACATAAAATAAAAAAATAAAATACCAATCGCTTGACACTCCTGTGTTGAAAAACAGAACATTATTGCTTCCTCAATTGTTTGTACCTTCCTTATTTTAGAGGCTTCAACTACTTTTTCCTTAGATCAAGAGGTGTCGTGCATATACAAACAATGTGTTCAGTGGTTTTTGTGCTTAAAGTTGCAATTGGTAGGCTTTTGAAGATAGACAGATAGGGCCTGATTACGAGTTCTCGACTGCCGAACCTGTGTTGGAGGTGCAGTGCGGTTGGCGACCGCCGCACCAGTGGTCTGATGGCCGTATTACAAGTATGGCAGTTAGACTATTTTGAGAACGCTGCAACCGATAGGGAACTATGCTCCCTGGCAGTGGTGTAGCAGTCTGGGGCACCAATATGCTTGGCACCAAACATATTCTGAGTTTTCCTACAGATTGCCTTTTCATAGCTGTGAGCCCGTATTGCCCCTGTACACTGGGATGCATGCGGGAGGGTACATCATGTGCCCCCCTGTGTGCATGCACCCCCTTTCCTGCTACATGTACTTAACATTGGGAAAGTTTTTGTAGTAGTTGTGGAAGTGATTGAGTTCACATATTTTGTTTATGAGGCTTCTGCCAGAGAATTTATGTTTAATTTTTTTAAGCACATCTTGCTGACATACGGTTGATAGTTGTTGTTTGTGATATCTGTTTTGGTGTCCCCTGTTACTAAACTTACAAAATAAATAAATTGGACCTTTGCTGCTGATTGCTCCTCAGCGCTAACGTAGCATGAGTGGAAACAGCCACTAGATGAAACTTTGATCTATCGCATAGCAGGATCATTTATTGCCAAAGTTGCCTTCCATTTTTGTTGTTGCCTGAAAACCTCCGAACACACAAGGACATGTTCTTTGCAACAGACATCTTAATCCTCTGCTCTACTTTAGCTTGAGTGGAAACAGCTACTAGATAGATCTCCGATCCAGCAGAAACATTAATAAAAAAAGTTACCTTTACATTTTTATTGTTGCCTGAAAAATTACTGCAATGTGACCTCACCTCTCCCCAACTCAGCTTACATGTTTAAAGCCTGGATCTCCTATTTTACTGCAAGCTTCCTTCCCTCACCTTCCCCTATAGATCATGAAAAAGGTGCACACCACACGTGTCCGTAGTATTGCACAGGTCTAAGGCAAGGTGATGTCTCCCCAGCCCATCTAACATATCCAAAGTGTGAATATGCAGCAATCAGCAAAGGAGCTTACACCTCCTCCACTGGCCCTCTCCTCCCGCTAGTTAGATGCATACACAATACGCGTTGTCACAGGATTACAGCGCTGCTGCAAGGCGGCCTTTCTCCAGCCCATGTTACAAGTTTAATTTGAAACAAAGTAAACAAAAAAAAGCGCGTTTAACTTTCTTAGTTTTTTTATTACAAACAATAAACCTGGCAAGTTCCAAGCGCTCCTGTTCTTTTTTACTATGAGGACCTTTTAATTATAATGCGCACAACTGCTTTCTGCACTACCAGCTGTACAGTTGGTAGCAGATTAGAAACTATTGTCATCCACAGAGGCATTGTTTTGATGTTCTGGTTGCAACACTGACATTTTCCAGTGAGGTATAATTTGTCACCTCAGCACAGCACCAGCTCAGCATCACCTGAGCATCAGTGCAGCTACACCACCTAAACATCACTCAGCACCACTGCAGTATCACTGCGTCACCTCCGCACCAGCACAACATCACCTCAGCACCACCTTAGCCTCACTCAGCACCACATAACTATCGTTCAGTATCACCTGAGCATCACCTCTGCACCAGCACACCACCACCCCAGCATGACGAAGCATCACCTTAATATGTCTTCGGAATCTGGCATCTGTTGATTCTCCCCTAATATCCATCTGCTGCTTATGTTATAATTCATGTAGTATTTCCTAACCCCCACCCTCCCATTGTTAATGCCCCAATAACAAAAACATATATAACAAACAAACACTAGAACAAGCAGGAAGAAGTTGCCAGCATTTCAAGGACATAAAAACTAGAAGACACTTTTTATGTTAATTCACTATTTAATACAGTCATTCAGTTGTACATAATGTCTTCTTGGCTAGATATAAGGTAACAAAAATGCTTTGAAAACTATTTCATTTTAACTTTACAACATAACAGACACACTGCTCTACAACATAGCTTAAAAATATTAGCAAAGCCAATAGCTCTGGCTTAACACTTATAAGGTCCCAAAGGCGAGACCTATTGGCTATGCCAATGCTTGCTTCTTAAGAAGAGAGAAACGATTTAGGCTCTCAATTGTGAGGAACACAGTTAATGTTACAAAATAAAAAGTACTTTCCCTAAATAAATATTGCTTTAAAAATATGTTTACCAATTATAATTTAATATAGTGTAATTCGAAAACACAATATTTGGTAGTCTGGGAGTTAGTGTCTCTTTTGCATGTGTCTTAGTGCAGTTGTTTAGAGCATATAGAATGATGATAACCAAGATAACTTAATATACACTGTCTTTGTTACCAGCGATCATAAATTGTTTTTTAGATGTACTGATGCAGTTTTGAATAAGTGTTTGTGGAAATCCAGGTGACCTAGAATTTCATTACATACCACAATACCCACCTGTCTGTTGGTAGGAAGTGCCTCTTTTTTGTAAGGAAATTACAATTCTTGTGTACTGATTCTTCTGTTTTTTTTAAAAATCTGTACAGCTGGCCACTTATGTCTAGTCTCAGTGTATGTGGTAGTAGCCCTTAAAACATGGTAACATTTAATAACTCCAAATTAGCATAGTTAACACCACGGAATGCCATAGTATAATGTGCAGGAAATACACCAAAAGCATGGAAGTGTTAAATGTCACCTGCGCACTGCAGCACATCTTGACCATCCGCTGGGCTGACAAATAAAATTGCTTCAGGTCTATCTGTTTTGCCTGAATCCTGCAACTTTGAAACAAGCAGGCGAAGATGGCAAAATCATCCTTTTTAACAGGAAAAAATCATCTTTTTAAATACTAAAAAGTCACCCTTAAGTTGGTTTTGTAGCCTGCAAGGTATGGTGCGTAGTGTTTAAAAGTGGTACATGAACGACTTTAGTATTAGCTTGTGCATACAATGTATAGTCTCCAAAACGTATTTTTACTGTAAAAGGGCAGCAGTTTACCTATGAGAAAAATTAAAGTTCAGAACAAAATCATAACTCTGCAATCTTTGGTTTGGGGCATTCTACTGGAAGATTTCAAACACTATTTCAAGTCACTTTTAAAAACCTGGTTTGCCTTTACCTTTAGTAGGCTAATTAGCGTTAGTCTGCTAACACCTGGCCCCTGTTGGTGCTTCCCTTAATTAGGTGTGAGAACTGCTCCCAGGGGAGAAACAATGACTTAGGTCATTTGCCAGGGACATAAGGGTGTGAGTTATGTGACTTCTATCAGCTTAGGAAGAGTACCTGTGGAGGGTTCAGTAACTTCATTAACTTGAAAGGGACTACGGGGAGGACCTCCCATTTACAGTCAAATGTAAATATGTGGTTAAGAAAAGGCTTTTGTTTCCTTGTCACTAGCTCATCAGGAGAGGAAGCTGGTCCCAGAACTAACTGGAGGAAGAAGGGACCACTCATTACCTTAAACACACCTCGGGCTGGCACAGCAGCACCATCCAAGGGCAAAAAGTTGCCAGAATCCCACGTCAACAACACTCTGACGAGCTTTCTCTGCTCAAATAAAAATTTTGGATACCTCACAGCATGGCTTCCGAGCCAGTCACAGCACCGAAACAGCACTTTTGAGCATGACGGAACACCTCCGGACCATCTTGAACTCGGGTCAAACGGCGGCACTGATCTTGTTGAATCTGAGTGCCGCCTTTGACACGGTCTCGCATGCGGTTTTGCTGCATCGACTGGAGGCGGCCGGTGTTGAAGGACTCGCTTTGGAGTGGTTCAGGGCTTTTCTAACTGGAAGATCCTTTCGGGTCTCCACCCCCTGGTTTCTGTCTAAGGAACGACCTATTGAGCAGGGAGTTCCCCAGGGCTCGGCACTTAGCCCTACGTTATTTAATATTTAAGTACAGCCACTAGCTGAGGTCGCAAAGCGGTGGGAGCTATCAATGGTCTCATACGCAGATGATACTCAGCTAGTGGTGGACCTGACGGACGACTCCGTTTTGAGAGCCTCTAAGTTTAAGAGTGGCCTAACGGATGTGGCTAACTGGATGACCTCAAATTACCTACAGCTAAATGCCAGTAAGACGGAGGTCGTATTGGTGGGGAAAAATGCTTCTGCATGGGGAGAAAAATGGCGGCTCGAGACTCTAGGAAACGTTCCCGACCCAAAACCAGAAGTAAAAAACCTTGGAGTCTGGATAGATTCCTCTCTTAGCTTTATCACTCACACCAAGAAAACGGCAGCCCCATGTTTTGGGATCCTATGGAATCTCAAACCTATACTAAAAATGTTCGACCCTTCTACTCGCCAGCTCATTGTGCAATTGACCATCCTCTCTCGCTTGGACTATGCGAGCTCCTTGCTTCTAGGGGTCAACCAGGCAGAGATTGGAAGATTGCAGTGGGTGCAAAATGCGGCAGCTAGAACCTTGATAGCCCTCCCCCGTTTTCATCCAGTTGCGGACACCTTGAGTAAACTCCATTGACTGCCTGTGGCCAAACGGATCCAATTCAAGGTTCTTTGTCTTTCATTCAAGATCCTGAAGCTCGCGACTCCACCTATGCTCTGCCCTCTCCTGACCCCATATGTTCCCCAACGATCCTTGCGTTCGGAAGGCCATCACCTGGTAGCGGTCCCTCGGGTGAAACGCTCCCACATGGGTGGCCGCTCATTCCGCTATCTGGCTGCGAAACTGTGGAATGCCTTACCGTCCCAGCTGCGTGGCTTAATTGATCTCCTGACTTTCAGGAAAGCCATTAAGACTTATCTTTTCCCCTCAGATTAGACCCTTTGTACTGTTATGTTAGGGCCTGCCGCACTGTGCTAGCCAGTTACCCTCCTTGCTGTTTGATAAGCGCCGGGGCGCCCCTTGGCTGGGGCAGCTGAGCGCTATATAAAAATATGCAACACAACATAACATATTGGAGTCGTCTTAAGATAGTGCACTGTGAGACAGTTGAAGTATGGCAAACACGATGTGCTGCAAAGGAGTGATGTTTGCCACTGGGACCTTTTTTTATCATTGGTGAGGTGGTTTTCAGGATTCACGCCCACCCACTAGTGGCTAGTAAATTCTGCAAAGTCGTATCTCACCCATACCTCATCAGAACACTATCTGGAACTGTGGAATGAAGAGCGTAACAATATATGACTCGGTACTACTATTGTTAATTTGCGATGATACATTTCCTCCCCCTTTGAATACCCCTTCCCTATTGTATTGAATAATTGGCTTCCTCACTCTCTCTGATGATGATTCGAGACAGGGTGAAACCATTAAACCTGCTCATACTCACAATTCCTGCCAATCTGTAGTAGTCAAATTTAGATGATACCCACCTACGCTCTTTTCACTGGATTTGTTAGAAAAATTGCTTCACAACTTACATTACAAATGCATAGCTACTGTTTTATACAAAAATCTTTCTCACTCCTTATTTCAAGAGTCTCATGCTAGACACATTTCACTTTCAAACTGCATAGTAGTGCACAGGTATTCAATTAACATGATGGCTGAACACCTAAAAAGCGCATTAAAGTATTACTGTAATACAAACATTGCTTTTCTGTGACTTTGTGTTCAGAAAAAGGCACTGGTACCAAATTTTCTCTGCAGAAGCTGCAACACTTTAGGGAGTTTATTGCATCTAGTGATTGTACCTGCTTCTTGTAACTGAGTTTCCCCTCCTTGCTTCTTTTACAGATGCAGTTAAGCCAGACCATGCGGGCGTCTAGATTAATCAGTTAAATCTTTTCATTACAAGCACCAGTCTGTTACTGCCTTGGAAGTTTCAAATGTGAATCTGGCTTTCTTATCTAGATATCAGTGATGCTGGATACCAATACAAAAGAAGAAGTGCAGTTGTGGTGCTGAAGAGGGAGTGTGGCCGAGATGATGAACATGGAGCACGGCTGAGATGAAGGATACAGAGCACCGGCTGGTTTCAACTTTAGGTAAGGTTCTGAATACTAAGTGCTCGTGTGTGGTTGGGTGGAACTTAAATAGCCGACCACACCTGGCCACACCCAAGCTAGCTATGCCGGGCTACACCCAAAGAATAGCCTGTGTTCCCTAGGCTTGTATTGAGGATTGCATAAAGCCTGACCACTCCCAAGCTAGCCACTCCTGGCCATACCCAAAGAACAACCCATGTTTTGTAGTCTTGTATTGAGGATTCCATAAAGTTGCAAGTGTTATGGCAGATTGTTAATGGGTTGGCATTGCATAGTGTAGGGAAATAGACACACAATCAACTTGATCATGCACCGACATCCTTAACGGTCTTTGGCCTTAAAAACCGTTAAAATTGCAAAATACACAGTTGATGGACAGAATGCAGAACAATGTCTTACTTTCACCCCAGTACAAAGATCTGGGCCTAAATCCATCGTTTTTTTGCACTACACACCACCCTAGGTTAGACACTGGCTATATGCAAATCAGCCTTGACCCTGTGCCTCATGATTTTCACCCCGAGTGGGCTGGGTATGCTCAGACGTGAGTCCCAGGCTCTCCACATCGCTGGAGTCAAGCTATCCAGGCTGAAGAAGGCTGATAGCCAGAAACCGGTCCTTGGATGCTTGATTCCGGTCTAGGAAAGACATGGCTTGGTAGTTCGGGCTGGACTGTTCCCATGAGGCACAGGGTCAAGGCTGATTTGCGTATAGCCATTGTCTGACCTAGAGTGGTGTGGAGTGCAAAAAAACGATGGATTTAGGCCCAGATTTTTGTACTAGGGTGAATGTAAGACATTGTTCTGCATTCTGTCCATCAACTGTGTTTTTTTCTTAAAAACCGTTAAAGCACTCTCAACAGGCTTAAGAAGTGCACTCCAAGGAAGTGACTGACATTGTTTGTGGCTATAACAACATAAACAGCAAGAAACCTTAATTCTGAAGTGCATAGCTAACCAGTAGTAACTGGACTTGAACTGTGCCCTCCTGGAGTGAGCCCTGGTCTGTAAATGCTGTATCTGGGAACCTGGGAGACTTAAAAGTGGTCAAGTATAGCTACTTCAGAGAATCTGAAAAGTTGGGTCTATGAATATTTTTGAACTTCCAAGACCTCCAGAGCATCAGCAGAAGCTCATAGCAAAGATGTCCGATTTCAAGTGGACATTGTCAGATACTGCTTTATGCTTTCACAGGTGGAGAATTTTGAGCTCTATTAAAAAGGCTGAGTCAGACGTTTTAAATTTTGAGCAGGAAAAGGCGTGAAAAGTATACAACTGACTCAAGGACCTCTGCAGCCACAAAAGTTGAATTTCTCCAGCTCTGAGATTTTCTTGCTAAAACCAATGGCTTGAGCAGGATCTCATGCAATGGCTATCTGACTTTGAGAGGACTTACCTTGATACAGTCTCCAGCCTTTCCTTGCTGAAAGATTTTGACTTCCAATTCAGAGACTATGTCAGCGCGTAACATATTGACTGGGATGACCCACTTGGTGAATCTGACCCACGCTCTATCGCAGTCAGCCTGCAAACAGTAATGTCGGATTGATGCTTTACTTCTTTTTAGTTCTATTTTGCCATAATTCTTAAAAAAATCATATCTACGGTTCCCATTTATTGGGTTTTTGTAACTTTGTTAATTTAATTTTCTATTGTTCGAAACTGGTTGTGGGATTATTACTGTGTTTTGAGTTTTTAACTGTTTTGTTTCTGCTTAACACTTTACACATTTTCTCAAGTTAAGTCAAGTCTGTCTACTCTCTGCCATAGATGCTAGGGTATTGAGCCCAGGATTAAATTACTGAAACTGTGTTCACTCAATCAATTAATTTTTATTTCTGAATTAATAAATAATCCAGAAAAAATTTTACATAGTTAAAACAATACAGAATTTCAATCATCAAGTGACTGTTGGATTTTAACTGCTGCTGCTGCTAAAAATGAGCAACAGAATAACATAAACAACCTTCATTCAGCTATTGCAAATACATTAAGGCATGGTGTACTTATCTAAAAATATATATTTTCAAAAAGTGGTCAAATAAATGTTGAGGCTTGAGGTAAAACCCACAAAACATGGTACAAGGTAGCATGTATTGTAGTGACACTATGGGGGTCATTAGGATGGCAGCACCCTAGCATCAACAGGACTGCCCACATGCAATGTGGGATCCCGCCACCCTAATTATGATGCGAACACCACCACGGCGGTCGCATCTGGTGATTTAACATTGCGGTGGGTGCTGCTGGCTGCAGCACCTCCACAATGTGAACTCACCTTGTTGTGCATTTCCCTGCACAACGTGGCAGGCGCCGTGCGGTGCCTGCCACCTTGTGCATGGAAATGGAGGGGTACCATGGGTCCCCCCAGTGCACAGCTGACCCCCCTGGGGGCCCACAACAGGGCCCTAAAGCCAGTCTCCACCTGCATTTTTGTGGCAGGGAAACCACTGCAAAAAGACAGGCAGAGAGGCCCATTTTAATCACTATGGCGGTGCCTGCAAGGCATTGCCGCCATGATTGCCTGGTTCCGGGTTCCACAAGGTGGGAGAAAAAGGACCGCCTTGTGGTACCGTGGCGGTCGGTCTTTCCAACCACAGCGGAACAATAGTGATTCCCATTGCCATCATAATATGGCGGTGGGTAAATTTTGATGGCGGGTGGATCACCACCGCCGGGCCAGCGGTGGCGATCCACCCACCATTGTAATCAGCCCCTAAGTTGCAGCCACAAGATGTACGGTTAGATCCCTCCTTCCAGCTCTTCAGGACCAATAAAAGCTAATGTAATTGATTCAACCTAATCTGTGTCAGTAAAAATCAATGGTTACCATTACTGACGCATGTTAAATATGGTCTCACTGTGATAACTATTTTGAGCATAGACAGAAGGTTTAGATATTTTCTTACCTTCTCAACTGGCTGGACACCGCGTCTATTTTAGATTCACCTTCCTTATATTCTCCGGGCAATATGACAAATCTGAGAAAGCCAGAGATAAGAAGGAACAGGGAGTTTTATGGGCATTATCAAGTGATAAACAGTCCCAAATTATGTTTCGATTAAGGTTTGTCTCAAGCTAAGATTAAATTAAAATCCATTTTAAAAAAGGGGGAAGGTCTAGGGGATCACATTGATAGGTAACTCCTAGTTCTTGAAGCACCATACATTTAGGGATACACTGCAGGACATTTAAAAGACGTGGAAAGTATTTATTTTCAGCTATCTGAGAAGGAGAAACATACATGTAACCCCAGATGTCACTGCCATAGGAGTCTACAGAGGAGCATTTAGCATGGTACATTTTAAAGAGTGCCTTCAATGGTTTAATTCCGAATCTCGACGCAAATGCAGAAACTAATAAGTTAGCCCTCTAAAAACAAATGTTCCTTCATCTTCAATAAAGGGGGCCATTTCAGAGTCAGATTGCACTCCTAAGTGTGAGAAGGAATCAACTTTAGCCACCACATGCCCCTGAATACAAAAGGATTTAACTCTAGAAGTCTTGGACCCTACCACCATCACAAATGATTTTTTTACATTTGCTGCAAAATTTAGAGTACCCATAAAAACTGCAAATGAGCCCATGGTCTTTTAGGGTTCTATTTCTATCTCCTACCTTTACTAGGAAGTTCTTGACTCAGGTGGAAGAGCTATGCTGGTGATGTTAGATCTGTCGGCGGCCTTCGACACCGTCCCCCATGTGGGTCTCTTGAGTAGACTCTATGAGATCGGTCTTAGAGGGACGGGGTTGAGCTGGCTTAGATCTAATTTAGCGGGTCGTCGACAGGTGGTCTGGGCCCCCCCGTACTCTGCCGAAGTACCACCGTTGGAGGTCGGAGTCCCTCAAGGGTCGGTGCTTAGCCCGACCCTTTTTAACATCTTTATGACTCCATTGGCGGTACTGGCGGAGTCTTTTGGAGCCCAGATCATATCATACGCTGATGACACCCAGCTTCTCTTCACCTGTAAAAAGGGTGTTGAGTTTGACGGAGAGAGCATCCGTGGCTGCCTTGGGGCTGTCTTCGACTGGTTTCAGCGAAACAGCCTCAAGTGCAACCCAGATAAATCTGAGGTGCTCTTCTTTGGATGTCAGGCAGACCCGCCTTGGCAGGACTGGTGGCCGGTGAATATGTTTCCCCCGTCATCTTCCTCCTCGGTGGCTAAAAATCTCGGGGTTAAAATTGACAACAATCTATCATTGAAGTCCCAGATAACAGGCCTTACCGGCACATGCTTCGGTCTCCTGAAAATGTTGCGAAAGTTCATCCCTTTGCTTCCTTTGGTCCATAGGAGGCTGACGGTGCAGGCCTTAATTTGTTCCAGGCTCGACTATTCTAACGTTCTATATTTGGGTCTTCCGGACTACCTACTGCAAAAGCTTCAAGTGGTCCAAAATTCAGCGGCGAGGGCCATTTTTGGCCTTACCCGCCATGCTAGATCATCGGAGCTGTTACTCTCCCTTCACTGGCTTCCTGTCAGGAAGCGAATTATCTTTAAGGCACTTACATTGGCTCACAAGGCACTTCATGCGGTTGGGGCCAACTACATTCAGAAACGGCTTACTTTCTATAAGCCTACAAGATCCCTTAGATCTGAATCCCTTGGTCTGGCAACTGTCCCAATCATTAGAAAAGCTAGGATAGGTGGCCGCTCTTTTAAACATCTTGCTCCCAAGTTGTGGAACTCCCTCCCCTTGGAACTCCGTTGCACTTCAAATCTGTTGACCTTTAGAAAGGGTCTGAAAACTTGGCTCTATAGTCAATAATTGGTCTGTTTCTTGTTTCTTATATTCTCTGTTTTCAGCTATGGGTCAGAAAGCGCTGGGACACTCCTTGGAGTAGCCGAGCGCTATATAAGACACCCATAACATAACATAACATTGATGCTAAATCATAATATAAGGGAGTGTCATTGTCAAAACACAGGTGTACTGGCTTTGTCAGGGTGTTGAGAGAAGAAGAGGGTGGAACCAAGAGCCAATCTTTAAGCAGGTCCTGCACTCATGGCTCCAAGGAGAACATGTCAAGCGAGGGGAATGCAGTTCCTAGGGGGTAGAAGGGAAGAGAAAGACAAGCATTTTGTCATATTGCCCTCACACACCCTGAAAGGTGTCATGCTTCATCATTGGGCCTTGCTCCTTGTCGGGCCGGAGCTGCAATGCTCAACGGGCTCACCGTTTCCGGGGCTCTTTGACGGAGATCATTTTAGGAGAAGCTGTTGGGCGTGTGAGGGTGAAGTGCCTATGTGGGATGTGGTGCACATGTAAAGGTGGGCTAAAATAGGTCAGGGTCTGTCCTAGGCGCAATACATTTTTTATGGTAAGGTAGATCCTGCCTGATTAAAAGAGTTGGATGCTCTAACGGATTGTAACTATCCAACCGGGCTATCACTAGTGTGGGGTCAACATGTTCCGTGCCTAAATGTTCCTAGGGAATCGTTTGGCACTTCTTCAGGACCTATGCGTGAAATTGTGTGCACGAAAGATAAGCAGGTAACAGAAAATGTTCTGGGTGTTAACCTGCAATGGGGCCTAGTAGTCCTGTACCGGGCTATGTTGAACCTGTGGTGCCATGAACTACAGCCCGACAGGGGTAAAAAGAAGCTCAAAGTTGCTCCACTCGAGTGGCTGGCGACAACTCACCGGTATGCCTACCCTTGCTCCAGGTCCCCGTCAGGGTGTTGCCACATATGTAAAAGTAGTTGGTGCACTTGGCCCTTTCTGCAGGGTCACCCCAAACGTGTTGCCTTCACCCCGACTTTTTGTTGAATTTCACTTTTGTTGGCATTAGGACTCTGTGTGTGCATGTTACCACTGATTGCCAGTGCAAAAGTGCTTGTGCTCTCTCCTTAAAATATGGTACAATTGGCTTACAGCTGATTGGCATATGTCATTTACCATGAAGTCCCTAATATATGGTGCTACATGTACATAGGGCCTGTAAACTTAATGCTACCAGTGGGCCAGCAGCAGGCATTGTATCACTCACTTAAGTACCACTTTAAAACATGACTCAGGCCTGCAATCACAGCCTGTAGTGCAGTTTTAAAACTGCCAATTTGACAAGGTGAAATACACCTTTTGCTTGCATACCCCTTCCCTTTGTAATACGTATAAGTCACCTCTAATGAGGCCCTAAACAGCCCATAGGGTAAGGTGCATTTTATTTAAAAAGTAGGACATGTGTTTTACGTTTTACATGTCCTGGTAGTGAAAATATCCTACATTTGTTTTTCACTACTGTAGGATCTAACTTTTTCTTTGGATAATATTGGGTTGCCTTATTACATTTGGTAAGTGCTACCTTTACTGAAATGAATTGTAATTTAAAATCCTCTTTTATATTAGACCTCCTGAACCACCTATTGAGTTTCAAATCTCCTTTAATGGTAAAGCCGTATTTTAAGTCCCAACTCTGACAGTTTTAGAAAGTTAGTTTTTTCTTGTCCTAACCATTTAGTCCCTTCTGTCTGTATCCTGGGTCACATGACTGTGAACAGCTTGGCAGTTGGCCTTTGTGTATACTTTTTAGACAGTGAGACAAAGGGGGACTAGCTGTTGGCAGGATGTGTGTGACTTAGCTGCTCCCTGCCCCACTTACATCTTGAATCACCTTTTGAGTACTCTATTAGAGCCGTGGAAGACTTCAGGTAACTGTCCTGCTGATTGAGCCTTGTTTTATTCTTCAGACGTCTGCCCTGCTGCTTGAGCCCTGCCTTGTTCTTTAGAAGACTGCCCTGCTGCTTGATTCCTACCTTGCTATTTGAAGTAGAGAGTACTATCTCCTTTAACACAGGACTACCAGAGTGACACCAAGGGCTAGTTGGATAGCTGCATGTGTGAGCTACAGGGATATAACAAACTGCAGAGACCTGGAACCCTGCACCTGGCCTCTGCTGGAGTGAGTCCTACTCCCAGAGGTGTTGCCCCCAGCCCCTAGAGCTTTGGAAGTGGTGTTAGAGGTCCTGCTGTGGTCTAACCCTTAAAGTTAGGACTTAAAAAATGTTTCACCAAAAAGCGCCAAAAGAAAAGACAGAAGACCAGGACCTACCTGCCAGGCAATCCATCCAAGGTGCATCACCAGTCAGCCTGACTTCATGGGAGCACCCGCTACATTCTTCTCTGCCGCAGAAAAACCAGTTCAGTGGGACCTCCAAGCGATGGTATCCATCCCTCAATGGCTACAGCTTGCAGCTTCATTCTGAGGTTTCCAACTCCCAAAAAGTTTTCTAAGTCCAAAGTTAAAAATCTTCATAGGCTCATTGGCGACAGTCTCCCCCATCAACAACATCCTTTTCAGCCTGGAAATCCAGCTTCTCCCACTCCGAGCTTTTTCCCACCATCATCAATAGATTCACCAGGACCATGTCCACCGCTCCCCGGCAACAATGACTCTTCCTCGGACACAGCCTGCTGCTGTGCCCGGCTGAACTCTACCTTCTCCTCCACTTTTCTTCAAAGTTTCAAGTCCGAAGGTAACCAGAGACTGGGCCCAATCAACCTTTTGTATCTGAACCACGCTCCATCACTGTTGACCTTAACTTTTCACTTTGCCCCAGTCTTGTATGACCAGGTACCTGAAATTGGAGCTTTGATGTTTTAGTCACTATTTGTCACTAAAAACATAAAAGGTTCATAAGTTTGGTTCTACTGATGTCATCCTTTTTTAGTTAATTTATTTATTAAAATGTTCTCTATTACTTTGAATTGGTTTGGGATTTTTCTTGTGTTGTGTTTTCACTTTAATACTGTTTGTGTGTTGCTTACATATTTAACACATAGACTATATTAAGCCTGACTGCTTCTGTACCAATCAACCAGAGGGTTAAGCACAGGTTAAGTTATTTGTTTGGATGGTTCCAGTTGACAACCACCCCACTCAATCAAAAACCTAATTTCTTACAGCAGCCACATGTTATACTTCACCAATGTAACACCCTTGAAGTCAAAATGCAATATATGTTACGACTCATCACTAAGGGCAATGGAAGTAGTACTAACAGTGAATAACCTGCATTATACTGATAAACCATGCCCTTTCATCCATTACAATTGTGAATAAAGCTTTGCATTCAATGCATGTGCCTCAGAGTCTTTATTTTCCTTTAATACATTGCTACATTGGTATGCATATTTGTAGAGCACATGATTTACCAAGGAGGATATTCTGTCTCTAAAGAGTAAGAGTAGGCATTGTGTGGGGTGAAGCCAGGGCAGAGGGCAGATGAAGAACCATGACTTCAGTTTCTTGCAAAATTCAAGAACTGAGGAGAAGGCTCTGAAGTGTAGGGGTAGGTTGTTCCAGGTTTTTGAAGCAATATAGGAAAATGCCTCCCACCAAATCTTGTTCTGCGTACGCTGGGGATGTGTGCAAGTAGTCCTAATGATTGGAGGTGTCGGGTAAATATGTGAAAGATGATGCCATTGTTGAGGTAGGTGGGGCTGAAGTTGTGCAGAGGTTTGTGTATATATGTGAGGAATTTGAAGATTGCTCGTTGTGGGTGGGGAAGAGGCAGCAGAGTGCTCTGAGGTGCAGGGTTATGTGGATGTAGGAGAGAAGTCTGAGTGTGAGGCTATTAGCGTAATTCTGTACAGTATGGAGTCTTCTGATCAGTTGCTTGTTGATTTATTAAAAGAGTGTTTTTCCATAGTCCAACTTGCTGGTAATGAAGGCATAGGTTCTGCGAGTATTGAAGTGAATTCTCTAGAAATGCTTCTTGAGTGTGTGGAAACAGGGGGTGGAGACTGTGTTCATGTGGCCTGTCATAGAGAGCTGGTTGTCGACTATTATTCCAAGGTTCTTCGCATGGTTGGTTGAGTTGGATGTGGGTCTGAGATAAACAGGCCACCAAGTGAAGGACCTTGGCGGGGTGTCTTTACTGAAGATTACTTCTTCGGCCTTGTCCTGCTTGAGCTTCAGGCAGTTGGTAGTTATCCATCTGGTGACTTCAGTGCTTCAGGCAGAGAAGGTGGTTCGGGTGCTTGATGTTTTGCCAGGAAGGGATAGGGCAAGCTGGGTGTTGTCTGCATAGGAGATAGTATGGTTCTGTGGGTGCAAATGATGCTTGTGAGTGAGGGCATGTAAGCGGTGATCAGCATCAGACTGAGCAAAGATCCTGGTTGAACTTCACATATGAGTTTGGTGGCAATTAAGGTGAAACGATTCAGGTTGATTGACTGGGTGCAGCCTGTGAGGAAAGAGAAGATCCAGCCAAGCACTGGTCCCTGAAAGCCGGCATCATGCAGGCGTTGAATAAGGATGGGGTGGGAGATGGTATTGAAGGAAGCAGATGGATCCAGACGGATGAGGGCAGCAGTATCATCTATGTGCTTGATCTGTTGGATATAGTTCATGGCAGTAATGAGGGCAATTTCACTTCTGTGGATGGATATGAAGCCATACTGGGTGGTGTCAAGGAGGTTGTTGTATTTGAGGTGGGTTGCTAGATGTTTGTTTATGATCTTCTCTATGACTTCTGCTTGGAAGGGTAGCAGGGAGATGGCCCCATAGTTAGCTAGTGTTTTAGGGTTCTCTGAGAGTGTCTTAAGGAGAGGGATAAATGTGGTGTGTTTCTAGGCATTCGGAAAGGTGGCTGTGTTGATCACGTCTTCAGGAGCGGATGAGGGCTGAACTGATGGGGTCCAGTGCTTCAGTGAATACATCATGAGTGCAGGGGTCTGATGGTGCGCCATCTCTTAAATGGTGATGGTGAGCCTGATGGTCGGGTAGTCCTAGGGGCATTGGAAGAGATGGACATGGGTGGGAAGGTAGAGAGGTCTGGTTGAACCTCAAAGTTGTTGTAGATGCTTAAGATCTTGCAGCTGAAGGAGTGGGACAGCAAGGTCTCGTGAGGGAGTTATGCTGGTGGACCTTGCTGCCTGAGAAGTGAAATCTTTCACAACGGTGAAGATTTCCTTGGTGCTGTTGGTACTGCTTTCAGTGAGGCCTAGGTAAAATTTGAATTATGCAGGAGTAATTCGAGTAAGTTCGATAAATTAGCATTATCCTTAGACCCTCTGGGATGCTGGGACACTAACCTAGAGAAGTTTGAGATGAATATGGATGATTGCCCCCTTGAGGACACTGTCGCTGACCCTGCTCAGGCACAGATGCATGGGTCCCCAGCCCGGTCACAATGCTGAGCACCTTATAGACGGATCGAGGAACTGAGTAGATGCTTGAACTGGCTAGACCTGGAGAGATGTTTGTGGGGTCACTGACTATGAGACATTCCGATCTCTAATCTGTGATAAATGGCGCACACAGAAGATACAGGCTGTGAGGTTAGATTGAGATTAGTCACATGCACACACGCACACAAGCAGTTCAGAAAGGGGGTTGAGTTTGTATTTTTAAAATTTTTCCTTGCTAATATTGGGATGAAAATGTACTTTAGGCAATTGCCTATTTTCTGGTACGGTGATGATCAAACTGTTTTCTGTCAGCAAGTGCTACATGTTATCCTGGTAGGGTGCTTTGACCCTCCTGAGGCCCAGGGTCTTAGAGGGGAAGGGGGTAAGTGAGCCCACTGCGCGGTATTTGAAGGCATAATAAACATATATGATTGAAATGTATGTGCCTTAGTTCTTTCAATATGGAGTGTTCTTAATGAATGCTGGATGTGGTTCTGTTACAATGCCAATGAAGCAAAAATGAAATAAAGATATTTACAAAAAAATTAATTCGCATCAGTCTTGTGATACAAAGTTACAGAAAATTACACGGGTACTCCTATTCACATAATTTTCATTAATTTGAGATAAAAATGCCTACTTCAAAAGCACAGGAACACAGCACGAGTGATTGCTTGCTGCTGCTTTTCCTGTTCTGTTACATTTAGCTCTATTTTCTTCAGACAAAATGCATCCTCAAGTTCATTTTAGACATGAGGGTGCATTTTGAGCTAAATGAGGGGTTATGCTCATTGAGTGATCTTGCGTGATTTCGCTGTAATTTCACATAATTATGCTACATCAAATTGCGCGAGTTACGCCCAACCCTATTTTCAATTTGCTCTGTCAGGGTTTTCCCATGGAATTCTCAAATAATGTTTTTGGGGTAAGGCTTTTCTTGCCCCAGCAGCCTCAAAGTTTAAGTATACTAAACACAATACCATGCTATAAAGATATAGGCTAGCAACAGGAAGTTCAACCTCCTCAACAAGTTTTGTCAAGCCAAAAACTACACAACCTAATAACTCTGCTAGCACAGTACAAAACAGCAACAATAAAACTTGCTGTTCTGAGAATAATCTAAGACTATTTCTACTAAACATTATAATATAAATCTTGTGTGCAGATTCTATGTGGAAAGAACGTTAGTACATTTAAGAAGATTTAGACAATTAAGAATTCAAATTAATTTGTATCAATCAATATTAGAAATCAAAACAAGAACTGACATTTCATAAAGTTCAGTCATGAGTCTCAGAATACAGTTAAAGATGTATTACAAAACTACATTTAAAATTTAGCAAAGAGTTTCAAGTAAGTCAGTTGAGCAATAATCATCTGCCAACAGCCAGGGCAGAAAGTAGATCTCAAAGTTCACTGAGAGGAATTAGAGTGAGCAGCCTTGCCAGCATGAGCCCACAAGGCAGGAACAGGTAAAAAGGGGAAATAGGCCGTCAGCACTGCAGAAGCAGTACCAACAGTTAGTTTCTCCAGCAGTTAGAAAAAGTCAGCCCCAGGGAACAGGTCAATCTGCATGCCCTATGCGTAAAAGAAGAAGGGCACCCCCTTCCACTGACAGGGAGATCTCCAAATAGTTTCATGAGGCCGGAGGTGACATCAACAGTTACACCATCCACGTCAGATAGGTATTACCTCATCATCAGCTACAAGATGCAAACAGTAGTTACTTCAGGATTCTTTCACATGTTGTTAATGGGAACCAGTTGTCCATCCTGAATAAACAGATTTTAGACCATAATGGAATTATTCAAAAGGAAACTTCTGTAGACAAGAAACAAAAGTCCATCATATATGAAATGAAATTAAATGAAATAGTTTTGTAGAGCGCGTTGCTACCCTGAGGCCTCGTAGCGCTTATGATCGCATGTAGAAGGCAGACAGTTAGAACGTGTTGCAGAAAAGGTACGTTTTGAGGGGCTTGCTGAAAGCCAACAGGTTTGGCTCAGCGCGTAGCGAGGGAGGTAGCCGGTTCCAGAGGTTGGAGGCATTCAAGGAGAATGAGCGTCCACCCCATTTGGCCGGACTTTCCTGGTGGTGGCGTGGAAAATTGAACTAGAACGGAGATTTCTAGAAGGCTGCTGGGGGATGACCAAGTAATGCGCAATGGCCGGACCGGTTTTCCATATTGCTTTGTGAGCCAGGCACATGGACTTGAATTGAATTCTGGCCTGGATGGGGAGCCAGTGGAGCGACCTGAGGGCGGGTTTTGCAGATTGTCTCCGGTAGATTTGGAGCAGAAGGTGGGCTGCGCTGTTCTGGATGACTTGAAGTTTTTTCAGGGTTGCCTGTGGAGCACCCAGATATATCGCGTTCCCGTAATCTAGGCGGGAGAGTATCAGGGCCTGCACCATGATTCTCCTAGCGTTGAAGGGGAGCAGGGGAAGGACCTTTCTTAGCATCCTCATCAGGCCAAAGCAGGTGGCTGCTAGTTTTGTAGCCTGATGGCTAAAGCTCAGAGAACTGTCGAGCCATATGCCGAGGCTTTTTATCTGCAGCTTTGGGGTGGGCATTGGATTGAGGCAGGTAGGCCATAGGTCGGTGGGCAGGGGAGATGGCAGTTTGCCCAAGAACATCAATTCAGTTTTGTCACCGTTTAATTTAAGGTGGGACAGTTTCATCCAGTCGGATACTGCCATCAGGCAGTTACTTAGGGAGCTGGAAGAACCCTCTGGATTGTTCAAGGACAACCCTAGCAGTGTGTCGTCAGCGTATGTTACGATCTGGATACCGAACGGGAGTACTACCTCGGCTAAAGGAGCTATATAGGCGTTAAAAAGTGTGGGGCTCAGGGAGGAGCCCTGGGGTACCCCACAGCTGAGCGGACAGGGGTTGGAGGAGGCATTCCCTTTGAAGACCTGGAAGAACCGGTCTTTTAGGAAGGACTGTAGCTAGGAAAGGGCCTAGCCGGCAATCCCCAGGCTTGTAAGACGGGTCAGCAGGATATTATGATCAACAGTGTCGAAGGCGGCACTGAGATCAAGAAGGACAATAACTGCTGCACCGCCTTGGTCTAGGAGCCTCCGAGCTCCTTCAGTTACAGCCAGAAGGGCTGTCTCCGTCCCCATACCCGGGCAGAAGCCTGATTGTGAGTCATGCAGTAACTTGTTGGACTCTAAGTGCTGCACTATCGTGGAGTTTATATGTCGCTCGTCAGTTTGCTAAGCCAGGGTAGGAGGGATATGGGCCGATAGTTGGCCATGTTAGAGGGGTCCAGGTTGGGTTTCTTCAAGAGGGCCCTTACCTGGGCACATTTCCAGGCAGGGGGGACTGTACCCGATGAGATGGAAGCATTGGCGATGTCCAAAATGGCTGAGCATATAGTGTCTGAGACAAGGGAAATGTGTTGTGGGGGAGCGGGGTCCAATGGGGAGCCCGAAGTAACTTTATTCATAAGTACTTTTAATGCGGCCTCATCTAGCAGGGGGAACTCTGCGAGGGGGTAAATAGTGTTGGGATGGGGGCAGCACCTTAAGTTGGGTTCAATGAGGGTATTCTGCGAGGGGGAAAAGGATTGGGCAATCAGTTACATTTTTTGATGAAAGTATTCAGCTAGCTTGTTGCATCGCACTGAGGCATCCTCAGAATTGGGGATTTTTTGGGGAGTGGTGAATAGGGACTTGCCGATGCGGAAGATCTCCTTCGGGGAATTTTCTGCGGCGTGGATCTTCTCCTCGTAGAAGGAGGATTGGGCGATTTTTATTTCTATCTTATAACTCCTGATAAACTTTTTATATATTAGTTTAGTCTCGTCGTTGGGGTTAGTTCTCCAGTTCGTTTCTAGTTTCCTGCAAGCTTGCATAAGCTCCCTTAGTTTGGTGGAGAACTAGGTGCTGTTTTTGGGGTGGAATTTTTGTGGATGGACCTTTCCAGGGCAAGAATTAGTAAGCCAGAGGTGGAAACTGTTATTTGCCTTTTCAGGATCTGAGCTAGGAGGCAGTGCAGTATTCTCCAATAGATTGGACCAAGAACTGGCAGAGAGATTGGACCATTTCCTTACTTGTACCTTGGTGGTGCACTTGGGGGGGATGTTGGTTAGTGTGTGCCAAGTGATAGGGATTAGAAATTGGTCGGTCCAAGGGAGGGTGATGGGGGGGTCGACCAGGAGGTTCTGTGCATTGCTCAGAACGGGGTCCAGGAGATGTCCTTTTATGTGGGTGGGTGCGAAGCCTCTCTGAGTGATTTGTAAGGCTGAGAGGCAGGAAAGGAGTACGGTAGACATATTATCCGAGGGGTCATCGAGATGGATGTTAATGTCTCCCAGAATCGTGTAATTGGCAGGGTTAAGGGCGATGTTGGATACAGCGGCGGGAAGGGTCTTGAGGAGTTGTCCAGGGGGTCCTGGGGGGCGGTCTAGTAATAGGCCGGAAAAAGTGCAGGTGGGTGAGAATTCTAGAGAGAAATTCAGGCTTTCACAATCTGGTAGATCCTCAATAGAGGACCGACAGTGAATATGGTCTCTAAAAATGATTGCTAGCCCTCCCCCTATTCCTGTTTTGCGATTTGCTCTTTGGATCAGGTAGCCAGGTGGCAAGCTTTGAGGGACGGTAGGGTCTGCTTCATCATGGAGCCACGTCTCAGTGAGAAACATTGCATCGGGTTTGATGTCTTCTATTAACAAAGCAAGTTTTACCGAGTGTTTAGGAAGGGAGCGGCAGTTTAATAAGAATAATTTAGGGGAGGGGCTAAGAAGGGGGACCTTCTCTCCGCTTGGGAGGAACACAAAGTTGCAGAGCGAGCAGCCACGGGTGTTGCTACCCAGCTTAAGAGAGTGCTGGCAGTAGGAGCTCGTGGGTCCTCTCATGCTATGCAGAGCTTGGGCGCTATAGGTGCGGGTGCCTGCCCGGGGACTGTCAGGGTATGTGGCCCCTGGGCCCAGACGGGCGCAGACGGGCTTGCCTTAGGCGCACCTTCAGCGCACATGCGGGGCACCCTCTGCGGCGCTCCCACTGCGCGCGTCCGCTGCGTGTCTTAAAAGGCATCTGCCTTTAAGGTTAGGGCTCGGAAGTCGTGAGTCACTTCTGGGGCCCGTTTGTGTAGTCCTGTGTCCCTCCACTCCAACCAAATAATTAGCGGTGTACCGGGGACTAAGGGACAGGTAGGGTTTGTGCAAAGCGCAATTACAGTCGGTACAAATGGTCGTACAAATAGCATGCAACACAAATTAAAATTAACTAGATTTTTAAAAGGTTACTTAAAAGAGTCGGAGAGAGCCCTCCTGGTGCTACTCCCGTTACAGTGAGGTGACTGTCTTCCTCATGCGAATCTGCAGCGCGTCCCGAAAGGCATCTGCCTTAAAGGTGTGTGGGCCGGGAGCAGCGCAAACTGATTGGCTGGTTAGGGCTCGGAAGTCGTGAGTCACTTCCGGGGCACGATGGTGTAGTCCCGCTTCCCTCCACTCAAACCAAATAATTGGCGGTGGACCGGGGACTAAGGGACAGGTAGGGTTTGTGCAAAGCGGAATTACAGTCGGTACAAATGGCGGTACAAATAGCGTGCAACACAAATTAAAATGAACTAGATTTTTAAAAGGTTACTTAAAAGAGTCGGAGAGAGCCCTCTTGGTGCTCCTCTCGCTACAGTGAGGTGACTGTCTTCCTCATGCGAATCTGACGGACCTCATGGCGCCTCTTGCTGGGTGTCACAACTCATGCAGACTGTGTGAATTCACGATATGAGAACATGTATCAATTGTTACCAACTTCCATGAGAAAGTTCAGAAAGTTACATGAGTGAGAAAGGAAGAAAACTTCCTTTCCACGGTGTAATGTGAACATACAAGTTTCAGAGAGTAAGTCAGTTTAAAGCATTAGATTCAGTACTAAAATACACATGTATAAATTAATCTTTAAGTATGGGAAAATAAGATTCAATGAATACATTAATAAAGCACTTGAATATCATATATCATTCATGAAATTGTTCAATTGCAAGTATGGCGTGTTACCACATTTTTAAAGTACTAACATGCAACTTTAGCTAATAATTATAAATAATGTTTTCGTTTTAGAAAATCTAAGTTGTATATGTTTTAAAGGTTATTCACACAAAAGATTAGCCTTGTACATTGTTGCACCAAAGAGTTGCACCGAATTTTCAAAGTCAATAGTGCATAACAATGAGAACAATAATGTGGTTTGCTGCAACTTATACCTTGGAAATCATTGTTAAATTCGTACAATTATAACTAAAGCTTTAAGCTGTCAACGTATATTAATTTCTGATTAATTTGCATAATTACAGAAATGTATTTTCATTATTTATTATTTCCTTTTAGCATAATCTTTAACTCATAGGAAAATTTAACCATTAGAATGATAGCCACACAATATATTTTTTTGATTTCTGCACGCCAAGCACGCTTATGGTGCTTGTTCACATTTCTATCATTACTTCTTTGATGTGTGTAATAGTGCACATGTATTTTTATACGTACATTTCTTTCTCATATCAGGTTTATAGGTCATGTAAAAACTGATCAGTTTTTATGCAGGATCAATCCCCCCTTTGATGGCGAACCAAGCCATCACATAAAATTCTTTAGCAGATGTCACTGCTCACAGTTTACTTGCCCTAATTCGTTTAAATCTGGATTCTTTCAGAACCTTCATTTCATCATAGTATTGACTCTGTTTGTTTTCTATTTCTACTTCAGTTCTTGATCTTTTCACATCCCATCTCTCTTATGAATGTTTACACAATTTAAAAATCGCTAGTATCAGCAGTATGCACACAAAAATTGTCACTACTTTTCTCAAGATTTTTACCACTAATCAATTCGCTAGATTTCCCATCCATTTAGTAACCGCAGATAATCCTTTCATTATTGATTCCCAGGCACCATCAGCTTTTAAATGTAATAAAAACAAATTAGGAAAGTTGAGGATAATTTATGGAATTATCCTCATCTTTCCTAATTTGTTTTGATTACATTTGATTTACATACCCTGATTTAGTAAATTGTGTCAGGGGTACCCCTATTTTTACAAATACCATCAGCCTTTAACGCTTTTAACCTAAGTCAGTAATATGTTGATGTAACTTTTTGAATCTTTAATCATAGCCGGTTTAAAGGTGCAACATTCTTGAACCTACTGTATCTAACAGACTCTGCCCTATTTTGCGACCAGAACTTCTAAAGCAAGTCTATTCTGGATTACCATTGGATGGATGGAAATCATTTCAGTATCAATAGCTAGAAATTCGCTAGCTGTTAGTAGCAAGTTTATCAACTACAGTAGTAAGTTTTCCAATTTTATGATAGTTTAGTACTACTCCTACAGAAGGAATTAACAGGCACATGCATCAAGCGATTTAAGAATCGCAAACGGTGCAAATCGCAAAATTCGTCCGTTTGCGATTCCCAAATCACTATTTGGGATGCATCAACCTAAAAGTGAAGAAATCGCTATTTTAGCGATTTTTTAAAGTGCGATTGCTTTTAAGGAATCGCAATTTTGCGATTCCTTTAAAGCAATGCATGAAACTTAAAAAAATTGCGATTTCGCAATTATAGAGAAAAAATTACCATGAGGTTGGACCTCATGGTAATTTTGCGAAAAGTTAGAAATATGCAATTTTGTTCATATTTTTAACTTTCATGTTGTGCACACACATGCCCTTAGGGCATGTGTGTACACAACATATGTGCATTGTTTGATTTCAGGGGTGCAACAGGGTTTCCTTTGGACACCCCTGCACCCTTGAAATCGCAATCTCAATTTGCGATTAGCTAATTGCGAATCGCAAATTGAGATTGTCTTTCCATTCATTCCTATGGGCCTCTAGGCCCATAGGAATGAATGGGAAGGGATTCCTTAATTGCGATTCGCAAAATGCTAATCGCAAATAAGGAATTGTAAGGAATCGCAATTTATTTAGCGATTTCTTGATGCATAGGCATTTGCGATTCCTTAATTGCGATTCCTTAAAAATCGCAATTAAGGAATCGCAAATGCCGAGATTGATGCATGTACCTGTAAGGCTCCAAAAATATCTCCCATAATTTTACCTACTCTCGCAGCAATTTTCATTCTCCCATGCAGCTCTGTAGTTGCATCATCAATCTGTTCCACATGAAAACATTTGGGAAAAACTATTCCTGCATAACAAGTTCCATACATTTTTTAAGATAATGTACACAAAGAATTATTTCCACAAGCATAATAAACACCAGGGAACACATGATCCACTCCTGCTCAAAATCATCCCCAATTTTCAAAAATGTCAAATGTAAGTTCACATTCACTAGTACCTACAAAATTTGAATTATTAGAGGATATGTTCCTATGCATACATAATTTCCATAGCTAAAACAGCCATAGTACCTATTATTCTATGCTCTTCCTTCTGGAGCACCCAAGAAGAAACTTTTGAATTAGCTGCAATTTTTCTGGTTGCATTTCTATGTCTATCTTCTACTGAATCTATCAATTTCTTTCCTACTCTTTTTAAAGCAGAGCTTAACTTATTTCTATGTGCATAAGCCATATCTAATGTGAGTGTAAAGAAAGATCCCATTGTCTCAGCTGATGTAGATTCAGAATGTTGATTTTAGCATTTCAGCATAGGTCTTTCTGTAAAGTTCAAGTCATAGTTCGAATAATAGTATTGAAAATGATCAATTCCATTAAATAAAGTTGTTATTAAGCGACGAGAAACTCCATACATTAAGGGAATGTGATGGCAGGTTACGCCTTCATCAACCAAGGCAGGCGCTTGCATACACACGTAACAATCCCTAGTATCCATAACATCCACATATTCATACAATAACCTAGAATATATATTTAGAGAGCAATCTCTCTTTGCAATATCTAAGTGCAAAGTTGTGTTATCTAATCCTCTAAACATTGTACTAGTAGATGAAGAAGTTTTAAAAGGGTGCATACAATTAGAATTGTCGATAGGTATAAGCGAGACCAATTTAGAATAATAAGCAAAGAAATCATAATTGCTAAGGAAACAGCTAAAATCCCAACATATATTTCTTTGCATCTAGGAGAGGTTGTAACAGTAGGTTCCATGAGTTCTCTAGAGACAGTTTAGCTTTAGAAGATTAGCAGCAATTGGTTTGTATCATTTCAGCAAGTTCGGCACAAATAGGAATGACAGAGTTCAAGTGTTCCTTCTCAAGCCGAAAAGATGCACAAATCAGCTTTGTTGATGAGTATGCTTAGAGCAAATTGAGTCAGTCTATTCAAAGGCACTGCAAGTTCGAATTTCAACTCCACCACAATCTCTGATTCAAGAAGGTTCAGGTGGACTCATACTGTTATATCAAAAGGTATGATATTATTTCTCCTAGTCATTGACTGCCAGGTAAATCTATAGAGAAGAGGAGTTGCTTTGGCTGCTACTTTTGCTCTTTTTGATCTCCTCAAAGATGGACCTTCATCAACATTGTCACTCTAGTCAGATTGGCTAGAATCCTCAAGAATGGATAGTGGTACTCACCATTCAGTTAGGCAACGTCTCAGTATTTCACTTCTTCTGGGCCACTGGTCTCCAAGTACAACTCGCTATCTTACAGCACTAAGCCCTTCACTAGGATCTGAATCTGTCATAACCAACTTTTCTGGCTGAGACCCTTCGGCACTGACAATAGTTGACTCTCCTAGACCCCCCAGGCCAAACAAGTGCTGTTCCAGCCAGATGCTTGCTGGCCACCAACAGCTTGACTAACCTGCTCCTCCTGTCTCATTGTAACCACTGGCACATCAGGAACAGGTGCTGTGATATCATCAAGGAGAGATATCATTCTGCGAGTATGGGTGGCATGTACCCCATTCGGGAGACCTTTGCACTTCACCGCAGTAGTGCTGATCAGGATCACCAGGTATGGCCCTCTCCAATGGGGTTCCAGGCACAATATTTGTATGTGCTCGTTCACCATTATCCAGTCGCCATGACTGATGACATGGCACTGCTCCTGTTGTATTGCAGCTGTAGCTTCTCCATCCTGGGGAGACACAAATCATACTACATCAGCCAAACCTTTGCAGTAGTCTAGAAAAAAGTGATCTATGATGTTCAAGTGAGAGGCACCAATCCTGTTGTCCTGTATGGAGTACTCTTCAGACACATCAACACAAGAGGAAACATATCAGGCCACTTCAAAGATGTAGATGCACATTCTTTCGCCAATCTGGATTTCAAAGTGCCATTAATCTGCACCAAAGGTCTAGAAGTAACTGGATGAGAACTGCAAGGGAGTTGCTGTACAAATTGCAATGCTGCACATAACATCTTAAGAACCTCATTGTTAAAGTGAGTTCCTTGGTCTGATTCGAGAGAAGTTGGAAATTCGAACCGTGGTACTCCCTAAAAAAAAATGTACCTACTGAAAAACTGTTTATTTTGTTGTTGATGCACCACACATATATGACACAAATTGTTAAAATAACAATCACAACTTTGGATTAAACTATATCTGTCAGAAGAGGTGCATTATTGCATCTCTTCCTACATGTGCAGGGCCATGGTAATGTCTAGCCATAGCGGTAACAAACTATCAGGTAAAACAGATCTACCATCAGTATAAAGCCACAAATTGTCCTCTTTGGTACAGCCAGCTCTAAACCTATCAGTTGTTCAGCTTCTGACACTTCTTCCTGTAATCGTTTAACTTTCTCCCAAATATCGGCAGCGATTAATAACAGGTTGCAATTTGTGAGGTCTGACGTTTCATTCATAGGTTTGCCATTAAATATATGCGCATTCACAACACAATATTTTGCAATCTCATCAGAATATGTATTGCCAACTGCAACATAAGCAGTGCCTTGCCTATGGGAAACACATTTCCCCACTGAAAATATGAAGGGAATTTGTAGAGACCGCAATAGGTTCCTCATGCTTTCAGATTGGAGAACAAGAGGAAGTCATGAAACCAAGCTGCAACCATAATTGCCCAAAGTCATGTACGATGCCAAATCTTTACTGAATATTGGTGAAAGTTGTGACTTCCAACTGGTCTGAGACACAGCAAGCTCTTGTCAAAGCAATCAACCCTGCAAATTTGCAATGAAAACACTACTTGCAACCAGGATGCTTTAACAACTCCTGCAACTGTAGATACAGCAAAGGCAGCTTTCAGATTTCCTTCAGGGTCATGCAAACAAGAACCATCAACAAACAACACATGGTCAGATTCAGGCAAAGGTATATCTTGTATATCAAGTCTGGGTTTGGTACATAATTCATTCACATCAAGATACTCATGCTCAGCTTAATTAGTCACTGCCTCATTTCCAGAAAGGGGTAGTAGGGTTGAAGGATTCAAAATCACAAAAAACACAGTTGATGGACAGAATGCAGAACAATGTCTTACATTCACCCCAGTACAAGGATCTGGGCCTAAATCCATCGTTTTTTTGCACTTCACACCAAAATCATGCATCTTTTAGGAGTTCCATTTTCCATACCCAAAAGAATCTGCTCATACTTCTTCAGTCAACTATTGTCAGATACTGTGTTCTCGTATGGGTCAACAGTACCTCCACTGAGTGGGGCACGAACATAGTTAGTGGATGTCTCATGACTATGCTTTCATGCTGTTCAAGACTCACACATGCAGATGCAACCTCTTTCAAACATCCAGGCAATGCGGCGGCAACGGGATCAAATGTAGTCAAAAAATAGGCTACAGGCTTTCGTTCACTTCGATGCATTTGTGTCAACACTGAATGAGCACTTCCTTCACTTTCACAGCAAAATAACACAAAGCATTCCCAGAGACGGTGTGCAACAAATGCTTTCACACAGCTCTAGAGAACGCACTCATAAAACTGTCATCACAAGGTACGGGATCAGACACATTTTTGAGTATCAATCTCTGAAGAGGTTTAGCTGTCAGGGAAAGTTGGGAATCCATTGTCGGCCATATCCCACCATTCCCAGAAACATTTGTACTTCTTTCTGCATAGTGGGTGGACTCATATTCAAAATCGCAGAGATTCTTTCTTGGGGTACTTTCCTTGCTGCCTTCTCAGTGTAATGTCCCAGATACAGGACCTCTTGTTGGCGAAACTGAAATTTAGTCAAGGAAACTTTATGTCCATTCTTAGCAAAGTGATTCAAGAGAGCAATAGTATCAGTCTTGCAGGCTTTTTGTGTATTTGACACTACCAATACTGAATGGTGATGCATCATCACAGACTCAAGATTTTTTGGGAGAATCTATTTAAAGATTGAGGGGCTTTCCATATACCCTTGTGCGATTCGGCACCATGCCAAAACACTACTCCCGAAATGAAAAGCAGAAAGGTACTGGCCATCCTCTTGCAAAGGAATAGAGAAATAGGTTTGACACAAATCTATAACAAAATACCATTCTGCTTTGCATGGAATCTTAAGTAGTGTCACAGCTGGATTCGGTACCACAGGACAACAAGGAACTGCAATCAAATTCACCTTTCCTAAATCTTGTACAATACAATACTTGCCATTCAGCTTCTGTAAGCCCATAATAGGTAAATTAGATGGAGTACCCATTATCTCCTTCAGAATCCCTTGCTTATTCATTGAGTTGATCACAGGAGTAATACCAGCAATAGTACAAGAATCAAATTGTGATCTGGAATTCTTGTTTATTCTGCATTTGGCTTCACAGGGATTCGGTCTGGTTCTACACCTTCAATAAGTAGAATGTCTTTTCCTGAAAAGTCCCAAACTTTAGATAATACAGTATCTTGTAATTCTATGGGTAGGTCACTTTTTGTTAAGCAGGAAACATGCCAAAATCACATCTTTGTCTAGTATGCTTAAAGAATATATCTTCATCATTTGTATGAAATTCAATACAAGCTGGGGTACAGTATATGGAAATATTTAATTTGCACAACACGTCTCCTCCACATAGATTCAATCAATGTCGATTCTCAAATGATACTTTCCTAACCGGTACTTTTTCAGAAACTGAAGGGGAAAACACTTGTTTATTTGTAACTCCAACAACTTGGAATCTTTCTCCAGAGACTAGAAGGTTAGTAACCTCTGCTGTTCTTACAGTAGAGTGGGTAGCACCAGAGTCAACGAGGAATGAGACAGGATTCCTAGTCATCTCTCCATCCATATAAGGACCACTCTGGTCTACCTTCAATGATGCACCAAGCACGTAGTCCTCTTCCCCCTCAGGCCCCATCATGCTGCCAGGTCTGAGTTGAAATCATCCATTTGAGTCACAGAGTGAGGGATGTATGCTCTGCCTGGGTTGTGGGTGGGTAAGGTTGGCTTTCCACTCCTTCCACACCAAAGTCAGGTAGTGGTGGCACTGGTTTTGGTGTTGAAGGGAGCTCTGTGTGGTCATCTCCTAACTGTTCCTGAGTCTCACAGGGTCATACGATGATCTTCCTTCTGGCTCTTGCGCTGGGGTATCTGTGACAATAAACAAGACTTGTTTATTGTAAATATTTTTGTACTACTATGACATATTTCACATTACTTTGGGCATTAAGGTGTGTTTATCATCACCCAGTGTGTGTTGTCACTTGCTTGTATTACTTAAATACACATATACTGCTTGGTCATACCTCTTTGCCTTTCCTCTTTTGCCTACAAACTGCAACTACCATAATGCATTGCTGTGTTGCAACAATATGTGGACTGGAGTAGTATTATCAGCTTTCTACCTGCTCTCCCAAATTGGGGAATGTGTTACCCATACCATGTACATGTAGCTTAAAGTTCAAATTACCTTGGGAGGAACTGGCTCCCACAGAGGTGTCTATCTCTGTCACTCCTATGACAGCTTCAGGATGAAGGGTGGACTCAACCATGTCCTCCAAGGGAGTGGAACCAGTTTGTGTGGGTGGGTCGCCTCCTGTCTTCTTTTCCTTTGCAAGCCTTGCAGCCACTTTTCCTTTGCCCTGCTGTGCAGATCATTCCAGCGCTTGCGTAAATCCTCCATTGAGTGTTGCATGACCCCCCACTGCATTGATTTTTCGTTCGATGGCTGCCATATTTTTCTCTTCTCACCCTCAGGGACATGAAGGGATTTCTTTCCAGACAGAATTTCATGGTGCCTGGTCACTTACTCAGTAAGGATTTCTAACTCCTTCTCACTGAATTGTATTTTTCTTTTGCGCATTGCTACCTCCTTCCTACTGTCTAAGCTGCCATAGTTGTTGGATTCCACTGACTCAGCTCTCCAAACAGGCTCCCAGGTGCTGTGGTCCTGCAGTTTCACTCCTCCTCTCACTTAGAATACAGGAGTGTGAGCATGGAATGCCTCACTTCCTGGTTGTGAGGTCATCATGCTGCATCGAATTAGCAAATTTGCCATTCTTGAAATTACAAATTTCCTAATTGAGAATTGCAAATTGGGAACATGTATTTGCAAATGTGAATTTGACCAAATCAGTAGTTTTTTGCGAATTTGTTGATACATTGCATTTTGTGATGACCAAATAGCGATTCAGTAAAATTTGAAATTTGAGAATTGCAAAATGCATTTTTCATACATCTGGCCTTGTGGTAATTCCCTGTATGGCAACATGTATCAATTGTTACCAACTTCCATGAGAAACTTCACAAAGTCACATGAGTGAGAAAGGACGAAAAATTCCTTCCCATAGAGTAATATGAATATACGAATTTCAGAGAATAGGCCATTTTTAAGTATTACATTCAGAACTATAATACATATGTATAAGTTAATTTTTAGGGATGGGTAAATAAGATTAAATTAATACATTAATAAAGCACTTGAATATCATGCATCATTAATGAAATTTTTAATTTGCAAGTATGGCCTATTACCACATTTTTTAAGTACTAACGTAACTTTAGCTAATTATTATGAATATTTTTTTGTATTAGGAAATCTAATTTGTATATATTCTAATGGTTAATCACACAAAATGTCAACCTTCTACTGTGTTGCACTCAAGAGTTGTACCGAATTTCAAAGTCAATGGTGCATTACAATGTGAACAGTAATTTGGTTTGCTGTAACTTATACATTCGTAATCACTAGGTTAAATTCACACAATTATAACTATAGCTTTAATTAAGCTGTCAACTTATATTAATTTCTGATTAATTCACATAATTGCGGGAAATACATTTTAATGAGTTATTTCCTTTTAGCATGATCATTAACTGAAATGCAAATCGAACTATTAGCATGCTAGCACACAATATATTTTTTTATTTCTACATTCGGAGCACGCTTTTATGGTGCTTGTTCAAGTTTCTCGCATTACTTCTTTGATGTTTTTCCAATGTGTGTGTAAATGCACATGTATTTTTATATGTACATTTCTTTCTCATATCAGGCTTATATATTGGGCAAAGACGGATTGTTTTCATCTTGCATTATCAGCATAAGTAGTAATCATCCTTGTTTTTGTAAGTAGGGAGTTCCTAGCTCTCAGGCTAACCCACTGAAGCCATCTTCTGGAGTTGAAGGAGGCCACAAGTGCTTATACCATGACTTGGAGTTCTTATTAGTGAAGGTGTGCATCTTGGTGGAAATTCAATATTAAACAATTTCCCCTTCCTTCTCAGTTAAAATTCTCATCCATGGGTGATTTAACATGTTTTAATATATAGGTTTTCTCAGGTGTTTGAATAACATTTTCTTACTTCAAGCTAGTGGGCATAAGACAGCCACAAGGGACTGATGGGATGTAGGTTGTCTTTAGTCTGACAATGGCTATTCTTTAGAGGGGTGTCCTTAGATAAGCTGTTGTGTTATATTTATTGCTGTGGACTTTTTTTTTGAAGTTCTGTACCTTTAGATACATTTTTCGAAAAAATAAAAAATTGAGCCTGTGTTACCTCTTCAGTTGTGATGGAAAGAATATCCCAATAGATAAGGTGTATGAATAGGTTGTTTGACCCATTATTGGTATGTTTGTTATGAATAGTAACGTGCTAAAATTATAGTTTCCTATTCCTAAAAAGGGGATGGTGGTTGAATGCTTTCTATAATGGAACATGTCCAAATGTGTGATATCCCCTTCTGGAAGACCTTGTTAATTTACCAGTTGCCATATATATTGCATGGGTAGGCATGGCTTGGTTCTTTTGAAGTAGGTATTTTTCTGTGTGTTGTCTTTTCTTTATGACAGTTTGCTTTGACAATGCTGGCAGGCTACCTCAGTTGGCTGATCACCTCCTGCCAGTCATTGTCTTGGATGTCAAGGAGGTCTTTCTCATGTTCATGCATGCATGGCTGTTTGCCTGTTCCTAAACCCTCACTAGAGCTTATGCTACTTCTCTGTCACATTTTCTAGAGGTCAGTTGCATGAAAAATGGACTTCTTTTGTGGAATGTTTATTTTTGGAGATTTGTGACTACGGATATTGACTCACTGTTTTTGTTCATTGTACTATCCATCAAATGTGCCCTAAAATCCATTGGTTTATTTGTGAGCTGGCATATTCGAGTACTAGCTCTCTAGTCTTCCTTTTTGGGGCGTTATGCAGGGCAGGTAGAGATTATTTAATATATAAATACACAAAAACCTGGGTGTCTGATAGGAAACAAATGTGTTTCAGGAACCATACACTGTATTGAGTCTACAAAATGTGTAACTAAATGACGGAATGGACTTTAAATAAAGTTTCACAATCCAACGCATGTAACCATCAGCAAAAGTAGGTGAGATCCAAGATCCAGAGATGGATTACCATCAAAATCTTGTTGGTGATCTGATTTTTCTCATCTGGTCATCCACAGGGCTGGGCTGGTGTGTCTCCAGATCAGCGAGACTACTCCCAGGACCGCCTGGAAGGACTGGGGTCGAACCCACAATCGCCTGTTTGACCATGCGTGGGATCACCAAATGAAACAAAGAGCAGTGCAAAAAGTGAAGGTGTAAGAAAAAGTGAAGTTAAAAAGAAATAGAAAACTGACAGTAAGGAAACTTTAATAGCTGTGAGTTTCTTTCTATTTAATAACCAGAACAGCGCAAAACCGCAGTGTAAACAAATGACTGCTTATGGGCCAACATGTTTCTGCCATACAGGGGAAATACTCCCTTGGCTTTCATCAGGGCCTCTGTTCTTATGGACTTTTGCTACTGCTAGTGAAATTCACACTCTTAAAGAAAAAGAAATAGCAGTGACAACTTTAAAGGATACATTTTCTTATTCCTCCTTGTCAGCTGGTGTATGAATCACCCATCTCGACAGGGGAAATTACCTCACCTCACCTGGACCAAACTCAGAGTAAGGGAGGCCACGCTCTCTCCGTCGTTGCCCCGACCTCAGATTGTGCTCGGGGCAACGACGGAGAGAGCGTGGCCTCCCTTACTCTGAGTTTTTGCTGATGGTTACATGTGATGTGAAATTTTATTTAAAGTCCATTCCGTCATTTAGTTACACATTTTGTAGACTCAATACAGTGTATGGTTCCTGAAACACATTTGTTTCCTATCAGACACCCAGGTTTTTGTGTATTTATATATTGTACATTAGGGGATTACAACCTGGGTAGGTCTATAAACTTCCCTTAGACCCTCCAACCCCCGTTTATGTTTTCTCAGAGATTATTTAATGGCAGGTTCACATCATCTGCAAAGTGAAGGGTTGGTATAGAAGCAGGCATTCAACATGCGCACCACACATGACCCTGCCTAAGCCTCTCCAGGTTTAAATGCCACCAGCCATGCTGTCAGTTCTGCCTGGAACCAAAGCCTCTACTTCTTTACAAGGTGAGGCCCCAACAGGTTGCTGGTTGTGCTCTGCTTGTCATTTATCCCCTTAAACCATTTTGATTTGAGGGAGGAAACTTTATATCACAGTATACCAGCAATCAAAGTTTCTTCATTTGGTTTAATTCTACTGAAAATCATATCACCCTGTGGGCTGTTGTGGGTAAAACTAGGCCCGATGTGAAATATTGACAAAAACTAAAAGATCTGTGCATAGATGGCAACCTTTACCTCTGCTGCATCACAGAAGCATGGATAAATGAAACCCATTTCAAATGAGATACTTCTCGATAGTTATGCTGGGAGAGGTGTGGCAGTGCCATACAAAAAGGAGTTGGATCTTTAATCATAAAGTTCTAACATTCAAGTTGAGTACTCCCACTTGACATTGAGTAGACTACTCATTTATTTATTTATTATTTATTATTTATTTTTATTTAGTATATTTGTAGAGCGCAAAACCTGTCACCCAAAGGGCATCCTAGCGCTTTGATCAAGAACCATAGACTTAACAGCTCAGGCCATTTATGGAAATAGGTGGGCTTTTAATGCTTTCCTGAAGGGAAGGTACCATCACTCACAAGCTCCTACTTGCATGCGTTCCTTTAATATTAAATACATTAGGCATTTTGGTTTTTAAATAGGCGCAACATCCTAATTTTAGGAGATATTAAGTTAACCTCTGGCAGGAATCTCCCTCACTTAAAGAAATACCTACAGTGCCCCTTGGTTAATGGGACTAGAATTGAAGCCCTGAAGGATACAAATGCAAGTGTCATTATGGTTAAAGATACACTGGTTTCCCCAGGACAATACCTCACTGGAAAAACCTATCCGGTCACCACCACTGACAGTGTCACTACAGACCATTCCATGGCTATGGTGATATGAGACTGGGGGGGTTACTGGTATGAAACAGGTAGTGGTCTCTCCAAAACGTCCAGTTGCCTGTCTGCTTAAGGCTGAGGTAGAGTTGAAAACCCATGGAGCCATACTGTACATCTCTGAGATAGTGTGTGTTAAGACCAGCGCATAACACCGAACACATGGTGAAAAATAAGTGTTGGAGCCTGAAAAGATGGCCCGACCTTCTAGGAGGAGAGCTAAGAAGACTGGGAGACCAGCGTCTAAACAGCAAAAAGCTCAGGACCCCTCTCCTTAGGGAGCGCACTTGTCAACCTAAGAAGGAACTGAACCCATGGAACTTGGACTGTACTAGGTTGACCTCCTGGGCCCAGGGGGACCCTCTAAGGAGCAGCTGTGCAGAAGGTCTGTCCCACTCTTGAGAGTTTTCAACAGCAAGCTGTTCAACAGGAAAACTCCCACAGGACCTATTGGGAGGAGGGTCTTCTGTACACTGAGACAAGAGACCCCAAACCTGGTGGCAATCGTAGAGTGGTAGTGCCTCCGCTGTATAGGGAGTTCATACTCACATTGGCCCATGATATATCTCTAGCTGGGCATCTTGGTCAGACTAAAACTTGGTAACGGCTTGTCAGCCATTTCTACTAGCCCAAGATGTCTCAGAAAGAAAAGAGTCTGTCAGCTCCTTTGTCACCTTTCAGGCCAGTGGCAAAACAGGTGGACACTCAAAGGCACCCTCAATTCCTCTACCAGTGGTCGGGGTGTTCCTTTGAAATGATTTGGTGTGGACATAGTGTATCCACTTGAGCCACCCACAGACTAAGGAAACAAATACATACTGGTAGTAGTCAATCATGCTACCAGATATCCTGAAGCACCCCCTGCAGTAGCTAAAGCCCGCAATGGTGTCATCACCAGGGTAGGGTGCCCTCAGGAGATGGTGTCATACAGAGATTCCAACTTCATGTCTGCATACCTAAAACACATGTGGAATTGGTGTGGAGTAAACTACAGATTCACTACACCTTACCACTCACAAACCAATGGTCTTGTTGAAAGATTCAACAAGACATTGAAAGCCATGATCTTGCGGCTCCCTGAAAAACTCAAAAAGAGATGAGATGTCCCCTTGCCATGCATGCTTTTTGCTTACAGGGAAGAGCATCAGAATGGGGTAGGGTGCTCCCCCTTTGAACTTCTGTTTAGCCATTCAGTGAGGGGAACACTTGCTCATCTAAAGGAAGGTCTGGAGAGGCCTCTCCATGAGCCTAAACAAGATGTGGTGGACTATGTACTAGGCCTACATTCCAGGATGGCAGAGTACATAGAAAAGGCATCCAAAAACCTTGATGTAAACCAACAGCTCCAGAAGCAGTGATATGACCAAATGGCCACACTGGTGGAGTTCCAAACAGGACAAAAGGTGTGGATTTTGGAGCATTTGGCTGCAAGGGCCATACAGGACAGATGGAGTGGCCCTCACGCTATCTTTGAGAAAATAAATTTGAGGTCACCTACTTGGTAGACCTGGGCACTAGCAGGCACCCCAAGAAGGTGATCCATGTAAAACACTTGAAGCGTTTCTGTTACAGGACTGTGCTGTTGGCCATGGATGAAGATCAGGAACCAGAGAGTGAACCTCTCCCTGATTACTTCTCTTACAGTCCAAAGATAGGTCAGATGATGGAGTTATCTACTCAGAAACCCACATTGCCCAACAGCAGGATGACTGTAGGTATTTTTATTTTGTTTATGTTTAATAGTTTTTTATAGCAGGAACATGACACTTGTAGGTATCAGAGCGCTCTACAATTACAAAGTAGTAGAAACAGTAAATTCACTACAAATTCAGTAACAACCAAATATCAAAGTTCCATCACTAATACCAACGTAGTATCATAGTTCCTACAACAGCAAGTACCAGGCAATGTTAGGAAGTAGGGGGTAAGTGTTGGAACTGCTAGGATAAACGCACTAAGTTAGCCAGTGATAAATATTCATGCAAGCGACTGAGGAGTCTAGAATGTTGGGATCTAGGGGGAAAATTAGTTCATAAGGAGTTCTTTTACTTATTTCTTGAAGGATATGATCAAGGGATTTGTTCTGACTTCAGGAGGTAATGTGTTCCACATTTTTAGGGCAATCCCAGAGAAGGATCAGTTGTAGGTTTTATTCTTGTCGAATCTATGAGGGTTCAGAAGAAAGGTTTTGGAGCATCTGTGTGATCTGGAGCCGCCAGAGAATGCGAGCTTCTGGACTAGATATCTAGGAGTATTGTGTTGGAGGGCTTTATGCATCATGCAGGTGATCCGGGGTGAGGTGGTTGTATTTTTTTGAATCAGTGATGAGTCTAGCCACAGAGTTGAGCGAGGCCCTTGGAGGAGCTAGTTTGGGCCAGGGTAGTCCAGATAGGGTTGCACTACAATAGTCCAACCAGGAAATCACTAGGGCTTGTACTGCATGTTTGAAGTCATTGTGGGGGGAGGAAAGGTTTTAATTTTCTTAAAATACTAATTTGGTGATTTGCTGCTTTGGTGGCACCACAGATGTGCTCTTGCATGTTTAGATTCTTGTAAAGAGTTATGCTCAGTGATTATGGAGTGCTGTTGAGTTGAGGGCTGTAAGCCATTTTAACCATTCTTTGATGACCCGGGGCGATTAGGAGGAGTTCAGTTTTTTGAGTATTTAGTTTGAGGTAATTGATTGCTAGCCAGTTTTGAGTATCCTTTAGTGTTATGTTGAGGGCACTGACGTCTTCTGGGGTGGAGACCTTTAGGTATTGTTGGGTATCGGCAGTGTACTTGTGATAGTGGATGTTGAATTAGCTCAGAATTTCTGTTAGATTCTCCATGAATAGGTTGAAGAGAGTGGGCGAAAGAGAGGAGCCCTGTGGGACCCCTAATGTGATCAGCATGGTGTGCGATAGTGAGTGATTAAGCTTGAATCTTTGAGACCTGTTTTGGAAACAGGAAAATAACCAGTTAAGGACGGTTCCTGTTAGGCCCACACTGTGTTCCAAAAGGTCTATTCCAAGGGGTGACCACGCTGGTTCCCAAATCTTCCCAAAACTTGCCCTCAGTTTACAGGAAGAGACATGGCTCCAGTGGCAAATCCCAGGGGGAAAGGGGTTGGGATGGGAGACCTGTGTAGAGTCAAAGATGCTGTGGTTTGTCTACACAACAGCAACACTACAGCAGGCATTCACACCAGTGTGATGAATGGTACCTATAAACAAACAAATAATAAGGCTTTAGTCTAGTATTAACTCTAGGTATCCCCTTGCAAAAACTTTTCAAATCTCAAATAACTGTTATTTTGTTGTTGTATTGCTTTCATTTAGATTGTCTGTAGAAGCTCCTTTATCAAAATATTCAAAACTGTAGTGAGTATGATTTCAGCATCAAACCTACAAGCAAATTTGGTTACAGTTAGCTTCGCCAAAGTCCTCTCTGGCAGAGCCCTGCCAACAGTATGTACAAGTTGAACAAAAACACTGATTACCTTTGTTTGCAGCACAATATTGCGACTGAGCTCAGCACATAGTAAAATCAAGTCTGTTAATGCATCTCTCCTTTTCTTCTTCTTTTTACTATCCAGGTGTGAGGATAATGCAGGATGTTCTTTGCAGTGAGGTCAAAGATGGAGGATCACGGGAGCTGGCAAGACAGAGTCCAAGGAGCCGGGAAACAGGTAAATAGCAGGCTAAGAGGCTACGCGAAGAGGAGTAGTGTGGATGGCCTTTAAATAAGATTGCTTTAGCAGAACATTCATAAGGGTCACGTTCTAACTGTTTGTAAAAAGTAACAGGTACAGATAATTAACTTGATGAGGCTGCATTCTAGAAGGTGCTTTAGAATGTTCACAAAGGTCACATTCAAATTGCTTATAGCAAGGAACAGGTGCAGATGATTCATTTGATGAGGCTGTCTTCTAAAAGGTGTTTTAGAATGTTCACAAAGGACACATTTTAATTGCTTATAGCAAGGAACAGGTGCAGGGGATTCATTTAATGAGGACTGTCTTCCAAAAGGTTCATGTTGAGGTCATCTATGCAGGTTGCTTCATGCTTATACTGGTGGATTTTCTGGATGTTTCCACAGCGCCTGAAAACTGACCTTGCATATTCATGGTAAAACATTTGTAAACACTATTAAGCCTTTTCAAACAAACCCAGGAACACCAGCTGCAGCTAGCTATTACCAACAGCATGTAATGTGGTCAAAAGTCAGGGTACAAGGTGATTTGTTCATTTATAAGTGTTGGGAGGAATGATATGAGTCATGCCGCTATATTAGGATAGTGAAGAGAGGTGAGCTGTTGCAGGAATCCTAAAAGCTTTCCTATATCAAATGCTGATAATAGGTCAAGGAGGACAAAGAGACAAGCTTGGTTCTGATCTTTTTTAGTGCATCATACACAATGTGTGTCATTACTGATTCCTGCACGGAAACCAGTTTGAAATTGGTCTAATAGTTGGAATTAATCAATGTGGTTATAGAGTTGTATGTCAACACATTTTTCCAGAAGTTTCGCCAGGGTAGTGATATTGGAAATATGTCAGATGTTTTAAAGACCAGTTAGGTCCACTTATGTTTTTTTTTAAGGATGGGGATAACTTGCCCGGACTTTAGGCAGTCAGGGATGGAGCCTAGCAGGAGGAATGTATTCAGAATCTTGGTCCAGATTGGTAGTATTGTAGGTAAGATTTCCTTGAAGAATTTAGAGGGAAGAGGGTCATTAAAGTGGTTTGAGGGTTTCAGCCCTGTTATGATTTTATAAAAGGTGTCTTCATCGAAGATTCTGCCAGAGTGCCATGAGGCATTTGTTTTGGGGAAATGACCAGTAGAACACACTGGAATGGTAGGCCTGGGAACAGAGTGGCCTGGGTTGGGCGGGGAGGACGTTGCTCCAAGGCTGTCTCTAGGTCATTTCTCATGGTTTCTGACTTCTGCAGAAAGAAGAAGGTGAATTCCTCACAATTTGGTAGCACAGTTTGATTGTGCTTTTATGAGATCAAAATGTTTTTTGGGTCAGTTACTGGCTTGATCTAGTTAGTTTCTAAAAACAAATTGCATTAGAGATTCTGATGTTTTTGTAGTATATGTTCCTCAATGACCTCAGGTGCTGAAGTGCTCAAGGCATGGGTCAGATCTTCATTGACATTTGGCTAGTCTCAAGTTGCGTCAAGTTGCGTCTTTCTGTAATGAGACTACCATTGTACCATGGTTTAGAAACTTTAGTGGACATGCTTTTCAGTTGGAATGGAGCGATCGAGTCAAGAACAGACACAATGGAATGAGTTTAGTGATTTGTAAGATCAAGTGCATCTGAGAGCTCTACGGGGGAAGTCAAGAGCGAGCATTCCCGCTGATGCTGTGCATGTTCCTTTTTCCAGATTCTAGACTTGGATCGTTGAGCTGTGTTGATCAAATTCAGTGATGAGGAATGTAATGTGGTGGTGGTCAGTCCAATCACAGGGTAGGATAAACTCCAATTGAATTGAGTTAGGCTTTGCAATGATAAGATCTAATGTTGAGCCTGTGTTGTGAGTGGGTTTGTTACAGAACTGTGTTGGGTTCTGGTCAGCAGGGAAGGTTTTGAAGCCACTGACTGCTGAATCATTCAGGTTGTTCCAATGTAGACTGAAATCTCTGTGGAAGATTTGAGGGCAATGCTAATCCACGTTTGTTCCAATGGTTTCCATGATTTATTCTATAAAGTCAAGATGGTCTCCTGGAGGGTGGTATATTGTGTGCAGCTTGCATCGAGATATCAAGGCATAGGTATTCGCAAGTGGGTAAGATAGGAATTTGTGCATGAAGGACTGATAAGTTAAGGCTGTTTGTGCAGGCAATGCCTCCACCTGGTCCATGGAGTCTGCCCAGTCTGGTAATACCATGGTTAAGAGGGACTAGACTGTCCATGATAGGGACAGAGGTGTCATATAACCAGGTTTCCTTTAGGATTAAAAGGTCAATATCATGTGTGAAGATCAGATCAGCAATATCTCCAGCATGTTTTGAGGCAGATCTGCAGTTGATTAGCATGCATTTCAGTTGGGCTTTTTGCTGTGCTGGGTGAGGGTGTGTGAGGTTAACTCATCTGAGATCATGGTTGATGACAGCTCTATGGTTGAACCTAGGAGCTCTGTGAGGGTTTATCGTGATGGCATGGATAGTTTCCGGATTATCCATGTTATGCGGAAGTGAAGAGTTGTTTGATAGGAGGAGGGTTTGGATATCATTGTCAGATAGGGGAGCTTTACATCTAGTTGGTTGTGAAAGGGCACTAGGGTACGATCCATTCTCCTAACCCAATGCAAGGGCAGAGATGTAAGGGCAGCGTGAACCGAGAAGGTCTGAAGGCACAAAGGTGCCCGTAATTGTTATGATATGAATGAGTTTATGTAGGCCTACTTTTTAATTCATCTAGTTTAGAATCTAGTGAGGTATAGGGGCGGGTTAGCAGGTCTTGAGGAATTGGACATTGAGGCATAGGGGTGAAGGTAGGGCTCAGGAACAGATATATTGAGGGAGAAAGTACGAGAAAGGGTGAATTGAGAGTAGAGGTAAGGTCTGAATTAGGAGGGAAGAGCTCGAAAGATGGGTGCTTACACAACCTAGCAGAGTATCATTGGGAGTTATGAGAGGAACAACAATCAGGGGGGTCAGAGGTTGAGGGGAAGTAAAGAGTTAGAGATGGAGCGGGTAGTTTGACTATCTAACTCTGCAGTGGTTGCTTTCAGTGTGGGATAAGCCAACAATCTAGAGTGGTGGGCAGTGCTTACCGACTCCATGGTAGATGGTTGTAAGTGGAGAAGCCTAATATGGTATGAAGGAAGGCAACCACAGAGGAATCTGAGATCATTGCCAAATTCTTGATGAGTGGAAAAAAAGTCTTAATAATAATTTAAGGTGGACATCCGGTGCCTGAATGAGAATAATGCCAATGTTGTAGATGGTGATGGTGACTGCTGTTTTATATGCCAAAGAAGGGGCTACCAATTGAGAACATGTGGAGTTTTCGTGGTTGTAGAGATCAAGAGCTTTGAGAGCAGGGCTTTCCTCCATTGTGTGTGTCAATTTGAATAGGAAATGAGGTCACTTATTATCGCTTCTTTGTTGGTACAAGAGTAGGGGTCGGATACCAAGGTTTCTGGGTGAGATTTGAGGAGTCTGTGTTTTAAGGTCTTAGATGCTTTTTAATAGAGTCTGGGGGTAATTGATTTTATAAGCAAACTGGCCCGATGGTTCCAAGATGATGTTGGTAGCACTTTGTGGATCCATGTCAGACAATAGGTAGAGACTGGAGGATCCAATGTAGGGCAATGATAAGAAAAAAGGTATTGGGTTTGTAAGCTGGACTTTTCTCTTGTGAGATGGATCAATTTTAAGATCTTTTAAAGTTGGTCGTTAGGGGCGAGTCTTCTCTCACCATTTATGTTCCTACTATTTAAATCCTTTCATTTTTTTAACCATTGTCGTTAGTGAACTTTTTGAGTTAAGTAGAGCCTAAAAGTTGGTAAATGCTGGTGAATGAGACTACCATTTCAAGATGGCTGCTATTAGAGGAGTTGGATTCTAATGATCAGAGCAGGGTAGATCTTTAGATGTGACATGCTAGTTAGAGTCCTTTCTTTGTGTTTTGTATATGAAGAGCCCTTTTACACTAACGGGGTTGTGAAGTAAGTCCTTCACTGTGCAACTATTACTGTATGTTGAGTCTTTTGTTGTTTCTTTGCCATCCTACCATTTTGAGTGGATGGGGGTAAGGGGATCACAAAATAGTGTACATTTCTCAGGCTTCCACTGTGCTTGCATTTGCCGTGCAGGGTTCCATGCATCTTTTCAGGTACAGTGGTCTCAGTGCGATCAAGCAACAACAGGGAGACCAGGTATGTGTAGCAGTCTAAATAGCAGAAAGGATCAGATGCACTTGCATCCGATACAGGTCCCAAACAAGATTAGACTTATGGGTGTTTGAGTAGAGCGGGTAGTGCAGTAGCTAAATTGAGGTCATACCTTCACTCCTAATCAGGCTACCAGGGATCGCAGGCCTACGAGAGGCAGTAGCAGATCAGCAAGGTCACATGCATGGCCCTCAATACTCTTTTTACTTCTAAGGCAGAATATGCCTTGCAAAAGATGAAAGGTCGTCATTATGAACAAGGGGAGAAGGCTGGTCGATTATTGGCTGCGCAGCTGTGTCAAAGAGAGGCCGCTATGGCGATTCCAGCGATTAAATCAAGTGGTGGCGATATCCTTACTCGGCCACAAGACATAGTTGAGGAGTTTGCCTCATTTTATAGATCTCTCTACTCTCCAGGCACTCAGGTCGATACGCTAGCGATGTCTAAATTTCTAGATGCAGTTCATCTTCCACGACTCTCCGATGATGGAAGAGCTCTACTTGAAGGACCTATCACGATGGATGAAATCTCCTCAGCTATTTCGGCCTTGCCGTACCATAAAGCTCAGGGGGATGATGGTTTTCCTCCTGAATTTTTTTAATGGACTGGTCAGAGCATGATTTATACTCTTCATGCTGCCTTTGGGGAAGCCGTGGAGGAGTCTTCTCTTGGTTCTATCTCTAACAAAGCCATCATAGCGGTTCTGCCTAAACCTGGCAAGGATCCTCTATTGTGTGGTAGTTATCGTCCTATATCTCTCTTGAATTCTGATGTTAAGATCCTTGCTAGCATTCTTGCATCACGACTCCGCAAGATTTTACCTTCTTTAATTCATAACTCCCAAGTGGGTTTTGTTCCCGGTCGTTCCTCTCGCAACCACTTGCGTACTCTCTCCCATGCCTTATGGTCAGCTAAGCATCTTACCGATGATGCCCTCCTTCTCTCTTTGGATGCTGAAAAAGTATTTGACCGCATCGAATGGGAATACCTTTTTACCGTCATGCAAAGATTTGGATTAGGTGATCAGTTCATAGCTAAAGTACGACTCCTTTATGATAGCCCATCTGCTCAAGTTAACTGTGGCGGTTTTCTTTCTACTCCATTTCCTACTCAGTGAGGAATTCCATCTCCCGCCCTCACAATCCTGTCAATATTCCCATCTTCAACAAGCTCTCACAAAACGTCTGGGTTCCCCACCTGACCTGCTGTCCACTTCCCCTATTTTATCTTATTTGAATTTATGGGGAACTTTTAAGGGTGTCACCTCTGGCCTTTATAAGACTTTCTTACATCCTCTATTTTCGCAACCCTTTCAAAAGCTCTTCAATTGAAGTGGCAATCACGTCTTTCTGTGACATACTCAGACGCCCAGTGGGATCTCATTTTGGAAGGATTACATAAGGGTGTTCGAGAAGCTCGCCTTAAATTCTGTATTTTTAAAATTCTCCATGAATGGCACTGGTCCCCGGTCAAATTACATCATGCTAAGTTACTTTCCCATTCTTTGTGCTGGAGATGTCCTCATTCCAGTTGCGATATCACACACATTACCTGTGAATGTCCTCGTACTAGATCATTTTGGCTTTTTGTGCGAAAGACTTTGGCTTCCTCTATGTCATTGCCTTTGCCCCTTACCTCTGCAAATATATTTTTACACGACTTTCGTGGCCTTCCAACATTTACTAAACCACAGACTCGTCTCCTACATACTGCCCTAGCCACGGCAAAAATTTGTATATTGCGTCATTGGAAGTCTTCATTACCACCTTCTCAGGAGGAATGGTTGGTGGCAATGATACAAACAGCTTCTTACGAACGTGTAATTTATAATTTGCAGGATCAAGCTGCCATTTTTCTTCAAGTTTGGTCCCCATTCCTGGAAACCACAGTGGGTAATGACTCTGTTTCTACTCCTTCTTCTTCTACAGCTACTCTTCCTTTTTAATTCCTTCTTCATTCCACCTTTTTCGCACCATGTTCATTCTCTTTTATTCCTCTCTCCTACGTCCCTTCTCACTCTTCTTGATTCCATCTCATTCACAGTTAGTTTTGTTACTCTGGGGCTCCCTTTTTTTTTTTCTTTTTTTTTTCCTCTCTTTCTTTCTTTTTCTCTTCTCTTTTTTCTTTCCTTTTATCCTTCGTTTTCCCTTATGAATTCTAGAGGATTTGTTGTTTATGCTTCCTTTGTTATATTTTATGAATCATTTCCTCATTTATGCTATGTCTAATTTTTTCCTCTGCATGTGTATCTACATTTACGCTTTATCAAATTTTATTAATAAAAAATTTCAACACAAAGAAGGCACCAGTGATAGAAATAGGGCCCTCAGACCCTCTCTACAGTTCACTTTATGAACTATTCGAAGGACTGTCAGAGATCTGCCTGATGCTGTGGCCTGTTGTGTACTCCATGAGACTGCTTTGCTGAACCTGGGAGGGCTGCTTTGATGCCTGGAGCCTGCATTGAACCCTCAGAGGCCCACCCTACTGCTTGAGTCCAGCTTTATCACTTTAACCTAGGACTACCAGAGTGATGCTAATGGCTAGTTTGCTGGCCTTCTGTTCTGAGCAACAGGGACATAACAGGCTCCCACCATCTCAAACATGCACCTGGACCCAGCCTTTAGTGAGTCATAACCCCCTCAAGTGGTGCCCCTCCAGCCCTGGACCCTTGGAGGTAGTTATAAAAGTGCCCAGATAGCCAAAATTCCAAAATTGGGGCTTAGAAAATGTTTGGCTAAAAAGTGCTCTGAGAACACTTTCCCTGTTCAGCAGTCCTTCATTGAAGGGGTATCTGGCCCAGTGGTGTATCGGAATTTGAGCCCCCCCCCCTGCAAAGTACATGCAAGGGGTCCCACACACTCTGAACCCATCTGGAGCTCTCTGGCCAGGGGCCTGCCAGGGCCGGAGGAGGACCCCGGAGCTCACTGCACTGAGAGGGCTTCTGGGCCTTCTGTTACGCCACTAATCTGGCCTCCTGGAACTCTGATTGGCTACAGCCTCCTACCTCGTCCAACTGGAGATTTTCCACTTCCATAAAATATACCATTAATACTCATCACTCAATCAATCAATCAGGTGGCTTGTAAAGCGCGACTACACACCCAAAAGGGTCTTAAGGTGCTCTGGAGGGTGAAAGCTGGTCCGTCTAAGGCATGAAGAGGTAGGTCGGATTATGACCCACTCTCAGTGCTAATTTTGGAAACCGGCCTATTAAAACATTGGTCACAAAATGTTGTTGCGCAATTGGCAAACTCTTTTTGCATATCAAATTTCAGTACGTGACGCGCGGTTCAGAAAATGATTTACTAGTCGCAAAAATCTTATTTGCAAATTGATACCAGTATTTGTGATCAATAAGTACAACATATGATCGTTAAAGAAAGTAAGGGATAAAATAGGCAGGACGACAGTGCCAGAGAAACAGTAGCTGACATGGAGATCTAATAGCATCCAGATTTACAACTGTATCAGACATTTTACAACAGTTTCTGTTTGGAAGTGCATCTAATTGATGAATTTTAAATATATTTCCATATTCGAGGATGTGGAAGCTGTAAGCACATTTTTTGCATCAATATTGTAGGATGTTCCTCTGTCAAATTGTAATTGTAGTGCCTGTTGTCCTATTGGTTATTAATTCAACATACATTCACTTATATGGATGTATCCTCCTTTGCACTCTTCTTAACCTATCGGTCTAAGTTCAAAACAAATGGAACAGGCTTCCTTCGTGATTTATTTGCATGACGGATAGACCAGGAGAGGGAAAAACATAAAAGGAGGGTCAGCGTTTTAAATGTCTAAACTCATAAACTGTCAATACAAAATAAATCTGTATATTTTATATTCACGCTAAAGCAAGCCCATTGGGGTACATTTTTATGTATTAAACGAAGTACTCAGATATATAATGCACGATTTCTCAAATCAAATATGGAGCATAATGTAAATAAAGTCACTCTAGATTACCACGTAATCATAAAACATGCGAGCTGTGTTTCTCGTTTGTAAGCACCTGCTTTTGTAAGGAGTAAAAGTGTATCACAAAACCGCTAGAATCCGGTGATTTACAGGATCTTTTAATCGATGTGGTTTGGAATTCGAGGAGTCTGTCTTGCTTTATGTTTCATTCGAGTTTAGCGAAGTGAGACGCTACAACAGATATGCAGTCTTCCTCCATTCACTCAAACCACAGACTGTGAAATAGACCACTGATAAAGCACAATAAACCCAGGAAAAATGCTGACAAAAAATTGATTCCTATAAGAAGACCTGATGGGAAATCTGTGGTTTTCTTCGCTTGCATTGTTGTGCAGCTACATTGGTATATTTTCCCTTCACTCTCATTCAGTTGTGAGGCAAAAAAAAGGAAATCCGTCCTTTAAGAAGAGTAATCCTCCTTTAATTTAATCTCGTCCAGTCAGTGAACAGATTGTCTGCTACAAGGCTTTGCTGCTGGTATTTCTGGGCCGTGGTTATTTAACAGGCGAACCCAACAAGTGCATTAGCGCACAGCTCTGCTCTCCTCCCACTCAACAATGTCTTGAAACTTCATAGGATGTGGACTTGATTTAGGGGCACTGATATGAGCTTTATTGTAACTGAACCACACAAAAGAGTAAGATTCGCTTCCCATCTTGTTCTTAAAGGTGCACGACATACTTATTACACTTTGAACTTTATTTTTTAATTTCATAAACAAAAAACAAAAGTGAGATTTTGTTTTTGAAAATAGAATAAATTAAAAAACAGGGACCTCTTCACCGTGGGACTTTTTCCAATGGCAACGTGGTTATTTTGCAGTTTTGACTGTCCCTTACCTCAAGGCTTTATTTGCAGTGACGGACAATGAAAACGTGCCATTTGTCCACCCACTCAAAACAGGTCAAGCAGATAAATGGCAAAACCTCCGATGGTCATTGCTCTGTTGCGCTTTTGGAGGTGTATGTAGGCGGCAGAGATGGAGTTGACTTTGGCACTGACATTCTGACGGTCAATCGGACTCTAAAAGAGGCAGGTGGACTTTCAATTTGGTGGAGAGAGTACTCGTTCACTATTGTGCCAAAGTACCCTCTGTGCTAACTTTACATCAGCCCGTAACCTCCCCCTGCTTAAAAGAATCTGACTTTGTGTGATGTAACTGGTGCTTATGTAAAGCAGTACAATGTCGTGTTGTACTGAATAAAAATGCAAAAATGAATAAATGTACAAAATTGCAATACTGGATCAGCCTAGTCATCCCTTTTAATGCTCACATAGACCCAGCTTTACTATGGTTTTGCTCACTTTTTTGGTGCAGCACTGGCACACAACCTATTTTGCCACAAACAACACAATTTGTGTGAATTTATAAAAAGTAATTAAAAAGGTAATGCAACGCATAGTACTGGCTCGTGTTACCTTGCATTGGAGAGGTGAAACATGGGTGGTGCAATGGTCGATCCAGTGCATCCACTCATGCATTCTGATGCAAACTCAAATGTACTAAAATCAATAAATGTGGGCTTGTGCTAAAATGGTGCGCCTCATCAAGGCTTTAGTTTTCATCAATTTCCTTTTTGCTCGTGTGCTGTATAAGTGTGCAGGAAGGTATCCCTTTTAGCGCAAAACCTATTCCGACAACCACGCAGGCACACTTGCATTGAGGTGCAGTGGTGTCTGTGTTGTAAGTAGATCAGGTAAGCAGCAGGACACGTCTTCAAGTTATTAAGATAGGTTTATTAAAATAAGACAACAGAAGACAGCAGAGCATCAAACCTCACAGCTGACCAGGCCATCAACTGCCAAGGCTGGAATCCTCACATACAAATAGAACACTCTTAGGTTATAAGATAGAAACACTAAGAAAGGATTACAGACACCAAGTATTGTGAGGTCTTGCTCGTGCTGCTCTGGTCTTCTTGGTCATTTCTTCTGGTCTGCTGCTCTCGTCTGGTCAGCTTCAGATGTCGCCAAAATGTTGTAAGTAGATTAGGTAGGCAGCAGGACACTTCTTCAAGTTATTAAGATAGGTTTATTAAAATAAGTCAACAAAAGACAGCAGAGCATCAAACCTCACAGCTGACCAGACCATCAACTGCCAAGGCTGGAATCCTCACATACCAAATAGAACACTCTTAGGTTATAAGATAGAAACACTAAGAAAGGACTACAGACACCAAGTATTGTGAGGTCTTGCTCGTGCTGCTCTGGTCTTCTTGGTCATTTCTTCTGGTCTGCTCCTCAGGTCTGGTCAGCTTCAGATGTCGCCAAAATGTTGTAAGTAGATTAGGTAGGCATCAGGACACGTCTTCAAGTTATTAAGATTAAGATAGATTTATTAAAATAAGACAACAGAAGACAGCAGAGCATCAAACCTCACAGCTGACCAGACCATCAACTGCCAAGGCTGGAATCCTCACATACCAAATAGAACACTCTGAGGTTAAAAGATAGAAACACTAAGAAAGGACTACAGACACCAAGTAGCCATATTGAAGAAAGTATGAATATACAACAGTCTGCATTGGTACTAAGAAGCCAGAAATGTGCCATCAGTATGAGAAAGCAGAGCTGCAGCATATTGTAGTAGATATGGCAGATTTCTGCTTTCTCCCTTTGACACAACAGAGTGCAGCAATTTCCCCTTGTTGCGTTAAAATGTAGAAAATCTGGCCATATTTTTTAAGTGCCTCCACTTTGCCTGTGCTGCTCTGTATGGGAATGGACAAAGTCATTCACCACAGTAATTTAAAATTTGCGGTTTGTTAACAGTCACACAACAGTGCCCACAATTTGCATTAGGGTGCACAGGATTTCATTATATTTGAATTACTTTAAAATATTTACAATGAGGATGCAGCTATCTGGGTAGTTAGCAGCAGAACATGTTTTATCCTTATGTCTAAGTCGGAGTTCTCTAATGCATACAGTGCAGCCCGTATTTGTTTTTTATGCTGCATCTGCAACCTTAAAGTGTTTTTTTTATTTTGATTGGTTTCTCCCGGTTAACATTTTTATTTTTCCCTTATCCTACAGACATGGCCTCTGAAATTACTTCCACGCAGTCGATCTGCTGCCCTAAGTGATGTATAACAGGGCCAGACTAGGAATTAAAATCAGCCCTGAGAAAAATCTTCAAACCATCCATGTTGTCTTTCTCTCTCCCAGTGTTTCTTTCTCTCTCTCTCTTTATGTCCATGCTGTACCTGCTGCCATGAATGCTGGAGAGAATGACTCAGCTGGCATCCTTCGACCTCCAATTGCTCCAGTCCCCAAGGGAATTGCTTGATGGATTAAAGACCAATCTGGCCCTGACGTACATCCTCTACACTGGGGCTCTACTTCTGAGGGTCTTTTAATCTCATTTACCTCTCATCGCGAGAAAGATATTGGGAGATGACTTTATGACTGATCTTTCTTTTTAACCTAAAAAATCATATCCTCATGGAAGTTCAACTACTTGCAAATAAATTTAATTGAGAATTAATTCCTAGTCTCTCTTAAAATACTTTGTGTAGTCTTGAACTCAGACCGGGTTCTTCATGATGTCAGAACAGCTCTATACAGTATCCTAAGGAGTGATGTTACTCTTTGGAATGGTGGACTCCCTATGTAGTCTTCAGCTTCATCTTTCCCCCCTATGCTCTTTAATAGCATCTCTTTGTAGAATGCCCTGGACAATTCTCAACACTTAAAGTTCCTTAACCTCACTTAACCTCATCCTACTTTTACCCTCTGTCCGGTACAAATATGAGGACATTTGGAGTCTTACTCTTACACCACCTAGGTCACTATGGCGCCATAGTGCCCGATTTGGAGCAGTCCCCCACACTAAAGCTTTTTGCTGCAGTCACTAGCCCCACATGACTAATACCTTTCCCAAATTTGAGGACCAATACGAGGGTATTTGGGCTCTCTCCCTCACACCATCCAGGTCACTACAGTGTCTGTTGTCTCACAAGTCCCAAGGAGACCAAAGAGGGCTCCAGCAAATCACTATATAGGCCTAAGATTGCATGGGTCACTTCTCACCAGAGGCAACCTGCAGGCCCAGGAAGTGAATCTCCCCAGTGAATCTCCCCATTTGGGACTGATCCAGGACCATGAGACCCCTCCTGTGCTAAGCTTGAGAGGGACATTAATGCAGAAACTACAATATACATGGTAACTGATGAATATTTCCTCCAGAACATGAACTAGACTGACTGTCTAGTCACCCTGCTTCTGCATTTGATTGATCAAACGTATCCTTCCTCTTCGCAAAGAAAACGTTTGATCCAGGCTGATCATTTTACTATTACATCACACAAGTTGCTCTTTGTGGTTATTTCGCATGAGCAAACACATAATCAGTCTGTGAGACATTATCTAAAGATTGAATAAGCTCAAGATTCTGTTTTGTGGCAGGACATTCTTGGTTTTTTAGCTGGGTGTTTAAATTCCCAAAATGAATTTCTGGATTTTACCCACTAATTGGGAGGTTAGATCAATTATTTTCTCAATTTGGACCTTGCAGTCAGAGGGCTCAAAGGAAAAGTACTTCCTAGGTTAGGGTAACTGATTAATACAGTTGTGTCACATTGCCTCAAGGTTTGATGTAATATTTCTTACAATATCGGTCACTCCTGTTCCTAAATTGCTGAGATTATTAACTTATTTGGCAGTATAACCAAGTACAACTAAATCTAAACTTTCTGGTGTTGCCTCATTGGCTGACAACATCTGTGTAATTCCTAGTGGATAATTTCATACTGAGATCATTATTTTTTACTGTTGATCTTGCATTTAGCAATGCTCCTTTAGTATTTATATCAGCTTTTGCTGATTTTATTCAGTCATCATTTCATTTTCTGAGTTCGCTATGATTCTTTTGTAAAAAAGAAGAAAGGCTAGTCACATACAATAGGAGCACTGAGTGGTAGAGATGTAGTGTCAATCATGAAACTATGATCTATATGTATCTTGCCACATTAATTTTTGAAACATACACATCTAAAAAAAGATGCTTGACTCAATGGAGATATTAAACATAGAGACAGTTAAAAATGGGATTGTGCGGGGGGGAACCTTTTCCATGAAGTGACTTGCCATTGGGCCCTGTACACGAACATTTTGACAATTATTCCCTCCTTTACATGTCCTCCCCTTAGGCAGTACATTTCCAGATTTCCTGGAATCCACATTTCCTGGAGTAAGCCTGAAAAACCGCAACAATAACTGACTCCTAAGAGTGCAACTTCACTTTGTGCACCTTATTCAGAAAGGTAAACGCACACATTTGATGTAAGTTTACAAATGTTTTGCATTTCACAAACTATGAGTGTAGTTTTTTCTGTAGTATTTTTAATACTGCAGATAATTCTACACATAAAATGATAGGACAGTCTCTGCAGTTGTAAAAATAGTATACATAAAACTAAGTGCGTAATTTGAGCCGGTGGTTTCCGGTGCTCGGCACTGGCACTTAATTATGAACACTGGCACTATAGCGGTCTGCCACATGGTGGCGCAATCTGTAATTTAGAGATGAGCAGAACATCTGTTTATTAATTTAGCATACATTAAAAATTATTAATTCCAGACACCCAAGACATTCTTGTTGCTTTGGGGGACTGAAATAGTCCTAATAATCACACTTGTAGGTGTGTTATTGTTGGTAGTTGCATAGGTATTGTCGTTGGCAGCACTGGTAAGGCAATGGGTGGTTAAAACTGCAATGGCTACTGGAGAGGGCCCTGGCACATTTTATTACAAATTAAGCACTGGTAAAACTTCACTCATAGTGTGTGAATAGCAAACAAATAGTAAACCTACGCCAAAAGTGTGAGTTTACCTTTATGAATATGGCCCTGAATATTTTTTTCTTTTTTCCCTCTACAAGGAAAATATTGCCATAGAGCAACCTTTTTCCAAAACACCCCAAACGATTTTAGGCATTACCTCTGCCCATGCTCACATAGAGAAGGGACTTATGTCCAATTCAACAGCAAATCTCTGCCCGTTTCCAGGTGGTTATGGACCATGTAAATGTATGCGAATAGCCACAAACAAATAAATTTTTTCCAGGGCACACCAGTGTGGAACGCCATGCTCCATCCCAGAGACAATGGGGCATATTTAAAAGATAATGACGGAGCGCAGAGCTGCAGCACCATGCTCCGCTATTTCCAAAACACAGGGATGCACTGTATTTACAACAATGTGGTGCACCCCTGTGTTTACCCTAGCGCTGGCGCTATAAATAGCTGCCTAGCACCAAAGCAGACAATATAGAGCCATAGTGCAAGGGACCCTGTGTTGCAAGAAATTATAATTTATGTGCAGTTAAGGGACGCCTTCCTGCACATAAACAATCATTAATGGCATGTTGTCCTCTTTCTATGTGTGTTGCAGAATGCAGCACACCTAGAAAAAGGAAAAACGATGAAAAATAAAAGCATTTCTCCTCGTTGCACCATTCTCACCCCTGTTATTGCATGGTTTTAGTTTTTAGCGCTGCCTCAGATTTACACCTCCTTGTGAATCTGGGGCAGCGTCAAAAAGCAATGGGTGTTCCTCATCAATCTGAGGCAGCGCCAAAAACCAATAGGTACGGCGGTTGAATGCCCACAGCAACACCCATTGTATGCCTCTGTCACAGAGATATCTGCATGATAGGGTACCATATTTACAAAGTTGCATTATTCCACAAAACGTGCCTTAACGCCACTTTGTAAATATGGTGCAATATGGAAAGTCAAAAAAGTTATGTCCCGGTGGCGCAATCCCCTTGTTAATATGCTCCAGTATTTGTTCCTATGAAGGTGTGAGAGTTAATCTCCTAGTAAGTGTAAATCAACTTTCTGTGATTCACAAACGTGGATTTACTCTTGTCAAAAGGGCCACTCATGCAGGGAGTTTTAACTTGCAAGAAGAAATAGCTTCATGAATCCTTAAAATCTTGTTTCATTTTGGACATAGTGACCTAATTGTGAGACTGGACTTCTCGAGTGAGTCATGCTAATATTTCTACAGTGTCCACTCAAAAGGTTCACTTAATTTGTGTGCGCTAGGGCAGCTTCATTCAAGGTAATAAGTACTAGTAAAATATTAGTTTCTCTGTTCGTGCTTTCTGTGTATTGACTGTGCACAAAAGGCACATTATAAATAAGGCTCCCAGTTCTCCATTTTTACTTAGTTTTACAGATAAATACAGACAGAAAATCATCTACATTGCTGTCTGTATTTAATTTTAAATGTGGATAAATATGAAAAATAGGTTTTCTTTTGGACATTTCTTACTCCTGTCAATCATGGATGCTAGGCCAATAGCTGTGCAGATTGACAGGCAAGGGAGTGAAACATTTTTTTAAAGATTTCTTAATGAAACTTAAATAACTGCAGCAGGGCAGTGGTTTAAGCTGTTGTGCAATGCAAATGGTGTCAACTGACTGTATTACACTGTAACTGGCTAAACCCCTTTGGACAGGACATTCAAAGAAGAGTAAACATTTGTTTATTAAATATACGTGGAAATATACTCAATGCAGCTTCATTTCTTTACACTCCGTTCAAAATAAATATGGATAAATACAGATACAAGTAGCAAAAAATAAATATGGATAAATACAGACAGAAATGTAAAAAAAAAACACCATAAAACCGTATCTCCTGTTCATTTCGGTACATTATTATTCAACGTCCTTGTTCAACCCAAAGAGCACATTTCTAAATATGATATAAACAAGTGAAGCACTTGATCCAGTGGCATGAACAATAATGGTAGAAAGATCACATTTCTATCCTCGTTTTCTTTATCGTGCATGATAGGATGCCTCGTGCACTTGACTCCTGCAAGGCCTCTTCTTCCAGATTATGTTACAGACAATTCATCACTGTCATCTTCCTGACAACATTCTATTTTTGCCTACTAGTACCAGTATGGCATTTTCCCATGAAAAATAAAACTCAGCACCTAACCATTAAATAACCTTGCTTAGTTTTAGAAGTAAGATTGTATTGTATTCAGGGATTGGCCTTTTTCTGTTCCTTCCCATTGCCTCTGCTGTCACTTTATATTTCCTGCTACGTTTCATACTACCTCATTGAGCATTGCCTTTTTAGACAAAATTTGTATACCCATTTTTTAATTGTGTCTTCCATATTCATTGACAACCCACTGCTCCTTCTTGTATGTGTACGTTATGTTGAAAGTGAGTGATTTTAAATGTTGCGTGATGAACAAATATACCCAACAAAGTCCATATGTAGGATGCAGGAGCTTCTTAAAATGAATTTGAAAAAAAATGTCAATTGTCACAAGACTCGTGTTATTTAAAAAATCATGACTGACAGTTTAGGCAGTGTGTATGTATTTTGGGTTTGCACACCCGCAGTATGTTTCTCTGTGAATTCAGAATTCACATCCTTTTGTATTTTTTTTATATGTGCTTGGAAATATGTTCTGGGCATGTTTGGTGAGGATAGGTTAAAAGTTTCAATTTTAGTGTTATACTGATGCCGGGTCACTATCTCTGTGAATTCAGTACAGCCATCAGTGGCGGCTGTCTCGGAACAGGGGTGGCGAAAATAAATAAATAGATAAATTTACCTTCGCCGCCGTTACATGCCTCTCCTCCATCCTGCGCTGCATAACTCTCCTCCATCCTCACTCTGCTGCACACTGGAAGCACCCAGGCTCCTGCACTTTCCCAGCCAATCACAACGCTGCATCAGCAGCGTTGTGATTGGTCTAAGTGGCCTGTTTGGCTACTCAGGCAGGGCCAGCTAAACAGTCATGCAGTTAGAGAGTGCAAACCATTCCTGCTCCCTCTGACAGCGCGAGCCCAGCACCGCCATGCCCCAACCAGCCCTAACATTACTTTTACTGGTACAGAAACATAAAATGATAATAACGTCTTGTAATTATTATTTTAATTTGTTTGCACTGCTCAGAGAGTAGTGGGGCAACACTCCTCCCCCTTAGTGGAGGAGCCGCTACTGAGGCCTATATCTACGAGTTTCAGAACGCATTTTATCCTATCAGTGCAGACATCTTAGGTTACTGAAGAAGTGAGGCATGGCAGGTCTGTCACCTTCATGTAGTAATACAATTACAAATCATTGAGACAGTCAATAATGTTAGTTTTTGCCCCTTATTCTCCTTATTCCACCTCATCTGTGGCTCAGGTCCATAAGTATGTAGAGGGCCAGTAAGTAGTGTCAATGCCTGGCTTCATGGTCAGTAATGTACTAGAGCAAATTTTAATAAATAATTACCATTTAGTGGCAGGAATATTTGCATTTGTACCCAATCTCCAGCACACCTAAAAATAGTTGTATTTCTTGGATTGGCCAAACTAGGCCCTGACTCCATTATGAAATTTAAACATGACCATATTTACATTCTCACTGCCTCAAAAAGCAGCAAAATGTGTACAGAATTATTGTTAGATGCACTATGTTTTGTGACTCGGACATCCTCCTTGAATGGGATGTTCTTCATGTGCTCCAGGGCACGGGGGCAACTTGACTCTCAAATGTAACTGTTCACGGATCTCCCTGCTGATTCCCCAGAAAGCCTATTAATTTCATAAATATGTCATGGTTATATGTGTAACTAGGTTTGAGGGCCAATGGGGGCTAATTATTATTACTTGTTCATACTAAATATTATTGTTACTCCTACTTTTAAATACTATGAACCCTGCCTTATGGGCAATAAGGCCTGCTTTTGGGTGACTCAAAAATGTAAAAGGAATGTTTTGACCTGTCAAACAGGGTTATTTTGTGGATCAAATTGGCATTTTAAAACTGCAATACCCAGGCTACAAATGGTCGACCTGCAGCCACGTTTCCGCTATCTCTGCAGTGGGTGGTGCAATGGGTGCTGCAGTCCACTCGAGGCATTTAACTTAGAGACCTGGGTACACTTTGCACCATATACTAAGGACTTGTAGTAAGTTAAATGTGGCAATCCTGGGTAGTCCAATTTCATCATGTAGAAATGAGGGGGCACATGCCCTTCACATCTGGTTGGCAGGTGTAAAGTGCACAGAGTTCTCCAGCCACGAAAAAGAGTCAAGTAAAAATCAGCTGGTACACCACAGAGAGGAGGGTCATTTCCTACAAATGTTATTTGGTACAGTATCGCTGGAAGACTTGATACATTGATATTTTCAGAGGCTCGGAAGACTTGCATAAGGCTCCGGTAGATGATGGAATGCAGTGAAGCTAGAATTGTTAGTGGTTTAATTTGATTCAACAGGTATGTGACATAAAGGAACCTGAAAGGTTTTTTTCTGTGACATCAAGGATCTGAAAGGTTCTTTCTAGAAAAAGTTAAGGAGGACTTCAAAAAACTTCAAGTGCATCCATGTTTGCACTTTTGGTAGTATCGCGCTCTTAGATTCTGCAAAATAATTTTAAGATCTCTGGTTGCTTTGGATGTTTCTAAGATGCATGTTGAGTAAGAAGCCTTTCTTGGACTGCAGACCTACTACTCTGTGATACCCACATGTGTAGATTTTCTATTGGAATTTGTCCTTTGTGTTTTTGAACTTTTTTGAATATGTGCTCGACCTTTTGAGCTTTACTAATTCTAGGTATTAAATGAACCATTTATTGTTCTTTTTAGTCAATGAGTTAAAGGGTTCTTTAACTATTTTGAGGCAACTGCATTTAATGTGCTGGTGTACAGTGCTTTTACATGATCCCAGGGGGTACACCAGTTTGTAAATGGAGTAATCCTAAGTTTTCAGAAGGACTCATCAAATATATCTTGGGAGAAGTTCTTTATTCATTTGTATGGGATCAAAACCTAGTATCTAGGGCCCTTAAGTTAGTAGCGAGTTTCAAAGTAAATGCAGTTAGATAGAGATACATTCATGAATGAAGCGTAATGACCAGATGAGGTAATCATGCCAAGAGCAACCCCTATATCAAAGGTATATCTTGATTTAAGAATGGGAACTGTTGGTAGTGGTCCTTTTTAGGGTGCCTTCATTTGTCTTTTTGCTTTTGTCCCAACCAGTTTTCCGCGGATCCTTTAGCCTTACGACTTTATGTGCTTTTGGCACTGCCATTCAGTGCTAAAGTCATATACATACTGGTGGTTAGTGTAAACATGAGTGAGCTGTCGAGGGGCAAGACATATACCTAGGGCATGTAACTCAAATGCTCCTCTGTGGGACTGCAGCACTGGTTGGGCCACCCACAGAGGGAGCTCCTTAAACATGCCACAGGTTTACCATGGTGGGGCCTGTGTGTGCAGATTACGGTTTTTCAAATTGGCATTTAAAAGCTACTTGGTAAGGTTCTGCATGTCTGTCGCTATATTAGAGTACTCCCTGGGGGAAGGGCGTGGTGTGAGGAAGAGGTAAGGCATGTCCACACGGGCGCTACATGCACTTGTAGTGAATGGGACCAGATGGTGTGTTCAGTATGGTAGGGCCTACTTCTCATATTGGATTGACATGAGGGATCAGTAGAAAGGCTAATTAGCTGGATTTCCTACATGCAGAAGAGTAGCAGTATAGTGTTTGATATTGATGAGTTAGTAATGGCAAATCCTCTCAGGTAATGTGAGTGTATTCAACATTACTAACATGGAAATACCACTTTGGGAAAGTGCGCATTTTTGTGTGCCGTGGGCCTGTCAGCCTTTCTCCAATTCACATCTGGGTGCTGGGGGACAGCTACATCTGTGCATTCCTGATAAGACAGCCATAAACTAGGGGCTCTAGGGAAACTACAGACCTCGGACTCTGAGTGGCCCTCCGGGGTCGAATAAGAGGTGGTGGAATTGGCATTCCAAGGGGCGGGATCTTGGCCCCACTAAAGATATTGATCAAGAATCCTGGGGTAGGATGGCAGACAGGACAACATTTATAGAGGGCCTGTGCATTTCAAAGGTGACCTTTTGAACTGATCTCATCTTCAAAGGCCATTGTGAGTATAACTAATGCAGCTCTGCCCTCAGAAGTGAGAGAAGCTTGGGAGAACCAGTTGCAGTCCCTCCTACCCCAAAAGTTCCTCTTATTGATGTCCCAGCGTCGAACCAGTGCAGTATGGATTATCCACAGACTTGTAGTGGCCTGGGGCTTGTCGTGCTCTACGAAGGGGAGTATCACTTGTTGGATTTTGCCTGGAGGTTGCTGGCCTGCATCTAATTGCCAACTGTTATGGACCAGTTCCCTAAGCAATCTCCAAGAGTCAGTTGGCTTGCCTCCTGCCCACAAGATTCGAGGGACAAAAAGGATCTCCCCATTTCCATGAGATTGTAAGGACCGCCCATGGGGCGGCGGACATGGGTGGTATTGATCATCAGTTGGGACAAGGGCCATCCCGTGTGCAGTAATCATACTGTGCTGAGGAGTGTTCTTGTAATGATCAGCGGCCCACCTGGTGGCGCTGTAGTGTGAGGAGTTCGAGGAGCGCTGGGGAAGTTTGCTCAGTCCAAGGAACCCAAGCTTACAACCGGAAACCTGTGCTAGCTCACACTCCATAGTGTGTGGTGTCCGAGGGGTGTTGGGGGAAGTTTGCTGAGTCAACAGGACCTGAGCTGGTAGCCTAAAGTGTCTCCGACATCCAGATCAATAGGAAGATATTGCCTAACATTGCAGCTTCAGTCCAAAGTCACTGGCTCGGTTTCCCTGGGACCATGCCACAAGGTACTCTGTCATTGAGAATATTGTGACTGGATCAGAGGGCTCCAGTTGCACCTTGGGTGCACCCATGGCTGGCTTCCTGGAGCAACTGCAGCTCACACCTCCGACGGAGGGGAAACTATTCTCCAAAATAGGAGCGCACCAGCTTCAGGTGTCACAGTTTTTTGCCTACGGGGTATAGATGCACCTGGGTGCATGAGGACCTAATCTGGATGGACGAGAACAAATAACTGTTTACTTCTGTTTTAGGTGGCTCCAGCAATCTAATCAAAGTGTTTGCCAGTGGGTGCAACGTGTGTCGTTGGCTGGTGTAGTTTGAGTGGCTGAGGCACTAGGTCACGAGGCGTAGTCGAAACCTGTGATTTCTTGATCATTTCAACGGTATGGGGAATGCGATTTTTGGATTGTTGTGTTTTGTGCTAATGTGTTAATGGAAAAACTAGGATACTTCTGAACAGGCTGCACATGATGTGGAAGGGATTGTTTGGATCATGAACATCTCAGGGAAGTACGCACCTGGGTTTATGTTGCTTACAAGGCTGAGGGGATAGGGGGGAAAGTGAATACCTATGACAAGTACTATATGTTCATGCGGTTCTGCTGCTAAGGGAAGAGTTCGACAATTGCATATAACTGTAAAGTATATATCCAATGTGTATGCCATTTTGATTTCAATGTGTGTGCGCACTATAAAGACCAGTGTTTTATACATACAGTGTGAAGTCTTTTTCTAGTGTACATGGTGTATTGCGAGGCTGGGGGTTGTGCCAATACTTTACACTTTGACCCTGAGGATATGCCTGACTGCTCTGAGCCAGGCTACCCAAGGGTGAAAACTGGTTATCAAACTCATCCGATTTAGGACAGCAAATTCTGCCTAGCTTTTATGCATCCCGGCAAGACAGAACTGCTGCAACATGCTAACAGGAACATTGATCAGATGATCAAAAGTCTTTTGCTAAGGGGGGTATTTGTGCTGCTGGGTGCCTGAGGACCTAATCTGGAGGGACGAATACACCCACTGTTTCCTTCCACTTTAGGTGGCCTGGCAATCTAATCAAAGTGTTGCCAGTGGGTGCAATAGCGTTGGCTGGTGTAGTTTGAGTGGCCGATAGACTAGGTCACTAGGCATAGTCAAAACCTGTGATTTCTTGACCATTAAAACTCTGTGAGGAATGTGATACCCGGGAATGTGGTGTTTTGTGCTAATCTGTTAGCGGGAAAGTGGGATACCACTGAACAGCCTGGATAAATGTTTCTGTCGCATTTGATGTAGGAGGGATTGCTTGGATCGTGAACACATCAGGGAAGTACGCACATGAGCTTACAAAGGGTGAGGTGATAGCGGGGCAAGTGAATACCTACGACTAGTACATATAAGTTCATGCTGTACTGCTGCTAATGGAAGAGTTTGACAATTGCATATAACTTTAAAGTATATAATCAATGGGTATGTCGTTTTAATTTCAATGTTTGCATAATATAAAGACCAGTGTTTTATACATATGCTGTGGAATATTTTTCAAGCATACAAAGCGTCTTGCGTGGGCGGGGGTTGTGCCCTTGATATGCCTGACTGCTCTGTGCCAAGCTACCCAAAGGTGAACACAGGTTTTCAGACTCATCCTACTTAGGATCGCAGATTCTGTCTGGCTTTGATGCATCCCAGCCAGCCAGAAACTGCTGGATCTAATAGGAAAATTGACCAGCTGCTCAAAAGAAGACAAGTTATTGCCTACTTATAACCCTTGTTTGTTGTCATCTTTTCCACCCTATGGTTTTGTAAAGAGATTAAATATGCTGGTAAGAATTAAAAAATATATATATTTGGTTTGGGCTATTATATATACAGTAGTTATCATTTTTATACCTCATAGCTTATTTTTCACCAGCAATTACTCCTTTTTAACATTGGCATGTAATTATTTCTGTAATGTTCTATTTTATTTGTGTGTTATATTTTAAGAGGTACTATTTTTATGCTGTAATTGTATGTACTTCATATTTACTTTGTGTAATGTTGACGTACTCTATTTTGTGTTTTAATAATTAGACAGTAAGCCCTTGGTTGTATATATACACATGGACGGAGTTACTACAATGACGAGGGTCCCAATAATTAAAAATGCAAGTACACAATGACGTGGTTGCTTACCTGGTCAGTAGAATACCCCATGCAACAATGGTTGCGAACATTTAAAAAAATATACTTGTCCAAGGGACATAATAGAAGACAAAACACTTCAGTGTCAAGAAGCCAAGTAAATCACTAAGCACTGTAGAAATAGTTAAAACTTCAAAACATAGACTATTGGGCAAAAAGCCCAATAAGGATAGCGTGTTTCTTGGTAATGTTATTTAATTGCCCGGTTCACCTTTTTCCTCTACATTATTTTTCTTTCTTCAGCTTATGTTTATTTGACTGCCCTTTCTTTCTCATATCAGATTCTTTCTTTAACTCCAGTCGGTTTCCAGGTGGTCTAACCTGTCTCATACATCTTGATTTTACCCTCCGCACGCTTTATTTTACTTACTACACAGCTCATTCTTCTTAATGCCCTTCTGGTCTCACCAGAGCTAAAACATATGTGGGACCTGTTTCTGATGTTTACTAAAAACTGAAATTTTGATCAGCACTCACACTATTAATCTAGCTTAGAGCTAAATGTAAGTGGCCCTTTCTAAACTTTTGCAGAGAGACTAACAAATATGTATTTACTATATATTTACTATCTAGGGATGTACAAGTATGGGAATGTTTAATGTTCCCACCCGAGCACCGCAATATATGTATTTTTTCAAATGATTGTTTCCACAGCACTTTACTGTCTTTATTAGAGGCAAGGTAACAATAGAGAAGCTGGATTTCTTTTTTTGTCATTAATAGTCAAGGAACCCATTCAGAATTGTTTTGGTACCACTGTTCTTTTCAGTGATTATTCACTCCCACCAAATACACATTCGTAAAAAGGTAAAATTGTTCCATTAAATAGTGGAAGCATTTTTTCTCCCTAGCCCATCCGGAAAAAGTATGCACTATTTTAGAAGGTGTAGGTTACCAGCCATCAGCATTTCCACTTTGGCCGCAAATCTGCCAGCTGAATGGGCACAATTGCATTCACCTTAGGGTATGAGTACATTTGATAGAAGGCCGTGATTGTCCAGTTAGATATTTGACCCGATAATGTTATCCAATCAATGTGATAATTAATGTCATATAAGAGAGCATCCATTGTTTTACATTGTTTTACTTTGTATAATTGATATAAATGGCAATTTCAAATAATGGTTTCCTAGGAGGTCCCTTTTTTGTCTGAATAAGAATCAAGGATCATAGGAAACATTATGGGTGTGAGGTTAAGTGAGAGTATGTGATACAACGGGTGCCCTAAGCTCTAGGGTGAGTTACTATTCTCATGATAGGAGGGGAAATAATGAAATGAAGCAAAGTGATTGAGGAATAGGAGTAATGGTTGAAATGGAAGTTGTAAGGGTACATTATCAGTTCATATAGTCCCTCAAAGTTCAAGTTTAACTAATTCATATGTAGTGGCCGAGTTCTAAATCTTCCAAGTCCTGGTGAAGCCCTGAATTGTCTCGTTTTTCTTTTCTCTCTAGTTCTGGTCCAACAGATGGAAGTAGCCAATGTAACTATATGTAATGGAAAGCAGCCAGTTTATCTTACAATCTATCATTCTTCCAAATATGTTTAGCCCGATACAAGAATGAGTGAACAAAGTGTTCTGTTATAAAAAGACATATGGATGAATGTGTGGTTAGCCTCAACCGGTTCAGCTTCTAAGGTGTGTGCTTTTGATTTTTCCCTTTTAGGCAGCTTGTTTTCAACGCTGTGCTGGATTGTCAGGTACTTCCAGTTGTATGAGCTGTCCGCTTGGAATTTTGCCTGTAGTGTCTGGAAATATTAAAAACAACATACCCATCACCTTCTCATTCTCTGTTGGACAGTGCAGAGTTGTGGCACCCATTCATACTCCGATGTTTATCTATGTAAAAGCCAAACTATGTAATTCTAGGCCCTACTACGATTACATATGTATGGGATTCAAGGCTTCTCTATTGTGTTTACTTACTGGGCTATCTGAGTTCAATAGAGACCTGCTATTAAAGGCCATTGCTAATCCACAGTTAAGTGATGAGAGACCTTTCACTCCCAAAAACACTACACCCATTTAGCAGAGTATGATAAACTGAGGAAATCTTATCAGAATCTCAAATACGAAATAACTGGAAAATCTCAGAAACCTAGGACCAAATTACCTATGTGAGGAGGCCCAACTCCAGCCTAAGCGGTCTGACTGTGAAAACAGGTAAAGAAAAAAAAAGGTTCAAACTAAATGGTTCCAGGGGGCACCAATGCGAATGCTTTTCAAAGATCAGCACTTCAGTTCAATGCAGTGGTAGTGGAATCACCTTATTGTTAAACTCTTTTAAAGGCAGGAGCTTCGCCATCCAACCGTAGCATAGATCAAAACTATTGATAAAGGATCTAAGCACCTATAACCAGATACTGTATTGTTCACATGTTCACCCCACTTCAACTTTGATGAAGAAGGTTATACCAGAAACTTTCAACAGCATTTTTGGAACACTGGGGCCTAAAAAGCAAACACGTAAGCTGCCTGAAGACCAGCACTTTGATATTCTGCATGGTTGTGATGAGTGCAGTATTGCTGAATTTCCATTCATAAGCAACCATTGGGACAAATCATTGGCATTACAATAAATATGCAATATCTAGAAACACATTTGAGAGAAAATGAGGAGGAATTTAGCATGACTTGAGGTTAGACTGTGAGAAAAAGGCCAAACAGCCTGCAACTCTACACCAGCTATAAACATTTGTATGTTTGAGGTTTTTCTTTAGCACTAACATAGGCAAAAGGCAGTGGCGCATCAAACAGGGTCAAAAACCAGCATAACGTCAACAAGAGCACAAGAGAACCCAGGTGCGGCTTGTTAATGCACTGTAATGTAGTGTCCTTTAAACAGGTACATCTCCAACTCAAAGTTGAACAGCTTTGGGCGGTCCGGAGGGATGTTATTTGAGATCCTGGTGCATAGATGGGTGTTGGAGGTCTGAAGCAGAGGAGACTTTCAGGTACATTTGTATATCATCAGCATAATGGTTAATCTTGATGAGGTTATCTGTGAGAAGAACACTACACAGCTCCGTGTAGAGGTTGGAGGCGACAGGGGACAGTTGGAAACCCTAGGGCACTCTGCAGTTGATTAGGACCAGGGGGTGCCCATGTGAACAAATGGTTGTCGCTTGGAGAAGAACCAGTGAAGGACAATGTCGGTGAATCCCATAAGAGAATCCATGGTGGGATGGTCGACTGTGTCAAAGGCAGATGAGAGGTCAAGCAACATTGAGAGGCAGGTGTCATCTTCTCTGTGGTCATGAGGGCATCATCTATGATGTGTAAGGTACCAGTTTCCATGCTGCACCATCATCTGACACCAGACTGGTAGTTGTGCAGGAGATGGTTAGCATTGATATGACCTTGCAATTAACATAGATTACTTCTTCAAAGAGCTTGCCAATAAATAATAGGTGAATGATGGTAATTGTTAGACATAGCATTCTTGGCGTGGTTTCCCCTGACTTTTTGCCTTCTGACTTCCTGTTTTGCTGACTTCATTTGTAGTAGCTTAAGGATTCTGGGCACTTTACCAGTGCTAAATTGCATATGCTCTGTACTAAAACATTCTCACATAGGCTTATCCACAATTGGCATACTTAATTTACTTATAAGTCCCTAATAAAGTGCACTATATATGCCCAGGGCCTGTAAATTAAATGGAACTTGTGGGCCTGAAACTGGTCCTAGGATGGTCGTTTCTGGTCCAGGGAGGACCTGGCTTAGCAGTTCAGGCTGGATTGTTCTCATAAGGAGCAGGGTCAAGACTGACTAAACTGAGGTGGCATGGTGCGCAAAAGAACAATGGATTTAATCCAGATCTCTTGAATGGGGGGGAATGTTTGATTCTGCATTCCATCCATCATTTGTGTGTCTTTTGCTTTCTAGTCCTAAGTGCGCCGGATGAGGGTCCCTGGCTCACTGTGCCACTGGATTCAAGCTAGCCTGACTGATGAGGGGTGATATCCAAAACTGGTCCCAGGATGCTGGCTTCTGGTCCAGGTAGGACTTGGATTCGCAGTTCGGTCTGGACTCTTCCCATAAGGAGGAGCAGGGTCAAGACAGATTTGCATATAGCTGGGTCTAAACTAGGGTGGCATTGTGAGCAAAAGAATGATGAATTTAAGCCAGATCTCTTGACTGGGGGTGAATGTTCAATTTGTTCCGCATTAGGTCCATCATTTCTGTGCCTTCTGCTAGTGGGCCTGCAGCACTGATAGTGCCGCTAAGGCCTGCCATTGCAGATCATGTGAGTGCACTTTTAAACTGCCATTTCAACCTGACAAGTTACCAGGCCCAAGGCTTTCTTTTATTACATGTAAATCACCCCTAAGGTAGGTCCGAGGTAGCCCCATGGGCAAGATGAAGTGTATTTAAAAAGTACGACAAGTACTTTTAAGTTTTACATGTCCTGGTGGTAAAACACTCTTAAATTTGTTTTTCACCACTGCAAGTCCTCTCTCTCCCATAGGGTAACATTGGTATTGCCTGAAACATCTTTTAATTTATTCATTATGTTTCCATTTGTAGAGCGCATGGTTACACCAACGGTGTGTCCCCGCGCTGAGACATCGGATCCAGGATTTGAGGAGGTGTGCCTTCATCTACTATCACGGTACAAAAGGGGGTGGTGATGGACGGAGCATCTGAATCAATCAATCACTCACACCCAGTCAACAGATCTGGGTTTAATCCATCACCGTTCTTTAGCCCACTCTGCCTCCCCAGTTCAGACATGGCCATAGCAAATCAGTCTGACCCTGTGCCTCATGGGAACAGTCTAGCCCGAACTGCCAAGCCATGCCTTCCCTGGACCGGAAACAAGCTTCCTAGGACTGGTTTCTGGCATTCCAGCCATCTTCAGCCAGGCTTGCTTTAATCCAGTCGCAAAGTGAGCAAGGGACTCACGTCTGAGCGTACCCTGCCAACTTATGGCGAACAAAGCGGTACAAAAGGGGGTGGTGATTGAAGGAGCATCTGAATCAATCAAACACTCACACCCAGTCAACAGATCTGGGTTTAATCCATCACCGTTCTTTAGCCCACTCTGCCTCCTCAGTTCAGACATGGCCATATGCAAATCAGTCTGACCCTGTGCCTCATGGGAACAGTCCAGCCCAAACTGCCAAGCCATGCCTTCCCTGGACCGGAAACAAGCTTCCTAGGACCAGTTTCTGGCATTCCAGCCGGCTTCAGCCACGCTTGCTTGAATCCAGTGGCAAAGTGAGCAAGGGACTCACGTCTGAGGATACCCTGCCAACTCAAGGCGAACAAAGCGGTACAAAAGGGGGTGGTGACAGACGGAGCATCTGAATCAATCAAACACTCACACCCAGTAAACAGATCTGGGTTTTATACATCACAGTTCTTTAGCCCCCTCTGCCACCCCAGTTCAGACATGGCCATATGCAAATCAGTCTGACCCTGTGCCTCATGGGAACAGTCCAGCCCGAACTGCCAAGCCATGCCAGGCTCTTAGACTTGAAATGGGATTTGGATATTGTTTACAAATTTCTTTTAATACATATTACCTTCAAATAAGTCAATTGATTGCTCAATCTGTGGAGAGATGCTGTTACACTGAAATATTACAAATGCCTATGTATTAATGAGTTTAATGGGGTTTAGTCTAATTAAAAACATGAAAAATGTACTGTACAGAGTACATTCTCGAATATGACATTCGATGGAAAAAATAATAAGATTAAAGCACTACGAATTGTATGCAAGTATGTTGACACTGGGTAGCTTTAAAACACCAAAACATCTGCTAGGAGAAGGAAGTTACAACTTTAGCAATTTAGAAATACAAGTATTTTATTCGATTCAAATGGAGAGAATATATTAGAAATGTACGAAGACAACAATTAACATATTTCATTTCAATGAGAATACAGTGAGAAAACAAGATTGCTTTTTTAATTCAACATTTTTAATTTAAAAAAAAAGGGATATTGTATATTTAATATACATGGAAAGGCTAAAGTGAAACTCTGGTAGTTGAGCAACATTAAGCCCTTGGACAGTAATTATTTTAACCCATGACCAAAACATTATATATTGTTATCAAATTTGAATTATATTATTTTAGCACACTTTAAATTGTAATGTGTATTCATTATGCCATCTAAACCAAATGAGAACCACATGTATGTGATACTGACTTAAGGTATACGTTTTGCTACTGAACTCATAAGTGTTTGCCCTGAAATATACGTTTTTACTAGATGAGTTTCAAGATACTCTTACCCACCAAACAAAGAGAGGACAATAACAGAGGGATACAAAAAACATTTGGGTTTTGTTTACAACTGATGAGATTGCAGTTTGAGAAGGTGAGTCCTGTCTCATTTAACGGAAAGTTTTTGTATGGAAATTTCCAGTAGAGCAGAACCAAAGAAAAATAAAATTGAAAGAATAATTATCACCTGACAGGAAATGTTGATCATGTTGATGATAACTGCATATCATAAGATATTAAAATACATATAAGCACAACTTCTGTATTAAAATCAAAGTAATAATAAATGTAAGTCAAATTCGGGAAAATCTTACAACGGGGCATTTCATGGGTCAAGTACTAATGATAAAGTAATACTGTAAAAGTGCAAATCATTAAAAAAGTAACTGTTGAAATATTCATGCTGGTATGCATTTACATGTTAAAAAGTGTACAGTACACAATCCTTTAAAAGGTTAGCAGCTGCTTTTTACTTTTGCATACATATGTACATACAGTATAGGAGCGATTAATACAAAACCGTATTTAGATTTAGGCTGTGTATTGAGGAAATATGAAACTTGGAATACACTAGCATATGGGTAACGAAAATACTATCAGATAGTTTTTGCTTAGACATGAGGTATCCTTTCTGCACAAAAACAGTACAGCGTACATTATTAGTCGTGTGAGGTAATGATCTATATATAAATCATTTGGGCTCTCTGAGCATGTACAGCTTACAAATTGCAGCAACAACAAAACAGTATAATGAATATTTTCACTTAACAGCTATGGCAATATAATGTTACAGTGATGCATCTTTCTTCTGTATGTCCCTTCCTTTTACATAAAATGTACATGTAGTGTAAAAGATAACTTCAAATGGTATAGGCAGTAATCAGTGATTCGGCCCAATGAAATCATGAAAATTTAGACAGCCCTTTACCCCCAATTTGAAGAAAAAAAACAATGGTTGCTAAAACATTCAGTTGTGATAAGTACATAAGTTACATTCACCAAACAATGGGAAGATCATCGTTTTTCGAGTAAATTTGAAAATTCCAATGGATGACTTTGGACTGCATTCGTTCACAGCTTTGCAACACTGGCCACTGCTTTCTTAGCTGCATCATCAAGGTCACTGGCAGCGCTGATTGGTAATCCACTCTCATTCAAAATTCTCTTTGCTTCTTGCACATTAGTTCCTGTCACAGAAATAAAGGAAACACTCCTTACATGCCTGCATTTTATTTTGATCAATGCACAAAAATAGCATTAACTTGTTTTAATATGAATCTTTGCTTACACAGCAAAATACTGACATTGTCATGGTCATTCAGTACAGTTTTTCTTCATTTTTTTATTTGAAGACACATTAAAATAAAACAATTGAAATAATTCACAATGTGTTAACGCATTCAGCAAAATCACAGTGGAAGCAACTGGGCAAAATATAGACAAAAACCGTTCCTCTTGAATTCTTCCATATATCCTGAAATAAGTGGGGCAGTAAAATAGCTGATGTTTGTGATATTAAATTTGCATTTGAAAACGTATCCTGCAAATGACTAAAACACTATTATTCCAAGGTGAAAACAAGGCCAGCCTATTCATGGAGAGTGAATAAAGCAATATGCACCCAATTAGTAAAACATGGAGAGTGAATTAAAAAAAAGCTGTACTCAATTGATACAACTGTAGATTTTAAGCAACCACTGAAAAAGTCTCACTTTCAACTGGCATTAAAAAGGTAAGACAGCGTGAAAAACATCTCTAGATGCAAAATTCAGGTTCAGGTTAGTTGGCTACAAACAATTCTCAAAAAAATCTTTATATATATTGCTCAAAATATGAATTTCAATACCTGGACTGATTGCTAAAAACAACAGCAAATGATCTGATATAATCTCCCTAAAGCAGAGCACATCGTTGGATGATGGAGCTACTGAAGGGAGAGCTCAGAATGCAGTAGTTCCACAAGCAGTCATACCACAAGGGTTGTACGTAATTCGAAAATTAAAGTTTTAATGCAGTAGAATAAAAAATACTGTGCAGTCTTGGGAACGGTTTTACAAAATGGAAAAACCAAGCAAAAGATGTTTTCAGGGCAAAACAAGCTAAGATATAGCAATTAACATTAAAAGTAAGTTTTCAATAAACAGAGCAACGAAAAAAGAATAACATATCAGCAGAAATGCATATTTTATTTGTTAGTTCTTTGACTGACCCCAAATTAAAAATCATAGTGCTACTGCTAGTAGATCAAATGTGTGCTTTTTATAGGATTCCCGAGGGGACACTGCCTTCAGAATTCAAATGTGTGTATCCATATGTGTGATTGGGACAGATGTAAATCATGCAGGAGCTTAGGATGAACACAAATGAGCATTTTTATTTTAAGACAACTGTACATTCTACAAGCATTCTAAAAGAAACAGAGTATTTCGGGTTTATTAGGGCTGGAGAAAACAGTTCGGGGGGGGGGGGGGGGGGGGGTTGAGGCTCTCTCACAATCTGAATAGTTAACCAGTTGGATAATTTCGTTCAAAGACAGATTGGGGGGGGGGGGGGGGGGGGGGGTTGGTCCAAGTGTGACTGGTAATTGTGCCTAGTATTATGCTGGCTACTCAAAACATGCCTCGCTCTGGAGATGATAATCGAGAGAAGAGCATATGGTCTAAGTAGATTAAAGATTAATAAGTGAACATCTCATCGCATATGAGGTGGTCAGCACTATTAATTTCAAGAGGACGACGTGGCTGAAGTTCCCAATGCACCTTCCCCTTACAGCACTCAGAATTATTCTCATGCAAAAGAGAGATTTGGGGGAAAGGTATTAGACAATAAGAGACTGATTCTAAGGTTTCACAAAGTACTGTGACCCTTCATCTTTTTTGCTCCTTGTATAAAGACTCTAGAAACCGGTTTATTAAGCCTGTTTTGTTAAATCGTGGATCCCGTCATTATAAAGAGGGTTATGAGTATCTATTGTCCTTATCAACCCCAGTTATATGTAGTGCTGTACTTAGCTTTATTAAATTGGCGCTTACTATTAGAAATCGTTATTAAATAGCATCAATGTAAATCTTTGTGACTTTTTGGTATACATGTAACAGAATATTCTATAGATTGGTATCTAAATGGAATGCACAAGCACTTTATACCAATTTGTTTATATACGCGATCTTTTTATATTAAATGAATTGTATACCCATTTTGGTCATATAATATGTAATTATGGATGTAAATGTTATTGTATGGTCTTTTTAATAATTTTGTGTAATGTTTTCTTTTAAACTGTGTATACTTTTATGATTCTATGTTATGAATCGAAATAGATTTTATTGAATCGAATCGAAGGATTCTTTAAATTCAGCCTTCCTGGCATGCCTCCCTGACTTCTTTTGATGTAGAGTTATTGCCGTTTACTATACTATGTTGCTGGGCTAAATAAACAATAGAATAGGACAATTACTAGTAGTACCAACTTACCATTCGATTTGTAACTTTTCAAAAACAGGCTATACGCAATGCCTATTAATGAGAACAACCCAGCTCCTCTTCTATATGTGACCTTGTGAACAGTAACTATGTCCAGTTTCTTTTCTGTTGAGTTCATCGATAGATTCTGATCTCCAACTGAATGTTGTTCTTTCTCTTCCAGTGCATTTCAATTTTCTTGGTCCAGTCTTATTTTTCAAACACCAATATTACTTAGGTTTTTATAAGTGCACTAAGCTTATCGCCCTGTTTTGACTGTTTATACTGCTATTTCGGAATCACTCTCTTACCTTGTTTTATCCTCACAGACTCAACAAGCCTCTGCACAGGCCATGCCAATGCCTGACAACAAACTATTATGGTAAAGCTGACTGGAGCCGAAAGTTAGAGAAATGGTTGAAAATGCTGACAGGAGCCATAGCCAGATAGAAAGCTAAACTAAACAATACGATTGGAAAAGCGAAGCCGAAAACACTGCCTCCCTCTAGAAGCATGTTGAAGACCACAGTCAGATACTATTTTGTGCCATTCTCTTGAAGTAAGGGAGCAAGAAATTCTGTCCTGCGTGCCCAGTGTTTTCTGTCTTGGGATTCGTAGGTAACCATCTTGTAGTTTTCTGCTATGTCCACTGTACCTGTAGGATACTCCACGCATTCACTGCCTGCAGGATACTTTGGTACACCTTTGTAATACAAAGGAGTTTGAATTGCCTCCTAGGTTGATGAACACGCACTGCATCAGTGCCCCCTGCACTTTATGATCCCCAGTGGGCTTTTTTCCTGAGACAGCGTAGGCTGGCAGCTCAAATAATTTGACCAGTGACTTTTTCCCCTATCTATTGGCTGATCGGTCCAGTGGTGTTCTACACACATAGCTGTATAGATGCCAAATAATAGAGGGTAGTAGTGAGAGGGAGAGGGGCTAATCCTGGCAACAGGAGGGAAATGAGACAGCCAAATGAGACACTACCCTCTCCCAAGCTGACAGGAGCTTCAGGGTGCGAAACTAAATAAAGTATTATTTTGTTTTTTCAAAGCACCAAAATTCATCCAAAGTGCATGGTGCACATGTGGACCTTTCATGCTAACTCACTTGCAATGTTTCCGGAGGTGCCAGCAGATGCAGGCAGCCGGGTGGTGAGTAGCCAATCAAACCAAGATGCAGGAACTGAGAGAGCCTACTCAGTCATCACCAGCTGATAGATGTCAAACACCACTTCAGGGCAAGAACCAATATGAAGATTACAGTTTTTTAAGGAGGAGCAGAAGTTCATTCGAACTGAAAGGTGCACATGTACACAACCAAGCAAAATGTGAATTTGCAGATCTCACTTTTTTTTGTTTTCCCATATCTCTTTCCATACACCCTGATTAATGTTGGGGCCTTTCTTCCTCATTCACATATTGAAAATAGATTTACTCCTTTCCCTTGCCAGGAGTAAATCACTGATGACTTCCAAGGCGGAAAATTATCTGAATGTCATAGCCGAATACCTGCAAACATGTATTTGTTCCATGTGAAAGTATCCAAAAAGGCCTACAAATGTACCCTTAAACCAGGATCTGCCAATGCAGAAACCCACCATACTGGAGGAGTTTCCATACTGGTTAATTATATTTGCTAGGTTAGATGTCTGCCATCATTGTTTGTACAAATCAGGAATGTGACTTTAGGTCTCACAAACCTATTTGTGCACATGTAAGAGGAGGTGTTGAGATGTGAAGGCATAAAGTGTGTGTACTGGTAAAGGAATATAATGTAATTTAATTGTATGACATGCTGTGAACTCGCATTTGGGATAGTGTGGGGGGGGGGGGTATATGTGAATGACAGCACTATATAAGCTGCAAACTAATTATTGCAATTAAGTATTATTTTCCATTTGCAGCATGTGATGCCAAGCTCATGAGGTGCTCAAGTCCTCTTCCTGTCTACATGAGGGATACGCAGGAGTGGGAGGGGGGGCGTAAGGAAATATCTATGTTCAGTTGATCCACCAAGCATTGCCCCTGGATTACCGGTGAAAACGGCACTCCACCAATACTAGATTGTCCCACTGTTTGTTCCCATGTGACCACTATCTCGCAAGTCACTCTGCCGAGAGTGCATGTGCAACTGCATGTTTGGGACTAGTGTAATGTAAGATGCCATAATTCACAAACCTTTCATTTTCTTGTTCCCAAAGAACGGGCCGTCTAGTAAAGGGAAAGCAGTGTGGACATGTCATCACTCTCTCATTGCTGGGATAGGCTTTGCCAGTCAGTGTATTATATATGGTGGCTGCCAAGAACGCTTGCGTCTGCTGCTCTTTAATGGCCAGTAATTAAGGTATGGAACGACATCAATGCTGCTTCCTTGAAGATACACTGCTACTACTGCCAGGCATTTAGTAAACAATCATGGAGATGTTGCAACCAAGAGAGGTAATACTTTAAAAGACAATCAAGTCCACTTATCACAAACCTGAGGCTCTGCCAATGAGCTTGGTGAATGGGAATGTGGAAAAAGGTGTCCTTAGGACTAAGTGTCACCATGTAGTCCCACAGCAAGGCAGAGGAATTACTTTTTGGAGATATATTATTTTGAAGTGCTCTGATATGATGTAATGATTGACCAGTTGGAAGTAAGGTGTCAGTTGCATCTTTCTTTGGGATAATCAAGCACACAGAATAAACTCCAGGACCTTGCTGATTTGGTGTGACAGGTTGTATAGCTTCTATCTGGAGTAATACCTGCACTTCTTCTACCATGGATAAACAATTGGTTCTGTTGGGTGCGTATTATTTCTCTGAACATTTGACAAATTATCCAATCATTTTCAATGGAATGAATCCAAAGAAATATAAATCCAAACCATCTAGGGCATCACATAAGTTTTTTTTATAAATTGCATTCATTTATAAATGCCCTTATTTACATATTTACAAGGCTGTTACCAGTACAAGGTGACGCATAAAGTGAAGTAAGTGACATTTCAGTGCTCAGTGATATTTGTGATAGTGTAATATATACAGAGGTGATTTGGGTAAAAGGGGAAGAAAAATGAGGGGAAAAAAGTTGGCCAGTAATGCAAAATCCTTAAGATAATTCTGCGGACCACATTAGTTGGTCTTGCTGCAGAGTCCTTAAAACTGGTCCAAAAAGTTCTAAATGTCGACGTTTCAACCCCGGGAAAGCACTCCTGAAGGGTCAATGTGGGTCTTCATCAGGACTGGATGGGGGGTGGAGGGGGGGGGGGGGGGCGGGGAAGGAGGGAGTTGGTTTTTTGTGGCAGTCTCACAAGAGGCCCGGACTGGCTCTCCTGGGGTTAGCTTCAAGCTACGCCACTTATGGTGTATGGCTGGCAAGGAGTTCAGGCTTCCTTGGTGAACGATTCTGGAGTATAGAAGTAGCTGATTAAGTGCAAGACGTGGTCTTTAGGATCAGCGCTAGTATTCCAAAGTCGCTCGGGTGCTGTAAATACTGTTCACCTCGTACGCGATCGTGGGGAATGACAGTGGTTTTAAAGATCAGAGTGATAGTAACGGAGCTGTAATTGCTTTGACTCCGTCCTTTGGGATCAACGTGAATGATCCAGGGTCGCTGGGCAGCTCTAATCACTTTTGGCTCCATCCAGGATCGCTGTGGGAATAACAGCAGCTGTAGTCTATCTTGGCTGATGTTGTGCTGGGGAGGTCATTTACTGGGTGTAGTACCTGCGGGCTATGATGGAAAGCATCTACTGATCTAAGGTTATAGCATTCATCTGGGCACGGTATAATCTCATGGGTCCCTCGACAAGTGTTGAGCAGTCTAGAGGAATGTATGGAAGGTCATTGTCTGGAGGTGGAGTCAACCTTGTTTTGGGCACCTCTGGCTTTAATGAATCTGTTACTATGTCTGGTGTATTGCTTGGACGACTGACCTTCCTAAAGGGGCTGCTATGTCTGCTACTGTGTGCGTTATGGGGACCCTGCTGTTTCTGCCACAATCCGCAACTGTTGGTGATGAAAACCAGTCTTCTGTTGCTAGTTTTGGTTCACTGCTGTTGACTTTGCATTGTTAGTGTCTTTTTTATTTTCTTCAGCATCGAGTCAACTTGTGGTACGAAGAGGTGCATTCGTCACTGAATGGCAAACCAATGAGGTTCTGCTGTATTCAAGGTGGAAGCCAGAAATGCTAAGCCAAGTGTGGCAGTGGGTGAAGCAAGCTGGTGTTGGTCTTGCGGAAGGATATATCAGAGGCTTCGAGCATATATCGGATGTTGGAATTAAAAACTATTTTGCCATCTTGTAAGTATTTAATTTTCTCGCTTTCATTTAAGAATTGGATGATGCTTTATAAGGGCTTCCATTTGCTCTCACTGGTGTCAGCTGCACTTGAAAAGCAGACTGAGTTAATGATTAGCCATTGAGTGGTATTCCCAACAGTTACCCTCTTGCCTGTGGCATTAATCAGTTTTCTCTCTTTATCAGGTGGAGCGGTGTTGCTCGTGCCCTGCATTAACACCCTTTTATGTGCTGTGTGGACAAAAAGTAAATTGGGTGGAAACAAGCTACGCCAATGAAGATACAATCCTGTCTAGCGGACATATATTTCTTCTCATGTACGTTTAGACTAGGTATTTAAAGTTGTAAGTGGAGCATCTGAGCATCTTTTTAAGCATCAGCAGGTATTGTACAGACTGCTCTGTTCTGGATCTCTTTTTTTTTGTTTTAATATATTTTTCTTTTATACTTTACAACCAAAGCACACATTTGAGAAAAAAAATATATATATTCCATCTTACATTTGTTCATCTCACAAAAACAAAGAAAAGAAAATCCGTTACATCAGTGTATAATATTGTAGGATTTCAATAGAATCCAGGGAATAAGCACAAAACAGTAATAATAACAAAGAACCCTCCGATCAACCTATCCCTGCTCTCCACCTCGCCAGGGGCCCCCAGATTTTAATACCCCGAGCCCTCCCAATCCTACCTTTTCTTGCATATATATGTTTCTCTAAATTGTGTATAGAAATTAGATTTGATAACCATATTTGCATGGATGGAGGAATCTTATCTAGCCATACTCTAGCTAACATTAGTCTATAAACAGCGGTCGCCATAAACAAAAACATTGCATCATTTGGAGCTATTGAGGTATTTTCAGTACCAACTCCCAACATAATCAAACTCGCTGTAAGGGTTATCTTTATCCTTAATGAGTTATCCAAAAAGTACTAAATATCCTTGATTAACGTATATAGCTGAGGACATGTAGCAAACATATGCACAATATCTGCATCAACCGAGTTACATCTGGGACAAGTAGTACCCTCAGTACCCCCCCATTTCACAATCCTGGCTGGAGTATGGTATAGTGAAAATAAGGTTTTATAATGTTGGGATTGCAAGGGAGCAGAACAGAGAATGGACCGACCTAGTTCCAGGGATTCATGAAAAGATTCAGAAGTAATCCCTACTTTCTCCACCCATTTTATCCCTGTGTTTATCCATATCGTCCGACCTGCTTTTTGACAAAAAGGCATATGCCGACCTAATGGAATGTTCCTCCCCCGTAGTTATCCCTTCCATAAAATCATTAGATTCCAACCACGCCGGTCCCCCTCGCTTATTTCTCAAAAAACTCCTAACTTGAAGGTATTTAAAAAAGCCTCTTCTACTTATTTTATATCTACTTACCAAATCCTCAAATTGGACTATCCCCACTGAATTTCTTAAATCCCCAATCTGTTGTATCCCTTTATCTTCCCAACCTGCCATTACTGAATCCGCGAAGATCTCCGCAGGGAAGAATTTATTTTGGTATATTTTGGTGTACCTATTGAATCTTCCCAGACCTGTCTTTTTTAAAAAGGAACTCCACATTTTAAGTGCAGCACTAAGGGTCTTATATGACTGTCTTCTAAGATAGCCCAGATCCGTATGGTACAGGAAGCAGTTTTCTGCATCTTGGCCTAGTACGGCTGCGTAAACTTCAGTTGACATAGTGGTAATTTTCGGTAGCCTACCGCCCCCTCCTATTAGCCCCTGCATATAGTGAAGTGCAGCAGCAAGATAATATAGTCTAAAATCTGGTGCACCCCAGCCCCCTCTATCCCTTGGTAGAGTAATACATTTGTAAGCCCTGCGCGTCTTTCCATGAGCCCATATAAACCTATTTACTATACCCTCTAACATATTAAACCATTTATTCTCGAAAATTAAAGGAATTGATCTAAATAGATACAAAAATTTAGGTAAAACCACCATTTTCAACACATTAGTGCACCCAACCAATGACAAATGTAGATTATTTATTCTTTCTAAATCTCTTTTAACCTTCGCCAGCAATGGACTCATGTTTAGCTCGATCACCTCCTCCAAATTTGTAGTAATTTCAATCCCTAAGTAGGTTGCACTGTTAACCACCCTATTATCCATACTACTTGCAAAACTGTTCAAAACTATCTGGGTTTTTGTCTTATTTAAGCTGTATCCTGAAACCTGCCCAAAGGCATGTGCCTCTGTCTCCACTCGTACCATAGCTAAATCTGGATTCGGGGTCAATATAGCCACGTCATCGGCATAGGCAAGCGTTTTCACTATACAACCATTCAATGACATAGGCTGAATCTCAGGATTTCCCTCCAGTTTGCGAAGTAATGGCTCGATATATAGGGCAAAAAGCAGCGGGGATGATGGGCAACCCTGTCGAGTCCCTCTTTGTATATTAACTATCTCTGAATGCCCTCCGTTGACTCTAATCCTTGCAGCCGGATCTCTATACAGGGCTTGTATAGCAAGTATATAACATGGCCCTATACCACACCACTTCATAACCTCCCATAGATATTCCCAGGCGACCCTATCGAAAGCCTTCTCGGCATCTAGGAAGAGTGCTGAAATAGGGTCGCCTGTGACCCCTGCTGCATCAATCATAGTTATCGCCATCCTGATATGCTGGGTAGTACCCTTCCCGGGTATAAAGCCGTGCTGTGAGGAGCTCACCAAATGTTCAATACAACCTGCCAACCTCTTTGCCAACATCTTTGAGTAGATCTTAACATCTGAGTTCATCAGCGTAATTGGCCTGTAAGAACCAGGGAGAGATGGGGGCTTTCCTTTTTTAGCAATAACAATTATATCGGCCCCTCCCCATGACTCTGGTGGTTGCCCCCCCTGTTGTACAAATAACATAACCTCAAACATGTATATCAGCAAACTTTTACGAAATACTTTGTAGAACTCGACCGGAATTTGATCTGGCCCGGAGGCCTTTCCTGATGGTAAACTACCCAATGCCTCAATAAATTCCTCCAAACGTAAGGTAGATTCTAATATTTCTCCTTCCTCACTTGAGAGAGATGGGGGAATTATGTCCCTAAGATAGTTGCTAATTTTTACAATTCCCCCTGTATCTTCCCGTGCATACAGCTCTTTATAAAATTCTCTGAAAACATCTCTTATCCTATCTGGATCTGTGGCCATATTCCCCTGCGAATACAGTATCTCTTTTATCTCTGCCGCCGCTCTCTGCTGCCTAGTTTTAACCGCAAGGATATGACCCACTTTCTCACTACACTCATAGGCCTCCTCCCTTTTAGCCAGATATTTCTCCGCAGCCTTTCTAGAAAAGCTTTCAACAGCTTCTGCCTTTAATGCTACCAGCTTTAATAACAAATGCTCCAGACCAGACTTGGATTCTACCGCAGTAACTAACTTCCCCTCCTCAATAACCAACCTTTGCCGAATAACTTCAGCCTTCACCCTCTCCTTCTTACGCCTTGTCAAAACGTAGCTCAATGTTTCTCCTCTTACCCCTGCCTTAAAACAATCCCAGGTTTGTCCTACGGGCGCAGTACCATGATTAATTTCCCAATAGAACTTAATCCAACCTTCCATATGTTTCTGATATTCAGTATCTTGAAGAAGGTTCCGCTCAAAAGTCCACGTCGACCTCTTGCTCTGTATCTGAGGAATCCTCACTGTCAATACTAACGGACTATGATCAGAAATGATCCTAGGTTGTTTTTCAATCAATGAGCCAGAAATAAATGCCCTTGAGATTAGGAAATAGTCCAGCCTAACCAAAACCTGGTGTGGTGCCGAAAAAAAAGTGCTACTATCTACAAAGGGGTGTTGTATCACCCAGGGATCCACCAATGACTTATGCTCAACCATGCTGGAAATAGCCCTATATACCTTTCTCTTCCTTCCAACATACCCCCCTCTTGTATTCAAGAATGAACTTGTTGGATCATGCATATTAAAATCTCCGCAGCATATCACTGGTTCAGGCCACTGGGCTAATTCTGCATCCATAAATTGCCATATCTCAGGATCATCCTCAGTAGATCCATACATAGTTACCAGCGTTAACCTGAGACCTTTAAAGCATAGTTTCGCCATAGCCCATCCCCCCCCATTGATCCTCCTTCTTCCTTTGAACTACCACATCCCTTCTTCTCCCTAAAATTGCCACCCCTCTTGTCCTAGATCCTTGCCTACTAGCTGCTAGTACATCGAACCCCAGCTGATTCATTAAATATATCTGCGTTTCTTCTATGTGTGTCTCCTGTAAACATACTAGATCCGCTTGTAAAGTTCTGAGATAGGCTGCTACTTTTGACCTCTTACTTGGGTCATTTAGGCCACATACATTTATTGAAACTACCTTACAAGACATTGAGAAGTATCATAAAGAACTCTCCTGCATATCCAACTCGTGTTAACACTTCCATCAATTGTGCTTATCCAACCTCCAATATCCCTTCTATCTTTTCTACCCTTAGAACAGACAACAAAATACATGAAAAAAATGTGCGCTAAGGAACTCAACAATCCTACAAACTGACACTGATTTTCAACCCCCTCCCCCACCCTTTCGACCCTTTCTGACCCCCTCCCCCCCTCACAGGCAAATAGGTCAACAATGACCTATGTGTGGCCGCTTCTGGGTTGCGTTAGTCGCACCCCTCTCCCACCCTCTCCAACATCCCCCCCCCTTTGGCCGCTCTTATACCCCATTCATTGGCCCATAGTACTAACCCTACAGCAATCCTAGAAAATTACACTTTCCCTATAACCTCCTATTTTTTCAACTCCTGGATGAACTGCTGGGCTTTAACTTCCGACATAAACATCCTAACTCTTCCCTTTGTAATGACTTTCAGTTTAGCTGGGAACAGTAGGTATGCCTCTGACCCCAGAGCCTGGAACTGCGAGATCAGTTGCCTGAGCCTCCACCTCCTCTCAACTGTCACATGGCAGAAGTCTGGTCTAGAGAAGAAGGTAACTCCCTCAACAGTTCTTTTGCTGTCTGGTCTAGCTTTCTGAATAATTTCTTCTCGAAGCAAAAAGTTTCCCACATATACTAATATTGCCCTGGGGAAGGTCGCTTTGGAGCCTCCTTCTGCCCCATATGTCTTCCGCTGGACAAAGGGGAACCTGTGCACCCTCTGGATCTCCGTCTCCCACTGCCACTGGGACTCAGGGAATGCACCTTTTAGTTAGTTGATCACAAACCCCCTAGGATCCTGCCCTTCAAGCCCTTCTGCCACACCCAAAAGGCGAACATTGTTACGTCTCTGACGATTTTCAAAATCCTCCATCTTCCAAAGGAAATCGTCTGCCCTCTTCTCCTGTTCTGTTTTAAATTCCCAAAAGCTATCAAAATCATCCTCCATCTTGCCAGTCCTTTCCTCTACCTCAACAACTCTCCCAGCCAATTTGTCGTATAGTTTATTTGTTTTCCGTAGTGTTGTTTGTATCTTCTTGAAGTCTTGCCTTGTTTTCCGGCTTGTCGATCTTGCTTCTGTTTGAATTTGCTTCAGCATATTGAACACCATTCCAAATGGGTCTTCCTGCCTTGGGGCTGCATCTTGCTCTTCCCGATAGGTCTGTGATGTCGCTGAGTAATCCCAGACCAGTCGCTTCTCAGCTCCCCTTGTAGGCGACCCTCCGCGTCTGCACAACCTGGTCTGTTTCTTCTTTTGCGTAGAGTCTTTGCCCATGTCTGTTCCCGAGGAGGTAGTGGCTGACCATGACTCCTCATCGTCTTCGTCTTCCTCCTTTTCAACCTTCTCCTCTTCTGATATTTCTTCTTCATGCTGCATGGAATCAGAGTCCTCATTTACTGAAAAGAAATGTTCCCCCTCCAGAGAGCATAGATCTTCCTTCTCCCTAGGGTGTCCGCCTGTCGTTCTTGCTGCCACCAGGCTTACAGAGCTTCCCCATGAGGATTTAGGGGTTTTAGATAGTAACTCAGCTTCGACCTGCATTATTGCCACCAACATATCAGCATTTACTTGCCCCCCTGACTCCCTCTTACCGGCACCCAAATCTTCCTCAGTAATCCCTGCTGAATTTCCTGGAGATACAGTCTTTTGCAGAGCCTCCGTTTCCCCTTTCTCACCAGCGCTCGTGTCAGCGCTCTGCCCGGCAGGCACTGAAGGCCATTGCCTAGCAACGGCTACCTCGGCGTCCAGCACATCTCCTACTGCCGCTCCCGCTGCTGCCGCTGCGTCCTCGAGGACGCTTTGCTGATTGCTGCTGATGCCGCTTTCCTCGTCGCGGGGGCTTCTCGCCGCCGGTTCTGCTATCGTTGGGCGTGAGGTAAAAGACTCCGGTAAGGTGGGCTGCCTAAGGGGGTTCCTCTGTTTTTAACTTTCATGCCGCCTTCAGTCCCAAGCTTTCCTGGCACTTTTGAGCGCGAGTCCAGTGTAGCATTATCATCGCCGCTGACTGTCTTCCCCTTTGAGTCCGTTTTTTTCTTTGACGGGGGTGCGATCACCTTCCTTATTGCACCCAGATTCTTCATTGGCCCCAGACTCTTTTGTGGTGCAGGTGTCTCCAGCTCAGTAGGGGTCGTTTTCGTGACCTCAATCGCATCCTTCGCCTTCACTTTGTCGGTCCTCGCAGGCCGGGGGGGCATTTTCAGGAACAGTGAAAGTACTGAAACTTTAATTCTTCGGTCGGGCGCAGCCTTGACGTGTGGCAGCAAGCTACTTACAAGGAACCTTAGTTTTGAGCCTGGCAAACTCACAAATCACACTGCCTCTAAGCCAGACACCAAATGGCTGTGGTGTATCAACGGATAAGCACTCTCCTGCTCCAACAAAAAGAGAATCATAGGCCATCAGGGGGGTCTCGTGCTATCGCTATAGCATTCTGCTACTGCTTACTGGTGGGAGAGAGGTTTGGTGCGACCGTTCACCACAACCCTCCCGCGGCCATCTTGCCTCCCCAAAACTTAGAGAGGTATCTGTTCTGGATCTCAATATGGAAATCATCTTCATGTTCCTAAACTAGGAGTTGGACATTGTACTGGTCTGCAGTGAGTTGTTTGGCAAGTGGCAGTGTTGTCGCTGGGGAGGGTTTGTAGGTTATGGCTAAAAAGATGGGTCATCAGGAGGTTCCACACTGTAATCATGTCAGGGGTCACACGAGTCATCCAATGGGGTCGTGGTATATTTTTGGTTAAAGTGTAGGTGGTTCCTGGTCTGAGTTTATCAGATTGGGCTGAGCTGGGGGTAGTGAGCATGAGGATTATGGCACAGATGGCGGTGTGGGTTCCCTTATCCTCTTTTTTGGTATGAGAAAACCTGCAACTCTTTTTCAGAAATCTCATCTTTATGGGCAAGGCAGTAATTCTGGGCGTGTAGTTACACAGAAGTTGGCCAGGAGACCAGGGTGAAGGTGGCCGTGCGAGGACGTGGCTGGAGACTGGGTTAATGTAAATTCTCCTCTGCCGTAGGCCAGGATAGCAGCTTTTTTCGTTGGCAAGGAGTGGGAGCTAGAGGGTGGATTTTGAGTCAATTTAGGTTCCAATACTAGCTCGGTTTTCTCTGGGTGTCTTGGCATAAAGGATTGAAATCTAGGCGTTTCTGAGGCCAAAGGTGTTTTCGGCTCAGAGTGGCTTCAGGATCAGTGGGGGCGCCGAGCATCATGCCCTTCTTTTGAGGTGGGTCTGGGATCAAAGGTATGGCACTGTCTGGGCCACTTATTACTCTGGAACTAATGCTTCATTTGAAGTTGAACCCTGGAGGAGAGATCCGTGGTATGAGGTCTGTGTGTGTAACCCTAGGTGTTTTTTTCCTGGGAGTGGGTTCCACTGAGGGCCCTGGAAAAGACGTCGCCAGCGTCGCTGGAGGACAGGTATTCAAGACTCCACTCCCCATGAGTCACCAGATTACCGAAGTACCTGCCTCTTTTGTCCCCAGAGTAAGCCAATTCAACGTCTTCAGTCCAGATAGTGGTTCAGGAGAGCACAGACACGGCATCCTCTGAGTCCCTCTCCAACTATCATGTGAATAGTCTCTGTGCAATGAAAGGATTTCCATTGCAAAAAAAGGCAGCCTTGTGATTTCTCATAAGGCATAGGTTGCGAAAACCGGATGCTGATCCGACCACAGCAACTTACTACATTTAGGCAAGGCACAAGTCCTAAAAAGAGAAGTGGGGGGACTAACCAGGTTAGGCAGTATGCATGTGAAATCATGACGCATGCCATCACAGCGCATGATGTCATGACGCGTGACATTGCATGTCACATCACAGAAAGTGACCTCACTAGAAGTGACACCACAAGAAGTGACATTGGGTATTAAGACCTCACACATACGTTTATCAAGTATATCATGAGTAAATTTAAGAACATTATGAGATTTAACAAATAAGATTTGGCGTTGGGGTTGTGCCAAAAAAGTGTTTCAATCCTGATGCAAAATCTGGGCATCAACTAATACATTTTTTTTTAACCCGGCCACAAACAAATTGGCAACAAAGAGAAGCATGGTAGTAGAAATGTTATGCTCAATTGGTTGCAAAGTCTACATTTTAAAATATTTGATTAGGTTAAGGCATCTGCTGTGAAGATATCCAGTAAATCTCAGGGAATCGTAATAATGGTGAGATAACTCTGGTGGTTAATGTACTTGCTGGAGAGATCTGTATTTTGGCAAGTCCCAGATTTTAATGGAAGTAGTAGAGAAGATAAATGTGTCTCCTGCAAAGCACATTATATAACAAGCAGATGACAGATTTGTATTTTATATAGATAGTAAAGTGGGTCACTGCTTTTAACAAAGAGATCCTTTTGTTACCTGCAGTTCATTAATTGTAATCCTTCTAAAACACCACAGAGACGTATAAAAGACATGTGACTCTTACACCTTGTAACCCCACTGTCTCATGTAACTCCTCTTATACATTGGTTTACACGGGTACATGATTTATTGTCAAAGTATAATGTGTATGTTATGTAAAGGGCTCCGACACCCTGCATTAGGTTGCATAGCGCTTTAAAAAAATAAAATAGTGCTATTAAAATTGTTATTTGTGTAAATACTGGGACAAACCAACCCACCTGACATTCTTACAGTGCATGCATGTATTATATACAGGGACTGTCACTGAACAAAGCCAAAAGCATACCTCTCTTAAGTACCTGTTTAGAGATAACAAGCTGTGTGCCTTTGTATTGTATTGTATATTGGATTTATATAGCGCTTATCACCCAGGGGTCTCTAAGCGCTTGCCTTGGGTACCCGTCCTGGCTTTTCCCTGTGAGATAGCCCCTACAGGGCATCCCCAAGGTGAAAGCCAGGCATCCCGCCGCTGGGGGCCGTTGTGGAGATTAAGCAAGCTTAATGCCCAGAGTTGCAGAGTGGAACCCATGATTAGTTCAGGCACCGAAGCGAGAATTATCGAGTCCGTGGACATTTGAGCTCAAGACCCTGCCGCGTCGGGAATTGAACCCTGGTCCCGGGTCTGACCTCTGCTTCAGGGTCTGCCTGCTCTAACCAGTGAGCCACACACTTCTCCTATCTGTCTCATTTGCTTTTAAGAGTGAGGTTCTAGGCCGCCTCCGGTCAACATATTCAAACAAAAGGAAGCCTGATGGCCCCTTAACTTTGGCTTTTTTCTTTGGCCAAGCCGGAGGTGAAAAAAAAGCCCCCTTGCCACATGCACGTTGCTGCTGGCAATCGAAAGCAGACAACCTGCAAGTGCTGCTGAAGAGTCCCGGTGTCTGAAAATTACACTGGGAAAAGTTCAGCCTATTTCTGTGGGGCCCAACTTCTTGGCGGGTGGGGCTGCGTCCACCCTGGGAAAAGAGAGGGTGGACTGTGTGTACCTCCGACTTGGGCCCTGCATTTAGGGCAGAATGTTAAAGGTGTGTTCGCCATGCCCTCCGCCCACAAGTCATTTCATGCAACCTGGCTCGTGGCTTCTCGGTAGGATCTGGCGCCAACGAGGCCAACATGAGCACAAGTTTCTCACGTGTTGAAAGTCATCGCTCCTTTGTCTCAGTGCCGACGTTTTAGGATGTTGTAACTAGATGGTCCCAGAGCACCTGTAGATAAGTCAGACCAAGATTGTGGGAAAAAGCAATCTAAGTTGAAGTCTGTGTCCTGGTGAATGAGGGAATCACGAGGCACATCAAAACAAACATCTTCTTTGAAGAAAAACAACTAAGAACATTAGTGCCCAGGTTATGAGGGATGACAGCACCAACACCAGTCACACTCACACAGTAAACAATTAAGACCTCCTGCCTACAGTCATACAGACCCACATACTAGACCGGGAGCGTTTGATGACACTTGGTGGGGGGGAGAGATCTGAAGGGAGCGGGGGGAATCTTTTACCAGTAGTGTAGTTGGGATGATCATTTATAGGCACTACAGTGAGGGGGCTGGATAGGGTAAAAATTAAAAGCGGACAGTGGATCCCTTCAAATGCACCGTACAGTGACTGCTGATTGTGCGAACTTCACCGATTTGTGATTTTTGCCGCCCGACCTCCGGGATGTGGGCTGAATGGCTGTGTACAATAGGTGGGTACTCGATAACGAGAAGGGGGATCTCGCATTAATAATAGTTATCCTGATTGATATACTATGTGATTGGTTCAGCAATAAAAACGGTTTTCAAAAAAAAAAAATTAGTGCCCAGGGTTTTAAGTGGGGTGAAAAATAACGGGGCGGTCTTTCAAAGCGGCGTGGCTGTTGTGGTTAGGGCGTGGCTTAAAACATGAAAGTTAAAAATCTGGGCTTAGCATAATGTGCTGCCTGACTGGTAAATTGCTGCTTCTGTCATTGCAACCAGATGTATAATACAAGTAGTAACATTTCATCTGCAGTGAAGAGTGGTAATGCTGCATAGTTAAGGATTGTTTTTTTCATCCTGGAGATGAGAAGAAAAATTGAGAACCTGATTGAGACCCGTCTCAACACCTGCTTTTTAGAACTGCTGGTGCTTAGTACCGCCAGGACACAGCCCACTTAAAGGCCAGTTCGTGCCCAAAGCTAGTGTGCACAGCATGTAATCTAAAGCAGCACATGTTGCAAACTGCACCTACATTATGGTGCCTTTGACTTGGAAAGCACATTGGTGAGTTCTAAAATGCACTGCCTATCATCTTTGCACAATTCATGCTGGCCCAATAGAAAGAAATTACAGTTTCCTTCAATTGACAGGCTGAGCGCAGACACACTACAAACAGAGCATTTAAGACAAATTGTACTGCAGAAGACAGGACACGATCCCATAATTCTTACTGTATTGTGGGCATTTACGATAGCTCACTCGGATTACAGTAAACAGGCAGCTCAATGCAGGCTGGTTAATCGAAAGAAGAGGTAGCCGATTGTCTTTCATATTGTGAGGCTATTTGTACAAAGGGTCTAATGAGACATGATTTCAGATGTTCTGGTAGAATGATCACATAAATATTAGTGTACGATACGTCTGATATCTATTTAAAATGACTAATTTACCTCCCTTTGCGCCTACCCCACTGAGGGTGTAGGTTTGCTCTCGGTAAGGGAGACGCAAAAAGCGTGGGGTACTTGTTGGCAAGCGGCTTCCTATGGACAATTTGCTGAGTAATATTAGGAGCTCAAATAATTACTTGATCCCGCTGCAGAAGACGGGTCATACTATCCTCTGTCAGGAAGATGGGTCAACTATCGCAGGAGCTATTATTGGCGCTGCCAATGCGACGTCAGTAGCTACATCTAAAAACAATGTAAGTAAGCTACAATGCTGCAAACATAAGGCGGAGGGGAGCCTTTAATTTATGTAAGCATAGTTTCCTCTCAGGTGTACAATGGCTTCCGGTTCCGGATAGAATCAAGTTAAAGTCTCCGTTGCTGAACCATAACTCGCTTTTGCCATTGCACCTGCATACATCAAAGCCGGGTCGCTATGCCTCGTTGCTCAAGTCTTGCCTTAGTTCTGACAGCCAACATCTTTTGGTTCCTCACAAAACAAATCGGAAAAAAAAGCTGAGGGCAAATCCATTCCGATAGTTGCCACCTCTCCGTGAAATGCTCCCCACCGGGGAACTGGCACAGAGTTCTCAGCTCAAAGCAGCTACAATACGTCTTCCTGCATTCACATTCTGATTTTCCTAAGTTCATAAAAGTAAATAATACAAAACAAAAAAGTAGGACGCAGCGTCCAAGACCAGGATATACTAACACGACGGGCTATCTTGCAGTTTTTGTTAAAAAACGTTATCCAAACACCAGAGTGAAAAAACTGTAAAGAGAAGCAGCTGGATTCGGATATAATTTTCTTGTTCTAAAAGATTGTCTTCTCTTTGGAGACCTAAGAACTTAAATACACGGTGGCAGCAGAAAGAGGCAGATAGTGCAGTGGTTGAGGACGCGGGTCGCATGTCCACAAAGCAAACTACAATCTGAGAAGCATTTAATAAAACCCTTAAAGACAAAGTGTCCCGGTCCTCTTTTTTTTAAGCCATCACTTCAGTAAACAATGCTTATAACGTGTATGCATTGACACCAATGGTCGTATACGCAGCATTCAATTACAGAAATGGGCATAACCGAATACGGCAACAGCGCTCTTCAGCCACTAGGTGGTGGAAAAGAACTGCAAACAGTTTCACGTTCCTGGTAATTCTCAACTTGTGTTGTTGTTCACTTAAATGGTAAAATGCCATAGGTTAATGCAACTGTAAAATCCATCTCACACTACTTTTTGGTTCAATGCAGCTGAATCCATGTCTTTTACAGAAAGGAAACAGGAACAACACTTTTTGCTGTGCTGTGACACGAACACATTAGTAACACGGACGGGAAAAATCGTGAACTTCGCAATAAAGAGCACGTGATGTTTTGTTTTGTACTACGTGTGTAGCGCTTATCATCATTATGTGGAGCGCTTGTGCGCTTACTCAAAGGGATAGCATGCAAAAAAGTTTAAGGTGCAAGGTTTAAATGGTGTTGAGTTTGTTTTCAGTCCACTTGGGAAGTGTTTTCATGTTGTGAATGATTATCACCAAGGTGCGATTATCGTGCCGTGTGCCGTCCTATCTGGCAAGTACAGATGCACGGCCTACCAAATACTTTTTTGCAAAGAGGGGGCGCGAGGGTGGGCATACAAGGGATGCAAATGACAGACAACGCTCGGCATCGTAGTGACGGGATTTGAACCACCTGCGGGCCTCCCCTTTTACTAAACCCCACGTGGGTACAACATCTGGCTTTTGCCATAAACACAGGACCGCTAACGGTTACATCCCTCCCCAACTTGGATCTTCAAAGTCCAGTCCAGGAAAACCCAACTAACACTTTGTGGACGTGCTGTTATAAGTCTGTGACGTGTGTAGCACGCAAAGTCCAGAAGATGCAGGTTGGGCTGGGGATTGGGTCGCAAACCATAGCGGTGTTGTTGACCCCTGATGGAGGGTCTGCATGGTGACAGTCAGGGCCGGCGCTAGGCATGGGCAGCATGGGCGGCTGCCCAGGGCCCCGAGCTCAGCCCATCAACAGGGGGCCTCGCAAAAGTGTTTCCCCACCAGCCTCGCGCCTGTGGTGAGCACTGCGTGGCCCAGGAAAGGCTGCCTCTCCTCTGGGCTTCGCAAGCCTGTGTAAGAATCGGAGAAGAGGCCCCCCTCCCCTGTGCCTCGCAGCACTGGTTAATGGCTGTTAACCCCCAGGGAGGGGGCCCCTTTTCCCCAGGGCCGTGCAGCCCACATGTAGTGCGAGGCCCGTCTGCATTTGTAGCTTTGACCTGTAATTGGCGACAGGGTCGGATTGCAAGGCAAGCAGTAGAGCATTGGCCGATGGGCCGGTGCTGAAAGGTGTGACATGTGGGCCGGTTGTTAAAGGGCCTCAGCTTCATTCCTGCCTCCCAGGCCATCACACTTCTGGCTATGGTGTACAGGGCGAAGGTGTTAAGTGTGGCAATTAGCCTTAATTGTGGCCAGGTGTTGCTCTAAGTGTTGTGTCATTCTCCCCTCAGCCCCCCATTGGGGCCGCAAAGAAGTGTCTTGCCCCAGACCGCTCCCCTGCCAGGCAATGGTGGGTGGGGGCAGGTGGGAGCATGCCGGGCCGTCACTGAGGGAGCCGGATTTAGGCTATGGGCAATTGACACCTTAGCCTCCATGGTAGCAGCAGTAGCTGTGTCCTTTTTCTTGACCCCCCTCCCCTGCAAGGTCATCACCCTGAAGAAATGGAGGGCTGGGGAAGGAGTGAACTATGATAGGCCTTCCTGGAGGGTGTGGGTGTATTTACATGGGCCTCCAAGTGAGATAATCTTTGTTAGGCTTTTATTAAACTAGAGAGGATGTGGCGTTGTGTCCTAAGCTGCCTACATTGGCAGTCAGAGACCAGGTTCTAGTCCCAGCATCAGCTCAACATCCTGTCATTCCTGGCAAATCACTTAATCTCACCAAAGATTAAAGTAAAAATACATTTGATCTTGTGCAGTGTAACTGTTGCCCATGTAAATCACCCCCAATGCCCTAGCACCGAGTTCACCTTAAGTAAACTATAAAAATCACAGACCGATCGCAAAAAGACATTTTTCTTTTAGTTAATTCCAGCTATTTTAATGCAGACTAAGGGGCAGATTTATGTTAACTGGCGCATCCCCAGGGATGCGCCAGTTAACGTGCGCCACAGCTCCGCCACCCATGGTGCGCTGCATTTATAATGTGGCGCACCATGGTGCAAAAACGGCACAGATGAGTGACGCATCTGTGCCGGAAATGTGGCGCATTGCTGGAGTTGCGTCGCAAGCGCAACGCAGCTCCAGCAAGGCTCGGGGGTACACCATCTGCACAATGCTGCGTCAAGACCTACGCCTGCTTCAAGCAGGTGCAGGGTTTTGACGCATCATTGCCCTGAAAGTCACTGAGTGAAATCTCATAGATTTCACTCAGCCACTTTCAGGAGGCGTTCCTGCGCAGGAACGCCCCCCCCCCCCCCCTGCGCAGGAACGCCTCCTTATGGCGCAGTGCTTTACAACATGACGCATCTCCTAGATGCGTCACGTTGTAAATAGGGCGCATTGTTTGCGCCGTAGTTGCGTCAAATAAAGTGACGCAATTGCGGCGCAACGGCCTCATAAATCTGCCCCTAACTGTCTGATCGGCTCGCACTGCAACAATAAGGAGTTCAATCCCCAAGCCATAGTTTCCACTTGCCTTGAGTTTGCTTGAGTTTGTTTTGTGCTCAATGTGTCCATGTATGCATATAGCACCGTATGTAGATTTGCATATACACCTGGCACATAGCACTCCATGAATTATCCTCACTGGCCTTTGCTGTTCCCCAACTATGTATTTTACCAAAAATAAAACGTGAACAAAAAGTCGGAATGCTTGTTATTTACTTTGCATGTTTGTTGCCTATGAGTAAAATTAACTGTGGTTTTTGCGGGAGACAGTGTAGGAATAGAAACTGTCTATGAAGAGAATGCTGCAAAGCGTTCAAAGCAAAGAGAAAATAAAACTGCAACTTATTATGTTATAAGATTCTGCAACGGCCAGAGCATGATAATTAGAGAGCACTATTTATATATAAATATCCATATTATTTTTAAAATGTCCTATCTGTCTTTCTTTAGTTTAACTATTAGTCATAGTTATGTAAAGCAGCTTAGGAACATATTTTAAAGTGCGTTCAACTTACGTTGACTGTTTACATACTAATCAGAGAAAAAAATAGAGACTTCCGCATTTTTCTTAATTTTCACACCGGCCAGGATATTAAAATACAGGTCATGTCAGTAAAAAAATGAGCCAGGTGGCAACCCTAGCCAAATCAGGTATTGTGGCCCTTGTGCCATTTTATTTCACCTAGCCAGCCGATCCCGCCCCTCATTACCTTACAGGATTGCCCCCCTTTATGAGGCAAAACTGGAAATTGTATCATGCACTCATCTGGAAACAATCAGTTAACAAGGAGTAAATAATAGACATCTTTGTGAGACCTGCACCTAGCTTTTCCATCCAATGTGACAAATGTAATCCATTTAATACAGTTTTAAAATATATGGACTTATTTCATTTGTATATTTATTTTTTTGTCCATGTTACTGCTATCCATGTTAGGTCTCTTCAGAGATGCCAAATAAGATCAATAGTCCTGCGGTGTAACTTTCTGTTATGCCACTTCTTGTGATGTTACCAAAGGCGGCTCCTCCACTAGGGCGGAGGAGCGTCACCCCACTGCTTTCTCGCAGAGCGAGAAGCAGAAATATAAAATGCAAAAACTACCATTTTATGTTTCTGCTACTCACACTGCGAGAAAGCAGAAGTGTTTGGTTGGGGGCAGGCGGGTCTGCATTAGGGCAGGGGAGGAGTGCCTTGCCCCGTGCTAAGGGCCCTGACTGTTTGGTCGGCCCTCCGGGACCGACCTAACCAGTCATGCACACTCTGGCCTTTCTCCATGTACGCACCAATGCACCCTACATGGAGAAAACGGCCTCCCCATAGGCGCCTGGCTGGTCGGCGTCCCAACCAATCACAATGCTGCCATTGGGGAGGCAGGCTGCCTGCTTCCTGTTCCTGCCAGAGGCAGGAAAGAAAGAGAGCAGGTCAGGAGCAGAGATGATGCGAGACCTGGGAAGGTAAGTTTATTTTATTTTTTGAATAACCCCTGCGAGACCTCCCACCCGCGAGTCATGCTAGCCGCGACTGGATTTTACATGCAAATTAGAGGGGCCTCACATCTTCCCTTTCGCCCGGGGCCCCAGAAGTTCTAGGACCGGCCCTGGTGACAGTGATGGTGGTGACAAGCCAGGAGGCAGAGGCCCTGATGAGACAGAGTCTAGGATATTGGTCGCTTCATCCGCTCGGCAGGGGCGATCTCTGTCCGGATCCTGAAGGTCTCGAGGGTCTGACTCTGATGGTACCTGCGGGACCTCTTTTAACCAGGAGATGTTGCAGGATATTTCCTCACTGCCTTTCCAGGCTGTCACCACGGTGCCATTACTGGCGACGACAGTCCATACACCTGGTTCATGGGCGGTCCCGAACTTTCCTCTCGGTCGGCGATCTTTGAGATGGTGAGGCGTCGGATGCTTGATCTGCAATTTTGCCGTTCACCCTCGCCTGGGTTTCTTGCACGTCGTGTGGCGGGGGTGTCCATCCTGGACACGTGGGGCTTAGGTCTCTCCGCGCCCCTCTGAACATGAGTGTCCAGGGGCTCTGTAGCGTAGTGCAGTGTGGAGTGCTCCTATATGCCCGAAGGAATTCGTGGAGGCGCCGCTCTGGGTCTTCTTGTTGCGCATTGATAATGCGTAGCATTTTGCTTACTATCCTCATGAATTGCTCCACCTCCCCGTTAGCTTGGGGCCATTGGTGCGTGACGTGGCAGTGGTGGATTCACCGTTGTTGAAGAAAAGATGGCAAAGTCAGACCCTTGAAAAGGTGGCCTAGTGTCGCTTCGGATCTCGGTGGGGAACCCAAATGTGGCAAACACTTTAGCCAGGATGGGTGTCACCTGTGCGAATGCAGTCGACATAACTGGTTCCACTATGGGGTATTTCGAGAATGTGAGCGTATGCTTCCCTCCAGGGAAACTTCCAAAGTCTATGTTGACTTTCGACCATGGGACGTTGCAAGCTTCTTCAGTGATGACCGGATCGGTCGCTCAAGTGTACTTGTCATCTGGTAAGCTGGGCAGCGGCGTACAAGATCCTCCACCATTGTTTCGAGTTCTGGGAACAAGACCTTTTCGCTCATTCTTGCTTTCATTTTCGTCACTTGTTGACCCCCATGGGCTAGTTGGGTTGCTCGTTGCCTCAGAGCTTGTGAGATTACCAGCCTCGGAGGATTATTCCTTCTGACATAGCGCTCAGCCCGCTTCACACTCTCCATATTTTTGTCAATTCTCCACGATCCTCGGGCGCCCGTGTGTTGGTTTGCTGGAGGTATGTCTTCCATGACCCTTCTTGAACTGCTTGTAGAATCCGGGTGTAAACAGGATCTTGCTCAGCAGCTTTCTTAATGTCCTCCAACGTCATTGCCTGGGGGCATGCTGCCACGGAGATCATATTTATATCCTGTTCCACCTACTCGAAGTTACCCATTTCCTCCTTTGTGGGCGGGTGTTGGGACAGAAAGTCGGCGCGGTTTCTCGCCCCAGGGCGGTAGACTACCTCCATCTGGTAAGGCTGGAGCTGTAAGGCCCATCGTTCAATTCGGGGCTGATCCTTTGAAGAGAGGGACTAGAGGCTGGTGTGCGTAATCTATTGGGCACATTTGTCGCCCTACTTTAAAAGTACAATTCGCGGGCCGGTCTGCTTCCTTTCTTCCATTCACGCAGACCAGACCCATGGCCCCCAACAGTTGCCCAAGCTCATCATCTTGAGTTGAGATGTCACAACGGGGAAATTGTGCAAGCTCTATTTTATATACTCCTAGCAGATTCCTCAGCCAGGGGCCCGTTTTAATGGGATTTAATCTATGATTAAAGTCCCTCAGTATCATGAGCACATCTCTTGGATAACAATCACATAGGTATTCCAGGTCTGATTTTAAACGTTCCAGGTCAATCTTATACTCGTTTATTTTCCCTTTCTGTATATACACATTTAAAATACATAGGTTTTCGACCCCTGACATATTGTTTAGGGTTCGCACTCTACTACCCAAAGCCCAATTACACTTGAGTTCGAGGGGTTCCATGTCTTTGGCTATCCTTGTTGAGACCAGCGTCATCTGGCCGCCAGAAGGTCTACCTGATATGTTCTTTTTTGCAGGTTTTACGTGGTGAGTGAAGCCTTCTGTTACAGGGGTTTCATCGCACAGCCAGGTTTCCTGGAAGCATACAATATAATTTTTCCTCAAGATGTTTTTAAAATCTTCCTGTGACACTATTCTATTTTATCCGTTTACATTCCAGGACAGAATGAATAGGCTGTGCGACGGCCCTACTTCCTAATCAATGTTACTCCTATAACCATCTTCCTCACCGTTCATGTATGCCAGTTCTCTATATCTATTCCCAGCAAGGACATCTTCAACATCCCACCTCTGATCTTTTGGTTTTATCGTAATTTCAAGGGCGTCTTTCTTGCCTATCCCCAGGCTAATCATTTTTATTTGTCTTTCACCCAGGGCTGCATGGTTCCTAAGGAAGGAGTTCCATATTTTGTCCAGTAACACCTCCTCCCTTTTTACTATTCTAATTTCTTCCCAAAGCATCTTGGACTCTGCCTTTTCTATTGCGTCTTTTATTAGGGCTGAGTGGAGTAGGACCTTAGTTATTTCCTCCCCCTTGCTTTTCGCCATAAACCCAACTTCTTTTAAATCAGCAGTACTAACATATCTTAGGCTGGGACACACTGCAAAAGACGATAGGAGCTGGGAGCGATTTAAGGGGTTTAGTTTCTTAGTTCTTTTCCTCCCCTTTTCCTGTCCTAATGGCTCTACGTATACCCAATTGTCTGCAGGCAATTCTGGCTGCCAATGTTGTAATGTTCTATCTGGCATTTCTCCCCTTATGTGCCTGCTTGCTTTTTCTCTGCCTCCGGTTCTAATCTCCTTCACCTGGATTGGGTTAGTAGGCCCCACATCTGGAGACTTGTCCATCCCCCATTCTGCTGCTGTGCTCTCCTTTACCCCAGATTGAGTCCTCCTGATAGCCTTTTCAACTTTTCCCATTCTATTCCTTGTTATCCTCCTGTTTTGGTCATCAGGTCTATTGCTACTTGCTCCTATTTCTGCAAAGTTTAGTTTTTTAATTCCTTGCCGTAGCTCCTTATCCGTTGTCTTATGTGTAACCCTATGCATGCCTGCACGGCACAATATTGCACGCTCAAGCACATTATAGCTTAGGCCTTGCGTAATGTCGCTTCACCACATACTCGCTAATCACTTGACCCCACACCTCAGGCAGCTGCTAACCTCGCTCGGCAATAAAAGTTATGAGACCGCAAATTTTTATACGGCATCATTTTATGGCACAATTTATATTGTCTTTTATATTTTGTGTCTTTTTTTTATGCTATCACTATAGAAAAATCTTTTAAGTAACCATACAATAACGATCATTCATTCATTCATACAGAATCTGTACAGTTGATGCTACAGCTATGCTTTGTTATTCTTATATGTTTGTATTCTACTCAATAAAATAAAAAAAAATAAAAAAAAATTAAAAAAAGAGGAACCAAATTTGAACATCCTTTAAATGGCCCCACTCATTACACGGGGCTGCATTAAAGAAGATCACTGTCACTAAGCAATCCTCTCAATGGAAACAAGAGTCTCTATGCCTGCAGAACAATTAATGGTTTGCGTGCCAGAAGACCCTGCCCTGTGAAACTACAATATCCCCATAAACGTCCAAGCCAACATAGAGAATACAGTTATAAAATTAAAGACCTAATGGATTGTTACAGGATGCCAATATAGAATCAATAATAAAATCTGACATTTCAAAGGACATAACTACAAATATGCACATAGTCTGACTTTCACTGTCAAAAATTGATACCTTGACATACGTTTTATAGCAAGTATCAAGAAGCATTAAAGATATTGATGAAAAGTGTATTCCTACCATTAAACCAGTCTGTTTAGCAGCCACAGAGAACCAGGCATTCAATAGGTCCCTGCATTCCTAGGGGACACCAAAAGGTCAGCCTAAGCAAAACCTAACATGTAACAAAACTTCTCCCAGGGTTAGGAGCTTGGGTTCGCGAATTTCGGAATACAGAGGCGATTTTGATGGGAGGCCTCGTTTGTGCCCTGTCGGCCTGTCAACCACTCAAAACATTTCTTGTGGTGCCACTGGCCTTCAGGGACAGCACTGAGAACAATATGGCATTATTTTAGAGCTCCTGCCAGGGACTATGCAGTGCTTCTACCCCTCAGCTAAGCCTTCAATGCAGCCACAGCAGGCTGGTTAATTTTCTCTTTTTTCTTAGGGTTTAGTGCACCACCAACACTCTAGTGCAGGTGGGTCTGCCCTTCCTGTGGTATCATACTCCCAAAAGTTCAAAGAGTACTGCTTGGTGCAGATGGTGTATGGGATACGATGGCTCCCTTAAAATTAAATGGTCTAAGTTAAATTATATTTATAAATTGTATTGTATTTGCATTTATATAGTGCTTACTACTTCTGACGAGGCGTTGAAGCGCTTTTTTGGCGAGTAGCACGCTACTCCGGAACCCATAGAGGATTAGTGTTGAATTAGTATAGTAAAACATGCAAGTACATTTTAAGTGGTGGATAGGTTAGTCAGTTAATTGGATTTGGAATGATAGCAGAAGGATAGAGGAGGACAATGTTTTTTTTTTATATAGTGCTTCTTGACGCACGCTAGTCAGGAAGCCTACAAAGGATTAGTGGTGAATTAATATGGTGAAATATGAAGTAATTTCAGTGGTGGATGTTAGTCAGTTACTTGGAGTGAGAAGAATAGCAGAGGGATAAAAGGGGAAGAAAGATTTGCATTCATATAGCACTGGTTACCCCAGATGGGCGTTGAAGCGCATTTCTGGCGAGTAGCACGCCACTTCGGAACCCATAAAGGATTACTGTTGAAAATTAGTATAGTAAAAAAATATGAAGTAATTTGAGTAGTGGATATGTTATTCAGTTATTTGGGTAGTATATTAGTATAGTTTAATATGGAATTTGAGAAGTGAACAGGTTAGTCTGTTAATTTCGATTGAAAAGGATAGTGGAGGGATAAAAGAGTGAAGGACTTTTAGGTCTTAGCAGTAGGAGGAGGCTTTTGGATGAGTACAAAGGAGTTTTGGAGGGGAGGACTCAGAGGGAAGAGTTTATAAAGGTTTGTTTTAGGGGATCGGCATAGTAAAAGAGGTGTCAGATGATGCAAGGAGGGGTAGAGTAGGAGAGAGTCTAGAAAGGGTTATTTTGGCAATCATTGTAGTGGTATGGGGTTTGGGATAAATGAGAGAGTGGATGTAGAGGATATATTGATAGATGTATAGGATGAGAGATAGGGTAGTGCATTGGAAGGAGTAGTAGAAGAAGTTTGAGATGAGTCAGAAGGTTGGGCTGGAAAATAAATTGAGCGAAGTATAGGCTGAGAAATAGGGTAGTGCATTAGAAATGCTAAATTAGAAGAAAGTGATAAATATAGATCCATAATTACATTGAAAGTATATAGATTCATAAAGGAGGTAAGTATAAGTAGATTAAAGATATTGATAGAGGCACAGGATGAGAAATAGGGTAGTGCATTGGATATGCTTTTTCAGGAGAAAAGTTCCAGACATACAGATCCAAGTACATGGAAGGTACATAATGGAAGTATGTACATGTAGATCAAAGATGATTTTTATTTATTTAGTATTATTATATTTTTCTTTAAACAACATAATTATTTTACATGTTTATACAAAGTGATACATAAAGATAGGTACATATCTATAGTGAAAAAAAATGCTTGTATACAGAGGGATATGCTGTAAATTTTTGTTTGCGTATGGTACTTATGTGGGGAAGAGCCAAATATTGAGTAGTTTTCGGAAGATAAGGTGGTTGTCGGTGGACCTTATGTTGGGGGGTAAAGAGTTCCATAGTTTGGCTGCTTGAACATAGAAGGATGTGCCACCCATGGTTTTTTTCTTGTATGGTGGGATTTGAGGTAAGATGCTTCCTTTGTTGAATGTGTTTGGTGATTTTATTCCTGATGAAGAGTGGTCCCATTTCATGTATTGCTTTGTGGGTGATACAAAGCAGCTTGAACGTGGATCTTCTGGCAACCGGTAACCAATGCAGGGCGTTCAAGGCAGGGGAGATGTGGTCTTGCGGTTTGATATGCAAGAGTAGTCTGGTAGCCGAGTTCTGAATCCATTTTAGTCTTTTTCATGGTCGTTAAAGGTGATCCGTGGTAGAGGCTATTGGAGTAATCAAGTTTGCACAGAACAAGGGAGATGGTAGCCTGGACCTTGTGTGGAGATCCCAAATGAGGGAAAATTTGTCGCAGCGTTTTTATAGTAGCAAATCTTGATCTTGCTAGTTTATCCACTTGTGCATTCATCGACAGCTTAGAGTCCATGGTCATTCTGAGGTTTCTTACTTACTTCGATACTTTAGGCAGTGATCTTAGTTCATCAGGCCATGCGGCAAGTGGGTTGTAATGTTTCCAATCGCCACACGTGAGTATTTCAGTTTTTGAAGCATTCAATGGGATGGATCCAGGTGATCCACTGATCCATTGCTCTGAGACAGCTGAAAATTGGTGATTTTTCAATGTCTTTGGGGTATTCCAGTTGAAGGAGTATTTGCGTGTCATCTGCATAGTTATAGCACGTAAGGTGAAATTTATTGATCAGTACTGGTAATGACTTCATGTAGATGTTGAAAAGCATGGGCGAGATGATAGATCCTTGAGGGACCCCTGCTTTTGTGGAGCACGGTTTGGACGAGAAAGGTGGGGTATAGATGACATTAGTTCTGTTTTAAAGGTAGGACGCGATCCAGTCTAGAGCAGTTCCCTCTATTCTGGCTTCATAGAGTCTTTGTTTCAGAGTGTCATGGTCAACCGTGTCAAAGGCAGCTGAGAGGTCCAAGAGGAGTAGCGCAGCAACCCCTGCGGTCATCTGTATTCTTTAGGTCATCCCAGATGGCAAGGAGGGCAGATTCAGTGCCTTTTCCCGGACGGAATCCTGTTTGGAAGTCTGAAAGTATGTCATTCTCTTCAATAAATTGTGACATCTGGGCGACCGCTGCTCTTTCTATCAGATTGCCCAGGAACGGCCCATTTGTAATGGGTCTGTAGTTGTCAGGGTTCAGCGGGTCCAAGTTTGTTTTCTTCAGTACAGGGCATATGTATGACTTTTTGAGTTCTTCTGGAAATATTCCAGTAGTTAAGGAATCGTTGATGATTCTTCTAACTGGAGTGGCATCAAAGGTTGTTAAAAGAATTGTCTTGAAAGCTTGTGGTGGACAGGGGTCAGAAGGGTTGCCGGCAGGCCTGCTTGCTTTGACCAGGTCCATAAATTCATCGTGTGAGATGTGTTGGAAGGAACGGAGAGGCTTGATTAGAGCATTCTTGGATTGTTGTTTTGTACAAGGGTTAGTGCTGGTGCTTTGTTTCTGTTTTAAGAACGATTCCAACGTGTAATGATTTGCCACTTTGTCTGTGAAATCTTGAGTAACAGGATGAGTTCCTTCTAGGCAATTTGGTTTGCGAAATTCATTGAGTATTTTATAGAATTATTTATTTGCACATTTAGCGTTTTGAATTCGGTCTGAATAGTACCTTTTCTTAGCTTTTTTGATAGCAGACGCCTGCATTTTATTCCAACAAAAAATTGAACGCCCCCAATATGGCTGAAGGCAACTTTTCCGATATTAGGGAAAATACGATTACTGTCAAAACATCTGGACTCGCTGTTTGTAGGAGAACTTCAACCTCATAGCCAACGTTTTCATAAACAAAATTCCTCAAATCTCCACCACTTTGTTGACCCATATATTGTCGCTTTTCTCCCGCTCTTTAATGCAGAATAGTGAACACGCTGGTTCTTCAGCAGATTTAATAACAGCTCAGATTCACAAAAACTTGTCACGTGTAGAGCAGCCCATTCCCATAGCTATGATAAATGTCTATCTGTCATCAGGAGTTGGTACCAACTGCCGAAGCATGCATAAGCTACTCTACTATTGAAAACCCCATGTCCGGACCCAGAGAACTTGACCAATTATAGTCAAATTTCTCAACTACCTTACCTGACCAAATAGTTGGAACAAACAGTTTTTCTCCAGTTGCAAGAGTTTGCGATAGCTAACCAACTCTTACATCTTTGACAATGGCCTTCCGCACTGGCTAGAGCTCAGAGCTAGAGGTTGGTTCGTCTCTGGATCAGCTGCATTGCTGCACAGAGAACAATCACCTGCCTGCTCTAACCCAACTAGATCTTTTAGCAGCGTTTAATACAGAGAACGACCAAATTCTGTTGTACATACTTGGGTATCAGACATGTAGCTCTTTTCTTGTACTCAAGCATTCTAGTTGACAGAATTCTGCAGGTATCGATTGCCCCCTTTACTTCATCAGGCATAGCTTCGGGGTGCAATGTTCCTCAAGGATAAATACTGTCTCAGCATTTATTTAATTTACATATGATCCCTTCGGCCTAACCAGATTCAATTCTTGGGCTTCACTCTTTTTCTTTATGCAGCTGACTCGCGGTTCATCTTTGAGATCTCAGATGATATGATTGATGCGGCTACTCAGTTGTTTGACTGCCTTTCAAAGGCTGAGAGTTGACGTAGTTCTAACCACTTAAAACTACTTACCGGAGAAAAGCCATAGATTCTCTGCAATGTCAGACATTCTACTTTCAGGAACCTTCCTTTTTAGCCCTCATTGTTGGCCTTAAGTCGACAGTGGCAATCTGTGTGAAGAATCTGTGACTCAAAGTCGATTCTGCCTTGTCGTTGGCAGACTAGGTTAAAGCTATTGTTAAGATCTGTTTCATACAGTTTCACGCACTGAAAAACATCTTGTACCTGTTTTCATTATCATATAAGGCATTCATTTAAAATGAGTTTATTTTGGCACGCCTTGATTATTGTTATTTACTCTACCATGTCCTGCATGGTCATGTGATCCACAAATTATAACCTATTTAGAGGCCATAGACATCTTGGGCCCAATTTCGTCTTGAAATTTCCGGTATTGGTATACAAAAAAAAAGTGTAATTTTGAAGCCTCGGCAACAGAAAGGAAGTATCTGTCTTTACATAATCGACTGGATTACGACTTCTGTAAATTCAGAAATGCAATATAGGCCTTGTTAATTTGCCCGTTCTGATTTAGGCTTGCTACAGTAGGATGCTAAAGATCCCCTTTATGGTGTACTTTATCCGATACAAACAACATATATTAACTTAACCAGTCGTGGATAACACAGACACTTACTTTAAATATAAGCAGTATGCTCGCTTAATATGTTTTCAAAACTTCAATTAAAACTACTGACCTTCAAGTCTGACCACCAAAGGCACCCTAAGTCCAAGTTCTCGGCAAGCCTTGGTAATGCCGTTTGCAATAATGGCACAATTCACAATTCCACCAAAAATATTGACAAGGATAGCTTCAACCTAAAATGAGAAAACAATGGACATTATTACATTTGAAATGAATACTTCTAAATACTTTTAGCAAGCATAAAACAGGTACGTGTTCGAAACAGCAAACCAAGCTTTCATCTTTTAGAACAATAAAAAAGAGAAAAAGAAAACACATAAAATCGAAGCCAAGTGTAGGATTTTTTTCTGATACGGAATGAAATGTAAGTCTGAATAGTATTCACGGTTGCTCACTTAGTGCAATCAACTGATGTTTTCAGGGCCCATGCAACCGTTTGTCTTGAGGCACAAGCTGCAATAATTGAGTGCTTTAACAGGAAGCGGTCTGAAAAAATAGGTCTTCAGCAATTTTCAAAATCGTAAGTGGCCCTTCCTTCAAGAACAGCCTCTGGCCGTGTGGTTTGATCTCTGGACTGACAGATTTTGACTGCCTCTTACAGCCAGATTCATCAATCAAATTTGCACTCGCAAAGGCCAGATTCTGAGAATTTGGCCCTTTGCGAGTGTAATTTTTGCATTTGGGATTCATCATCCCAAATGCAAAATTCGCTATTTAGAAACTCGCAATTTTGCAAGGAATAGCATTTAAGGAATCTCTATTAGAGATTCCTTAAATGCTATTCTTGAAACATTTTAAAATTGCGATTTTGCAATTTTCGGCCGCTATTTACCGCGAGGTCAAACCTCGTGGTAAATAGCGAAAACTTAGAAAAATGCTTTTAAAAGCATTTTGCTAAGTTGCATGTTACACACACACATGTCCTTTGGACATGTGTGTGCGCAACACCTGTTGAAATGTGCATTTAGGGGGTGCTACAGGGTGTCCTTTGGACACCCCTGGCACCCTTCAAATCGCTATCTTATTTGCGATTAGCAAATTGCTAATCGCAAATTAGGAATAACTCCCCATTCATTCCTATGGGCCTTTTGGCCCATAGGAATGAATGGGGAGTTATTCCTTATTTGCGATTAGCAATTTGCTAATCGCAAATAAGGAATCTGTAGGAATCACATTTAATTTTGCGATTCCTACATGAATCCCGTTTTGCGAGTCTGTAATAGCGATTCCTTATGAATCGCTATTTCAGAATCGCAAAACGGGTCTTTCATGAATCTGGCCGTAAGTCTTTTTATTATATTGAGGAACAGCGAGAAGGTTGGGAGAACTGGTCTCTGTCTTCTGACTTGGGTTTATAAATTTAAAAGCTCCAGAAAAAACAGCGCCATTGTTTTTAAAAGGTCAATGAGTGATAACAGATTGTAGACCTGTGGTGGGTCAGAAATGCTTGGAATGTTGTGTCATGGAACTGATGTAAAGGAATTTTTCAACTTCTTTGAGATAGCCAGCTGAGATGCAAAGTTTTCAGCTGCTTTGCAACTCAAGGTAGATCGGGGATTCCGTGGATAACCACTGTACATTATGATCAGCCTCGGCATTTCTTTTTCTTAACAAAAAAAACCCCACAAAGCATGAAATTAACATGTAAAGAGCATGCATTTGTTACAGTGCGGTGTTCAAATGGTAAGCGATGAAATTCATGGTGGCACTTATTAGGTAAAACTTGGTTATCAATAAAAAATGATTTTAAACTAGACCTGCCATTTTCTGGCAGCTAGTACAAATGTTTGAGAATCGACTTTACAGGATGTGATATTTGCCTTTAGAATTAGCTTTGCTGTTCTCTCTTTTATTTAGCCTCGGAATGTGTTGCCTGGAACACAGACACTAAATCAACAGCAATAGTTTGATTAGGATAAAATGAGGATTCGACTGAAAAAAGCATATATTAGGGCTCAAAATAATGGAATACTACTTAAGGCCACATTTAAATAATTGGCTCAGGCTTAAATCCCTATCAAACCAGGGATATGACGTAGAATGTAATTGACAAAGATCTCCAATAGTTACTTTCCCTGATAATAGGTAGTTGATTGGCTAGCTGGAGTCTTATGTTTCTGACTGCATGTAGGCCAGTGCATAAGGCACAGTACTAGTTCAGGCTTAACCTTATTATGACGACTCTGATTAACGAGGCTATCAAGTTTGTTACCAAGAAAGAACTAAGACATTAAGCACGAATTAGGTTATTAGTTCATTTCTTAACTACGTGCCCATGTAACCAGAACATCTAAAACAAAAGATCCTTGTTTTCGAACCATCTTCCACATTCCTGTGGCTGTTAATCACACATTGCTGGAATGGAAAGTGGACCAGTAAAGAAAAATGGCAAAGATCCGTTGCAAGCAAAATGTAGCTACAGCTACCTATTTACGTAACAACTATGCCATTAATCTTTATTTTCTCTTGAGGAAGAAAACAAAATAATTGCCTTTTGCTTTATTTGCGGGGCCCAATATTAAATTGTGGGTGTCCTTTGGGGATCTCAGCGCCTTGCTACTGTGCCCGTAGGCAATGCCTTTGCAACCCTGGCCTCAGAGGTACTAAAATCTCTGCCCACCCTTATCGATGTGGTGACTGCCACCTTCTTATTTTCTTCTAATGTTAATGATGCTAATATTGAATAATAGTTTATTATTGAGCAATGCTGCTGTTTTCAATGTTTGGAATGTAACCTCTTCTTAAGGGCAGTGTTAGACCTGGCATTATTGGCGTGGGGTTCCCCTGTATTTTTGCCTTTGTCTCCTGTGTTTTTGCTGTGTGTTGGACTTCGTTTTTGCTGGTCTAGATGCTTTGGGCTCTTTGTCACTGCTGTTCAGTGCCAAAGTGCAAGTGTTCCCTGTAAATTGTAGTTATGGATTAGTGATTCCATTATTGGCATATTTTATTTACTAGTCAGTCCCTAGTACAGTGCACTGTGTGTGCCCAGGGTCTGTAAATCAAATGCTGCTAGTGGGCCTGCAGCACTGACTGTGCCACCCACATAAGCAGCCTGTAAATGTAACTCAGGCCTGCCACTGCAGTGTCTCTGCGCAGTTTGGCACTGCCATGTCGATCTGGAAAGTGCACCCACTTGCCTGGCCCTAACCATCCCTTTTCTTATGTGTGAGTCACCCCTAAGGTAGGTCCAAGGTACCCCTGTGGGCAGGGTACAGTGTATGTGCAAGGTAGGACATGCCCTGATGTGTGTGTCACATCCTGATAGTGAAATACTGCCAATTTCGTTTTTCACTATTGTAAGGTCCCATAGGATAGAATGGGGAGTTTGCTCATAACATCTTATGAGCATTACTGTTCATGGGAACAAATAAAAGCTTGATATGCCTGAACTCAGCATGTTAAGATGCATCTTTCAGCGAGGGTGATTTTTAAATTCTGGATTTGAAAATTTCACTTTTAGAAACTAGGAATTGTCTTACCTAACCATCCAGTGTGCCTCTGCTAGGTTGTGTATTGACTATCTGGCTTTGGAGTGATAGGGGCGGGGGATGTGCATTCTGTTCAGACAGCCACTTGGGGGGTTGAGGCGTGTGCTGTCTTTTCAGGGTGACGGAGGGCTGGGCTGAATAGATGTGGGTTGGATTCAGAGTAGGAGGAGGAGATTTCTTTCACACCTGAATGGGCCTGGTCTGCCAAGGACAATGCTGTTTCCACCTCCTGCCAGGAAGCTGCACCACAGATGATAGAACTGGTTTCGGCTGGGCAAAGAGCTTCTCTGCCACAGAGAACAAGGGATTTTGTATTATAAAAAAGAGGGGCCCAGACTTTAAGATCACTTTTGGAATTCAAGAGGAACTGTTGCCAAGGAGAAGAAGCTGGAGAAACTGAGGAGGCGTACTGCCCCTTTGCTGTGTGCTATTTGGGGTTGGCCGGCAGTGGCTGTTTCCTGCTAAGGAAAGGACAAGGACTTTGCTGTGTGCTGGGTCCCCTGCTTGAAGAAGATCTCCAAGGGCTTGAAGTACAGCTTGCCTCCTGTTTGGAAGTCTCAGGGATCCAAAGACTTCACCATAGCTCCTCTGAACTCTCTTGCTGAGAGGTCTGACCTGCTGCTGTTCTGGGCCTCTGGAGGTTGTTTCTGCTGTTGGGAGCTGGAAAAGTAATGCCACGAGGAATAGCGCAACGCTTCCGTACCAGTTTCCGACGCATCACTGAAGAAACTGACGCAGCGCCTGCCCTGGCTCGAGAAATCGCCACACGCCGCATCGATGCACCAATCTACGAAGGCCGAGATCACCACACCGAATCTGACACAGGCCCCGCTGTGCGGCTGCAAGAACCAACGTATCGTGGGACCGCAGCTGAAGAAATCAACGCAAGTGCCGTTGCCACCGCCGCATCGAGAACTGGTGGGCACCAAATCTACAAGGACGCTGGGGCCGCAGTAAGAACCCAAAGCATCACCTCCACGCACAGTAAGAAACCGAGGCATCACCTCCCCATCAGTAAGGAACCGACGCATCACCTCCCCTGGAGTAAGGAACCAATGCATCACCTTCCATGCGACTGTTCTTGCTTTTGATTTTCACGCATTCAAGGTACTTTGTGTTGAAAGTGTCGCACCTGCAATTTGCTTTGAACAGAACTGTTTCTACCTTCTGAAAGTCATATTTCTATTACTGTATTGTGGATTTTTGTCGTTTTGGTCTTCTTTGGTTTGGATAAAGATTACTTATTTTTCTAAACTTTTGTGGTGTCCATTTGTAGTGTTTTCACTGTGTTACTGTATGGGTGCACAAATGCTTTACACACTGCCTCTGAGATAAGTCTGTCTGCTCGTGCCAAGCTACCAAATGGATGAGCAGGGGTTATTTTAGTAGTGTAAGCCTCTTACTCAGACTAGGAAGAAGGGTCCCCACTTGGACAACGGTGCAAGACATTACCAACTAGAGACCCCCATTTCCAAAAGTCAGCAACACACAGCTTTGAGTCCTGCACTCTAATCATCTCTGGGTACATTAGGGCACATTTCTCACACAACACCGGGTCGTGCATGGAGCCCAGGCACCAAAGGCACATGGTGTGCAGGTTTGAATCTAACATCTGCTTCATGAAGTTACAGCACAGTTTGAATCCTGTTGTCTTTTATACATCGTCCCTAGCACACAGTCTGAAAATGTTATTCTCATTCTAGAGTCATCAGAGAACAAACAAAATAGAGAGTGGATCTCGGGATTCCTGTCAAAAAGGAACAGACATCAGCAGACAAGGGTGACATGTATACGAGACCCCACTGTCACTTTCAGAGCCATAAGAGATCACCACCTGTTTCCACGCATTTTTGGATCCAACCTGACACATAGGATATCACACAGGTTAGGAATCAGCAGTCAGAAATATCCATCAAAAGCAGGTTTGTACTTCCTATGTAGGGTGGCTGAAGAGGTGAGAATGTGTGGCACTTGAGACAGAGAGTGGTTTTGAACCTTTATTAAACATGATAAAATGAGGGAACGGACCTTTGAAACCGTAGAACATGGGCACAACTCACGGTGTTGGACATAAGGTGGAGGAGTGGAAGAAATATGCTGGGTATGAAAGAAAGATCCTGTGAAACGGAAAGGGCAAGGATTTGTTTTAGCTGTTTCGGAAAGACTGAGGATTTAGTGTGATCTCTCACGCTATGCACTTTGCACTTGTGATTGATGAAGAAACGTGTGTTTGGAGGCTCCCTACCTACTATGCTATATCTTGCACTTTACAGTGGCCCTTCAAAAAACCTTTTGCCTGCTTTCATGTAGGCAATATATACAGTTAACTCGATGAAACTGCCCATCCTGTATAATGAAAAAAATATTACAATAAAAAAACTGTAAAAACTTCACAATTATCAGTTTGTGTAAAGCACTACAGTCCATTTGTATTAAACTGCTCAGTTACACAACAGTAATCCGGCATGCTTATTTAACTTAAGATCCGGAGTTATTACACAATAAATATATGCAATTGCTATTGCAGGCATCCTCATTTAAAGATTTCTTCTTGTTTCTTATTTCTACTTGTGCTTCAAACCAGTGACAGGAACAGAAGACAAAATATTGAAGAAGATCAGATGCAGCTTGTATAATTGATGTGCATGTGCCTGACTAATAAAAATACTCTCGTAAATTAGAAAGGAGTCTAAAAGAATTAAATCAATAGGAAAATGAATCAGGTGGAGAATTCAATCTCCGGCTTTATTGTAATCTTATAAATAAGCCAACTGATCAAGTTAGACTGCACATGATTCACTTGTATATACTGCAACAATTTGCGTTAACATTGTTTATATTTGCTATTCGAACAGTATCAATCTGTATAAACTATTTTTGAAATATCATTTGGTTACTTCAACACTAACATATCACACCTAGCTTTACATTAGCAGGAATTTGAACCCCAAGGAACAGACAGTTATTCCCGAGCCTGCAGAAGCAGCCGGTAAACGATGGAAGGTAAAATGAACACTCCATTCACTTCGGGGCTGGTTCACAGACGTAAGTTGCACTTTTGAGGAAGTTTACACTTTGTGTTAAGTTTACTACTTTCGGTATTCACAAACTCCAGGAGTAAACGTCCATGTCTCTGGGTCATAGTAAAGCAATTGGTTTACTCTAGGATGGGTTAGTGACGTCCCTCCTCATACCCTTCACAGACCCTTTCAAAACCCCTCTTACTCCACCCTAATCTCATCCCCTTTAATATTAAGTGTAAGAAATTGGGTTGTTGGTTGAGGATTGAGCCCTGGCCGAGCAGCAACCACAATCCTTATCAGGGAAAGGCAAGAGCCAACCCTCAATAAACCTGTTCTCAAACCTATGGTAGCTTTAAACAGAGCAGTCAGGCTTAACTCAGAGGCAATGTGTAAAGTATTTGAGCAACACTTCAAACATTATAACTGAAAATGCAACTCAAAAAGGATCCCATACTACGTTATAAGTATAGGATGGTTTTTTATAAATAAAACAAGACCAAAATGTCAAAAATCCAATCAGTAGAACTGGAGACGTAATTTCGAGGATTTCAGTGAAAATTGCACCAAAAAGCACAAAGCGAAAACTGTGGATATCTGGTTGTGCTAGACTTGGGACAATGTCAAGCCGACCACGATAGAGTGTGGGCCAGCTACAGGGACCCCAGTTAGGCCCACTTTACATAGTACTTAAAATCCGGGTTTGTGGACTGTTGCAAGGCTGCGAAGCATGGTCCAGCGTTTTTGCTGAGGATCCAGTCGATGCAGAAGCGTTGCACAGTCGAGGCAATGTGTCGGTTCTGAGAAGGTGTGAGGCTGCGATGCAGAATCCGTCTTTGTCGTTGAGGCTGCCATCGACGAGGGATGCAATAGCCTTTACCAAGAATGTGTTGCAATTCTGAAAAGGCTGCAGAGGCGATGTGAGTCACAGATGGCAGAGTCCAAGTGCAAGGTTGATGGAAGCCTGTTGTGTCCCTGGGGCTTCTGATCAGGAGGTCAGACAATTAGCCCTTGGAGTCGATCTAGGTTGCTGGTTTCAAGAGATGCAGGTCTAGTCTTTCTCCCCCTAGCAAGATGGCTGCAGACAACAGTCCTTCAGAGCAGTTGTCTAGCAGAGTGGCAGTCCTTACAGCAGCACACAGCCACAGGTTCACATGTGTACTGAAGAGTTGGTGTTTGAGGTCTAGTATTTATGCCCAGGTGTGCATTTGAAGTGGGAAGAAGCTTCTAGAGGCATCTCTTTGAAATGCACATGTGCCCTGCCTTCCTGGCCCTTGATCCTGGCTAACTGCAGGGGGTATGCAGCAGTTTGCGTGGAGGCAGGATACAGCCCATTCAAGTGTGAGTGGGGCTGTGTCTAGCTCCTCCGTACCATCCTACCAGTGATGGCCTATTCTGAAACACCTAAGGTCCCTATTGTGTCTGGCTATCTAGTGGAAATACACAAAGCCCAACTGCCAACTAAACCCAGTCATGTTACCCAGAGACCGGCTGCAGGCACAAATAGCTAGAGCAGGAAAGTGCCAACTTTCTAAAAAGTGCATTTTCTAAACTGTAATTTTAAATCTGACTTCACCATAGGTTAGAATTTTGCATTGCAATTCCAAAGACACAAAACATGAAATGGTTACCTGCACTCATTTGGAAATTAGTTTATTAAATGTAATAAGATAACTCCAATGTAATCCTATGGGAGAGTTAGGCCTTGCAGTAGTGAAAAAAGGTTTTAAGAGTTTTTCACTACTAGGACAAGTACAACTTAAAAGTACATATCCTGTGTTTGAATGCATTGCACTCTGCCCAGTCCAGGGCCTACCCTAGGGATGACTTATATGTATAAAAAAGGACCTGGCAAAATGTTTATTTTGCCAGGCTGAAATGGCAGTTTAAAACGGCATACACAAAAATCAATGCGGCCTGCGACATGTTAAAGTGCTACTTAAGTAGGTGGCACAATCAGTACTGCATACCCACTAGTAGCATTTAATTTACAGACCCCGGCCACAGGTAGTGTCTCTTTAATAGGGATGTACAAGTAAATTAAATATGACAATTAGGTATAAGTCAATCTTACCACTGCTTTAAGGAGAGGGACACACCCTTTATCACTGGTTAGCTGTGGTACATTGGGCAGAGTCCTAATGCCAGCAAAAACGAAGTCAGTAAAACAAGACGGTTGAAGGCAAACAATTAGGGGGAATCCACATCAAGTGTGCCAGGTCTAACAGTAAGTCTGGTCCGTTTCCCATCCACTCCCTTGTTGCTCCCACATTCACTACTAAAGTATTTTCTTACATGTGCTGAGACTCCGCAGTGGGAGTGGAGAAATATGCACACATAAGTATAGGCAAGACATACATTTTAAAGAGCATTTTGTTCTATGTTTTCTATTACTACAAAACATACTGCAAAGCTCAATTTGAGAATCAGGCCCTATTGTATATCTTATGTACTGAGGCATATTATACATATTCCATGCCCACAAAACAAACCTCAAAACATATAAGGTAATGGGTAAACTAATATAAAACAGGGAAATTAGCAGTTCAAGGTATCTCATATTTTTTATGTGTAAAGGGGTTGGACTGAGGCAAAAAATAAACCAGGGTGTCAAAATAAAAGTGGCCCACATTTATGGACTGGGTAGTAAAACAATAATTGGATAAATATATCTTCCTGCTTTTGACAGGAATAAATCACCAAACATATCAGGATGGCAATGTGCTAGGCAAAACGTTTGTGAATACCCAAAAACGTTCTAGGTGTTCACCTACTCAGGAAGGCATCTGTGGTTTAGAATGCCTACAGACCTCCCCTTGGAGTAGACTTGTTCATGTCCAATTATTTGCAATAGTAGTGAAATATTACAATTGAGCAAATACATTAAGAATTCACGTTTTCTGAAACAAAATAGTCAACTACATTTACGAGTGCAAATCAAGTTTTGTGTATAAATAAACTGAATTTCCACTGACTCATGAAATAAGTTATTTGCATACCTAGGATCAACTTAGAGACACAAATACCTTTAAGAATCTGCTCCTTTGTGAGCCCATGACAAGGAAAATTTCAATAGTCAAGCCTTGTCCTTAATAATTCTTTATTGCCAGTGTATTTCTTTCTCCTTCACAAAAGATTATGCATTGTGTAATATCGACATAAAATATGGCTACCAGTTACAGTTCATGGTCATAACATGCACTTGTTTTTACGCCAACGTATTACAGACTCCAGTGTCAACTGTAGTGAGTCCTTTGGTACCCAGTCGTTCTCAGCAGTTTCTGCAGAGACAACAGCTACTTTTCTGAAACGGTTGCTAGACAATTTTATGACAGATATAATTAAATGAGCTTGACAATCAAGCATCACTAACATAGATGACTCTTAATTGTCGGCCTTGAGTTGTAGCTACTCCATAGGCGGTCACTGTAATCTGTGCCCCCCTACTGGTACAGAAGGCAATCTTCTATCAGGATGGAGAACCTATGAGTAGCATCGATCTGCGTATGCATTTTGCCAAATTTGGAGGTTGTGTACGCATGCGCTACTTCCTTGCTTACCGGGGTCTCAGAGGGTTGAATACTTTTTTAATTGGGACAGCTGTCACAGATAACACGAGGGACATAGGGATTTGCAATCTTTTTGTCTTATTGCGGTTTCCTATTATTTAAGGGAGATCATTTGGAACGAGCCAGGGTGACCTCTACTACTTTGTCATCCCTACATTTGTTTTCACATTAATATTATCTGCCTTATCAGACAGGGTATATAGCTCCTTCTATTATTGTCTTCTAAAGATGATAAATCTTGAAGAAATACATGGTTTGACCTACAGTAATTGGGACAATGGCTTATCGAAGAGGACCCTTGATCGCACAGCATTTGAAATATTTGCAGAGTAAACTTGCCTGGCCTGTAATATCTGTTACTTATACTGAACAGGGCATGGTCTATAGGAGAACTCTCACTAATTTATGTAATTTGAAACCAGATATTTACAGTTCCTTCTTGAGCTTTTTCTATTTAACAATTTTTAATTTAGTCATTTAAGGTATCCTATTCTTTAGAGAGGACATTAATTTTATGCTGCTACATTTGTAATATCTTTGCTTTGCATCAATATATATAGATGGTCATATCCGTGACTTGGAATAGAATATTTTCTTAGGAGCCTAAAAGTTGTAGATAGTAATAGTTGAATATTTCCCAAGTCCAGATTTCATGAATTACAAGATGCAATTCCTGCTTTGATACCTCTGGGTAGAAGTATCCTGCATCGCACCTTCAGCCTGATGCCGAAATCTCCAGCTATAACCTATCACCTCCCTTTCTTGAAATAGCTGTGTGATTACTGTGATGTCCCTCTAATATTCAAAATAGAGTTCCAGTTGATATGCAGGTTTAGTTGAAAAGGTTTTGGGTGTGTCCTTTGTACCCTCTCATCCTTCCTAGACTAGTAAAGTAATCCCCAACTCAGTTGAGAAGTATCCTGCCAACAAGCCCTGGGAAAGGCCCTCCATCCGTCAGCTTTCTCAGTTTCTAATAATGGGTGATGAGTAGCAGGTTAGTTACAATAGCTAATGGCATTAGTACATTTGGATGCCCTAATTCATCCATCATTGAAATTCCAAAGTCCACCTGGTTATAAAGAGCTTTACAAATCCTCCAAAGACTAGTGGGGAAGACGTGAAGCAGATACACCTAACAGACAGCGTTGAACAATACAAGCTAACAAGTAGTGGGCAAAATCAACTTGGTGTCCTAAATGGATATTCACCAATACTTTCAAGACAAAGATAATCACTTTCGAACATCAAGACCGATAGTGAAAAATAAAATGAAGATGTGAGTGCTACAACAAAAGTGGTGAATGTGTGGAATTTAGAACTTGACATTCTTAAGATAGTCTTATTCGTGGCAAAGCTATATAGAGCTTTGGATTAAGAACCAGCGCTTCACAGCAGTCAGCATGGAAAGAAAATGATATAGCCTTAAAATTGTATGAGGACTCCTCTTAACACAAGGGCAAATTCAGAGACAATAATTATGAGCTAATAGATTAGAGATGTCGTGTAACTGGTTTCCTCATGTTTTAACTCTCTCTTCAGAACTATCTTCAATACAGTTGTCACCATGCTCATAATATCTTGACAGTTCAGAAGTAATGGCTGTATTTCTAAACATAGTAAAAACTATCCAGCATCCAGATGTTGACAAGTCACCCTGCCTGGACTTGATCAGCAAAAGATTATGATTTTGGATGGAACTGAACAGGTAAATAATACCGAACAAACATTCAAATGAAAGCAGGGCATTGCTCAAAATGTAGAAGCTGGTTTTGTACAAGTCTCCGATGGCTATTATGAAGTAATACTCCTGTCTATTAGGGAGTTTGTGTATTTCTGAAACAGGGGACCAGAAATAAGCACACAGGAGGTTAGAAATGTACAGTGCTACGTTGTTAAAAGCATAATAATCTGACACTGTAAAAGCATCTACTGCACTGCAGGTTTGAGATTTAAAATGAAAGTCAAAACAGAAGGTAACCGATCTATTTTTCAGGCTGATCCCTTTAGATCTGCACACAGTTTGGATTCACAAAAGGTTCCCAGATCAGTCAAGCACATATTTTAGAGTGATTGCTGTTGGAATCTTTGGAAAGAAAGAACTAGCACTTACCAAGATGTGCTGGGCCACAACATAACAACAAAGACCGTCAGCTGGGGCACTATAAATGCAGTAGTAGGTAGCACAGAATAGACTAATTATGATGTCTGAAAGCTTGCAAATGAGGTTAATCAATCAAAAAAGCTGCACTTTCAACTTTTTCAAGAAGGTACAATAACACCCTGTGCTGACTGACTGGCTGTATGAAAGCAAAGGGCAATGCAAATGACAGTGTGACATATGATTCTCTGCCTATTACATGACAATTCTTTCGAGAAGGACCATTAAGACTGATGAGTTCTCTAGTCACATGAAACTAATCTGACAAATGTCAAGCCAATGCAGACTCTTCTCTGCTAAAGAAGGACGAGACTGAGACACAAATCTGTAAGCCACAGTTATTGTGACAAGAATGTGATTAATGTGAAATACAGGAATGACCTTTGGCGGGGAAGGGGGTTTTACCACAATTCAGGGCATACCTTTTTAAAAATAGACTGTAAGGAACAACAGCAGATGTTTGCACTTCGTCAATTCTTCTAGCAATGATAAAAGCAACTTAGAAAATTGTCCTGAAAACAAATAACAATAGCACAAGTGTTCAAAGAGTGGTGGGTAACACCCATGCACGTCTTAACTCACACTGAACTACACAGGTGCATGAGGCAATAAAGCAGCTGAAATAAATGATGAAAGAACTTTTCAGACCGCTGTAATATAAAATAAATATTGTCATACAGCTCTCTCTTAATATTCCTCAGCGCTGAAAGATAATCCAGGATAGTGGACTTTTGAAACCCTACTTTAGACAAAGAAATTTCCAAATGATTCCAGCAGAAAAGGTAGTTCAATAATGTTTTTGTTACCACATACACCACCATTCATCTATCACCTTGCATACAAAGGCAAATGTAAGAGAGATATTAAACAAGAAACATAGCTAAACCTTCTTAGATCAATGTGGACACAATACTTCATCCACTCTGGATTCGAGAAAATAATTGCAAACTGCTAGGCTTGAGTTTCAAAACACTATAACATTCTAAGGAAACAGGTTGGGGGAAGTCGTCAAAACCCACTCACACATCTGAACAATAGGAACGGGATTCAAGTACTGCATATTGATTTCTCATTTCATGGAATCAAAATCAATGTAAGTACAAAGGTACTTGGACTCCTACCTGGTGCTGGAAGTTGGGGAATGAAGCTGAAGCAAACACAAAGAAGAAGTCACAGATCATTATAACAAAATCCTGCCAAGCCCCCGAGGAAAATCCAAGAAGCAATAGAAGGTATTCCTTGCTTTAAATCTTTTAAATAGGTCCACCTGGAGAGTCAGTCATCGAGATAATACTGACCTATCAGATCATAGTTGAATTCTCGTATGGGGTATTCCTTCCCAATAGACTTAGACAATTTCTTTCTCATATATATGATGAGACCTAACCAAAAATATGGAACTTGTACAAGATGTAATTGTGTTAAACAATTCCATTAACTCAATATGTTTAAATAACAGAGTAAATGGTGTACTCTATTGCCCTGATAACAAACGGCCTCATGTACCTGTTGCGATTGCAAACTCGGAGATCTGCAAAATCATAGGGTTTGATACCGCATAATGAATTTTCTGAAAGTGCAAAAGACCTTTTACAAGTCAGAAAATGCTGTTGACTCATAAAAGGGCTTTTGTGACACTGTCCAAATCGAAAATACGAGAGACCACTGATCAGATACCAACACCTCAAAAAGGGGTGGTATCTGATGCACAAAAACAGGTAGCTCCCCTGCTGCTGTACAGCTCCACCTGTGCCCCAGCGCCTCCCTTGCTGCAGCTGATCCTCCTTCTGTGTCAGCCCATTCCCGCTGCTGCTCCCCTGCAGACCCGACCCCTCGCCACCCCACTCCCACCTCCCAGCTGCTCCTCCCTCCCTACCCGCCTTAAATGGCAGACGCTGCACAACTGTGTGCAGCGGGCACGCCGCTAGCGCGCCGGAGGCGCACCAGAGGCAAGCCCGTCTGCGCCCGTCCGCGCATGGACCGAGCCCAGCGCCAGAACCCCTGGATCCCCCACACACCACAACGCCAGACTCCGATACGACGCCAGCACTCTCCTCGCACTCAAGACTGGCCGTGACAACCGCTGCTTCCAGGCCCCCCCGTAGCGCACCCACGGACCTTTCTCTTGCCGCACCTGCAACTTCACCTGCAACAGAACCACCAAACCTCCAAAGACCGGACCAACCACATTCACTGCATCCTCCTCAACACCCGCTCCGCACGCAAACACGCAGTCAAGCTCTGGAACCTGCTCGACACCTAGGCCCCAGATGTTGCATTCCTGACCGAGACCTGGTGGAACGACTCCTCAACGCCATAGCTATCCCGGAAAGCTACAAGATCACCTGCAGGGACAGCGACTACAGAACTGGAGGAGGTCTAGCCATCATCCACAAGTCCACCCTCCAGTGCTACACCCAAGCAGACGACACCCTCAACACCGCCAAACACCCGCACTTCCGGATCCACATCCACCCCAACACCACCCTCAGAGGAACACTCTTCTACAGACCCCCCCCGGACCCCGAGCTCAGTTCTGCGACTCCATCGCCAACCTCGCCAGCACCTACGCAGTCGCTTCCATGGACTACATCCTCCTCGGGGGACCTGAATTTCCACCTCGAGAACAACAACGACGCTAACTCTGCCACCCTCATCGTCAACCTCACCAAGCTCGGCCTCAGACAACTCGTCACCGCACCCACCCACGCCGCCAGCCACACGCTTGACCCCGTCTTCGCCACATGCACCCACGTCACCTTTAACCACATCCACTCAGGATCACCATCGGACCCCTGCCCACACCACATATTCAACAAAGCGGACGCAACCATCGCACCCCAACTACGGAAGGTCATCAACATCTCCTTCGAAACAGCGACATTCCCGGAAAGCTCGAAGCATGCCAAAATCAACGCCCTCCTCAAGAAACCCAAGGCGAACCCCAAGGACCTCAAGAACTTCCGGCCCATCTCCCTGCTCCCCTTCCCGGCGAAGGTCATCGAGAAAATCGCCAACATGCAACTGACCCGCCAACTCAAGGAGAATAACATCCTAGACCTGACCCAGCCCGGATTCAGACAAAACCACAGCACCGAGACAGCCCTCATCGCCGCCAAGGGCGACATCAGGAGCCAACTCGACAACGGCGAGACATCAGCCCTCATCCTCCTGGACCTGTCAGCCGCCTTCGACATGGTCTGCCACCACACACTAAAGACACGCCTCCAAGAAGCCGAAATCTGAGCAAAAGCCCTGGACTGGACCAAGTTCTTCCTCTCCGGCAGAACCCAGAGAGTCCTCCTCCCACCCTTCCGATCTGTAGTCACCGACATCATCTGCGGCGTACTTCAGGGTTCATCCCTCTGCCCAACCTTGTTCAACGTCTACATGGCCCCCCCTCACACAAGTGACCCGCCAGCACGACCTCAACATCATCTCCTAGGCAGACGAAACTCAGCTCATCCTCTTCCTCACCAAGCACCTGCACACCGCCAAAACCAACCTCCACGAAGGAATGAAGGCCGTCGCCGAGTGAATGAGGAGCAGCCGTCTGAAACTTAACTTGGATAAGACAGAGATCCTCAGTCCCAACCCCTCTGCCTGGGACGACTCCTGATGGCCGACCACACTGGGAACAGTACCGACACCCACGAACCACGCACGCAACCTAGGATTCATCCTCAACTCCTCCCTGTCCATGTCGAAGCAGGTCAACGCCATCTCCTCTACCTGCTACAACACCCTCTGCATGCTCCGCAGGATCTACAAATGGATCCCGACTGAAACAAGAACGGTGACCCAAGCCCTCGTCAGCAGCAGACTGGACTACGGCAACGGACTCTACGCAGGAATCCTTGCCAAACATCCAAAACGCCTCCGCCCGACTGATCGTCAACATCCCTCGCCGAAGCCACATCACCCTCCACCTGAGACACCTGCACTGGCTCCCCATTAACAAGAGGATCACCTTCAAGCTTCTCACACACACATCGCACTACACAACACTAGACCAGCCTACCTGAACAGCAGACTCCGCTTCTACACCCCAACCCGCCAACTCTGCTCGGCCAGCCTCGCCCTCGCAACCGTCCCCCGCATCCAACGAACAACCTCCGATGGCAGATCCTTCTCCTTCCTCGCCGCCAAGACCTGGAACACCGTCCCTACCCACCTGCGACAGACCCAAGAACTACTCACCTTCAGAAAACTCCTCAAGACCTGGCTCTTCGAGCAGTAGCAGCACTCCCCTCCCCTCAGCGCCTTGAGAACCACACGGGTAAGTAGTACGATTTACAAGTGACCGATTGATTGATTGATTGATTGATTGATTGATTGATTGATTGAAGGGGTCCCAGTGGAACCTCTGGCTGTGGCCAGTGGCAGGGGATGGCAAACTGCGACTTGCAAAATGAATATTCATTAGGCAGGCAATTCTGCAGAGGGTCCTGGTCTAGGAAGCGGGCCGCAACAAGGCTTTAACAGCAGCAAGAGCGGGCAAAAACATAAAGCGAAGCCGTAAGGAAAGGAAAACAGTGCCCCGCCCACGATAAGGAAACGAGTCGGTGCAAGACCAGAGCTGTTGTGAAACCACGGCAAGGAAATTAGGCACCGACGACAGGCAAAGGAAAAGGAAAAGGCCAGCACGTTTCCTGGATGAGGCAGGGAAGTGGCTGGGCCCCAACTGAAGAAGCATATGAGGCCCTGGGTGGAAAGTGGTCCAGAACTAGACAACAAACTACAGGTGATGCTGGGAAAGGCGAGGGCACTAGCAGCACAAATGGGAAAAGATTGGAAGGTCAAGGACATCTCAGGGAACACGGAGGAGAGGACAACTAAGGGAAGCCCATGATACACCATGCAGGGCTGGCAACGGCTCTCCAAGAACCCGGTGGGAAGGGGCATGCAGCCAGAATGGCAACCCTCACCTGGCTGAGAAAGAGCAAAAACCCGGAAGCCCCTCTAAGCGCGGAGGCAGGTGACTGCAAGGGGTGGTATCTAATGCACGAAGAGGAAAGAGTCCCGTTGGAACCAGTGGTTGAGGCCAGTTGCAGAGGATTGCAAACTGCGACCTGCATAATGAAAATTCATTAAGAAGATAATTCTGTTAATCCCTGTGATTTAAGCACGGGCGACTGTCAGTGGTTAGACAAACTGAAGCTTTCCTCTCTTCAACTTGTGTGCGTTTGATGTAACGCCCCAAGTAGCAACGGGTACGCCCTAGGCAGTATACGGTCTTATCAGCACAGAAAGTGTTGACTGGAATGTTCTGAAACTCCACCCATCATTACTGGCTTGTTCCCATACACATTTATCGTTCTATTTTATACAGCACTGTGCATCAGCTCACAAATAATTCACGCTGCAGGAGAAGAGTAGTTCAATAGGCGCCTGGAGCCGCGATCAGACATTTGCTTCCCCCATTTTTTGAGGCGTTCAGATAAAAGCAGTGCAAAACAATCCAGTTTTAGGGACTTTCAAACTGTCTCTTTTACAAGTGATCATAACACAAGGCTATCACAGCAACAGCAGGTCTGTCATGTTTCCACCCTCCCTCCAACTGTCCCTAGCTTCAAACTTCCACCGTACACCTCACACGAACATCACATGGCATCATTCACACTCAGCATGGCAGGTACCAGCGTATGCTTACAGGGAAGGGAAAGGGGAAACACAAGATACTGCATGCACAAAAGGAAACACATGATTTCACACACCCTCTACTTCTAACACACCAATGTTCACATGAAGGTCACAAAAGCAGGACTGCTTGACTGTGTTATGCAGTACTTTAGTGCACTTATATTGTGTGCTACTGAGGCAGAATCGTCTGCTAAACAGTGAGACTCCTTGACAATAAGTCTTATAATAAGCTATTGTCATTAGGTTGGAAATTTATATGAGCATCCGTAAAGTCGAGCACTGTCCTAAGAGTCCATTTATAAATCCATAAAAAGGACGTCTAGCTGTCTGCGCTTCTTACACGAGTCTGGCTCGCATCCTCTAAATACTACACCAACAACCTAAAGGTGAAATATCATGGCTGGGAGATAGCTCTTAAAGGAAAAGAGATGCCATCATAAAGCTTTACAATTGCAATTCTTTTTTTACATTGTAAAATAAACTGAGGTCAAAGCAAAACAATGAAATATTCACCTAACTGCAGGTCAGTCAGGTGGGCTGGCTGGCAGCCAATGCAGTCAAAGAAACATGGCACAGGTAGAAAACAAAAATACGTAACAAAAACAGTGACAATTTTACACTTTGAAAGTTTCATTGCATGGTATCGGCCACAAATGTTTGCTCTTGCACAAAATGACTGCAAGTCAAATGAGAGGCCGCTGTTTACTGGCTGGTTTGGCATGATTCTGCACAACATAAAATCCCTGATAATGTGCAGGACAGCTGTATTGTACCCAAAATACCACCCTTCTGAATTTAGTGGCATAACAAACACAACTGTCTACAAACAAAGTTGTCAATCCAACTATATTCAGTAAAATCAATTCTTAGTTTTAATTACCAGGAGAACACGAGGAGCGTCTCAAGATTTAAGCTAACCTGCTTGAAAACAAGATGTGTTCACTAATGAAAATACAATTGTCTCTCTTGGTTTCCACTTTAATGGATATGAGCACATAAAGAACGATAAGAATCAAGGTGGAATGAAGACTCGGGTTAACAGGGGGAAAATCCAGTGAAAAGAAAGACCTGAATGCAGGAATTGTAAAGGACTGGAAGTGTGCCGCTGAGCGGTCCTTGGGTTCCGGACTCCTCCACTGCACGCCCAGAAATTACTCTGGGAGGGGACTAACATATTTAATGAGGCTTTGCTGAATTGTACAAAGACCTCTTAATAAACTCTATTCTTGACTGCTTTCTTAACACTTGCCCCCACCACCGATCCTTCATTAAAGCCCCTAGCTGCCTGCTGCTGGTTGCAGCCCCCTTCTAGATGCCATACACTGCTCTGTGGAGAAGACTAGAACCAGAAAATGGCCGAAGGCTGCAGAAGGAGGAGGCAGGTTTTACCTCCTGCAACGGCTAAGTCAGTTTTAGAGAGCAGGAAGGTTGGGGACTTTCCTTCTATCGAGTACTTTTGTCACCAAAAAGAACTGAGCTGGCCTGCAGTAGGTTGCGTGGAATGCCACCCTCTCCACTGGAAGATGTAACAGGTTTATTCGTCAACACCGCACACAATGTAATCTCCCTTCGCCGATCACAGAGTAAGTGACTCCGTTAGAACCTTGCCCATGAAGGGAGTCAAGGGACCAGTGATGGTAAAAACATTCTACAGGAGGATGGTGCGCGAGCACCCATTACTACACGCTTCTTGTAGGACTGCTAGAATAAAGAGATGGGTGGGATGTCTGAACAGATCTCAGCCACTGGCAATGACTGTGCTGTTTTCCAGACCATTGTTTGTTAGCTCTCTGTGCCACAACAGACATGGACCACTCTTTTAAAACAGCCTTGGCTCTGCTCCCACATCAACAGTCTGGCCCCATCTGCTGGGCCATGCCCCATCTAGAGAGGAGCATAAGGACCCCCAGAACTTCTTTGGGATGGCCAGGTATTCCTATGAACGCCTGGAATATATTTCAAGGCTCCCAAATTATTCAGGATAAAGCCTTTCAAAGGAGGAAAACTGATGTTCTCCAATTGTGCAAATCCCACAGGTTCAGCAAGCTATAGTAAAACAGGGAAATATAATTTGGGATAAAAATGCAAACAAATGAACTGTGTCATACAGTTATGCTTCGAGGGCGATTCAATACGTGGCGAGCATTTGAGTTTTAGGTTACTGGCAATTGATTGTGTTTTGATCAGTGGAAGCTGCTTGCTTGTGGCAGAATATATTGTACTGCGGCTAAGAACGAACATAACAGAAAAAGCACTCCATGCGTGGCACTTGTTGGCACCAGTTTTGAGTTAGCCGAGAAATCTAGTATTAAATAGGGTTGAGTTTGAACTTAACTCTGGTGTTTGTGAGCAATCTTTATGCGCTCCAGCACATATGGGATCCTATACTCAGCTGTGGATAAATTCTAGTTCTCTCTCTCTTAATCTGCACTAATTATAAGTGTTAAATAAGATTCCCAAAATTCAATGTATTTCTTGTTCTTTTGGTAGGAAACGCATCACCTGGTAAACACGAATACAGAGGGTGTAATATTTCGCGGTTGTGGAATTACGCCCTCCTCCAGTAAAAACTCAACTCCTCGAAATGAGAGGAACACAGCAATTCTTCAGTTATCCCCAGTTCTGAGCTGCAAAACTCAGAATATTGCAGTATTTCCACGCACAGTTTGCGCTCTGGGTTTAATCTCGTTTTGGGAACAAACTCACGACAGTTCGCCCAATGGGATTAGGGAATGGACTGCAATGAGGGCCTTAAAATAATGTTATTTCACAAAGAGAACAAAAGCATTCTCAGTGCAAACTAATCGGTCAAATTATTAGATATACAATTATGTTCCAATGACTAAGTTTATAAGCAATTCAAATGTTAATCACACCAGTTGCTGCAAATATAGTAAAAGCAAAGTGAAACCAAAGAGAGATCGATCCTATGCAGAATGATTCAAACTAATACGAGAACAGCTCAAGTAATGTTAGGGACAAATCTCATTGTACATAATGTATGTTATGACAAGCAATTAAAGAAGTTAATTACAACAGTACACAATCCTGAATAAACAGGGCGGATGCTAATGCTCTCTTTGTAAAGTACTACAACGGTGAAATGAGTGATTTCTAATCTTGTAGCATAATGAGAAGATAATCTTCTGAATTAATGCTCCATCTATTGGCAGCATCAGTTGCCATGACCACGCCGCCACCGCAGTCATCCTGGTTAAACAATTCCACGCACTATATCTTTGCCTGACCTTGCCATAATCTTTTGATTTGATGGTTTAGTCATTTCTTCAAGTGAAACAGGACGTTTGACAGAGGACAGAACGTCCTGCCGGCAACAAATATAAAAGCTGCTCCAAAAACCCAAAAATCTCCACAAAGATTGTAGTGATTGACATTCAAAGATGTCCAATTCATCAGCTAATCCACCTTCACCACTTTTAAGATTAAGGGCCTGATTAAGAGTATAGCGGTCGCCACCCACCACATTACGCCTTCTTAAATCGATACGGCGGTGGACCTTCAGCTGTGCCACGGAACAGCCATTCCCTAAGGAGCGCACCTGCGCAATATGCTGAGCGGGAACTGGCGCAGTCCCCCTCTGCATATTACGAGTTCCTGGACTGCCAGTCTTGCCCTGCCATGAAAAGGCTGGCAGTGCAGGAAAAAAGGTGACCCTACAGGCCCCCCCCCATGGTCCCTTGCCATGGGAATACATTAGGGGGGGGGCAAAACTTGCCCCCTTGTCTGTACCCCCACACAGTTCCAGCACGGCATGGCACCCACGCAGTACTGGAACTTTTTTGCTGTTCCTATAGCGGTGCCTGTTTTCCAGGCACCGCCATGGAAACAGCAAAGAACCGCCGATCTCATTACGAGTTGTGCAATTCCAACACGTAATATAGTCGGCGGTCGTTGGGTGGTCTTGCACATGTTTTCCGCAGCGGCGCCAAACTCCTAATCAGGCCCTAAGTGTTTACTCGTGATTCATCCTCAAGAAGGTTTATTTTTTATAGCAACGCATAAGAAGGTCAGTTGATAATAAAAATAACCAGTTAAGCTATATAAATCTAGATAAATAACCTGTCATATAATATGTCATAAGTAGCAAGCAACCAATCAAAGATGTCAGAATAGACACTGGTTAGCCTACCACATAGTCCACTAATATTTTAATAAATTCATGGCCCAACTCTTTGTCAAAGCCCAGTATGGCCGATCTGGTACACTGTATTCTACTTTATACATTCTACAAAATTAAGGATGTCCTTAAGGGATGGTCAATGTAGAATCTGGTAAACCATGGAGCAGGACGCTAGCACCATCTAGAAGCAAGAGTACGAAGACTTGCACAGCAGCTCTGAGTCCACTTCCAGAAGAAATGGATTCACTTTCTTTAGAAGATCGAGCAGGTACAAGGTATTTTTTTTTCTCGCAATGTGAACCTTCAGTGTGAATTTGGAGTTCAGAGTCAATCCAAGTGACCTGACAGTCAGTGAAAGTGAGGAGTCGAAACTGTTTAAGGTTCCTTTCCCTGAGTTAGGTGCCTACTCTTTCTTGTTTGCTGTTTTTGGCCAATGACAGGAATCCTGTCTTGGTGAGGTTGAGCTTTAGGTGGGCGCTGGACATCCACACCTGTAAGAGGTGTAGGCAGTGTTTAAGGCATTGGATGTCTGGGGTGGATGAAACTTTTAAGTAGAAGTAGGTTTCCAGGAATTGTAACTGCTGTGGTGGAGTTGGGGAATTTGGAGACTCGCATTTCTTGGTATGTAAGGTCTCCTTTCTCTCTACGTTATGTAATTTTATGTTAAGTTATATGGGTTTGCAAGGTGCCAAATTAGCACCTTAAGGGATATCCGGGAACAGTAGACCTCTACACAACCTACAAACAGGAAGGAACAGCCACCATGGTGGCTGTTTGAACTGGCAGGTCCTTAATTTCCATCTGCAAATAAGAAAATTGTTGGGGAGATAGAGCTGGGAGAAGGGTTTTTTTTTGGGGGGGGGGGGGAGGGGCTCGAGCAGGATCCCATTGTGAGCCACAAAGTAAGAATAGGAATGTCCCCCAGTTCGCATGTGGTGGATTAATGGAACAATTGCAAGATGAAGTGTACTGGAGAGGAGAGCTCTAGTAGGGCCGCACAGTGTGCCCCTGCTACTCAAATAGTGGGGTCCAGAGGCATAAAGTGGTTTGTTTGTGAAAGAGCAACCTAAAAGTGGCATGTTTGTAAATAAGAAGCCTATGTAGGCCTTTGAGGTGGGGGGAGTCATCGAAGTGCGAGCAGAGTAGCTGAGAAACAAGTGGAAGTCTGTACAATCTGCACTCTCCCTATGAGGTACTCCGGAATGCCTGCAAAGAGCCTGTCACCGTAATCAGTCAATCATCAATCAATCAATCAGGGGTTTATAAAGCGCGCGACTCACCTGTGAGGGTATCAAGGCGCTGATCGAGGCTATGGCCTTGGCCTTTCAGGTTCAGGTGCTGATGGGAAGCCTCTTGAATATTCTGCAAAGCATTCTGTGGGTGCTGAATAAGTAGAAGAGACAGCGGTGATCTGCTCCCTCGTGGAGTGATTGCTATCCAGAATGATGCATGGGTTCCAGGCTGAGTTAGTACGTAAAGACAGTTTACCCAGTTCTTTGGCCAACCATGCCTCGCATCAAACCGGGGTCGACTCATCAAAGAGAATCAACTCAGGCTATATTGCCTTACTAGTAGTAACCCGGATACCAACAACGACAGTACCAGCAGTAGTGTTAAAAGTACTAGTGATTGCACTGTATGGCACAACTGATAGTATTTCCAATAGATATGACACCACTATTAGTGGCTGTAATACTAGTAGTGGTTCCAACAACAAAGTATTAATACTGTCAACAGTAACAGCAGCCCCAGCCATACCAGGACGAATGGCACAGGTAGTATTATTGTTAGCAGTTAGATCGGTAAGGAAGTTTGGAAGGGAGATTTTCACGTAAGCACATTAAGCCTGAAAAAGTAATTGCCAAGCATTTATCTAATGAGTTGGAGGAATAACACTGCAAGTTAAATACATTTGAGAAGTTGTAAGAGGGTAGTATCATCACCAAGTGTGTAGAATGTAGTATTACAACATACGTCAACATTTATGCGCAAAGTATCTGAAAAAGCAACATTTTACTTTGCACCTCGGAAATTTGCACCCCATACTTTTTTAAGTAGTATAAAGTTACAGGCAGTTCACAAACTTGAGTGTGGTCCAAGTTAAGAAAAAAAACACAAAATACGATAAATGGAAATACTTTGTACTGAAAAGCCATGCAGATATTAATGAAAAAGTGCAGGTTTACTGAAGCCTTTTACATGAAAAGGTGTGTTTAGCCTGCTTAAACAGAACAAGGACTTCTTTATATTAGTCAACTACAGAAATGTACACTTTTCCAGAGCAATGGGAGCGGCACAAATGTCAGAGAGGATAATAACACACACCTGTGCACAATTAAAAAAAATGCTTTGATTTCATAAACACAGAGAGCAGAGTTTATTTTCCGGCAGCACACCGGTCCATGTATTTTTAACCGCGTCTCCCTCTCCCCATATGTGAAATTTATGGCCACGATAATGACAATGACGTTCAAGTAAAATACTTGGAGAAATGCTTTGTTTGTGCTACTATGGGTAACAATACGATTAGAGGATAACACATGGCTGACAAGCAAAGAATAATACTGGATACAATGGAACAGCAAACAGTCACATGGCATGGCCATGCCTCACTGCTAGGCTGATCGAGTCTACGAAGGCAGAGCTACGTTCTATTTTAATTATATATCTGGTTTTCCGAATTCGATAAAGATTTGAGCGTGTTGGCAGACAGCAAAGCAAGCAGGGCATGAGATCTGCAGAAAGCCTTGCACGCGGACTCCACTAGAGGGCAGTGTGATGCAATGTGCGAAAGGACAGCGTACGAGAAATATCAACTCTTATTTCTGCTGCATAACCAGGCACATTTTACAAGCGGGCGCAATTGATATGTTTTAAATGAAAACAATATTCCAACTTTGCAAGAGTAGTGGTAGTTACTTCGCCAAAATAACAGAATTAGATCAGACTTTGCAAACAACCCAAACTTTTATGGTTAGAGCGACTTGACGGAAAAGCTCGTTTTAAACCCGATGGCAATTACAAAACAAAAAAAAAGGTGTGTTCTTTCCTTATATTTATCTGGCAAAGACTAGTGTCTCAGGTACTTTGAGTGCCACTAATTACACTGCCCGTGCCCACATAAACAGTTTACTTTTTGTAAATGCCAAATCGCGCATCAAATCTGGATTCTAAGAAAGGCGCAAAAACTACTATGTGTTCTAGGCATTACATAATAAAGCTCAGATAAAAATATGTCGCATCATCTAAACATTTTGCTGCAAACTGTGGGGGCTGGGTGAGGGACACAATGCATGCAATTTAAGAATCCACATAAAAAGCTAACCAGCCGCCGTAGTTTTATACACCAGTAACCGCCCCCATCAACTGCAGCCTAGCCATCATTCAAGCCAGTAATGATGTCTACATTCACCGCCCTTACTATATATTTGTAGGAGAATGCCCCTTTTGCGTTGTCTTCTCCATTTTTTTCTAGATTGTTTGGCTATTTTTTGAATCTGCACGCTGCTGTCCAGTGCCAGTGCTCTGACCCCTAAAAACATGTCACATGGGTATGCACCCAATTGGCATGTTTGACTTACCTATCACCAGGGCACAAGTCCTAAATAAAGAAGTGGGGGGACGCTCAGAGACGGAAGTGACGTCACGACAGGAAGTGACGTCACAGAAGGTAAAAAACCTAGAAGTGGGGGGACGCACAAATACGTGAAGTGACGGCATGACCGGAAGTGACGTCACAAAAGGTAAAAAAACCAGAAGTGGGGGGACGCTCATGCATGGAGGGGGCTATCTTTTGTGTGAAGGGGGCTTGCGGCTCGCTGGTGTTTCGCATTCCGCCTGTGCAAACCCCAACCAGTTCAAAATTCAGTTAAAAAATAAATAATAATAATTTACAAAACGGCAACGAGTACCTAATATTGCAGAAACCTTTCATATATCATTCTACAGAGCTCATCTGAAAGTGACGCAATGACCTACTAAGAATGTCCGTAATCGAGAATAGTCTTACTTAGTAGACAAAGTTTGCAACAGCCCAACTTTTGCCCAGTGCACTCGGGTAAAACTAGATGGCAGAAGAGTGATAAAAAAAACATGAGCCTTGCAAGGCATACACTGATCTCTAATGCAGTTGCTTTTACTCACTGAGCTAGCTAACCAGACAGTTTACCCCGAAGAGGAGGAGCGCGAGAGAGGCGGGGCGAGGCTTGGATTCGCACTCGAGGAGCTTTTGAAGGGGCTGTTTGTGCTTTTGTAACCTGACTCCAGCCATGACGTATCACTGAATGGGCTTGCCGGGGGGTGCCTGTGTCGGTAATGGCTCACTTGCTGGAGTGGAGGCGCCCTGCCTGGGGCCTTAATTATACTGTCTTTGGGAACTGTCGGCTCAGCACATGACCCGGAGCCGTAGACAGCGCTAGCGCCAGCTCAGCACAGCTTTTGCACAGGGGGGACGGCGTCCACCGGGTAAGACCCCTTAAAATAAGTGGGAGAACGCCGTCCACCCGCGTGGTACCCCGACTCGAGCCTTGCCTATCACCCCACAGTATATGTCACAAAGTGAATCCATAGCCTTTGAGTTCAATGTCACAAGTGAACTGCAGCATATATTGTGCTACCAATAAATTGACAATGCAAAGCATGTCTTCGGGCCTGCCACAGCAGACTGGGCATGCTTTTTTAAAACTCCCAATTCGGCCTGGCAAAATAATAACCAGTTGCCAGGCCTTAACATTCCTGTTTGATGCTTGTAAGTCGAACCTAAGGTAGACACTAAATGCCCACAGGGCATGGTGCATAGTATTTAAATGTAGGACATGTATAGTTTATGCATGACATGCATATTTTATGTTTTACATGTCCTGGCAGTGAAAAACGTCCAACGCCATTTTTCACTGTTGCAATGCTGGATCGCCCAAAGGATCGCAATGGGTTTCATTATAACATATTAAAGCACAAGTTACTACTTGTGTAACTATATATCTGTAAGAGACATCAGTTAGTGATAGATTCCTTACCTTAGAATATCCCCAGGCGTCAGACTGGATCCGGAAACTTTTGCGTAGCAGTACCCTTGCGCGTCGGTAGGCATCGTCTGCGGCTCCGCGTCCGCCGTCGGCGTCGTGGGCGCCGTGATGACGTCGTCGGAGTACTTAGACGCCGCCTCTGCGTGCTGACGTCAGTTCTTAGCCACAGCTTTTCCACGCCAGAAGCGCAGAGCCATGACAAAAACCAACACTGGTGCCAAGAAACTAGGGCCCTGAAAGGGGATGACCTTAACCCTAGATATCGGTTCGCAGAACGGGGAGGATGGGTGGGTCGGTAAGGAATCGATCACTAACTAATGTCTCTTACAGATATATCGTTACACAAGTAGTAACTTGTGCATCTGAAAGAGACACGTTAGTGATAGATTCCTTACCTTAGAATAGATACCCCAGCAATACCATCCCCGTGGTGGTGGGTCTGCGAACCAATATTCACACCAGAAAGTCCTGGAGGACGGAACGGCCAAAGTAGCCGTCCCTCCGGACTTGACTGTCCAGGTAATAGTGTCTTGCAAACGTGTGCAGCGAGGCCCACGTAGCCGCCTGGCAAATGTCCTGCAAGGGCACACCTCGGCCCAAGGCAGTTGTAGTGGCCTTGGCTCGAGTGGAATGAGCCCTCGGCCCAGCAGGGTGTTCCTTCTTAGCCAAGGAGTAACACGCCTGGATGCACAAGATAATCCACCGGGAGATGGTCCGCTTGTGCACCGCTTTCCCTTTCTTAGCGCCCGCGTATCCAACAAAGAGTTGATCATCCACCCGGAACCGTTGTGTGCGGTTCAGATAAAATGAGAGCGCACGTTTTGGGTCCAAACGGTGGAGCCTCTCCTCCTCTCTCGAGGGGTGCGGAGGTGGAAAGAAGGTGGGCAACGTGATGGATTGCCCAATGTGGAAGGCGTGACTACCTTGGGAAGGAAGGAGTGCCTCGTCCGCAATACAACCTTGTCCGGATGGACTGAAAGGAAAGGAGGCTTACAAGACAGAGCCTGGAGCTCACTCACTCTCCTGGCAGCGGTGATGGCTACCAGGAAGGCAGTCTTCAGAGAAAGAAGGCGAAGAGGACAGTTGTGAAGTGGCTCAAAGGGAGCGCACATCAGAAACGTTAGAACCAGATTCAAGTCCCACTGAGGCATCACGAAGGGAACAGGAGAGAACGTATGAGTGATGCCCTTCAGGAATCGATTAACGATAGGGGACTTGAACAAAGAAGGTTGGTCAGGCAGCCTCAAAAAGGCTGAAAGAGCCGAAAGATAGCCCTTGATAGTGCCCAGAGCAGAGCCCTGCTGGGCAAGAGAGAGAAGAAAGAGGAGAACCTCCGAGAGAGGGGCATTGAGGGGATCCACAGCCTTTGCTGTGCACCATGCCACAAATCTGTTCCACCTGCAGGCGTATACCGACTTAGTGGAGGGACGCCTGGCTGCCAGAATGATGTTGCAAACTTCAGGAGGCAAGTCAAATGGCCTCAACTGTCGCCGCTCAATCTCCAAGCATGGAGGTGGAGACTGGACAGGCTCGGGTGGAGGACCGTCCCCTGCTGCTGCGACAGAAGGTCCTCCTGAAGAGGCAGACGAACCAGGGGATTGACTGACATACTGAGTAGCTTGGGATACCAGTACCTTCGTTCCCAGTCCGGAGCCACAAGGATGACTTGTGCCCGGTCGCGCTTGATCTTCTTCAGCACTCTGGGCAGAAGTGGTATAGGCGGAAAGGCGTACAACAGACCGCAGCTCCACTCGCGACGAAAAGCGTCGCCGAGCGAGTGCCGCCTTGGAAATTCCAACGTGCAGAACTGATGACATTGCGCGTTCTCTTCGGTGGCGAATAGATCTAACCAAGGCTCTCCCCATCGCAGAAAGAGGCCTTGCGCCATGTCCGAGTTCAGACGCCATTCGTGATCCATCGAGCACCGACGGCTGAGTTCGTCCGCCCTGGCGTTCAGAGAACTTGCCAGGTGTTGAACCACCAGAGTCACGCCCTGATGTTCCAGCCATTGCCAGTGGCGCAGAGCCTCCTGGCAAAGGGTCCACGACCCCACTCCACCCTGTTTGTTGCAGTACCACATGGCGGTGGTGTTGTCCGTGAACACTTGCACTGCACTCCCTCGGACAGACGGGAGGAATGCCTTCAGTGCCAGACGAATCGCCCGCAGCTCCAACAGATTGATATGGAGCCGGGACTCCGCCGGATACCAGAGTCCTCTGATCTCCGCCTCTCCCAAGTGGCCTCCCCAGCCCTGGAGGGACGTGTCCGTCACAACTACGTGCTCCGGTTGGGGAAGGGAGAGGGATCTGCCGTTGACCCAATCGCGGTCCGTGAGCCACCACTGCAGCTGTCGCGCAGTGCCCTCCGAGATCAGGACATGGTCGGACAGGTTGCCCTGATGCTGGGCCCACTGAAACTACAGGTCCCATTGCAGAGCCCGCATCCGCCACCGTGCGTGATGCACCAGAAGGATGCAGGAGGCCTTCAGCCCCAGAAGCCGCAGCGTCAACCTGACCGAAACTCGGGATAACGGTCCGAAGATCGGAGTCAAAGCCTGTATATCCTGAACCCGATGTTCGGGTGGGTAAACCCGAAACTGCGCCGAGTCGAGAACCGCTCCGATGAAAAGGAGCTTCTGAGAGGGGCACAGGTGTGACTTCGGCTAATTGATGGAAAATCCCAGCTGGTGCAGGAGATCCGCCGTAGTCTGGAGGTGGCTGACGACTGTTTGGGGCGAGCCCGCCTTCAACAACAGTCGTCTAGGTAGGGGAAGACTGACACCCCTAACCTGCGCAGATGAGCTGCGACCACCGCCATCACCTTCGTGAACACCCGTGGGGCGCTGGTAAGGCCGAAGGGGAGCACGGTAAACTGAAAGTGCTCGTGGCCTACCGTGAACCGCAGGTAACGCCGGTGGGCCGGCAGGACGGGGATGTGTGTGGATCTGCAAGTCCAACGCTACCATCCAGTCTCCTGGGTCTAGGGCAGTCAAGACCTGAGCCAGTGTCAGCATTTTGAACTTCTCCTTCCGGAGGAAGCCGCTGACGTTCCTCAGGTCCAAGATAGGGCGTAGGCCCCCTTGGCCCTTCTTGGGTACCAGGAAGTAGTGGGAGTAGCAACCACGTCCTACTTCTGGCCCAGGAACGCGCTCGATGGCCCCTTTGGCCAAGAGGGCCGAAACTTCCTCCTGCAGGAGCCGCAAGTGATCCCCCGATACGCGGTGGAGTTGCGGTGGCATGGCTTGAGGGGTCGTCTCGAAAGGGAGGGAGTAGCCCCTTCGGACGATCTGCAGCACCGACCTGTCCGAAGTGACAGTGCGCCAGTGAGAGTGGTGATGGCGAACCCTGCCTCCCACTGGCATCACATGTGCCGAAAAGCACGGACTAGGAGGGTTTAGAGGTGGATGCTGCGGGGGCAGGTGTGGATTGACTCCGCCTGTTTCCCCGACCGCCTCCACGGCGGTTTCCACGGCCGCCGCGCTGGACAACCGTTTGCGGCGAGTGGCTGGCGGCACGTGTGGGGACGCCCCTTCCGTGGTCACGAAAGGAACGAAAGGCACCCGTTTGCTGGCGCGGGCCGAAAGGCCCAAGGACTTGGCTGTAGCCCTGGAGTCCTTAAAGCGCTCAAGCGCGTGGTCTGCCTTGTCGCCAAAGAGGCGACAGCCATCGAACGGCATTGTCCATGAGTGTGTTTTGGACGTCTGTCGAGAAATTGGCGGATCTCAGCCAGGCGTGGCGTCGTACCGCCACCGTCGTAGCCATCGCTCTGCCCAGCGAGTCAGTAGTATCCAGTCCACACCTGATTGAATACTTGGCTGCGTCCCGGCCCTCCACAAGGGATTGGCCGAGTTTGGCCCATGCCTCCAACGGGCACTCTGGCAGCACTTCCGCCACCGTCTCCCACAGAGAGTGGGTGTAGCTGCCCAAGAGGCATGCGGTATTGGAAGACCGCAGTCCCAAACTAAGGGACAAGAAGATCTTCTTGCCATAGTTCTCGTACCTCTTGGATTCCCTGTCCGGCGGGGCCGTAGGGAATGCGGTCTGGGAATTAGAGGCCTGGATGACCAGACTCTCGGGGGTGGGGTGGGAGGACAGGAAACATGGGTCGCCCGGAGCCGGGCGGTGGCGTCTGGCCACGTTCCTATCTACGGGCGAACCCGTAGCGGGCCTGGACCAAGTGCCCAAAAGAACGTCCGTCAAGGCCTCATTAAACAGCAGCGGCTCCATGAAGCATGACTGCGGCTTAAGGACCTCAGTGAGGAGGTTAGTCCTCACGGCCGCGACGGGGAGCTCAAGGCCCAAGGCCTTGGCAGCCCTCGTCAACATCACACCATAAGTAGCTCCCTCCTCCGAAGCCACGGTAGGAGGAGAGACAAATCCAGTGTCTGGAGAGGTGCCCAGGCCACTGCCCTCCCCAAGGTCTCCTGCCCAGTCCATGTTAGACTGGCACTCCCTGGCCAGAGGGTCCTCCTACCCCTCCCAATCCTCCTCATCCCTCAACTCCTGAGATTCAGGGTCGTAATTATATGAGGTCGGTTCGTAGAAGCTAAAATCTCCTAACGGCGTCGGGATCGGCGCCGATAGGCGTCGTCCCGACGTCGGAACCGAATGAAAGGAGGCATCAGGGACGGCGCCGCCCGAGGACGGCGCCGGAGGGGACACCACACGGGCCGGGGGGGTCGTAAGGTCCACCAATGATCCATCGCCCGAGGAGGGTTTAGCGGCGCCCTGCGGTGCCGGGCCCGAAGGCGCCGGGGCCGCTGCACCCTGCGGCGCCGGGCCCGAGGGCACCGGCGGTGTCAGGATCGTGGGGCCCTGCGGCGCCGGGGCCGAAGCACCCGACGGAATCGGGGTCGAAGCCCCCGACCCACTAGGGCCCCCAGACATGTTCACTGGGCCCGAAGGCGCCGCGGAACCCGTCGGAGGAGAAAGGGACCTCATGGCCATGAGGAAACGCTCAATCTCCTCCGGCGTCGCGTTTAGCCCAGGGACCGGAGGGTATGGGGCCGAACGCGGCGCCCGCGACTCCCGAGGAGCCGCGTGGGCGGTGTCACCCGAACCCCCGGCCGCATTGCGCGAGTGTCGGGTGGAGTCAGAAGAGTGATGATGTCTCTTCGACTTCTTATACTTCTTACCTGACGACTTGGACCCGGAGGAGTGGTGCCGACTCCCGGAGCTGTGACGGCTCAGTCCCTGCGACCTGTCCCTCGACCTCCCGTGGGACCGGGACCTCACACGGCACGGGGCCGACTGCCGGAGTTCGAGTCGCCTGCGGGACCGCTCCCGCCTGCCCTTCCTCGAAAGGGCCTGACAGTCGGGGCAGGCCTCGTCGTCATGGTCGACGCCCAAACACGTCAGGCACAGACGGTGGGGATCCGAGACCGACATGGTACGGTCGCACTCGTCGCAATGCTTGAATCCGGGCATCCCTACAAGCACCGTCGGAGTCGTACAGACTTCGAAATGGATCAAAAGATCACCAAAACTTAGTCAAAAAGTGACTAGGGAACTGCTCTTTCCAGATCTGGCTGGCTGGCGCGGAAAAAAGAAGAACTGACGTCAGCACGCGGAGGCGGCGTCTAAGTACTCCGACGACGTCATCACGGCACCCACGACGGACGCGGAGCCGCAGACGATGCCTACCGACGCGCAAGGGTACTGCTACGCAAAAGTTTCCGGATCCAGTCTGACGCCTGGGGTTATTCTAAGGTAAGGAATCTATCACTAACGTGTCTCTTTCAGATATGCTTAACTTCAGTTTGGGAGAAGAAGGAAAAAGTCCATCTTAACGATCAAGTCAGATTTTATATTACTATTTGGAAATTTACAATTTTAGAACATTGGCATTTCTGCCCGAGCCAAATGTGCCTTTCTGCCAGTGTTCATTATCACCCATAAGCTGAATGCTCAGTGATTAGGTGTGGAGTGGCTCCCAGAGCTGAGAGTAAGAGAGAGAGGTTGGCCTTTCCCTGATAGACTGACCACCTGGGCTGTGTCCAGGAACTTAATTAACTTCAAACGACTATCCTGACACAGGCAGCTGCAGCTCACACATAGGCCGGACCCCCTTTTCTTTTTATAGCCAACTTGACTCCAACCCCAGTGGGAGAGAGAGCTACCCCAGATCTGATTTGGAATTACCAAAGGGAGGGTTTGACCATTATCATAGCCACACCTATGGGTGGGCACAGGGAAGCAAGGTTCAGCAATGGTGGTTTAGGTGGAGAGGGCAGTGTGTGATAGTTTACACTAAAACACACGGGAAGTGCTACAAAAGTGGGTAGGGTCAATCTGGCACCTTTTAGACCACTGGCTAGGGAGTGGCCAGATGTTTCCCGCACCCATGGGCTGTGACTGGGCATAAATGTGGTCCCTCCATTGCCCTCATCGGAACACTGTTGGAACTGTGGAAGACAGCAGAAGGACTGCACCTGCTGTTGTGACCTGTGAGGAGAATACCAAGGGCTGGACCTGCTCCCACTAGTACCCAGGACCAACAACAAACAAATCATAAGCGCTAAGGCAGACTACTTCAGATACCAACTTTATCAAGCCGCTAACCGCCCCAAGAAACTTTTTGAACTGGTTAAATAGTAATCAGAGGTAGCTTCAAACCACTATGATTCTGGAGGCAGTCCACCTTCAAACGATGAAATGGCTGCTTTCTTCACTGAGAAATCAAGACTCATCAACATTGAACTCGCCTCTAAGAAGGCTCTACTGCCATCCTCTCGAACCCCACCACCTCCTGACCTCTCAGAGAAGTTCAAACCTATCAGCCTGAATACCAAGAACAATGAATCATGGGGTACCTTTACTCCCTTCAGTCAAAAAACATCAACAAGATTCTTCAGAATATCAACACATCTAATCACTTCAGCGACCAGTTGCCCTCTTCCATCTCCAAAGAAATCAAGAATCTCCTCATCCCCACCAGGACAAAGATTGTAAACGCTTCACTGTCACAGGGCACGATCCCAGACTGCCTAAAAGCAGCTCAGGTATCACCTATACTAAAATAAAATTATGCAGATAGGGCTGACTTCAACAACTTCCGCCCTATCTCTAACATCCCCACCCAAGCCAAACTCCTAGAAAAATGTGTCCAATCCCAACTCTGTGCTCACAGAGAATTTCCAACTCCTAGGCCAGCAGCAATCTGGCTTTTGGAGGGGGCACAGCACTGAATCGTCTCTCACTCCCGTTATGGATGACATTTTGAAAATACTTGACCAAAATGAATCCTGCCTCCTAATCCTCCTTGACCTTTCCTCGGCCTTCGACATGGTCAATCACGTCAACCTCCTGTCCATTTTGAAGACCAGGATGGGCTTCTCTGGCCGGGTGCTACAATAGATCTCGTCCTTCCTCAACCACAGATCACAAAGAGTCAAGGCGAACCACTCTTTATCCCAGCCCTCTCCAGTACTCATGGGGGACCCCAAGGGTCCGCCCTATCTCCTATACTCTTCAATCTGTTCTTGGAACCATTAGCTAAATCACTTAACTCTACAAACATTCTCTTCCATATGTATGCGGGCGATACGCAACTTTATTTGAAAATCTCCTTCCGGGTTAATATGATCTCACTCAACACTACTCTAACTTCTACTCAAAACTGGTTAACCGAGAACCACCTCCTGCTCAACACCTCCAAAACAGAATTCCTTCTCATTTCTCCTCCGAATCACCATCCCCAAGTTAGACCTTTGGTTGAATCACCTCACTGCCTTCAACTGCTCCCCCTCATAATAGATTCAGTCAAATCTCTCGGAATCACCCAGGACAAGCATCTGAAAATGAAGAATCATATCAGCAATGTGTGTAAGGGAGCTAATCACTTGATGAGGATACTCAGAAAGATCAAACCATTCCTTCCACAAACTGATTTCATGCAGGTGGTCCAAGCGCTTGTTTTGCCGAGATTAGACTGTGGCAGCGCTACACTCTGTGGCCTCCCCAAATATACCTTGGCTCCACTAAGGGCATCACTGAACGCTGCGGTTAGACTGGTTACAGGTGCCAAAAGAAATGCGCACATATCCCCAGTCCTAAAATCCCTTAAATTGTTGCCCTACAAAGCTCAAATTCAGCTAAAGATTGCTAGTCTGGCGCACAAAGCCCTCCATTTAAAAACTCCCAGTTACCTAGCGAAAAAACTTGATTTATCCGGTGGTGGTAGACCCTCAAGAAGTTCTAACACTTTCCTATTGAAACCACACATTTTTAGCAAAAAGAGAACCTGCCACCCAGCCTTCTCCGGCACTGCCCCGACGATCTGGAACTCTCTTCCACCGGAAAGCCGCAGAATCTCCTCCATAGTGGCTTTTCAAATTGGAAGACAAAAGATTCCTAATGAACAAGTTCTTACCGTAAATGGGTTAGGATCACCTGCTCCAAGTCAATGAACCTACAACTGTTACACCTTCACTGGATGCCACTCATCTCTACGTTATCGCTTGCCCCCTCTTAGCCCACTATGTACCTGTTATTGTATTACTCTCCTTTGACCCGTTTGTCCTGTAATTATTCATGTATGTTATTCTTATTGATGTCAATATTGCATTTATTACGTTCCTTCCATCCTTTTGTAAAGCACTCTAATATCCTCCGGGATCTTGTTTGCGCTATATAAAACTTTATAAATAAATAAATAAACCAGTGGACTGCAGGGATCCGTTGGCTTACCTGTTAAGCTACAGCAACAAAAAGATGCAAAAAGCGCACCTTCCTGAAAAGCTCAGCTGGCCAGTTACAACTGGAACTGCCCTTGGCACTGCTGGTGGTTTCGAATGGACTGAGACCGGACCCCTAAGTAGGTTCCCTAAGGACTTGGGGCCCTTAGAAAAGCATCAAAGCATAGTCCCCTTGCCTGACTCTAAAAGCAGAGACTTAAAACATTTTCAAGAATTTTTGTCTGGAGTACTGGGACAAATCTGACAAGTCAATCCAAGAAATATGTATTGTCGCTTGGCCAAAGATTCAGGTTGCTCCTGCTCAGAACTTTTTAAAAGCAGCAAATCCATTTCAGCAGAATGTCGTGGAGAATGTATCAAGCATCGAGGAGCCCTGTTTGACAACAGCTTTGAAGCACTGGCGAAATCTGAGCTCTAAAAAAGCGACTAAGTCTGAAGGTAGAAATCTCCACTGGCGAAGGCACCAGAAGCATTCGGCCCATCGATGGCACAAATGTAGAATTTCTCCCACTCTGAGCTTTCCCGCCAACAATCAACGGCTTTACCAAGACCTTTTTTGACAGCCATCTGCCATTGTGGATTTGATCTCGGCCACCACCTGCTGGCTTGCCCAGCTGAGGATTTCTGATTTCAATTCAGATACTAAGTCCGAAGTAACACTTCCGGTTGGGACAAACCTGGTCTTTGCATCCGATCTGTGCTTTTTCGAAGTCAGACTTAATTCATGTAAAGGTATTGGTCAAGCTCAAACAGATCATCTTAATTGACGATCTATGCTTTTTAGTGCTTTTCTTTTCAGTGAAAACCTTTTAAAATTAATGTCTCCGGTTTCCTTTATTGGATTTTGGCAGTTTTGGTGTCAATTTGTTAATTGAAATGTTCTATTTTTTTCTAATTATAATTTAGAGGGGGATTTTTATTGTGTTGTGTTTTAGACTTTATGAATGTTTTGGTACTTATAAATGCTTTACAAGTTTTCCTAAACTGACCTAACAAGAATGGTGCCATTATTACCTGTGATGGACTATCATCCACCCCAACTAATAATCCACTTCCTCACAGCATCAATTTGAGATGAGCGATGACCAATCCTCCCATTAGTGTCTCCTCTATCTTCTGTGTCTGAGTCACAACCCTAATGAGGGAAGTCCTTTGCATACAGACTCTCTCAAGAACTGCCTTGTACAAAGGTAAAAAAAAAGTTCTCCACTAAAATAAAAATCCCTGGTGTTACCCTTCATTTTCCTTTTCAGTAAGTTGCTCCCTTGCGGTGCAGTGTAAGTTGGTTCAGTATAAGTCAATGACTAAAAGGTATTAAAGAATTTCAAGCCATAGTTCCGACAGGTGCCTTAGAGAAGAGGAGGGCGGGGTGGGGGCAAGCAATCCAAGGGTTTCAATGAGAAAGACTTGGACATCAAGTATTAAAGATTAATGTTTACTGGGACATTAACACCCCATCTTCACGTGTGTGAATTAGCTATATAAATGCAGAGTCCAGCAGGTTCAAGATTGCCCAAAGCCTTTATAAATGACTAGTGAGCTGCCATTATTACAGGTGGCAGAAGGCAGCATCTGCCCTGTCTTCTTTGGTACTCTTAGACTGGAGGAAGTGAGCTGCAGACGTGCAGGGCGTGAGGAATATACTCCCAAAAGTTACACAGAAAAAGGTAACCATTATCCTTTTTAGGTACTGGAGAGTATATTTTGAGTGGTCAGAGAAAATCAAGCTCTATTCAGTTACAACGATAAACTACCAAAGTTTGAGTGAATCTTTTGCCACAGAAACTGCTTATTTTTTAGTAACTTCCGAACTAAAAATAACCCATCCCATACAACTCTCCTTCTGATCCAATGATCTTGTTTTTTTTATTTTGTAATTAACTGACATGTAATTTCAACATTACACTACCTACGTCACTGAAAACATTACATGTTCCGTACTGACTAACACAGAAAGTTTACTAGGCCACATCGCCAATCAGTGAGACTCAAATAATATGCAGTCTCTGACGCTGTTTTTGCAGGTTCCGGGTACATAAACATATACTTTAGTGGGATAAGACACTCCTATGTGCAGTGGCTGTCTCCACAAACACACGGCAGGAGAATATTAGGTCTTCTCCCACTATATGTGCATGGACTTGGTAAACATAGGGAGAGGTGTGGCGCAGCGGCCAGAGTGGCTGACTCCGGAGCATGGGGCTCACAGTTTGATCACAGGCAGCAGCTCAGCAGCATGTGACTCTGTGCAATAGCTCACTTAATCTCCCAGATGGCCCCCAGCACCTTGAAACCCTTAAGGGGGTGATATGTTCGCACTTTACAAATAGGAGCTATTATTATTATAAACACTGTAGAGAAGGCAGGAGACTGCAGTGGGAAAGAGGACTTTTCACTGAGTCAAACCAATTAAGAGTGAGTGCTCAACTCCTCTAGGTGCTCGGGGGCAGTTGAGGACGGTACAGGATTACAATCAATTGATTCAGATCGCACCTAAGTCATGAACCCAAGCGAGTGCCTTACAGAGTGCGGGAAAGAACTGAAGCTCCCAGTGAGGGAGAAACCTAATGAGGTGTCAAACACCTGAAAGGGAACATAAGACAAAAGATGGGGCTGTGTTCCAGGACGTTCAGTACTGCTAACTGAACTTGAAGCTGTGTCAGAGGATGACACTACAACAGACTCACTGGTGAGCCTAGAATGGACTTTGGTTTATTGAAAAAGAAGGATTTCGAAGTCTTTTTCCGTGTTCATAATATGAAAAGATACTACAACAGCGCGTTTATAATATCCTTAAAGGAGTTGAGATTTTAATTAGCCTTAAAATGCAAAAGCCTATTGTTGTAATCTTACTCCTTTCTCTTCTCCCCATTTCCCCCCTCTCTCTCCCCTCCCTTGGTATGAACCACGCTCCATCCGGGAGTGCGGGTTAGAATGTTCGGAGAGATTGTTGAAGCCGCCAAGCCGGGAGCACCAGTTGTACTTATGACAAATAAACTTAAGATTAGAACCCTCTACAGTAGTGACTTATTACTACATTTATGGCGACGAGGATGGGATCCGAACCCACGCGTGCAGTGCAATGGTAAAATGCGATAAAGATTACAATAGACGAAAAAAAGCAACCAGTCCATTTGCAATGAGATGCGGCAAAGAATTAAGTTGGCTGGGTTCAGACCCAAGATGTCAGAGGAGTACATGGACAATTGTGATCCGGAAAGAGCGAGGGGTGCAAGTTACATTGAGCCAAAAGGAGAGAACAAAGATGTATACATACAAGGGATCGAGTATGGAATGAAGGAGAGGGAGATTAATATAACGCGGAGAAACCCAAAAGGATCCCCACTAAAAGTCATGGAAGGGAAGAGGGGTTCAGTCTATGATCATTGGAGGAAGCCGAAGTGCAATGGTCCAGAAAACACAGATAAGTTCTTTTAGGGCAAGCCCAAGAGGGAACAGGAAGACATACTTATGCCTGATGAGACTCATGCAAATGATCGGGGGCTGTCGAAAACAAAATGCGATAAAGATTACAATACTGGTCATGGCCTAGGAAATGAGTGCAGAAGAAGGCTCAGTCCCTGCATGGACAAGGACAGGGAAACGGAGGCTTAATTCATCAAGAGGTAGTCTTGGGGTGTGTCCTGGCTCAAGCTACTGTCTAGGGAAAAGAACTGCACAGCCATTCTCAGTCTTCCGAAAAGGGATGTATTCTAGCATGAGGAGTTCGGAATCCCAGGGAGAAATTGACGGCGTAGCAAGCTCAGACATAGGGGAGACAAGGGTGAAAAGGTGGTGATAAATACTTGTGGTCCACCTATGCCAGGATGCCTTAAGCATCACCTCGTGCATCCATGGAATTGTATTACCCATACCATAACGGTGCACGCCCTGTTTGCTCCAGACCGTCAGTGTTGCTTAATGTTGGTTAATGTAACCTGATAGTTTTACCTATTACTTGCTGAATTTTAAATGCACTTGACAGTTACTGTTGTTTAACGTTGGACAATGTAACCTGAGAACTTTACTCATTACTTTCTGAATTCTTAAGAGCCTTATCTTAATTCCTGCAGATAAATGTGGACTAGAGCCACTCATGAAATCTTTACATTACGTGCCTTGGGATCAATTGAGCATTATTCTCCAGCCACGTCTACTGGAAAAAGAAAACTACTGTTCAGAGCTAATGTACCACAGTTAGTGTGCAGTGTTGACTGATCACCCATTTAGACTGTAGCAAGGGGTTCCCTTTTTTCCGACCCCAATGTTGCTGTGCTGCATCCTTCTCTCACCCCCCCCCCTTCCCTCCTTTCCGTCCCGCACCCACCGTGTGGAGTCCTTCAGTTTCTCTCCTCCCCTCTTTTCCTTAAGGAGGGAGGTGTGTTGTAATCTTACTCCTTTCTCTTCTCCCCATTTCCCCCCTCTCTCTCCCCTCCCTTGGTATGAACCACGCTCCATCCGGGAGTGCGGGTTAGAATGTTCGGAGAGATTGTTGAAGCCGCCAAGCCGGGAGCACCAGTTGTACTTATGACAAATAAACTTAAGATTAGAACCCTCTACAGTAGTGACTTATTACTACACCTATTTAGAAAAAAGTGGACGTAAATCTTACTGTGATTGTAGAGACAGTAACAAATGGTCGTGATATGAATTCCAGAAAAGAATGATTATGGTGATAAGACAACAATATTTTATGGCTTGTTAGCACGTAAAAAGCAGACTGAACAATGGAACGAGGTCAACATATATTTAAAATTCTGTCTACATCAAAAGAGGTGGAAGGCTACGTAAAAATGTTAAGTTATTACGAAAACAAAATCAACAATCTTTAAAACTGCATTCAGCCTATAAAGATCTGGTTCGAATGACAGTATACTAAACAGAAATACGAAACAGCTGATGAAGCAAGAATTTAGTGCGTGGGTGTCCATTCTTTAGCAACAAGGCAGGAAGCAAGATGGAATTAATGTTAAAAATGTCACCACCAGAGGTTACAGAAAATATTAATGGAAAAACTATGTGAAAAGAAACAACATGTTCACAAAGCTAACCCAGGAGTACAGGAAAGTACTGCAGGCAGTTTTTCACATCTTAAAATATAAAGCCTATTTCCTTCCGTATCTCGAGATGCATAACTTCCAGCACGCCCCACTTGTCCATTGGACTCTCCAATCAATCTGAAACAGGAGGCATATTTCAGGTCCAGAAAAACAACCTTGCAAATGAGTTGCTTTGTCTAAATCCAGAATTTGAGCGGGGGAATGAAGTGTTTATTAAGAACACGCAAGGTGACTCCTTTTATACATTTGATAGCCCCATCATTCAGGTACACGGAAACGGTTTGGGGAAGACACAGCCCTAACATGGCTCCTTATTCCGATGGCCCGGTCGGTGAATACCTTCATATCAGATACGTTTTGGAGTTTGTTGTAGATCTGATGGCCGGGATGAACTCTCTTCCTCTTACAAAAGTCTTTGATTTATTGAGCCAGAGTGAAAGTGGGTTGGAAAACAGACGGAACGGGGGCGGGCACGTTTCACCTGCTCTTGTAAACTCTCGCAGCTCTAACAGGGCGCCTGGGGAGCACAGCGCTCTGTCACTTGAGAAGCACCCGGGCACATACTCCCCAGGCGTTCCCCAGCACCACCGCGCGGCAGAATCTAGGTCACCGCGATCCCTTTCCGAAGAGAGTCAGTACATTCTAAACGGCGAGAAGTTTAATTAAGGGAAAAAAGCCGACCACCGAGACCCCTGCGTGATCTCGAGCCGCCAAACGCCTTGTTAACCCCCCGTAAAATATCACTGACCTCTTTTAGAACAGAAATGGTTTGCCTTGAAAATGGAACCCCTTTCGATTTCAAGCTGTTAGCAGATAATGATCCTTTAATAGATTAAACGCTTGCGCATATATCTAATTTACTGAAATAGTTTACAAAACACTGCAGAAACAGACACCCTGCTGATGTACGAGGTACCATTTACAGTGTTGCTCACCTAAACATTCTTTATGACCACATTAACGGCATCAACACAACTCACCTAATGAACCCTTGGATTGAAACCACCCAGTGGAGTGCTTCTAATCTCAAATTACATCTCGGGGGGGGGGGGGGGGGGGGGGGGGCAGTTCACTTGAGCCAGCTGTAAACTTTATATTAGTATAGTCTCAAAATAATGTTTTGGTGGGGTTTACTGTGGTAGCATTGGCAGATGCATGTGGGGTCTGTATGAACCTAAATTCTCATAATGTAACAGAGCACTACAATACTGCAAGAGAGTGCTAGTCATAAATGGGGGTTTACACACAAAAAAGTGAGAAGAGAAGTGAAGATACAGCAGCAAAGGCAGGCTGCAATAAGGGGTGGACGAATGCAGAGACAAGAAATGCAAGCAAAAGGGAAAGATGTAAGTGGGAGAAGAAGTTGGTGTTGTAGGGTTGGGAGTGGCAAGTGCTGATTCAGCAACCTTGTAGTTTTCCCGAGAAAGTGTGTAAATTATATGCTAGTAAAACCAATGCATTAGCTGGTAATGGATGCCTCCTAAATAAATCAGTGAAATTGCAATATAACTAAATGCATGTATAAAAAAAGTATACTACTGCTCAAAATGTAAGAAACAAGAAACAACATGGAATCTTCATCCACAATGTAATGATGTAATGATGCACAATAAACAAGGAAGAGTCCTGTAAGAAACTGGGTTATTATTTGAGGGGGTAAGTGTCCACCTCAAGTAATATTCAAATTCGTTGTCAGGGTGAACCACCAAAGTCATCAATTTCACCTGAGCTCAACGCCCTGGCAGCCATGACAGAGCAGACAGGCCTAACTTTAATTTTTACATTTAATTTTTGAAGTCTCTAAATCCAGAGACGAGTAGGGTGTTTGCCTCCCGTTTTTTTGATTCGGTGTGGCCCTCTCCCCATTGCACTTTTACAGACGACTTTTAACTTTCACGTCCCTTGGTAGGGTGGGCCTTAGCGTGTCCATACCGCCGGGGTTTATTCACCATAGGTCCTGACGAATGCCAGGTTAAGTACACCGACATTGGCAGAAACATGTTGACCATCACTTAATGATATTGGAAACAGACCATTCAATTTAGTTGGGCGTGTTTACCAACACATTTTTTAATATGTCCTTGTTGATCAGTCATTAAATTAATTTTGTGATACAATCAAGGCATTTTTAAATTCACCACGTAACTCTTTTCACGTAATCTATCACTTAGCCTTCACATCTTCACATTACCCGCTCCGCAGTAAATCTGGATTGAAGCACACTGGGGTGACATTCGGTCACTCCCAGTGGGGCCCGATGATGAAGCATGTCACCGACCAGGTCGGTGAGTGAGGGCTTTCTAAACAAACCTAATAGGTGTTGTTTCTCCCTTGTGCTCCATTACTTGTGTATTCTCTAACCAAGTAACACTCTTTCATTGTTATTTTTTAGTCCTATATGTCCCAAGCCACCACAGAAGTACACGTCTAAGGCCCCCAGGGAATCAAGAGAGGCACTTAGATACTCAGGCAGAGGCCTAACAGCAGGGTCAAGCCAGCCCAGGTCCAGTTGCCACTGGTCAGCTGGGCAGTTGCAGGAGAAGCCACTTGAGGCTTGTTGTGTCACTGTAGTTTTAAGAGGAGATAAGTCTTATAACTCTTGTAGTCCTGTTCTTTCTCCTGGGTACAAGAGAGAGAGCAGGTCCCGTCTTCTAGGCTTTTATCAGGTCAAAGACATCAGGTCCAATCCTCTTCGATATTCCACAGGGCCAGGAGTGTTCTGAAGTGGGTGCCTGGAGGTGCTGCTTTTATGCCAGGCATGAGCTACAGGCTGGGAATGACTCCTGGTGAACCCATAACCAGTGATGCAAAGGTTTTTGGGGCTAGACCTACATACTTAGGCCATTTTTATTATGGCTGAAGTCTTCAGACACACTAATCTTATGCTCCGAGGGTGGTTTTTTTTTATGTAGAGTGTACTAAGGTAATCCTGGTGCCCTCCCGCATCTAACACTAAAATTCAGTTTTAGGCAGTTCCTGTATATCCAACAAACTAAGAGACAGAAGTTTGGTAATAATCATAGCTGAAAGAGACAGGAGTGTGGTAATAATCAAAGCTGATCTTTCAGCATCCAGAAGGATGGATACACACAGTGTTTCCCTTTGAAGTGTGCCCCAAATGTTATATGTAAACCCAGCAGACCTGCCAGAAAGGCTGTGACAATGTATTGTCAAAGAGGGTTCCACTCTGAATGGAGCCTGTTAGACCTGTCAGCCTTAAGGTGGGCTTCCGCAATACGTTTTGCCTTTTTTCTCCATTTTTGCTGATCTCGATTTTGCTGGCCATAGGACCACTGCTAACCAATGCATGTGCTCACTCCTTAAAGAATTATAACATTTGCTTATCCACAATTGGCACATTTAATGTACTTCTAAGTCCCTGATAAAGTGGCACCACATGTGTCCAGAGCCTGTAAATGAAATGCTTCTAGTGGGCCTGCAGCACTGATTGTGCCACCCACGTAAGTAGCCCTTTAAGCATGTCTCAGGCCTACCATTGCAGCCTCTGAATTCAGTTTTAACTGCCATGTCGACTTGACAGAATAAACATTTTATCAGGCCCAAACGCTTCCTTTTTAAATATGTAGGTCACCTCTAGGGTAGGCCCTGGACAGCCCAGAGGATAGAGTGCAGTGTATTTAAACAAGTAGGACATGTACTTTTAAGTTTTACATATCCTGGTAGTGAAAAACTCTTTAACTCCTTTTTTAACGACTGCAAGGTCTACCTCTCGCAAAGACTAACACTGGAGATACCATACTACATTAAAAAAGCTATAATTTCCAAATGGGAGCAGGTCACCAGTTCATGTTTGGTGTCTGAAACTAAAATGAAAACTCCTAACTGATTTTAAATTACAATTTTGAAAATGCCACTTTTAGAAAGCTGGCCTTTTCCAGCTTTAGCCATTTATTGCCTGTAGCCTTTGCATGGATACATGACTGGGAGAAACTGACAGTTGAGCTTGGTTTATTCCTCATAGACAGCCACACACAATAAGGAGCTTAGGTGTGCCTGCATGGGCCATCACTGGCAGGATGGGAGGGAGGAACTGGGCACAGCCACACTTACACTTGAATAGGCTGTGTCCTGCCTTCACACCAAGGGATGCATGTCTCCTGTAGTTAGTCTGGAACCAGGAGAGGCAAGGTAGGATGTCAAGGGACTTAAATGGGAAACCCAGAGAAGCATCTCCTCCAATTTAAGGGCACAACTGGGTATAGGTACCGGACCTCAGACACAACCACTTCAGTACACTTCTGGACCTGTGAATGCTCAGCCAGAAAGAACTGGTGAGCTGGTGAAAGACTGCACTCTGCCAGACTGCTGTCCTGCTGGACTACTGCCTTGCTGTGCTGACATACTGCTGGCTTGTCTGGGGAAAAGGGATGGATCTGAATTTCTTGACCCTGAACTCCCGAGTGACTCAATGGGCTAGTTGGCTGGCCTCCTGACATGAGCCTTAGGGACTTAGGGCTCCAACAACTTTGCTGCTGCACCTGCCATCTGTGAGTCTAAACTGCCAAGTGGTGCCACCCCAGTCTTGTACCCTTAGAAGTGGGCCTGAGGTGGTCTGCCGGCCCCTGTGGATCTAGCAGAACGGACATCTCCTCTGCTGCGTGGCCCATCTCCGAGAACTGCCACATCGCCGCTTCTGAGTGGATCAGAACCGCTGCAAAGACCAGCATCGCAGCCTGTTGCCGAATCAGAAGAGCTGCTGCAAAACGCATTCTCCAAGCATGCCTTCAATCTCTCGCCGATGGCAGCCAGACACCGTATTCTGCATCACAGCTCCTTGGAACCAACGCATCCCCTAGACAGTGTGAGGCATCCCAGACTACGGACTTCACAACGCAAGACCTCATTGATGGGTACTTCTAAGATGACGCAGAAGGACCTCGCAAAGCAGCCTCGCTACATCTGTGAACTGACGCATCTTCGAGAATGATCTCCACAACACTCCGCAAACCAGAATTTAAGGTAATCTGTTCAGCGGGCCTTACTGGGAAGCTGTAGCCGGCCACGCTTCATCTTAGCCAGCCTGAAGTTGTGATTTGTACAGGGCCGGTGCAACCAGATATCTGCTGTTGGCACTTTATACCCTTTTAGTGCTATTTCCACTAAAATATTTAAATATTGAACACCTCCTGTTCTATTAATTGGATTTTTGTTGTGCTAGGCTTTTTTTATTAGAAATTACTATATTTTTCAAACTCTGTTGGGAACTTCTTTTGTTGCACGTTTTACTGTGTTAATGTTTGAAGTGTTGCACAAATGTTTTACACATTACCTTAAGCCTGACTGCTGTGTTCCAAGGTAACCAAGGGTTGAGCACAGGTTCATTTAGGGTTGACTTTTGACTTCAACCTGGGGAGAATTGTGATTGCTGCTTGAGAAGAGTTTCACCCCCCTTAACCGAGAGACCAACATCTGAAGGACAAAAGAAGGGCGTTGTCCAAATGCCGGCAAACATTTCCCTGTGACAGGTAAGGCCTCTTTCAAGTGCACCCCAAAAGTCAAAGGAAAAATTCAAGCAGACTGGTCAAGCAGGATGTGACATTAGAGCAGGACGTGACACTTTGATGTCAAAGAAAATCTTCCTAGCCTCCCTTTCATATTCTATCAGGTTCAGATGTGCCATCTCTGCCGATTCAGGCTAGCCTGTATGTGTTCCTGGGAGAAGTTCGTACCTCATCACAGGGGAGCTGAAGGCAGAGAAAGTCCTTTTAAGTTTTAGGCAGGCAAAAGGTAACTTTTCTAAAGTACATTTTCCGTAATAGTGAGAGAAAATCCGCTCTACCATTAAATTGGATTTGTTTTACTATTAAAAAGAGTTCTTGAAATATTTGTCTATCTGTTTCCTAGGTGAAGATAACACTTATTAAACTTAATATTTTATCGCAAAGTGTTCCTAGGGAACATCTTACCCTGCTACAGTGAAAACAGCCTTTAGGACCTTTCCACAGAGGAAATATTTAATATTAAATTGTTACATGTCCTACTTTTAAATATCATGCACCCTACCTTAATGGCCCATCAAAAGGAGTATTTTGCAGGTTGAATTTGCAATTAAGACCAATTTATGAAGCAAGTCTTTGGAGAGAAGGATTTCGGAGGGATTGATAGAGGCAGGGGGTATTGGACTAGCCACCCTTACCTTTCAGCCTCCCAGAGATATCAGTTCAGGAAGCCGTCCCTATACAAGAGCAGAAGTAGTCTTTTTTTTCCCCCACCCAAGGAACTAGCAGAGACCTTGGAGGTAGAGGAACCCTCAGTGGCGCAAACCATGCATCAGGTGAATTCATAGGTAAAGAATATCCTAGCTTTCAAACCAAAAGTTGGGGGAAGTTTGAGGATTCCTTCACGAGTGGTGGAAAGTGACGGGGGACGCCTTGGTGCTGCAAATAGTAGCAGGTTTTCAACTAGAGTTCTATGAAACTCCATTTCAGTGGAGAAAATCCAACTCTTGCCATTTTTCCAGTCTGCTGCATTCTTATAGACCAAGATATAGGGGTTCTCATGGACAAAGGGGCAATTCAGAAGATTATCTAGTACAACAGGAAGTTCATCAGCAATCTATTCCTGGTGAAAAAAAAAAGAACAAGGGCACCGCCTAGTAATACATTTAAAGGAGCTCAACACATGGGTCATGTATCACTACTTCTAAATAGAAGAGACGCTTCTCCTTAGAGGCATTCTAATACCAAATCATTAAATGGTAAGACTGTATTTGAAGGGTGAATACTTGATTATCATGATTATTGGTTGCACACAGAAGATTCTTTCAATTTCTATTAAAACAGCAGATTTACAATTTTGTCGCCCTCCCCTTCGGTCTTTCCTCAACCCCGTGGTGTTTCACCAGGGTGCTAAGACTAGCCATAAAAATAATGAGATCCAGGCGTAAAAGACTCATCGTCCATCTGGACGATATCTTGATGATTAACCAAGATCTGGCACGCCTACAGGAAGAGCTGGAGTTAGCGGTGTCATTACTTCATAGACTAGTGTTAATAGTCAATGATGACAAGCCAGCATTCAAAAAGGATAACTTTCTAAAGGTATGTCATATAAAAAAAACACAGTGCATCTGCCACAAAGGAAGATGGCTCACATTGGGTGGGACCTGAGGAGGACACTGGTGAGGAATCAAATCTCATTGAGACACTTAGCCAGGATAGTCGGACTCTTGATGTCATCCATCCAAGCAATCTTCCTATTTCCCCGTCATTATTGAGCTGTTCAGAGGTTCAAAGCATTGCATCATCATTGGTGGGGTTACTATTATAGGAAAACCTTGGTTACAACTACAGTAAAAACTTCACATCAACTGCCTGGAGCATCTGGGGGGGCTCCTTCACTGTGAAATGTCTGAATAGGGACAAAAACTTGTGATCAATCTGTCTGAAAATGCACAATTGTAATAAAAAGGGGGTAAACGCCCCACCCTGTCAACAACCACAATAATGGTTAGGATGAACGACAAAAGTCCCTAAATTAACCTGTTCTTAACCGTCTGGTAGCCTGGCACAAATGAGTCAGGGCTAACTTACAGGCAAAGTGTGAAGTATTTATGCAGCACACAAACAGTAATAACAAAACAAGAAACATCTCAAACCAATTTAGTAACAATAGAGTACATTTTAATAAAAAATGTAGTACCAGAACGAGAAAATCCAATCAGTAGAACCGGAGACCTGCACCTTCAAAGTTTTAGTACAGAAAGCCTAGAAGCCCAAAGAGCCACTCACAGTTATCTGGTCGTGCTGGACCGGGGGAAAAGTCAAAATTTCGGGCTGACCGTGATTTTGAGCGAGCCAGATGCAGGGAACATGTTAGTCCTTCTGAAAAAATTACCTCCCCAAAGTCAGGCGTGAAGAGTTCCATTATCTGTGGAGAGGGGCGCGAGGTGCAGGGAGAGTGTCACAGATTGTCCTCGCTATAGCACAAACAGCTCGTCTGGCATAGCGAACGATTGTTGCTGCAGATCCGCATTGGTGGTCACTGGGGGCTGTTGTTGCTGTAGTGAGAAGTGCAGCTCTGGCATTGATGGTCATTGCTGGCAGTCACTGTAGGGTGAAGAGTCTGGTTCATCGGAGCTTCGAGTTGGCGGTCAACGCTTGCAGCAGTGTCTTGGTGGAATGGGCCAGTACACAGTCGCATACAGCCCAAAACATCAGAATGTAATCTTTCTTCACAGGAGGAGCTCTACCGATCTCAGACAAGGGTCCAGGAACTATGGAGGCACCTCTTGGCGATCAGGAATTCACTTTAGCAGAGGCCAGTAGGTTTCAGGTAGGTCCAGTACAGCAGGTCAGCTGGGCAGTTGCACGAAGGCCTCTGGAGCTGGGTGGGTCACTGTAGCTCAGACAGGAGGTCAGCCAACTGACCCTTGGAGTTACTCAGGTTTGCCTGGGATTAAAGGAGCAGGTCCAGTCTTCTTTCTCAGGGAGCAGGGCAGCCCTCTGGGGAAGAGGCAGCCTTTCTTCTGTAATGTCAACAGGTCTTGGAGTGTACCGAAATGTGGCAATGAAGTCCATTATTTATACCTGGTGCGAGCCTTTGAGGAGGAGGGGGGCACTTATACTACCCCTCCATCTGGTTCTGGAAAATTCTTCCCTTCCCCTATCAAAGCTCCAGGAAGTCTGGGATGACAAAAGATTAATGTTGGGTTCCTTTGTGCAAGCCCTTTAAAGTGTAAGGGGGCAGGGAACAGCACTGCACTCAGCCACCCTGGTAGGATGCCCCATACTGCCCACACCTAGTCCCCTTTTGGGTCACCGTTTGTGAGGAATGCACGAACCCCAACAGCAGAACCATTAAGTCATGTAATTTAGGATACTGGTAAAAGGCACAAATAGGACAAGAAAATACCAAGTTTTTCAATCACAATTCATTATGGAGTAAACACCATACATCTATCTGCTCCAAATCAAAATGTATCACTCATTAAATATATTATGGTAACTCAGTGTTAGTCAATGGGAGGAAAAGGCCTCACAGTAGTGAACAAACAAGGTTTCCCATATTTGAAATCTACTGGCGTTGTCAAGGTTTTTCACTATTGCACAGCAGCTGAGCAACATGGCTTAAAGTAAAAAAATGTATTAAAAAAAGTGCTATGCATGTCCGGCATTGACTGCTTCATAGCACTTTTTGTTTTACCTTTAAGCTAAATTGCAGAGCAACCCGCGCTGCTGTGCAAGATGTTAAAAAAGAGAAATAGTGCACAGGTGTTTGCGAGGACAGGGAACACATTGGAGACTGGAATAAGGTTGGGGGTAGGTGGATCGAAAATCCACACTGAACACATACAAGACAGCACAGACCACATATCACATACATTAATATGGCACATACCATCCACACACCACAGATAATGAACATAACAAACATTGCAAGAAAGGTATAGAAGTTAACACACATCACAGATCACACAGTCAAGGATCAACAACTAATGCATTTCAATGGTCACAAGCTACTTTAAAGCACAGCACATCGCAGCCCTTAAAAATGGCAGAACTGCTTTTGCAGCGCCACACACCATAACTGCACATAGCAGCTGGAGCTTTCTGGCATCAGATAGGGCTGCAGGTCTGTGGGGCTTTGAAAGGAATGCGCTTTTTATGATCACATTTCTGTTAGCTCAATAAAGACATAAAAACATGCATCGTTTGCACTCAACATGATCAAGCAGAAGGGGAGTGGGTATTTAAGGGTCTTTGGCCATTAGAGTGAGCTTTCATGTTAAGTGCAAATAATGTATGGTTCATTCTTTATTCTTCAGCTAAAGAGAGCAAGGAGCCAGAGAGGGGAGATGATGTGGCACAATGACCAGAGCGGCCTATTTCGGAGGTGGGGAGCCATGACTGAGTCTTGGCATCGGCACAACATCCTGTGATCCTGGGCACTTAATTTCCCCATGCATTAAAAGCAAAACACAAGAAACAGTATTTCAGTGGGTGCATGTCCTCTACAGCATCCGCTGTTCTCCTTTAAGATGCACATTCCCATTATCTTGCTTTTGGCGGACGGGAGAGCAATAGGTGATATGGGGTGTAGTTTACAGCAGGAGGAGGGAGTAGGGCACGTCAGGAAAGCAAAACAAGAGTGGGTGGGGGAGGGAGGTTTGGGCAAGACCACAGCTGGCAGGAGGTAGTCAGGAAAAGCAGTGACAGAAGGGTAGGGAGGAAGACCGAGGACACATGCACTCTTTGAGCTTGGACGAAGATTCACAGCCAAACCTAGGAGGAGAAAGCCAGAGCCCAGCAGGAGCGCTGACCAATAACAAGCAGGGGAATGAGAGCAACGTGGGAGCTAACCAATGGTAAGTAATGGGAAGGCTCTTAGCCCTTTTAAGATTTTTTTTTAAATTTACAAGCGATTTCGCAAGCACTGTGCTGGCGAAACCTAAAAACAACAATAGGAGATGTTCACTACTAGGACATGTGAAACTTAAATCCACATGTCCTATTTTTTATAATTTAAAATGTATGCTAGACTTTGGGCCTTTAGGGTCTACCTTTAGGGGTTAGCTATGTATTAACAAGAAGGTTTAGGCCTGGCAAACAGCTTATTCTGTCAGATCGAAATGGCAGTTTAAAACTGCACTACAGACTGCAGTGGAAGGCCTGAGACATTTTTAAAAGGCTACTTCAGTGGGTGGCACAATGAGTGCTGCAGGGCCACTAGTAGCATTTCATTTACAGGCCCTGGGTACATGTATTACAATTTACTAGGGAATTACAAGTACATTGAATGTGCCACCAGGTACATGCCAGCTTTGTCATTTTTGAAGGAGAGCGCACAAGCACTTTAGCACTTGATAGCAGTGGTAAAGTGTACAGAGTCATAATCTCAACTAAAACGAATTCAGCAAAACAGGAGGGTGAAAGGAAAAGGTTTGGAGGAATGCCACATCAAGGATGCCAGGTCTAAGCACAATGCACTGGTAGTCTGGTACATAAGGTCAAAGGTCCTTGTGGAGTTAGCCAAGGACTTTTGCAAAATCTGTCTGCACATGAGAATGTTGTACACAGTAGAGTATCTACCTGGAAGACTCAACTTGATTACGGAACTCCAGTCCTTGTATATATGGGACTCCAGTGCATGACAACTGGACCAAACTCTTGTCACAGAATAATGGACCGATAAGGACGATGCCAGACAGACCCTTTCCCATTGAGACTGGACCACCAGCTTCCTCAATTCCTCAGTTGGAAGCCGAACCCAATGCTGAAAGAAACAGATGTATTCCTTCATGACTGAGGTCAGAGCCTCTGTTATGCTTTCCCCTCGTTCTCCATGATTATAAGGCTTCCGGCACAGGTTAGGAAACATAAGACGAACCTGGTGGCCGTGAACCGGTGTAGAGATCGCAAATTTGGTTCTTCTAGAATTTGTTTACGGATTATGCAATCTCATTGCCGAAACTCAGAACAGTAACCAGGATGTTCAAGGCAGCTCACACTCACTGATAATGCAGGGAACTGTCCTCCTCATGGCATTAAAGACCATACCGGGAATATCCCAAGCCATCTGAAAAAGGGTTTCCATTAGGAAAGCACGGTCTGAATCTATAGTAAAAAAACATAGCTCGGCTGGGCATACATACAAGTGTTGGTATAAGGATCATATGGGAACAGATGTAGTGCAGGAAGCTGGCTCTCTAAATATTATACCAAAATGAGGAATTGTGTGCAGAGGGTCCAGTGGATCTCCAGAGGCTTTAGAGAGGCTAAAGTAGATAATACAAATGCTCTCTCTTGTGTGGTAATGTGGGCGAGCACTTAGGCTTATCAGAAGGCAGTGCTAAGCATTTGTTGTTCACACAGTGGCAATAAATGATGCACATACTCAGTGAATACATCCGAGACCAATTTATAAAAATAACACTTGGCTATATTTATTTTGTAGAACCACAGAACTACATCTTAGGTAAATACGTTTTGTAATAGTAAAATGAAAAGAGGATTTTCAGACTTTGCAATGTTAACCTATGGGAGGAAGAAAAATTCAGCATACAGATAGGTAATATCGACTTCGAAAACCATACTTCGGGAGTTACGATCAGTATTGGGCAAGGTTCAGTCCAGCATCAACAGTACACCATCAGCAACACTGGGGCGGCTGGGTGTAGATTGCAAATAAGGTTTTGGGCACTCAATACACCTCAATGTAGAATGGGGCAATCAGACAGATCCTGCTTATAAACAAGTAACAGTGGTTTGGGGGGGGCAGTCTCCAGGGATTGAAGCAAGCACTGGGAAGGGCCCAAGGCAGCAACAACAATACACCACCAGCAGCACAGGGATGGCTGGGTGCAGGATGCCAACACAGCGATGGGCGCCCAAAGTAAGTAATGGAGAAAGGCCTAATAGAAAAATGGCTGCAGCGTCAGGCCAGGCAGCCGGTATAGAAAACCAACAGCTGGCGAAGTAAGTTACGATGCTCGGATACAGTGGGACACCTTTGGTCCTCTTCACCAAGGTCTAGGGCAGACAGATGCAGGGGTGACCGAAACGGTTTACCGGAGAAGGTCACGGTTGAGGGGGGTATCTGTGCAGCGGCTGCAGGCGACATCAAAAAGTCCAGGAGAGGTCAGCTCACAGTGGACACGGGCTCTGAAGCTTTGGGGAACCTCGCTGGAACCGGTGGGCCACTTGGACTCAGGCCGCAGGCGTCGAGTGGAGAGGGGGACCCGGGGGTCAGACTTCACGGTTTTTCAGGTCACAGAGTCTTTGCCTGAAGATAGATGCTTTTGAAAAGATCCGCTGTTCTCCTGAGATCTTGATCTTGGTTGAAGGCATGCAGTCCTCCAAGGGTTTTGAACGTTGCTGGCCTGCAGGACGAGTAGTCTTTTGGCGCAGGATCGTCTAGGGCTGCAGATGGGCTGGTAGGGCTGGGGTCAAGTCAGTAGTCTCTGCAGTCTTCTCTGCTGGTGCGATTCTGTGGTGTTCGGCTCTTCTTGGGTCGCTAGGAACTAAAGTTCAGGGTTCAGGGGGGCCACCTGAATACTACATTTTGGGGTGTTTAAAGGGAGTACCAGGTAGTAGCCAATGAGCTACTTACCTTGAGGGGGACTACACTCTCTAAATGCTCACCCACGTGATCCTTATTGGAGGAGTCCCACCATCTTAAAGATGGTGGGCACTAAAGAGTGTACTTCACCTCACCACCAGCACCTGAGGGGAAGATGTGGCAGAAGGGAGCACACCTCCTATTCCGACTAAGTTTTCCCTCCTGTCTTCTTGCCAAAAAGGGGAAGGACAGGAGGGGTGCCTGCTCCTTCTAACAGGAGAGGCTGAGGGGCGCGTTACAAAGGTGGCAAGACCTTTGAAGCTCCCCGCCACAGATGGCTCTTCCTGACCAGGGGGAGGTGTGAACACCTCCGCCCAGGCCAGGCATTGTTCTCGACCTCTGAGTGCACAGGCATCACCCCATGAGGTCAGAACACTGTCTGGTGTTAGCAAGCTGGTATAGGCCAGTCGGTTACCACACTAAGGGTTCGTAGGTTTAAGCGACCCATCTAAAAGTCTGTGTGCAATTTTTAATAAATGTGACACTGGTATCAGTGCAGGTTTGTTATGCTGAGATGTTTGGTACCAAACATCACGTACTTCAGTGAAGCAATCATGGAGCTGCGGAACTGGTAATGACAACTGTCCAGCACATTTACTTACTATGGCTTTCCTGGTCACTTACAATAATTGACATGGATATTACAGGTTATTTCAAGAGACAAAGGTCCTAAGCACATTAGAAAATATAAACAAATATAATATATAACACAATAGTTACTATATATTTCTCCTGTCCAGCCGGACCAGGGATTTATTTGGAAGAGTAATATTGAATACAAGGCAATAAGTAGGGCACAGTCCTGTACCGTACTTGTGAGGAAGACAGAGTAATAGAGAGAATTCTAGAGAGAATTCAAAGGAAGAGTTACAGGCAAAGAAACTGAGCAACCTGGACACTTTTAAATCAGTGTAGGTAGTGTTCTCCAGCGTAGACTATACATAATAATAAACAATGGTTACATGTATGTCCACTTAAAAAAGTCGACCACATTTCGATCCATTGCTCTAATAAAAAGGATCATCATCAGGACTAGAATAAAATTATTTCAGCAAAATAATTTTATTCTAGTCCTGATGATGATCCTTTTTTATTAGAGCAATGGATCAAAACGTCGTCGACTTTTTTAAGTGTACATACATGTAACCATTGTTTATTATTATGTATAGTCTACGCTGGAGAACACTACCTACACCGATTTAAAAGTGTCCAGGTTGCTCAGTTTCTTTGCCTGTAACTCTTCCTTTGAATTCTCTCTAGAATTCTCTCTATTACTCTGTCTTCCTTACAAGTACGGTACAAGACTGTGCCCTACTTCAGTAATTATTGCCTTGTATTCAATTTTACTCTTCCAAATAAATCCCTGGTCCGGCTGGACAGGAGAAATATATAGTACCTATTGTGTTCTATATTATATTTGTTTATATTTTCTAATGTGCTTAGGACCTTTGTCTCTTGAAATAGCATACACCCTTGGTCCTTAGCTACCTTTTGGATACCCCTTGTTTTCTTAAAAAAAATGGATATTACAGGGGCATATCTGCTCATGCAGATATGCCCTAGGAGGAGATATAGTGTAGCCTGCCTTAGGGCTCAGGCCTGCTATCTTACCTATATCCCAGGCAGTGTCTTGTGGGCATGACAGACATGTATGTGTGTCGTGTCATGTCTACTCTTCAGTTTTGTCTGCACCAAAGCACACAGTCTGCAATAGCAGAGTGCAGGGCCTTGGTGAGGGGGCCCTAGGATGGCACCATTTGTGCTTCTACCCTTGGGGTCCCTCTTCGGTGCCAATGTCCTAGGTACCAGGGGTACCATTTACTAGGGATTTACAAGGGGGACTAAATTGGTGCCGACTGGGAAACAAAAGCTACAGTTTAGGGAAAGATACTGGTAACCTGGTTAGCAGGGACCCAGTACTCTTCAGTCATAGTTGTATCAAAAGTCAGGCAAAAAGTGAGGAGGGTGTACAGAACCAGAAACAGTTTCCCACATGTAGTCATTAGTGTGAATTTTCTCACGTAATTGGCTGAAAAGGGCCTGGCTTAACGTATCGTCAGTGCCTTTGTTACTTGTTGGAATAAAAAAAAGACCTGCATACCATCATCTGTGGAACTTCAATCGACGATTGTATAAGAAACTATTACTGATCAAAGAGACGTTTTTGTTTGGATAAGAGTAACAGTACTTTGTGTGCCTCAGTGCGCTGTTGGAATTAACGTGGTACAAAAGGGGGTGGTGATGGACGGAGCATCCGAATCAATCAAACACTCACACCCAGTCAAAAGATCCGGGTTTAATCCATCACCGTTCTTTAGCCCACTCTGCCACCCCAGTTCAGACATGGCTATAAGCAAATGAGTCTAACCCTGCGCCTCATGGAACAGTCCAGCCCGAACTGCCAAGCCATGTCTTCCCTGGACCGGAAACAAGCTTCCGAGGACCGGTTTCTGGCATTCCAGCCGTCTTCAGCCCGGCTTGCTTGAATCCAGTGGCAAAGTGAGCAAGGGACCCACGTCTGAGCATACCCTGCCACACCTATGGCGGCCAAGGGCCAAATTATGATAAGAGTCTCATCGTGGTTTCAGTTTTGACTGTTGCATTACGATGCAGGCGGTCAAAAGTAAAACCGGCCAGAGGTCAGTCATTCCTGGACCGCAACATTGTAATTAGGCCATAAATTGTGAGTTGTTCAATGTATGGAGGAGCTCAGGCCTCAAGGGACAAAAAGACTCCTAACTGCAGGCAAGTAGCCATGTAAACCAGTTTCTTTACCCACTATAGTGGGATGGGTCTGAGGAGCAATGAAGGAGGTGGGAACAGACACCTCTATTTTTGGAGCTCACTCAGTCAGAGGTGCCATGTTTCGGGGGCCATCTAGAGGATATTTTCAATACAGCAGACTGATCTTTGGATTTGATTTCAAGGAAATGTTATTTTAAACCATTAACTGAGTTGGCATCATTGCTGATCAACAGACTTTAAACCTGCATAATCTGAGCCATCAGTCCAGACACAGAATGAAAACATTTTTAACTATAATGAAGCAAAGTTTAAAGATTGTAAGTGACACAAAGGCAAGGAATATTCCACCCTATGAGTCGAAGTCTCTAGTTATTCACCCAGGACTTTTTATCTGACTCTTTTGGTAGGTATAAGTATTGTGCACAAGTATTATTCTTACATGTTGTTATGCTGAAATAATTACTGTTTTGTAATCAACATGAAATGATGCAGTGTAGTTAAAAAGGTAGAGAATGGAATCTTGTGCTAGTCTCTCCTTATAGGGACAGAGAGGAGGCAAGATTTCCAATAGAGACCTTGTGGAATAATCTTCTGCACGAAGAAGGAAGTGCTTTTCTTTGTAGGGTTTTCCACAAGATAGCCTTGGATCATGTTCGGTGGACTGTTCATCTCATTTTAGAACACTTGGGATATGTAGTTCCAATAAATTTTATGTTGTAGTTAGAATGTTTTTTAGGTCAAGTCTGGGCAGGGCATGCATGCACTGCTTTGCGAGGCAATTCTGTATTAAGGTAGGCCCTTGAAGCTCCGCTCACTCTCAAGAAAATATTTTCATTGGCTTGTGTCATTGTCCACTGTAAACTGTGGCTGCTCATTGGTCAATAGGCTTAGTAGTCCTGCCTTAGTACTGCATTGTCTCATTTTATAACCCTCAATGGCCATACCCTGTTACGTGTGTTGTTACTTGATAGGCTTTAACTACAGCCATTGAGCACTATTTTCTCAAATAGCTTTGTCCTCCCTGCTGTTGCAGGCAGCACACGCTCTCTCCTAATCCTTTATGTTTTATTTTTATAACATGGGGGCCAAACGCATTTGCAATCCAATAGGTCTTGCATTTGCGTGAGTTTAAGATTGACAATGTCAATGCCTTTTGTTTATCTGTTTTAAAAACAACACATAAATAAAAGGCATTGTCATTTACAATGCCAATAGCTCAAATTCTCGTAAATGAAATACCTATTGTATTGCAAATGTTTGTTTAATGAGCCGCTGACTAAAATAAATGAAGAAAGATATGCATAATATTTGCCCTCTGCGTCCTTACCAGAGCTGAAACTTTCCTTCATGATAGCTATGAAAATTGACATTCTTTTGTCTGTCCATCAGTTGAAACACTGGCTAAAGGTGTGCCACCTAAAACATATGATAAAAGTACGGTCTATCAAAGGAGGAGAGCAGGGCACTGAGCTATACATAAGGATGAATTGGAATTTATTCACTCCCTTTCATATGTTTGAAGAAGGTTTAATCCTATTAAAGGTTTAGAAAGCACATTTTCACAAATAACAATAACAATTTAAGAATAGGACATATCAATCAGATTGGGGATTCATTAAGGGTTGGCTGCATACAAAGATTCGAGTGCAGGCCTTTAACCTTAGAAAGGCAGTCAGCGGTTGCTTGCTAAGGAATACAGAGCCTAATATTGTACATTACTACCCCGAAGCAGTGGAAAAGCTTTCATCCTGGTGACATCTGAAAATATTCACAAAGCAGAGACCAAAGGATTTGAATAGCTCAGCCTAATTAAAATGTTTTACGCATTTAATTACAAGATGCCAAAGCCGAAATATGTAAAGAACTTTCCAATACAACAGAGAATTTGCAGGGAATTAAATTCATTTTTAATCAAACCCTTGGCAAGTGTTCTAGGTGTCTTATTTGTAAACGGCTATAATAATGCTAAACATGTTTATTCACAACTTGACAAGAAAAATCACCCTGTAATTAATCATTTCCCCATCTAATTCCAGCCATATATAAATACAACAAGAGAACGTGTACCCTTTTCATTATCAAACCACATCCTTTGACACACTTGAAAAATAATAAAAAGTATCAATTATCTACACCTGTGGTATTCTTTTCAGCATTAACAATAGCCGATCCCTGAGGTATGTTGGCAATCTCGAGAGGTAATCTCCTTACACGTTTAATACTGCCTACTAAAACCATTGTTTCATCTTATCTATTGACTGCAGCTTTCTATTGGTATTCATTGTAGAAGATAATTCATTATTAATTAGAAATGGTTAGATATGAAACTTAGTGGACCCCGATGAATCAAAATCATAACATTTAAATGTATCCATGTACATTACTTAAACAATAGTGAAAATAACTTAATAAAGGCATAGGAATTAAACAAAATGCAAAGAGGGTTCAATTGTCTTTAATGATAATTGTGAATATGTTTTCACACCCGGTGAGACGGTGAGTTGCATGGTATATTAATAGTTACTTCCAGCTAGGTGACCAAAATCCAACTGACAACGCTAGCCATTTAGCTTCTATTACTAACATTTATAGGTGCAGTTGACATGAACTTACGCCCACGAATGGATTTTCTCAACTGGAAAACTACACTAGTATGGTGTACTTTAATGCTTGAGTAACTCTCCTCACAGTTTTGACTTGAGTGCTTTCTAGGGTAGGATAACTGGCAACGTTCACATCCGCATGCGTTTTTATCACACAATTTGCAACTAGTTTCCTCACACGGGGAATGGATGGAGATTGTCTCTAGTCAAGGGCAGCAGTACAACCCTTTTAGGATGAGATAAGGGAGTGAACTATCCCAAACTGTTGTGTGATGTAGGGAAAGAAGTTTATTCGGGCAGGGGTGCCTTTTTACACGGCAGAAAAAATAATAAAGTTAGCACGTGCAAAGGAAAACGCGAAATACATTATTATTTCTTTGGGAAAACGGGTCTGCTGGATTTACTACTCTGTAAATGTTTACACACGACTTTGGGGCTGTTAAAGTCACAATTTTCACCGAATACACAGCTGGAATTCTTGACGAATTCTAGATTTTTTTTTTGATGCAATAAACAGATACAGCGTAGTTTTTTAACCAGGGGCGGCTCCTCCGCTGAGGTGGAGAAGCGTCGCTCTAATGCTGTGCAGCAGTAAAAAAAGGCAACATAAAAAGATAATAACTATGCTGCGGCAGCTTTGCTGGCGGGGAGGGGCTGGGCTCCTCACACAGGAGCAGGGGGATGAGTGGTTTGCACACTCCAAGAGAGCATGAATGCATTCATGCGTACTTTGCATGGTATTCACCCAAGCTGCACTATAGCCTGAGTGGAGAACATGCCTAGGCTCCCACTGCCTGTCTGAGCACAGAGCCACAGTGCTCAGACCAATCACAACACGTTAATGCAGCACTGTGATTGGCTATATGGAGCCAGTCCTGCTCTGGCGAGAGAGACTATGGAGGTAAGATGAGGAGAGACGTGGCAATCAGGTAATTGTTTTTTTCTTATTTACACCTCTGCACCCTCGCCCCTCGCCCCTGATGGGTGCCAGCCGCCATTGGTTTCAACTCAAAATAAGTGACCACACAAACACAGACTGCTTGTAGAATGCCTGGTACAAATAGTAACTGCCTATCAATTATTTAAAGCTTGAAAAACATTTACACTCCTCTCATCATCCCAAACTCACCTCTCTATTCACAGCTGGCTAGCTGCAATATACGGCAAGAGTGCAATTCACTATAAAGATTAACTTAAAATCCCCCATTCAACCTTATGTCAAGTTCATAAATTGTCTATACAAGCTACCAAGTGAAGTCTGCTGGGTATTCAAAGCACTCTGTAATAAAAGCAATCCACTACCAGAACTCCAGTTAATTAGCAGATATTCTAGTTATGTCTTCGAGATGCTTCAAAATCTTACGGAAACTTTTCCTCGCTGGAACTCGACATCCTCCCTCTTGCCATTCTTTTCAAGAAAGAACACTAAGTGATAAATAAGGGATAATGTAGCTCCTGCTGCACGAGTTCCATGACCATATAGAGGAACGAGGCCGACTAACTTCAGAATGACCCCAGCTGGAAAATACTTAAAAAACTAACTGTCAAAGTTATACAAAATCAAGATTAATGTCAAAGTCTAATTTTGTCTTTTTGAGAAATAGTTACTTGAGAAAGTCAATATGTTTCTGCCTAAAGCCCCCACAAGACATTCCAGAGTTGATCCAAAACTGTCAACTGGCAACCTGGTGGCACCCTGCAAGGAGATGTGAATGGCTCCCAAAAAAGATCAAAGGATGACTTGTGAATGATCCTACCAACTGCACAAGCTTTAAAAGGACATCCTCTGTCGCAGGCAGATGTAACTAACACCTAGGCCTGTCTTCTCATTTTCCAAATGGTCAGGATGGCACCAATCCCAGTGGGGGGGAAACCAGTATCAGAACTGGTTTGCAAAGGAAGTTCCTAATTTCCCTAGTCTTAGACCGGGCATCCTTGATGTGGTATTCTCCCAAACCTGTTGCCTTCATCCCTCCTGCTTGCTGTATTCGTTTTTGTTGGCTTTAGGATTCTACACACTTTACCAGTCCTACTGTGACGAGTCTCAAATCGAGATCCCAGGAAACGGTGTGAAGAAATTCAGAATCCAGGGTTAAATGTGAGTGTGGAAAAGGTTTCAGAGGTATCAAGGTACAAAGAGAATCCAGACAAAGAAATGGACAATATAAGTCATGTTCAACAAACTAAGGTTCAAGAACTTGAAAGAAAGGAAGACCTAAAGTATGGTGAAAACAGGACAAAGTAGACATTCTATAGATTTATTTTCTATCCTTACCAAAAAGAATTTAAAAAATGCTGTCACAAAGGAAGAGAAGGAAGAAAAGGAAAATTCAGAAAAGAGGGATGAGAGTACTGCGTTTGGAAAACACCTCTGCCGATAATACCCAGAGTAAAGAGATAGAAGAAAGACTGCAACTCAACCTACTTGCAAAACATTTCCTCCTAAATACAAGGAGTAACAAAGAAGCTTAGAAATGTATTTCTGGAACTTTTTCAGACGGAAGTAAAAATGAATGGAACAAACTTGAAGAAAGAAAAAGAACTCATGAATTAAAAGTACCCAGTTGGATCTGGCCTTTTTCCTTTTTCTTTTGGAGGTACAGTGCGTTGATATCCTATTTACCAAAAACGAAAGTCCATACATTTCATAAATGCAAAAATACATAAATGCACAAATATATAAGGTGCTTTAGGATGCTATCGACCATTAACAAAATCACCCCAAAGTTCCAACCACTTCAGGTCCTCAATTTACTTACAAGGAACTACACATTTTATTAAATGTCTTTACATTGCCTGACCTAGCCGCATAGATCTTCTCGCTTTCCCTAACCTTGTTCATTGTCTTCCACCAATCCACAAAGCAGGGTACTAGTTTAGATCCCCATCTCTGCCGAATCAATGCCAGGGAGACCAACAAGGTAATATATACCAGCTCTGGAATTTTATTGGGCTACCTGACATAGGGATGACAACAACAAGAGCCAGCATGGTGTATTATGGGTATTTGGATTTTCAGCTGATGTTCTTTTCAATCTATAGATATCCTCCCAAAATTACCCAGCTTTTCCCAGACATACTAAGTGGGCTCACCAACTCTCCGGCTAGCATACCACACCTACAACCTTGGTTCTGACAATCCTGATTTATTTTATTTAAAAACTGGAGAGTACTGTATATCAGCATTAACAAAAAAACTGAATTTGACAAAAGTTGCCCCCCAAGGCCGAAACATTAAATTAGTTAATTCCTAACCACACATCTTTAGATATTACCACATTCCTGGCTACCATTGCAGGATCCATGGTGACCCCTCCCTCTGATTCAAGCTGACTGAATTGAGTCTCTGAATTAACATAGGGATTGCCAAAAGATTTAAAAAACTGTGCTCTTTTCTTTCTTAAGGAGCCCCTGTAATGCCTTACATCAAACTGTTAGGATATTTAGTAAGTCTTGGAAGGTCTCTTATTTGGTGTTCTCCCAGCATCCTATCCAGCAATTCATTCTGAAGGTAGCTATATGTGTGTGTATGTCTTATGTGTGTGTGCCCGATACTGTGAAAAGTGAGCAAACTTTAAGTCTTAATATAAGGGAGGGATAACCACCATTCTTCCGTACGCCTAAATAAAGTGCTCAGTGCTATACTTGGGCTGGCTTTGTTCCATAGAAAAGAAGAGATCATTGAATTTGAAAAATGTTTTGCACTAATTGTGGATGGAGCAGCTGAAAGTAATAAATTAAGTAAAAAGGGAACTGCCACTATTATTAATGCAATCCGCCCTAAGACTGTGAGAGGAAGCAAAGTCCATCTGGTTAGTAAACATTTAACTTTGATAAGCAGCAGTTTATAATTCGAATTATATATTTCGTTCACAGCCTCAGCAAAATATACCCCCAGGTAGTGCTTAGGCCGAACCTGCACACAGCCGCTAAGCCCGACAGGAGCTCCTCGGCTGTGCAATTTTTCAATGGGAGGGAGTGCGCCTGGATATCCAGGGGGTGTTCATTAAAGTAAAGTGCGGAACATGCAGAAGTCTCCCCGCCACGCTGAGTGTCTGCAGGGTGCAGCACAGGACTTTTGTCACAAACCAGACCAGACTGTCTTCCCTTCAAGAGTTGTAAACTGGGACTTCCCGGTCATCGGACATCATCCCCGCCCCACTATCTGAGCACACTCGGATTAGGCCACTCCTTCTCATGCAAATACTAGAGAGGGGTTGGGCCTTCGCTTTCAGCTTACAACGACCTGCAAAGTGTCGACCGATCTCCCTTGTCTGCAGAGAACAGTTCCCCATTATCTGCAAGGGGCAAGCCCGGCTGGACGCCGCCGCCCCGTATGAGCAAACACTTCTTAAATAATAGCGTGCTTCAGGGAAAATGGCGCTGCAATAAATAGCTTGTGCTCCTCATGTATTGTGCTCAGCAGAACAAAAGGTACGCCTGGCCCAAAGTCACAAGCAAAGAACGAGCAGGAGCCTGCAGTCAGGTCAGGTTAACCAAGTGTGCCAGTAGCCCTTTCAGGTGGCAAACAGATCAACAAGTCCTGGCATGAGCAGAGCGGGCCAATGTGCAAGACTGAATGTGTCAATGGATTCTAAAAGGTGGAAAGGTAAAATCAAAATGACTTTAGAACTATGAACATTTTTGACAAAAATAAAGTCGTTCTACTTCAGGTAATGATTCACGTGTAAAACATGGAACACAAATTGACATTAATGCACAAATCATCACCACAGCCAACTTAGGACATGAACCTTTTTTTCTTCCACTCTACCTGCTAAACACGCAGAACTCACGGGGCGGCAGAAACCCACAGAATTTAGCACATGCAGGTGCCAAAGCCAAAAGAGGCACCTCAATCGGACCCGAAAAAACGTTTACACTGCAAGATACTCCCGTCCGGAACTTCTTGGGAAAAGCATTGCCAAGCGGTGCATTAAAGCACACTTTCCACACACGGTCTAAAAGGTCACAGGTTTTATACTCGTTCGGAAGGCTACTTCCGATACTGGTGTCTGCTACAGTATTCAGGCTCTGCATTACTACGCGGCAGATATTAATATCCGGAGCTCGAACATCAATGGGAAAGCGGAGCAGTCCCATGCACACCAGTAGCGCCCCATCTCAAACGCGCTCTCTCTGGCGAAAAACCTACAGCTGCCCAGCCCACTAGAGCTGAAATGTGCCCAGGCGCACCGGGGCTTGCCCCGACCTATGGCGCGTCAACAGGTCACTCAAGGGTTGACCTCGCTTCACCGACCATAGCGGCATCCGTTAAGATTCTCTTGGTCTCTGTGAAGGACGAGAGATAGCGCATGGCTGGGAAGCTTCTGAGGGGAATTAAAGGAGAGTGTGGAACCACCAAGAGAAACAAGCACGCGAGTGGTACACGCGCACCACAGCGAGACATCTGTTTTGTATTATCGTGCAGGCGTCTGGGCACAATAATTCAAAACAGATGGTGCCTGTGTGGGTAACCGCAAGCAATAGGCCGTGGGCGGAGCAAAGGCAGGACATGCACCCACCTTTGCCCAATTGCGTGCTGTGTTTCTTAGAAAGACGCATGCAAAGTCCAATAGCCTGAGCCAAAACAAAAACGCACGCACGAGCATCTGGTGAGCTTGGTGAGCTTTCGGAAGTCCCTTACTAAAAGTCTCGCAAGCAGCGCATGCGTGCTGCTCTAGGCTCGACCTAAAAACACAAAGAAAAAACCCACAATCAACAACGACCCTACAGCTCAATGAGGCTTTTCACCAGAAAATCTTCGAAGTCAGAAGGTAAACTTTTCACCGGGACAGACACGGTTCCTCTACCCGAACGGCAGTAGCTCGCGGTTCGGCTTAACTTTTGACCTAGATCAGAAAACCGTGATTGGCCCCACACGTTTTTAGGTGCTATTTTGAGTTAAAACGTCTGAAAGTCTGCCTACATCTAATTTTTGTTGTTCTGGTGTCTATTTGTTCATTAACCTTTAATCAAGTTTTTCACAATGGGTAACAGCTGTTCGCTGATTTACAACCAGCAAAACAACAGCCTTGAATAGGGAGGAGGCACAAGACCCCCAAAAGTTTCCAATTGCTTGAGCTGTGTTTGGCGTTTTAGAAGGCGAGGGTTTTTGACATGATGCTTCCCTCAGCAATAACGGAAATCAAACAGCAACAATATGTCAATATGTTTTTATCTTCCCAATTCATAGGAACCTGCGATCTATGGTTTAATGTTTTTGCATTTCAATGAAAACCACAAACCTTAAAATTCTCTCCATGAACATCTGTGGGCTTAACGATACCCGAAAAAGGCAAAAATTAGCTCAAAGTTTACGATTATCTGGGGCTAATCTAGTATGTTTCCAAGAGACACACATAGAAGGGTCACAACTATACCTTTTAAATAGCTTAGGATACAAGGTTATTGGGGGAACTACACAAGGGACGCGCACCAGGGTTGTAGCTATTCTTGCCCGGTATAACCATCTTCCTCAAATCATTAGAACTAAAGCAGATTCTCAAGGGAGATGGATCCTCACTGAATGCCGTATTACTCCCACTTTTTCTGTTTACTTTATGCTCCATTTATGGGAGTGTTCTAGATAACCCTATGGTACTTAATCAAGTATCCGCAGAATTGGCTCACTGGCCTTTGCCCATCATCCTGTGTGGGGATCTCGATATTAATGCTCCGGCGAACTGGGGTAACAACCTGTAATTCCCTCAGACCTCTCGCAAACTTAAAGAGCTTTTGGCTTTCAAGAATCTTCTGCACACCCATGGGCTGGTTGATATTTGGTCCCATATGCGGCTAGGGTAGGTGGTGGCAGCTCCTACTCGGACCCGTTTGCTCTGCAGAGGCAGTACACGCTTTATTTTGCTCTATTTTTAATATTGTGCTTTTACTGTGATTGACACTGAGCTTGAGTCGCACACTAAGGCGCTCGCGCTCACTTTTACTTCCTAATCAGTTGCTCCTGACTGCTAACTTCATTCTGTGACACCGCTTACCTGTTCTTCTATCTTGTGGTGCTAAGGTGTGCCTCCCCTGCCCCGTTCCACCGCGGCTTACTGTGCCGATTGAGTGGAGGGCAGGCGGCCATCTTGGGAGTAGTCCCAGACCCCGGCTGGACTGGTGGCAGGGCTCTAGCTGGGGGAGGGAGATTTTCACATAAATTGCATATGTCATCCCGGACACTCAGCGGACGCGCGCAGCGGGTGCACTGCTGGCGCCCCAAAGGCAAGCCCGTCTGCGCCCGTCCACGCCTCAGGCGCGCCTGGCGCTGGCCATGCTGCCCGATTTTCTTCCAAGCAGATGGCAGGCATGAAGAGGTACAAACGGGAGGAGATAATGGCACTAAACACTGCTGAATGTAGAGGTGATATGCCGTGGGAAGTTTCAGACTGTTCTTCTAGAATCTGTCCCTTATGCAATTTTTGCTTTCTTCAAACTACGGCTGCTCCCGCCTCTCAAACATATAACAAACAAATGATCTCAGCAGCGCTAATAAACACCCGGTCTATGGTTAACCATGCTGCAGATATTTTTGAGCTTCTGTCAGATGGCCGACTTGATATTCTGTTCGTCACCGAGATATGGTTAAACAATGTGCCCCCCGGTGGTGGTGCTCGCCAACCTGAGAGGCTTTAAAATCATTCGGGCTGATCGCTCAATGGGGAGAGGAGGGGGTTCTGCTCTTGTGTTTAGGGACATTTGGTCCTTTTCTAGCGAGGCTACGGAAGAACTGGGCGAAGGGGAGGTTCTCCACTTCTCTCTCGTCCTTACACCTCATTTTACGTTGGGAGGCACGCTGGTCTATCGCCCCCCAGGCCCTCCTGGGCCTTTCTTTAAGGCTTTGGAGGATGTTTTTGTGCCACGGGCCTTGTGGTTTCCTAAGTTTTTACTTTTGGGGGACTTCAATGTCCATTTGGATGCTTCTGACTCACCTGACGCAAGATATCTGCTGGACTCCTTAAATCTAGCCCAGCTAACACAGTGGGTTATGATGCCTACGCATTCGGGGGCCATCTATTGGATTTAGTCTGTTCCAACTATGACTTATCGTTATCATATCCCGAATTTGTTACCTGGTCTGATCACCATCTGATTAGGTTCTCCTGGCATTTAGAAAAGCCGTCTTGTGCCTATGCCACCACGCCTAGCATATGTCCCAGAAGATCAACCTCCCTGCTTTGTCTGATGCTCTACTTCAGAGCCACCCAATACTGCTTTCTGTGGCTGTGCAGCGTTTTAACACCTGGATTGGTTGGGGCGTGGGATCCTCTGTGAAGCCGGGTGTCAGTTCTAAAAAACGCCCTGTGCCTTTTAAGTCTTGGTTTTCGCATGCCCTGAGAGAAATGAAGCTGGGCTGTAAAAAACTGGAGCGCTGTTGGAGACGTGTTTACTGCCAAACGGCCAAGGGGGATCTACGTGCGGCCCAGAGGGAATATTATGCTGCCATCAGGGTGGCTAAGAGCAACTACTATGCGGGCAGGGTCACTAAGGCCAATACCAACAGCAAGGAAATATTTGCCATTGTAAAGAGCTTTCTGTCCCCCTGTGCTGAGCAACCTACGCTGCCATCCACTGAGCAGTGGTGTGGGGACCTGTCCTCCTTCTTTGCTGATAAAATAGCTGGGATTCAGGATAGCCTGCACACTGACTGTCTTAATCAGAGTAATACCTCCTTGGCTCTTCCTCCACCTCTTAGCTCCCCCACCTACGTATTTAGGGAATTCTCTCTACCAGTTGAAGCTGATATTATGGCTGTCTTGAAATCTATGAAGTCCGGGTCACCCACCGATCCCTGCCCTGCTCGTGTTTTAGGAGGGGTGGCGTAGGTGGTCTTCTCTGAGGTGTCTGAGATTATTAGTCTCTCCTTTCGGACAGCAACAGTTACTACCTGCTGGAAGCAGGCCAAACATCTGCCGCTTCTCAAAAAATCAGGATCCGTTCCCTTGGTTCCTGCTAACTATCGACCCATCTCCTTGCTGCCAGTGCTGGCCAAAGTGTGCGAGAAGGCTGCATTTCGCCAGTTGGATGCCTTTGTGGAGGCTTCCTATGCTTTGTACCCTGCTCAATCTGAGTTTAGTGCTGCTTACAGCACCGAAGCAGCCCTGGTGGAAATGTCAGAGGCCATCAGGGAGTACCTGGACGCAGGCGGCAGAGCGGCTCTGATATTGTTAGACCTCTCTGCCGCCTTCGACACGGTACCCCATCAGCTTCTTCTCACCCGGTTGTCTTTCATCGGCATCACCGGTTCTGCTTTAGTGTGGCTGACATCGTTTTTGGACAACCGGACACAGCCGGTGTGGATGCCCCCCTATTCGTCCTCGGCCAAGCTACTCTCCACCGGGGTGCCACAGGGGTCTACTTTAAGTCCCCTGTTGTTTACCATTTATCTGACCCCCCTGATCTTTTTGGCAAAAGAACTGGGTGCAAAAATTATAGCCTATGCGGTTGACACCCAGTTATTATTTACCTGGCCAGGCACGGATCTGGATACTTCATCTGTAGAGACCTGCCTTTTATCGGTCTTCCACTGGCTTGCACTTGCCCAATTGAAGTGCAACGAAGAAAAATCGGAAATTCTCCTCTATGGACAGTTCCCTGCCAACTTCAGGGAGCCTCTGCGGCCCTCTGATGTGCCGCGCCCTAATTCTGTGGGAAATCGGGCAAAAAATCTGGGGGGGGGTGGTTTGGGGAAAACTTAAAATTTGACGAACACATTAAAAAATTAACCAGTGGATGCTTTGGTATCCTCAAAGCCCTCAGAAGATTTTCCCCCTGCTCCTGAGGGAGGCCAAAGAAACGGTGGCACGGGCCATCATTCTCTCCCAACCTCAATTATGCCAACGCTTTGTTCATTGGCATTCGGCCTACCTGACCAACCGCCTTCAGATTATACAGAATGCTGTGGCCAGACTTCTCGTCAACAGCTCGCGGAGGTCTAGTGTCCGGCAGCATCTGCGCAGTTTGCATTGGCTCCCAGTTGCTCAACGGGTTCTGTTTAAGACCCTTATCCTCTCTTATAGAGCTATCCATGGTCAAGGGTCTCTGTACTTGAGGAGATGCTTCACTCTGTATGCACTCAACCGCCCCCTCCGGTCGGCTATTCAATGACGGCTGGTTGTTCCACGTTTTAGACAGGCACGCCTATCTATCGCAGTGAAAGCAGCCGCGGCATGGAACGCCCTTCCTGTGCAGTTACAAGCTTCTCAGGATTTCAATATTTTTAAAAAAGCACTTAAAACTCATCTTTTTAAAATGAAGGTTTAACCTTCCAATCTATCTGCTTACTGCCTATCTGCTTGTGTTCGCGCCAGGATACTCCTGAGTAATTGAGCGCGCTTTAAAACTACTTATAACATAACATAACATATGTATCCTAACATACCGGGTTACACATTTTGTTCCGCTCCCCATAAATCTTTTGCACGGTTAGATTTATTTCTGGTTTCTTCATCCTTAATCCATTGTAGCGAAATTGAACTACTCCTCCGTATTCTTTTTGATCATAATCCCCTAAACTTTAACATCCGGGGGCTGATTACATGCAAGGAAATTGCTTCCTGGAGCTTTGAAAGGGCACTCCTACAGGACGAAGGCTATCAGTCTCACATGAAACGATGGCTAAAATCTTTTCTTGACACCAATCTTGGTACTGCCCCTACTAGGATAGTTTGGGACACCTTAAAAGCTTGTGTCCATGGAGAAACTCTACAATACTCACTTAGGAAAAACAAACTAGAAAAAGCTAAACGGGTTGATTTACAAACAAAACTATCTAAAACTGAGGAAAACCTTATCGCAGCCATTCAGGGTAATTTGGAGATCGACCTTGCACAATTGTCGGTCGCGGCGGCAAAGGCTGAGATCTGCTCATTGCTGGCTGATAAAGCCGCTTCCAAATGGGCGGCGGCTCGCGAGAAAACATACAAATTTAGCGAAAGAATTGGCCACCAATTAGCTATACGAACTAGGCTACAGGTTTCTGCTAGCGAAATTCAGAGAATCAAAACACCCACAGGAATTATCACCAGCGACCCTGAGGAAATTCGCGCAGCGTTCCTTAAATTTTTCCAAGACTTGTATTCTGAGGATGAGCAACTAGACCTTAGCCGCCACCTAGATATTTACCTAGACTCTATCTCCCTAGCGACTTTGAGTAAAGAAGATCGTGAGCTATTCGAACTCGCGCCATCCTGGGATGAGATAACAAATGCTCTGAACAATCTGCCAGATGGGAAAGTTGCTGGGCCAGCCTGTATCCCAGTGGAATTTTATAAGGTCTTCCTTCACAAATCCAAATTATCCTAAATGAATTTGTGATTCAAATCTTTCAGAGTATCTCTCCCCCCGAGTCCTGGTCTAACGTCAAGATTATAGTGTTCGCCAAAAAAGATAAACCACCAATAGAGATGGGCTCATACCAGCCGATCATCCTAATTAATGGTGATTCTAAAGCATACTCTAAAATTCTTGCCTTGCGGCTTTCGGCTAGAATTGAAGGGCTAGTATCCAGCTGGCAACATGGGTTCATTCCTGCGAAGGATACCACCGAACATACTCGCAGGCTTATTACTCTGCTTGATGCCTCACAGGTTTCAGGGGACCCTATGGCAGCAATCTTTTTAGATGCTGAAAAAGAATTTGATCAGGTCTCCTGGAACTATCTGTGGGGCATCATGCAGAGAATTAATTTCGGGCCCAAAGCCATCCAAGCGATAAATGCTCTATACATCACCCCTACGGCTAGGGTTTCCATCAACAGGGGACCCCATCAAGGTTGTCCCTGCTCCCATTGCTTTTCGCAATCTATATCGATCCTCTCATTAAAAAACTGGAAATTAACCAGGCTATACCATTGGTGAGTAGATTCGGCTTAGAAACCAACATCATGGCCTATGCCGACGACCTGGCCTTGGTCACATCGGATCCAAGAAAGGCTATCCCTGTAAATGAATCTGAGGCTCATCTATTTGGCTCTTTATCAGGGTATAAATTAAACAAGGGAAAAACTCAAATAATAATCAATAGTAAATCAGCATGGTCGACGAAAGGGTAGTGGCTAAAGCCAAATATCTGGGCATTAACATCTTAGCTAATACTGACCTCATAGTACATCACAACACCGACCCTTTTATGGCTGACTCAAGGAAAGCCCTTAGTCGCCTTAATAACTTACACCTTTTCATTGATGGGCGCTGTAATTTACTAAAAATGATTTTCCCTAAAATATGATATCTTTTTAGGGCTATACCCTTAGAATTTAACAAACTGACCCTCGCAAAGGTCGAAAGACTGTTTTCCAAATTTGTATGGGCATATTCTCAGCCCAGAAGGGCATTTAAATTTCTGTCCCTTCCTCGAGATAAAGGGGTTGGGCTCTTCCTAATTTAAAACTTTATTATTGAGCTACATTACTGCAATCTTGCCCTATATTACTACAAGATATTCCCCCCTCACCCACTGTAGGCTTGCCCTCGCCTTGTGAACTTCTGCTAGGACCCGATGCCTGGGGTTGCCTGTGGCGGCATCTAGAATTGGGGTAATACAAAAGGGTGAAATGTAAGTCTCTCTTCAGGGCATTTAAAGTCTTCCCAGCCATACGTACATTTCTTGGCATAGGTAGATAACATTTTGATACCCATATTAGAAATAACACTAACCTCCTGGATATTTTTAGCTCATTCTAGTTCCAAAATTGGTTAGACAAAGGTATATCTAAACTAGGCGACCTATGTTCAGCTGGTAAGATCTTGGCGTTTGAAGATCTTCAGTTATTATATAAGCTAGACAAGGGGGATTCTTTGAAATACTATGCTGTGAATTATTTCTTCACTCGAAAGATCGGGGGTCAAATGGGTTTCACTAAATGTAATCTGATAGATAAGCTTTGTGGGGACTCAATACCACGTATCAGAGTTATGTATAACTTATTTAATACCTTGATGCCTAATGATTTGCTTTTAACATCTTCTAAGTGGCAACAGAAATTGGACATCACGGAAAATGCTTTTCTACTTGCTTTCGAGTCCGCACAAAGAGATCTGCTATCCTCTAACCTTCAGGCACAATTTTATAAGACTTATTTTTTCTTATACTATACCCCTAGTAAGATCGCAAAATGGGGCTCGGGCAAAGGAACCTATTGTCCTCGGTGCTCCGATTTCAAAGCTGATTCAATCCACATGTTTGCCACATGTACCAAATTAGAACCTTTATTAAATAGAATAGACAGGTGCTATCTTTTGATCTGGTGCTGGCCCCTCCTACGATAATGTTGGGTATAGCGGATTCGGTTGATCGAAGAAAGGGAGGAGCATTAATCTTCATCGCTATGGCTGTTTTTAGGCTTTGTATAGCTGCCTCCTGGCTGGATCCAGACTATCCAGTCTTTGCACACTGGTTAGCTCGTTTTTACTCAATTTACACGTTAGAGAAGGCAATATACGTGAAAAAGGGACGCAGAGCTAAGACAAGGGGACTAATAATTTGGGGTACACTGTCTCACTGGCTAACTAATCAAGGATAGCTGTGGGATATCCCACATTCTGAGGGTTTTTGACAAGATGCTTCCCTCAGCAATAACAAAAATCAAACAGCAACAATATGCATATCTCAGCCATTTGAATACATCATGGGACAACCTTGGAGGGGCATATAAGAACAAAGGAGAATGTTATAATGTACCTATTGAATTCTGCTGTAAAAGAAATACAAATAATTTAGAAAAAAAACATTTACTATGTCTTATATAAATTGAAATGGGATTTTTTTGTGCTGTGTTGTCTACTTTACAGTTTCGGAACTGATAATTGCTTAACACATTTCTATTAAGTTAAGGTTGTTTGATCTGTGCTACGGCTACCAAGGTTTGAGCTCAGGTTTAAAATATTGAGACCTAACTGGACCTGGCACAGATTTGTGACATTATTCCTTGGTGAAGACTAACATCCTCTCCAACTAATAATTCACTTTCTCACAGCAGCATTATACCACAATATCACAAATGTAACTCTCCAACTGATGCTTGAGATCAAGAAAAAGGTCAATATAGAATGGCAAAAATAAAAGCTAACCAAGAAATCAGATTAAAACATAGCAGAATGGGAAGCTGTTCCACGATATTACAAATCACATTATGTTAAAAAAACAGCTGTCAAAGTTTGAAATCAGCAAACTTCTCCTAACTCCACAAAAGAAGTGCCTGATAAGTAGATTGAAGAAAAGTAAAAACTCGCCAAAGGGCCACGGTCCGCAACAAAAAAATAGAAGCGTTGGAAGCCGTAGGCAGTACTGAAAGGAATAAACAGATCCCTGAATGAGAAAGAAGCAGCCAGAGGTCAACAAATCAATGCGAATTGCAAAAAAACATATTCAATAAGGAGTCCACATTCCCTTTCCACAGCTACATGCAAATGTCAGAAATAAAATGTCACCTGAAAATCGAGATGGGAGTGCTCTAATATCCATTTTGGTATAGTAGGCCTCATGCGTTAACCCAGACAATTTCAGGAAAAAACAGCAACTGTGGTAGGTCTAGCACCCAAAGGCGACTCCAATGACATCAACCAGCGCCAAATTCATGTAAGGAGAGGAACCTCTATTTTCTTTTTTTTTATTTTTTTATTTTTGAAAACCTTTATTGGTGCATCCACACAAGTACAAATACGGGCCAACAACCCTCAGGCCGGCCACAAATACTGTTTAAGCACAGGTGCATGCAGTACGGTGTTGCAATAGCACATCAATAGCAATAAGCAAGCATTCAACAGTTACACTGTAAAGGACGTGCTATCACGCCTAAGGAGCAATGAAGGTTAATTTTAAAGATTTTTTATAGCAGCTATTAAAGTCCAACTGTTCCGTTTTAATAGAAAATAAAAATATAAGCTGAAAGAACAAGGTCCGTGTAGGCGTGATATAACAGTAGTGACCGGGTCACACACAGCCCAGCAACCCAAGTGTCCAATCTCCCCAGGCGGCATGGCGGTCCATAAAGTGTGCAACAAGGTATCAGAGCCAAGATCCCAACAAATGTCTACCGCCACCCGCCCTCCAGCAACATCGACACGGACCCAAGATAGAAAGGAAGAGAAGAAGAAATTAAAGAAGAAAAACAAGGCACCATAGAAACAGAAAAGAAATTAAAAACCCATCCCCCAACCCCCACCCTACACGCATGCGAAGGCTACGGCCTACCCCCCCCAGCAGTGTGTCTGTCGCCCAATAAACCCGAAATATAGAATGAGAAAGGAAGAGAAGGAAAGAAAAGAAAAATCTCATAACACCTAAAATATAGGGAGCAAGAAAAGAGTAGCCTAATCTAAAACTCCCATGAAACACCTAACCCCGGAGGAGGGCCACAATTACTGAGTCCCGGGCCCCACTACCCGCACAACACCTACAACCCATCAACAAGGCCAGAAAGAGTACAGAAGTTGTAGCCACAAATGAGGAGGGATATCACAAGGAGAGCCCCTGCATATACCAAAATAGCGTTCCAATCCGGGTCCCCCCCAGCAGATCAGACACAAAGTCCGAGACCACCAACCGCAACGCTTGCCCCCGGACCCCCAGCCCGCAAAAGCAATCACCCCGTAAGGAAGGGACAAAAAAAAACCAATACAGCAATTGCAACCTGAAATGGAAAAAAGACCAGTGCACATAATAGTAATTGCAACCTGAAATGGGGGATAATTGCATATACAACGCGACCAATATATCAACAAGTGTTCCAGTCCAGGGTCCCAGCCAGCCAATCAATCAGAACCAGCGAGAGAAACAACATCAGCCCTGTCCTGAACGTCGAAACCCCTCCAAGCATGGCCACAGCTGTGAGCGCACTTCAGGCAGAACAAAGGAGCAAGATGGCCGCTCTCGACATAGAAGAAGCAGAAGAAGAGGAAGGGAGTGTCCCCAATCACCAACCAGATCAGCGTCCAAGTTGACGGACTCTCCTTTTTTCGCAGGATGGCACACACTCCGATAGTGTAGAAAAGACGATGGCAGCATTCGTATAGGCAAAGTCTCAGTATTCGGAGTGGAGGGAGACTTTGTAACTGTAGCCTCGTCAATAAGGAAACACTCGACACTGTAGCCAGGGATATGGCTGCCCTCCGTATTCTCATGTTGCAACACTGTATCTACCTCGGGAGCAGTGAGAGGCAGCAGGGGGCCAGCCAGCCGTGGTTGCTCCATGTCAGAAGCAGCTTCCTCGATCTTCCGCTCCAGCTCTCGGGCGTTCCTTCGCCATGTCGCCCTTAGATCTGCAAGGGCTACCAGGATGTCGCGACAAGTCAGGTCCCTCCGCAATACTGGCCGGTCAGCTCTGCTCAGCGACGCCCTCAGGACAGCCTCGAGCTCTAGGACAGGCAGGGCAGCAAATACTGGAGACAGGGGAGCAGCCACTTTTTCGTTCCGATAGGCAGGCGCCATTACCACCCCTACAGTCAGCCCACAATGGAGGGAGGGGGGCGATTCCATTACCAAGCGAAGCAGCAGTTAGAGCCACCAAAGGTAACGCGGCTCCCAGTCCGGGGGCTGCGCGGAGTGAAAGCCCCCTCGCTTGCCGTTGGTGCGGGCGTTCCACGGCGGAGAAGACGCTCCAAGATGGAGTCCGCTCAGATTGCCCGTCTCGGAACAAAGGAAAGCGTCGCTTGCACAGCTCAAGCCTCGCAAGTAAACACTCCGTCGTTAATTGGGGTCTCGTCGCAATAAATAAAAGCAAATCCACCAATCTCTGCAATCGGCCACGCTCCCCTAAAAATCGGCCCTGTCCCAGCTCGTCCTACCGACTAAGTCCAGCGGCGTCCGGCGGCGACCATCGGGACAGATTCCAGGGGCTGCGTCGGAGGTCGGCAAACGCCGCGAGTCCTCAATCAAACTAGCCGGGAGGGACCTCAGAAGAACGCGATTAGCTCCAGCGCGTTCATGGCTCCGTTTAAACACGGTATAGTCGAGGATAAATATCAGGATTTTGATGTGAAAGCAGACGGGTTGCGGAGCCGGGAGCTCACACGTCCGTTCCGTCCGCCATCTTGGCTCCTCCCCGGAACCTCTATTTTCAACTCAACTGGTGAGGTCAGCTGGGAGCAAGGTGATAAAGATGGTCACTGATAAATGACATGAACCCAGTTAAATAAACTGCTGATCAAAAGGATCTGCAGAAATTATCTTGTATTAGAAACCTGTTCATTAAAAACGCAGCAGCAACAGGAGATCCAGAATCGCTGGGCTCCCTGAGAAGCAAAACTTTATGCTAGCTATCAAGAAAGCACTGGGAAGGGACAATTCTGCATAAAGAACTAAGATTTATTAAACTAACCAATCCGCAAGGAGAGGGCCCATGTGCAAGATGTGATCTTCATGAGAAGAAGAGTTCTATAATAAACTTGATTCAGAAAATAAACCTACTGTGCATGCCTCCGGAAGAAATAAGAGTCACCCTATCACTAGTGAATACTGTAAAGCAATTGGTAACAAAGTCAGTACAGGCAGGGGGGCATGGCCTAACAACATGGCGGAGTAGACGCGTCTACAATCACTCCCGATGATCACTTCTCTATTCGAAATAATCCCGTGCTCCTAGATGCAGTCAACCCCCTGGCCACACATACAAAACCTGCCTAACCTTCAGTGACTCTGCATTGATCCACACGGCGGGGGACAGCAGTGGAGAATCGAGGCCGTGGTATGTCAGGTGCTGGCCGCCATCTTTCCTCCTCCATGGCTGGAACGGACTCGGCAGATGAACGCTGGATTTAAAGCCTAGCCCGACTGCAGCCTGACCGGAGCGGAAGCCTTCCCGCGCACACCCCCTCCGCAAGTAAGTGGGTCGTGGTGAAGGTACGAGATGCCGAAGATAAGCGGACGGACGGGGGATCGTTGCGGGCTGGAGCTGCACCTCAGAAGCCTGTTGGCTGAGATGACGGCCTCGTTATCACCGTAACCATCAGCTGGAAAGGACCAAGAGGGCCGGATGAGAAATACAAAATCAGCAGCTGAAGCCTGACCTTCCCTAAGAACGGACGCGTAGGGAGGGGAAAACGGACTGTGCCATTCTACGCCACCCCTCCCCCAAGAAGTGTTGGGCCTTACGTGAAGGTCTGGCCTGGGATCTCCATGAAACGTGGAGCAGATCTGATAAGTGCCTGTTAATGGAAAAGTCAAGTATAAACCCTATGCCAGAGGAAAGGGGACAAGCATGCCCAAAGTTTACCAGGAAGTTATTCTGTGAAGGTGTGGCTTGAGGAAGGGGAAGAAGGCACCAACAAGAGCACAGGAATCCTGCCACATATGAGACTCTGGCAACAAATTACAGGTTAAGAGCGAAGGGGCAATCAGCATAGGCGGTAAACGGTATTGGGAGATGAGGAGGCTTACAGATGCATAAAGCTGAGCAGCAGTAGTGAAGGGAAATTGGCACAATAAGAGAAGCGATAACAAAAAAGCCAAAACGAAAGGAAGTAGGACGAGCATCCCATATAGACCCAGATGATAACAGATTATATTGGTGACATAACGGAGAACAACATCCTCTGCTACAATATCTGGAATAAAGGTGCAAGAAAAAGAAACCGGGTAGCCCAGACAAATAAAATCTCAAATTATGCACAACCTGCTTCCTGTTGAGAATGAGGTACAGGCAATAACTTAGACAGACCACGCAGAGATGTCGCAAACGGCAGTGGACCCGGCTCCATCCACACAACGCTCGATGAAATGGTGCATAAAATTGATACAGTCGCCAACAAGGTCAATCTGCTACACTGCGATCTCTGCAAAATGTCGGAAAGAGAGACCACGACTGAGCAAAGGAGGAGGTTCAAACTCTTGGGATCACGGTGACAGAACTCAAGCATAAAATGATACGACTGGATGAGTGTGCCGAAGACGCGGAAGGGAGATCGCACAAGAATAATTTACGATTTATCAGCTTTCCTGAGAAAGAAGAGTCTGCTGAACTTTTTTTTTTTTAAAGAAAACTGGCTCACAGCCACGAAGGCCCCCATGAAGATGTCCAAGTTCTTCACCATTGAAAGAGCTCATAGAGCACTGGTGCCTCCCCCTAAACCAGGAGACCTGTCAAGGGCAATGATAGCCAAGCTCTTTAATTTCCAGGACCGGGATGCAATTCTGCAAATTACCCATACTTAAGGCCCACTTATGTTTGAAGAACACCTGGGGCCAGATGTAGGTAGCCAAATACCGGTAGGTAACGGCCGAAAATACCGATTTTCGGCCGCTACCGACCGGTATTTGGATATTGAGATGTAGGGACACAAAAAATACCGATTCGGTAAAAACCAGTCTGTAATTTTACTGAATCGGTAACTTTACCACTTCGATAAAATTACTGATTCGGTAATTTTACCGAATCGGTAATTTTACCGAATAGGTAAAATTACTGATTTGGTAAATAAGAAATGCTAAAAAATTATTTTTTAGATGTAGGTAACTTCTAAAATACCGAATTTCACTAAATTCGGTATTTAAGAGTCGGCATTTACCATGGATTGAAAGCAGGTGGTAACCAGGCGCAGGCTACAAAAAAGGGCCCAAAATGCAACAGTGTGACCAGAATGGCTGAATTCTATGTGATAGCAAGGCGGCTACAGGCAGCAGGAGAGAGGGTCTGGAGAAGGGAGGAGCAGTTCTACAGGCAGAGGATAACACTATTTCAACTAACTGAGCCAGAGATACTGCAAAGGTACAGGCTACACCCCAACATCACCCTGGACTTGATCAGGGACCTGCACCCACGTTTGGAGCACCCAAACCCAAGGGCGCACACCTTCCCACCCCATGTGCAGGTGCTGTGTAGCCTACACCTGCTTGCTTCTGGGAGTTACCAGAGTGTTATTGCTGCGGTAGGTGGGGTGTCCCAGAGCTGCCTGTCCTGTTTCTTCCACAATTTCCTAGAGGCCATGATGCAGAAAATGCATCATTACATCAGCTTCCCTGAAACTCACGCCGAACTGCTCAAGACCAAGACTGACTTTTATCAAATTGCACATTTCCCACATGTCATCGGCATTATCGATGGCACCCACATCCCAATATGCCCACCTGCTGCCACAGAGTACATTTACAGAAACAGGAAGTCAACCCACACAATTAATGTGCAGGTAATCTGTGATGCCAAGTACATTATTATGGACATAGTGGCTAGGTTTCCAGGAAGTACCCACGACTCCTACATCTTCCAGAACAGTGGGATCTACACACACCTGACAGCGGGGGAATTTGGCGAAGGATACCTGCTAGGTAAAACACTATGTGACACTCCCTTGATACAAAAAGCAGATGTATGTGTATGTGTATGTGTGCATGTGAGTAATGGCTTTCTCATTTATAAATAGGGGATAGAGCATATATCGTCCGCTCTTTCATCCTGACACCCTACCTCAACCCTTCAACCCCCAGCCAGAGACGATACAACTTGGCACACAAATCTACTAGGAACATTGTGGAGCGGACCTTTGGGCTGTTAAAAAGCAGGTTCCACTGCCTCCACAAAAGTGGAGGGGCATGGCAGTACTCACCAATCATCTGCTGTAAGATGATTGCAACTTGTGCAATGTTGCACAACCTTGCTACTAAGTGGGCACCGAGGTGGAATTGAGCAACCATGAGGACCATGATGATGAACATGCACTGCCTGAACCCAACACAGCAGGAGTTGCAAAACCAACAGTTGGCAGACACAGACGGGCAGAGATCACACTCAACTACTTTTAAGTAAGTAAAGAGACACAGCCAGGGGTTCAATGTGAAAGACGTAGTTTAATGGGCACTACGGTAAATGTCAAAAGACATCTTACTACTCCAAAGTGTGCCTAGCCTAAGTAGGCGGACACGGGCTACCTCTCCCTAACATGTCCTCTGGAGTGTGGGCAGCATTACTGTCTGCGCCCACGCACAACACTGCGGGATGCCTGTGGTTGGAATTGTACATTGGCTGTTGAGCCAGGGCCTGTAGTTTGTCGTCTGCTGCTCCTCCTAATGTCCTGTATAGGGGTGCTGCTCCTGCTAGTGGTGTCATCAGTGTCCCCTACACCTTCATCTCCTGCGTTGGCTGACTGGTTTGTCAGCAGCACTTCCATCGCTGTTGTAACTCTCCTCATCCCCCTGGTAAGATCTGTGCAGCAGTGCACCAGCCCCTCCTGCATTGCAACAGAATGGCGACATAAAAGGGAAGATGCTGTTGCAAGACGGTTCATGGCCTTTATCTGATGTTGCATGCACTGCCTCTCCCTGCGCCTCTGTGTGCGGTCTTCATGCAGTTCGTCACAAAGTGACATCACGCACTGGGACATGTCCCTCACCCCCTCTGCCATGTCCCTCATACTATCCGCCATTGAGGAGATTCCCCGGTTCATGTGTTCCATGTTACTATTCAGGTGGCGCATTTGTCTTTGTACTGCAGTAATTGCTTTTGCCTGCAGGCGCTGCACCTTGACCATCGTGGACTCCAGCCCACAGAAGACCCCGTCACCATGGCCACTTGTGCTTTCCTCCCGGACCCCTAGGTGTCTTGCGCCTCTGTGCACAGATACTGGAGTGGACGGAAGACCAGCAATGTTTGCCTCCACTGGCTCATTTTGATTCTCCCCCTCCCTTTCCTCATCAGAGGAGGTTTAAAGGATTTGTAGCGGGGGAACATCATGCCTGCTGGGCCTGAAGACTTCCGACACCTCTGAGGCTGCTGATGGCGAATGTGTTTGTGGGTCCTGCTGTGGAGCGTCATAGAGCAGATGCGATGATGGATGTTGTATGGTGCCTGCCTCTGGTGTGGCAGCTGCATGTGTCCTGGGTGCTGGAGGTGTTACAGTGCTGGGCCCTGCACTCCTGGATCCATCCTCACTCCTCTCCCTTTGGGGTGCCCTCTTCTCCCTCTCCTACACAGTCTTGCGCGATGACTCTCCTGTGGACAGATAGGTACATTGGCTTAGTGGTGCTTTCACCGTGTATTTCTATATTAAATCACAATTCAGTAACACAATTTCATTGTCCTCAACTGCCTCTAAATGTAGTGTGTGGCATGCCTGATATTCTTTCATGATGACTGGACTGATGTATGTTGAAATGACTACCACTCCCATGATGCATTGCTGGCGGATGCAAAAGCCTGTACTGGAGTGTGAAACACACATCCACATTGGGGGAGGGAGACAGGCAAGGGGGGAGGAATTATGGACATGTCACTTACCTTTTTTTGATGCAGCTCGGGCTGAACTGTCAGCATCACCAATCCCAAATATGCTCTCTGGCTCCAGGGTGGACTAGATCCGTAAGGGCAGGTGCCCTGTTCCTTCCTCCACCTGTAACATTGGCCGCTTTTCTCTGTAAAGCCAACTTCTTCTTCGTGATGATCCGCAGATCATACCATCTTTTCTTTAGGTCATCCACTTCTCTTGTTGTCACCCCTATGGCGTTCACCTTAGCCTGAATACCCAGCCAGGTATTCCTCTTCACAGCCTCTGCTACCTGCAGAGACTGTCTTCCAAACAGCTGGGTGTGGTGTTTTTCCACCACCTCCACCAACACCTGCAGTTCACCTGTGCTGAACTTCAGTTTTCTTTTCCTGTCAGCACCTTCCCTCTGGGAGTCTTGTGAATCCATCCTGCACTTCTGCACAGCTCAGCTCAGAACAGCCAGTCAGTTGCTCACAGCTCTCCTGGATATTCAGTTAGTCTGCACCTGCATCGGTGTGGCCACTTCCTGGTTGTGGGGTGGATGCACTGGATTGGTTGGTTCCTCTGTTGCTTGGATGTAGGGTGGGGTGGGGGCACGTGATTGGTTGTTAGCTCAATTGCTTGTTTTTCGTAAATATTGAATCAGTAATTCCCATTCATTCCTATGGGCATCGAGGCCCATAGGGATGAATGGGAATTTCCGAATGGGTATTTACCGATTCAGTAAATACTGAATCGGAGATTCCGAATTTTACCGATTCAGTAATTTTTACCGATTTTTTTCCTACATACCATTTTCCATTTCTAAAATACTGAATCGGTAAAATTCGGTATTTTAGAATCAGTAAAAAAAATGTACCTACATCTGGCCCCAGATCTTTTTAGCGGTGAAGCGACGCCTCAGGGACCTAGACCTTAAGTACAGTGAAGCGGAGTGTCAAAAACTAAGGAAAAGTGTTTTTCTTTATTTCAGATGCTGAAGCCAACAACTGGCTGGACATGTAGGGCCCCTCCCGGGGAAAAAGGGCCTTCTCCACGGCCATGCCGAAGGGCCGTGGCATACATCAGCCACCACGGAATACAGGGGCGCAGACTGCAAGAAATAATGACAGCCACATGCGCAGCACTGGCAGAATCCGGGTGAGCCCTGATGGCTCATTACAGGGGACAGACACGATACCTGAATCGGGGGACTCTGAACTGGTCCAATTGCTGGTTACTAATACAAGTGAAGAAGACGACAACTAAGGGGACCTCTACATTCAGCAGACATGAAAGGAGTAGCCTGGAGTAGAATAGTATTTCTAGGCTGGAGGGGAGGGGGTGGAGATGGGTGGCTTTTTTGCTTGCAACAATTTAGTAGAGTCACATATATGACTATACAGTCTGGGGCTCCAGAAGCTAAGACCTCTCCGATTGGCGGGGCTCATGCTTCCACATAGAGGTTGGCAATCAGATGGGAGCTGGAGTGAAGTCCTCACACCCCTCAGGTAGGTCCACCGCTTGCATGGCAAGAGATTGTAATGCTGTTAAATCGAACATCAATAGACAGTACAAGACTGGGACTTTGAAGTGTTGTTGGAACACTGTTGTTGTATTGCTGTTTTACGATTGATGTTCGGATGGGGGAGTGGGGCGGCACAGGCAAGCCTCATCGGTACCAGGGTTTGGGAAGGGTCCTGATCTGCCCATGGGGAGGGGGGCATTTAGTTTCAAAAAGGGTTGGGGAGGGGTGTTTCTCCCACTTGTTACGGATACTACTAGACACAGACTGATGCTTCAGGCTTTGTTGCATTACAATCAGAGAAGGGATAATTGGACTTATGGAAAGGAAGACAGCAGATTGTATATGGTATGGCGCCCGTGAAAAAGCTGATCACATGGAATGTCAGTGGTCTTGCAGCTCTGGATAAGTGTAGAAGAGTGCATGATTATTTGAAACGATATGGAGTCGCTATAGCGTGTTAACAGGAGACGCACCTCTGGGGGACTCACTAATCTGTCTCAAAAAAACAATGGAGAGTGCAACTGCCATCTCATTTTCTGCGTTTGCCAGGGGGGTCCTCACATGGGTGGCACCGGGGGTCCCTTTCCAGCACCTACACCGTGTGATTGATCCCGAGGGACAGTATGTTATCTTATATCGGAGGCTGGATGGGAAGGAGTTATGTATCATTAACATGTATGCCCCAAATGCTGATTCTCCCACCTTTTCCCCTAATGTGATAAACGCTGCGTCCCTGTATCTTAGGAATTAAACGTTTTTTACCAGGGAAGTTCATTGTGTCCTCAATGGTAACTTGGATCGAGAACCCCCGAAACCCCATACATAAGCCACGAATGATGGATATCCTACATGACTGTGGTGGGAGTACAGCTGCTGGATATATGGGTATGCATTAAAACATCATACAGGGTGAAACAACAATTAGAAAAAGATATAGCCAAACGGGAAAACGTACTGGGGGAATTAGAGAGAGCTCACCCAGAAGCCCCACACAAATTGAAAGAGTGGCAGGAACCACAAAAAGCAACGCTACTAGATTTTCACAGACTAGAAAAGCACATACATACAGCACGCAGGCGGAGGCTGCACATGGAGGGGGATAAAACCGGGGCACTGTTGGCGCACTTGATCAAACAAGAGGTAAATGAAAACCCTATCGTACAGATTCGGGCCAGACAAGGTGAGGTGGTATTCTCACAGACAGCAATTGTCGAGGCCTCGCAGACCACCTAGAGGGAGTGTATACACAACGATCCCCCCACCGCAAGACAAGATCGATGGGCTTTTAGATCCAGTTGAGCTTCCTCGGTTAGCAACAGAGGAGATGGAGACACTAAATGCGCAGATTCAGAAATAAGAACTTCTGAGCCCTGGAGCGGATGGACTGCCCGCAGAGTTCTATCGAAGGTTTGCCCTCTGTTGGCCGATTAACTACTAGAAGTTTACAACGAAGCGTATGAAGCAGGTGTGCTTGCCCTGGTGGCCATGATACCAAAACCAGACAGGGCCCCTCTATTCCCTAATTCGTATAGGCTAATCTCCTTATTAAATATCAATGTAAAAATATTATGTAATATTATGGCAGCACGCCTTCTTCCATGGATACCCCACATAGTTAAAACAGACCAGGACGGATTCATACCTAAGCGGAGCACAATGCACAACCTGAGGAGACGGGTGCATATTTGGCATGCCCCCTGCTTAATGGAAGATGACTATGCATTATCCCTATTAGACATAGAACAAGCTTTCGATTCTGTGGACATATTAATGGCAGGTTCTACAGAGGATCGGGGAGGGAAAGGGCTTTCTCAAATGGACCAGGGTACTCTATACATCCCCCTATGGCATAGATAAAAGTGAAAAATATGGTGTCTAGGCCAGTAGCGAACAGCAGAGGCACCCGACAAGGGTGCCCACTCTCTCCACTCTTGTTCGCGCTGAACATGAAACCATTGGTGGCTGCCCTAAGGGACAGGTTGGGGGCATGGGGTGTCCGGCTAGGCATGCTCGGACACGTCGTCTCGCTATATGGTGATGACACCTTAGTTTATTTACGTCAGCCATCAACATCGCTGCCACGCAAGTTGCCAATGCTACAGGAATTCGGCAATGTATCTGAACTTAAGCTCAATGAAGGGAAATCTAAGCTAATTCCCATTGGTAGACTAGCAGGGATACCCAAAGCAAAGCTACACCGAAGCGAGTTACAATGGGCAGATGGAACAAGCTATCTCGGAATTCGATTGGCAAATACAGCGGCCGTCTATCACGCCCTGAACATAGGGGGTGTAATACAAGGGTTTTGGAGTTCCATACGTTTTTGCCGGGGACCTACCACTCTCCCTTATTGGTAAAATAGAAAAAATAAAAATGATTATCTTACCAAGATGTCTGTATGCGATGCAACATACACTATTTATCATCCCACAACACTATTTCAGGACCCTAGATCTGCTCCTGACAGACCTTTTATGGGGAAATAAATATAAGAGAGTGAGCCTGACAAACCTACAGAGAACTTGGGGATGAGGAGGACTTGAGGTTCACTGTTTGGAGCTCTACTACACGGCGTGTCAACTACAACATGCAGTACATTGGTTGGATACTGAAAGCAACTGGAAGACTGATCTGTTGGCAGGTACATACAGTGACCCCACCCTGCTAGAAATCTTAGTGTGTGGAAAGCAGCCCCCACACTTGACTCCATATGTTGTCCAGCATGTCGCCCTTGTGTGTGATACGGTAGTCCATAGAGTAGTACAGCGGACCCCATACGCCCCTGATATGCCGATTTGGGCAATGCGCCCCTTTGCCCGGAATAGCGGACTCTATGTCCGTATGAGAATGGAAGGAAGGAGGGTGTCAAACACTGGGAGACCTGTATGTGGATGGCAGTTTTATTACCCGAGATGAGGCATTCAACACCTTCGGTCTAGGACTGGGGCAATTTTTACAATACAAAAAATATCAAGCGTGACGTGAAATATGGTAGCGGTTTCCAGCAGAACCACCCACCACCAATATACTGTTGGTAATGCTCTATATGGTGCAAGGCAAGAGATTAATATCGCACTTATATAGAGCAACACAAGACTACTTGCAGAACACAACATTACCAGTTAAGAGAAGATGGGATGCCGTGATGGAGGAAACATTATCGGATAAGGAATGGGAAAAAGTTCAGGAAGGGGTGCGTACAGTCAGCTCCAATGCACTTTTTAAGCTCCGACAATATAACATGGTGCACCAAGTCTACCTTACTCCGACCACCCTACATACAATCTTCCCGGCGCGTAGCAACAAATGCCTGGGTTGTAAAGCACAAGCGGCAGATTTCCTGCATATGGTTTGGGCATGTTTATAGTTGAGCTCTTACTGGGACACTATAATCAAACATTTACCAAGGGTAACTGGCTGGACGATCCCCAAAAATATCCGGCAGGTATTGATGGACTTACTCCCCACCCCCAAAAATAAAAAATTAAGCTGACAATTAATAACACTGGGTTTAGTGATAGCGAAAAGGCGCATAGCTGTCAGCTGGCTCAGACACCGGCCACCACAGGTAGAGGAATGGATGAGAGATATGAGAGAATGGGTTACTGCGGAAAGAATGCGAATTAAACTAGTGCATATGGATGCAAAAGTGGAGGAGGACATTTTGCATGGTCCCAGATGTTATCTGACCTTGACGAAAAGCAAAGCTCTGGAACTCAAGATATGGGAACAGCGGCATAAGCTGGCACGGGGAGGCAGGATCTCGATGGGCAGAGGACATGTACCAATGATTAGCTCTGGTTGTTGATGTGTAATAAGGAGGTATATTAAAACTTGACATGGCGGTATGTACGGGAGATGGGGGGGAGGGAGGGAGGGGTGGGTGGGGGGTAAACAGTTGAAGTTGGCCTGACTCATATAGACAACACAAGATGAATAATATGCTTATGGAATATTATGGAATGAGCTAACAAACCGAAAAACTATTGCTCTTAATGCCAGTTTTTCTCTGAATTGTGGATTGGCTCTCCCCATAGTGGGATGATTTATGTTACAGAATATTTGATTGTGTCGGATCTTGGTCTTATAACATTAATGCCAATACAGTTATTTACAACAACAAAAAAAGTCAGTACAGGAAAGTAGAAGGGGTGTAAACATGCACTTTTAAAGACAAAAGGAAATGATGTTTTATAAAACGCTCTTATTTTGTTCTCAAGTTGTGGCGGTCCACTGTACAAGAAAAGCATATAGTGGCAATCCAAAACATACTGAGGAGGCCATTTGCAGCCTTAACCCCTTGCATGCTGATGACGGCCCCCATCCGTCATGCACTACGGCGCTCGTGTGCTGATGACGGCTGGGGGCCGTCATAAACCCGCCCACTCGCGATTTTGCCGTACAGGCGCAGAATCGCTGCAGCATGCAAGGAGTTAAAGCAGGGGTCTCCAAACCGGTCCTGCAGGGCCGGATCCATGCCAGATTTTTGGGATATCCCCATTGAGATACATGTAGTAATTTTAAAAATCTGGCACGGATCCTGCCCTCCAGGACCGGTTTGGAGACCCCTGGGTTAAAGTATAACACCCTTGTGTCAATTCTCTTTCCAAGCAAACCGTTCACATGCTTTCAAGAAAAGTGGGTGACAACCCTGCAGAAACTCTTTCATCTCTGCATATAAAACTGCAACTTCCCAGAATCAGGGCTCAATAGCATCATAGAGCCCATACACAAGAAAGGCTAGATGTTAGACCCAACAAAGCAAGGGCCCATCAGTCTAATAGATGTGAAAGCCAAAATACAAATACATGAAACAGACAAAAAAAAGTTTAGGTGCAACCTCCCTTGATTTCAACTGCACAAACTAGAACAAACCTTGGTTAAATCTGGAAAAACCTTCTTGAATACACACCTTATCTTGCCGATGAATACTTTGTACACAGATACAATTGTGCAAGTGAGGTATGGAGCAAACTGGCACAAAATGATCCCATAAAAACAGGGGTAAAACAAGGCTGTTTGCTGGACCACTTATTTTCAATGTTTACATAGAAGTCTGTCCTTACAACTTCCTTAGAATGTTCTTGGCACACCAAATATTCACACAAGATCCCATTTTTTATTTCACTTTAAACCAACGCCTGTGGCTCTGTCACATACTACAAAAGTCCTGGTGAAACTCCTTCATCTAACAAAAAAAAGGAGGACAGCATCAAGATCAATCAAGAAAAAGGGATTGTGGTTGTTCAAGCCACTAAAAAAAATCAAAATCGAAACAATTATACCTGGAAGGGTATACAACAGAAAGAATGTAGACCGTTACATATCTCAGCAGACTCTCACTCTTGGAAACCATATTTGGAGAGTTCCTCAACAAAAACTGAAACAATTGCCAAAGGGATTCTGTGGTACACTCACAATTTTAGAAGAGGCAAATGGCTCTACTTACCATCAATAACCAAAGCAAAAATGTACTTGAATAACAACAACCGGGCGAGGGTCTAGAGTGCTATAGAGAGACTCTCAGTCTGGGAGTCCTGCACAGGAAAATTAAGGACATCCTTCCTCCATCTATCACAATCAACCCTGACAGCAGCCCTCCAGGCAGACTGTGAATATACCCCGTTTGAAAGTCAATGGTGCAAAAGGGTGGTGGGATTATGCACCCAAATGCATCACAGTGTACCCGACCCACCTGACTAATTCATGCTGTGAGGAGTTCATTAGAACTAACAATAAAGCCCTCAAGAAAGTCCAGTTAGTCCAAGAAGCAAGGAAACTGAATCTCTCACCTCAAACGTTCATATTGTGCAGATTTTCATAAAAATTAATGACAAGCAAATCAACACAAAAAGTGTACATGCTACTAACCGACTGAGAACACCAAGAAGTTGAGAAAATGGCCAAAAGCATTCTATGGATCAAGATCTGTGAGCTTCAATTAAAACAACAATACATCTAAACTTTATGAAGGAAAGATGACTGCAAGAACTTTACCATACCAAGATGCAAGCTGTTGGGACTCCCATGAACATAGTCAAAACACGCAACTAAGGCAGAGTGCATCAACAATAGAAGCTCAAGTGAAAACATCTCTCATATTTTCTTTGAGTGTGAATTGTACTGCAGAAGACTAACATTCTTTCTACAGGAAATCCTGTGGTCCGGTCAGTCCAATTTGAGGACCACTTCATCAAGATCTCATTCCTCCTGGGAGATCATTTTCCAGAAAGTTGCAGTCTTTCTTCGGGCAATATGTAAAACCAGAAGCTCATATTTGCTACCAATGATGCCACCCGTAAATTCAATCAGCAACTCATTAAAGTAATTCTGCATTTCCTTGATGATTGAACCTAAGGGCTGTACCAGAAAACCTCAATAAGCACTGCCACAATTCTTTTGCAAGACTACCATTTTCTAAAGCCAATTTAATCTACCTCTCTTTCCCCTCCATCCTTACGCATCACTGCATGTATACATTTCCTAGTTCACTGGACACCCACTACCATTTCTTGGATAAATACGGATTGATTGCGGAACTGTTGCTTGACATAAGGAGATCAAAAAATACCAAGACCTGTGATAAAAAAACAGAAATATTTTAAAAATATATATATTTCTTACTCTAACACCACTCACAATCTAGACTCTAGTGCACTTTGTGGCCTCCGTACCCTTAATCCATCTTCTGCATTTATTTTAATAATTTGGCTTTAATATGTGTTTTTACTATTTGATATGAAACGTTTGAAATGACGGAATGCCTAATAAAAATATGAAGTTAAAAGTGTCTCAACTTTGGCTAGAGAAGGATGTTGGCTGGGGTTTTTTGCAAGATAGGCAGTTAGGTTCAGACATGTACTAGACAGAAGGATATGGAAACCTTCATCTTTGGTGGTGGGATCAGGCCCATACCGCTTTGGTTTATGAGCTGTGTGTGGGCCAGATGAATTGGTGTTTAAAACTTTTCCGAGATAGTGTGTTTTTTTCTGTTGCTTCTTTAAGGGGGAAAAGAATGCTATTAACACCATTGAATATATCAATGTTGTTCTACTGTCTTATATATGGGTTTAAGTTTCCAGCTGGGTGACTCATACAGCCACTAACTAATGAATATTCATTTAAATATATCTGTAGTGAATCGCTGTTTTATGCCTTATTGTAAATTACCCTTAGTTTCTGATTAGGTGACGCTTGCATTACATTAATATTTGCAGCAGTTATGCATCTGGGTTTGCATGAAGGCACATACGTAATGCCTATGGATGAAAATCCCTAAACTAATAACCTTTTTATTATGTAGAAATGCCTTTGGGCCCAAATACAGCTTTTTGCTTGAGGCTTTACCCAAGAAATGTTTTAGCGTTGCGCATTCGGCTCTTTATTGAAGTTGTTAGCCAGACACTCTGAAGTGGACACAAAGCGGCATACTATAGGCAATGTCAGACTGGCGGCTCCCTTTGCTACAGCAGGTGATACAGCCTTCTGATACAGAGAACTCACAGCACCACCGTTTTTCATGTTTGAATGATGAGGTGTGCCAGTGACAAGACAAGCCCACCCCCCATTTTAGTGAGAGAACTCCTAAGACAAAGCAGAAACTGTCATATGGCAGCCTCCTCCTACTCTACTACATTTGAAAATATGGGGCGAGTAAAACATGATGATATATAATAGACTTAAATGCATGTTTAAAAAAAGCATATTTTTAATAAAATTATCATGTGGCCAATCACATAACCTAGTTGAATGTATTTATTTGAAGGTCAATTATGCCAATGCCACTAATTCAATGTGTAACTGATGTTGGCAGCCAGTGACACACTAAAAGGGCATCTGTTCTTTTATCCCCAATATTACATTTTACCTTCCATCCTTTAATAGTACTTCAGCGAAGTCGGTCTGCTGAGGGAAACACATCTAGTCGCAGAAAAATGTAGATTCTCTGCTGCCCAGTTATTGGGATGGTCTCCATAGGTTTCCATGACATTGCGTATCGCAAGCACCGCGCCGGTTCATTATTCCAATGGGATTTACCTCCGCCGCATTCCGTAAAATAATTTTGACATTCCATAAAAGATAGCTGAAAACACAAGCTTTATCGGATTATACATTTATATTGGCAGTAAAGTAACACAACCGTGGAAAGGGGTGAACAATCGAAAGTATGTAATCCTATGCCCTTATAAAGGTACGTATTCAGTTGAAAAACAGTGCCTGTACGACACGACAACCACATGAATATCGCCGAGACCTTTACCCTGTGTCAGATGTAGGATGGACATTACCTTTTCTTTTACATATGATAAACCAGCTCAGAGACTTTTCCAAAACAGCAATCCAAGAATACTCTAACCTAGCCTCTCCATCCTTCCAACAAATTTCACACAATGAATTTATGGACCTGGTCAAAGCAAGCAGGCCTGCAGGCAGCCCTTCTGATGCTTGTCCACCACAAATCTTCAAAAGAATTCTTTTAACAACCTCTGCTGCCACACCAGTAAGAAGAATCATCAACAATTCCTTAACTACCAGAATATTTCCAGAAGAACTAAAAGAGCCCATTACTGAAGAAAACAAACCTGGACCCGCTGAACACCGACAACTACAGACTGATTACAAATGGACCCTTCCTGGGCAAACCGATATTCGCCCAGATGTCGCAATTCACTAAAGATAATGCCATACTTTCAGACTTCCAAAAGGGATTCTCTCTACGAAGAGGCACATAATCTGCCCGTGTTGCCATCTGGGATTACCCTAAGAACACAGTTGACTGGAATGGGGTTGCTGCTGTACTGCTCTTGAACCTCTCAGCTGCCTTTGACATGGTTGACCATGACACTCTGATACAAAGACTCTATGAAGCAGGCATAAAGGGGTCTGCTCTAGACTGGATCACATCCTACCTTCACAACAAAACAAATGTCATCCTTAGCCCCCCTTTCTCGTCCAAACCACACTTCCCAAAAGCAGGGGTACCTTAAGGCTCAATCATCTCATCCATGCATTTCAATATCTACACAAGTACATTACCGCTACTGATCAATCAATTTCACCTCACGTGTTATAACTATGCAGATGACACTGAAATTCTCCTTCAACTCCAATGCCCCAAAGACATTGGAAACTCACCAATTTTCAGTTGCCTTAGAGCCGTGGAGCAATGGATGACATGGAACCATCTCAAATAGAATGCTTCTAAAAAGGAAGAAAGAAACCTTGGAATGACCATGGACTAAAAGCTATCAATGAATGCCCAAGTGGACAAACAACCAAGATCAAGCTTTGTTACTATAAAAACTCTTACACATCTTCCCCATCTGGAATTTCCACACATGGTCCAGGCTATCATTTCTCTTGTTCTGTCCAAACTCGATTACGCCAATAGCCTCTACCACGGATCACCTTTAACAAATATGAAAAAGACTACAACAGATTCAGAACTCTGTCGCCAGACTACTCATAAATATAAAGTCACAAGCCCACATCTCCCCTGCCTTGAAAGCCCAACATTGGTTACAGGTTTGTATCACCCACAAAATGACTCATGGAACAGGACTGCCCTTCATCAGGAATAAAATCACCAAATACATTTAACAAAAGGAACCTCTGCTCTAGGTGGGCACCCCAGGACATTGCTGGAGCCGACCCTGGGGGTTGGCGGTCCCCACGGCCATTTACAACTCCAGCAGGAGGGCCGCGTGGCCACAACTCCCATCTTGGAAATAACCCCCAGGAGGTAGTGGTCCCCGGGGCTGAGTGGAGTGGTATGAGCACTGCAACACTTTCTTTTTTAAGGTAGCCCTGGGGAGGGATACAGGGGGGCCACATGGCCTCCTTCATTTAACAAAATTAGCCCCGGAAGGTGGCGATATCCAGGGCTGCGTGGGGGGGGGGGGGGTCAGGAGCCCCACACATATTACTAAAAAAATAAAGACCATGGGAGATGGCGGTCCCCGGGGCTGAATGAGGGAGCAGGAGCCCCCCACACATCTGTTTAAAAAATAAAGGCCCGGGGAGGTGGCGGTCCCCGGGGCTGTGGGGGCCGCCTGTATTTTTATGATTGCCCCCCCCAGTCCTGGCCCACCCGGGGTCTTAAAGAAAACAAAGCTTGAGAGTCCGCGCTTCGTCTTTTTTAATTATTTTTGGCAGATTTGCGGACCCAAGACGAATCCCGCAGATAGTTTTTTTAATACTTTTTTGGGCCCTGCCCCCTGCGCAGGCGTAGGGGGTCAGGGTGTTTCTACCCTGCCCCCTTTTTTCAATTTTTTAAATTTAAAAAAAAAGTTTTTTCAGATGTTTTCTGCAGTCACTATTACATTCAAGACAAACTAACTTCTATCACCTTTTACATAGGTTTTTTTAATGTTGCTTATTTACTTTGGTCAACTAAGCATGAAACAGAGTCTTTCTTGCACGCTGTAAAACTGTTCAAAGAAATGTTCTGTCAAAGGCAGAAGAAACAAAGGAGCGAGCTCCAGGTACCCATCTGAAGCCCAAGAAAAAAAGGAACAGATGTGAGCACTTAGTGTGGCACCTGTAGCTCCAGCGTCATTTCCAGTGTGAGACTGAGTCAACATAGAGCCATACTATGCCACCTAGAGGTGCAAAAGGGAATTGCTGAGAAACATTTATATATCCTCTCTTGGCACCTGGGGATATTCACAAGATGAGGAATCTGTGATTGAAGGACCCATCAGGAATTTTATTGTAAGTGTTTGGCTGTGTGAGGGAGGTGTATGTTTGGTCCTTTTAAAATGTTGTTGCAATGCTGACATCCCAAACATGGGTAAGCTCTTTTCTTCTGTTTTACCAGATACATCTGATGATATTCTTCTCTTTCTGCTCTAATCAAAGCATTTTTCAAATTCAGGTATCCATTACATACAAACAGCGGAGGTTCTTTAAAAACCGTTTCATTTCAGTGTTCTCCTTTATCTACTTCAAATGCTAATTATCTTTTTTTGTTTTGTATAAAGAGGTTGAGAATTTGTTTGTGAACATAACCAATCTTGTTTTTTTCCTTTTATATAATATTTATAAAATAATTAACCTCCGTTTAATTGTTTTGCACTTTCCTTGGCACTATTTTCTTGCATGAAATTACTTAATCAATTTCTCTACATTTGCCTCACTGCAATATAGGTATTAGATCCACAAGGATAAATGGTAAGACGTGGCATTTTTCCAATCAAATGTTTTTCAAGTTAGATGTGCAGAAAAAGTACAGTCTTCTAATATTTACAACAGTACAATCGGTACTACATTGAATTAGGTTTCACTAGCTAGAAACACTACTCGTGAGCCTCTGCTCACTTCTCTTTTCTCACCCTTGCCTCATCACCAACAATTCATTGTGTAGCGAACTCTATTCAAAACAATCAACTCACAATTATTAAGCAGGAATCATTTTTAATTAGCAGAGGAAACGCAACTTTTTCAAATGTAATCATTGAAGCCAGCAAACAAGATGATACTTTACTGGAACACATGCCAATGGTCAGTGTTGGGCTGAAATTTCCACTTGCGTTAATTACGGTAGTAGACAGGGACAAAACAGTTTACCTGATGCAAAGTTAGACAGACTTATCAAGCTGCCACAGAATAAAAAAAAAACGAGTGTGCAGTTTAGAGCAATGATTATATTTATAAATGTTTGAGCATTACCATTTTTCAAGCTATGTATGAAAAACCTATTTTCAATCTAGAACTTAACAAAAACATCCCACATATGAGCATTGTACCTAAAAATAGACCAGCATATTTCGTTTAACTGCTTTAGAGCAGAGGATATAATCAAGCTAGGATTGGCCAACTTGTATATATTGATTAAGGGAGGCAACCTCCCACCAACGGGAAATTTCTCTCTACTTTAGCCTCTCAAAGTCCTGCAACATTTTACTAAGTTCATTGTTATTAGCTGAAACTCTCTCCCCTGTTACTTCATTTGAAGTTGTGGATATGGCAATTTCAACGAAGAGCTTATTGGCTTCCTGCTGTCTTGCCGCACACTCCGCATCACTAATTTTTATTCTGTTTAGGTGATTTACTTCAATCTGTTATGTATCTCTCTCTTCCATTCACTTGTGGAGAGAGTATCACAAACAGCCCTGCTCCCGCCTTCCCTCCGTTTGCCCGACTTACCAGAGCATTCAAGCATTCCAACGTCGACCGGTATCCTCCGATTCCAGCACTGGGGATTCTCTTGCTTTGTTACACTTTTCTTTACGGGCTGCTATCACGGTTCAGCGGGAGGCACGCCTGTCTTTGAACACAATTGCTTCTGGCAGTTACCTAGCGTGCTTCCAAAACGCTGGTGGTGCTGGTGGTGAGACGTCCACTACGTCCCTATTGTATTGAATTTACAAATTCCTTCTATCCAAGGAAAAGACCGGAACTAAGTAAGTTTCATCCACTCAAATTTTTATTTCAGAAGTGATGGCATATCTAAGCGTGCCGGCTGCCGCCTACAGCCTTGGTCACGATAATAAGCCATATTTTTTCTGTTTTGAAATACATATCATTTTACTCGACTAATGACGGGCAAAGGACAAAAAGTTTACATTGAAAGAGGACAATTCAAACGTGTACATGAGAGGCATTAGGGTCAACAAGTTTAGGCGCCATCTTTGGACACGTTTGTTTCGTTAATCCTAGTCGCAAGTAATAACACCTTCACATTCCTGTCTTAGTAATTACTGTTGTACTCAACAACTTATTCCTGATCATACCTTATGCATAAATTACAAACGATAAAGTGCAATATAAATATAGCATAATAAAAAACAATTTTAAAACCTCAAATTTAATAAATAAAAATGGGACAGCCCCCCCCCCCCCCCCCCACCCCCCACATAAAGTGCCTTAGTGCTTCAGATTGAAAAATATTTCTTTTTCACATAGTGGAGGTATTTGTTCTATTTGATTTTACATTATTTATAATATAGCTTACATTTTCTGTGTTTGATATATCGGAGAACTTCCGGAGTGTGAAATTATGGTCTTACAAGTAAAGTGGGAGGAGACAAGTGTTAAGTCCCATTCTCAATAAAGTGCATAATGCGGAATGTTCCACATGCTGCCTTAATTTATACAACCATTATTTTAAATGGATTACTCTCATCTTCATACCTCTCATATATAAAGTGCTAGTGAATAATTAATGTATTACCTTCATACATAAAAATCAATAAAGTGCAAGTGCTTACATTAATTAACATATATATATATATTTTTTTTTGGAGGGGGTATCATGTCACAGATACTGAAAGTGAAAGTAGCTGGCGTCTTTGGGCTATGGCTGCTCTTCACCTAAATTGTCCTTCAGCAGCATATGTCAGCTAGGCCTGGACGAAATGTAAATTACGCCAGCGTAATTCAAGTAATTTCTGGAATTTCATGATGAGCTAATTAAATACAATTCCTGAAATTGTTCCATAATGTCACTTTGCATAATTATACCCTGTTTGTTGTAAAGATATCCTGCGCCAATCACTTTGAAAATGTACCACAAAAGCACAGGAAAAACAAAACTGAAGTGGCTGTTGTATACAGTGCTTTTGTTTAAATGCATCCAAAATATAGAACACAAAGACAGATTTGATTTTAAGGAATTTTGCATAATTTCGCTCGAATTTCGTGTAGTTATGTGAAAGTAAAATATGCAAATTTTGCACAACCCTAATCCCAACGCTTCTGAGCACCAATCACAACGGGTGGGGTATAATTGGGAAGGAAAGAATTTCTGCAGGAGGATAGTCTTGAGCATGTATCTGCTCCGTAATCACTAGCTCTCTGCAGCCCCTGCTCTCTAGGACAGTCAAGATTGACACTGATGTCTTAATAACACTCTCTGCAGGACCACCGAGGTTCATTGTCTGCAGTCCTCAGAGTCAAGTGATCAATCAAGTGAAGCAGCTTGCCAACATACATTAGCCGTAGGATCTTGTAAAGGAGCCAATACTTTGGATAACAAGACTGGTTTTCTACTTAAACTGCTACTTATCAATTAAGAATAGTCAGGCCAAACCAATACCAGTCTTAAAAGCACATACGCGAGGCAATGTCCACCGAGAAAAAACACTGAATTAATTATATTTTAGTTATCAAAAATTAAACAAGAAAAGTTCCATTCTTCAAAAGCAGTCTATGTTTAAAACAAATTGGTTAGATATTGTACTATAACAAGAGTAATCAGTTTATAATCACGGTTTTGCTTGATGAATACGTGAATGAGGAAAAGCAAACCTGTTCCAGATTAAGGTAGGTATTGGCTTTTAAAGATACACAGAAGATAAATTTTGAATATCCATAACACTATTAAGTCAAACGCAGTTCATGTGATCTAAAGCTGGCGATGTGAAAGAAGTGTGTTGTAATGCAACAAAAGTCACAGGTAAGGTTAAAAAGGATGTTAAAGTTAGAGATTGGTTACTCAAGCAAATGAACAGTAAAATGCATAATGGTTTTCAGGATGACCAATAAAATAAGCATATAGCAGCCAGTGAAATGAATTATATTGGACTTACAGGCTTGCATATTCATTGCAGAAATCATGATAACTGAACTGAATGAACAAGTTAGTCAACTTAAATAATGCTCTTTGTGGTGGATACTCTATGTAAATGCAGACTGCTTACCTTTAGAAGATTCCCAGTCGTCTGACTGACAAATTTAGGAGAAGAGCTCGGGAACCGCGTAAAGGGCATGGAAATAAAGAAACTTATGTCATCATGAATGGTTTGCCCCTATATGCTCTGCTCAATCACCTACTGGGTGCCAAGGGGTCACTAGGGAGTCATGCGATGCCACCTATCGGCACACTGGAACACAACTCAAAAAAAGTTGTATCCAGTCTGGCACCAGAAGATATTCAAAGGGTGAGGAATCTGCGGTTAGAAGTATTCATCAGAAATTATAATTAAGGGTTGACAAGCCCACCCCAACTTACAAAGGTAAAAATCAGTTTAAAAATGCAACTTCACTTTAATATTTTCATTTTTCACTGGCTCATCCAAAAAACAAACTTACGACATATTTAGGCATATTGATACAAGTTGTAAGTAAAAAGAGCATGCTTGGTTTGTAAAAGAAAGTCTATAAAATGACGTCAGATTTGAAAAGAAGCCATATAATAAAAATAGAGTTGTCTACATGACTGTTTTGCAAAGTTTCAACTCAAGAGAACCTGCACTGGTGCATAAACTCAGAGAAGGCACGTTGTAAAAATTGCAAGGTCATTGTTTGGAAAAGTGCAGAGCATCCCTTCCAGAACACATTTAAAGCAATTTTCTCCAGTGACATGTTATGTTTTGTCTTACTGAACGCTTAAGCTCGGGAGTTGGCCAGCACACATTTGGTAAAGGCACATTTCTTATGGGAGCACTGAAATGGTTACTTCAAGTGACAGTTTTCAATTATTCTGTCAAGCCGCAATCCCTGAAGTTCCAAGTTCCACAAAGCTCTGAGTGGCAGGGCAATCAGTGCTTTACTTAAAGCCTAAGTATCAACTTCTCAGTGGCAATCATGTCTTGAGGAATGCTTAAAAAGGAATTTCTAACATGATTGTGAAAAACTGATGTTCTTGTAAGTGTAACTATTATTGCAGTTTACCAGCAACTGCATCAATCTAGGGTGAGGGATGCCATTTCACTTTCACAATATTAGTAGAGGTGTACCTATAATATAAGATGAAAGTACTTTGCTTTGTGAGCCACTTGCAGTTTGTGTTCTACAACAATTTTTGACAATTATTGCACGTTTTGGACCATTTTTCACATTTAGGTATATTAACTTGTTTTTTTAGGTCTGGCTAAAGATTGCTTTAATTATTTTATAAAACTCATATTATTACAAAAAAATATTAAAAATCAGTATAGAGTGGAGTTTTGGTTCCGTTCATTCAATGATCTTCTTTTCGGGCATTTCCTTGTGTAACAGTTACGTGAGCAAATCTATTAAGAAGTTTCAATACTTGTAACTGATAAAGACATTGTTAACGTAGATGCTGTATCAAATAGAAAGTTTTGCATGTTGTACCATATATTAAAATAGGAAACCGTTGTACACTGGAAACACTTTACCAAATACAAAAGGAAAGGGTTTACATTGTAATCTTCATGAAAAACACGTAGAGTAGTGCCGCCCAAAGTTTTGAGAAACACAACCAAATTTTTAGAACGATAAACTCTTGCACCCCACCTAATTTTAATGGCCATCAGGTGGGGGATTTCTGAATGTAACTAAAAGATTTTGTGGCAGTGCATTGTCATTTACAGGCAGCACATTTTCCTTTGAAATGGCTACTAAATTTGAGCAGACATATAGTTTTGCTGATAAAACTATAGCACACAAATGAATGTATGGTAATCGGGTTTCTATAAACATTTATCATTTGTGCATCACCAAAGAAAGTGTCTTTATTTATTCTGAACCTATTAAAATCTGTTTCCAGCACACGTCAAAATTACAAACCGAATGTGCTTCATTTGAGTTTTCCTAAATGCTGAATGCATAGTTCATTTACATGTATTCACGTTTTGTTGCAAAAAAAACTTCAGCCTTTCATTTCACACTCCCTGTATTCCAGCAAGATTATTACATAATTCACGTTAAAATCTCCTCTCAATTAGCAATCTGAGAAAGAAAACACAATTCCCCGTGTTAGAAGAATAAGCAGCAATCTGTCACAAAACAGAGTTTGACATTGGACCTCTGTCTTTGAAGCACCAGTAAATGTGACAAGATAAACACAGAATTTAAAAGCATATTTAATCATTGCTCAGACTCCCGACCCACCAAAACTCAGCTCCTAACCGACAGTTTGGTAACCACTACATTAACGGAAAGAGCTTTTCACTGTTTAAAGATGAGAACACTATGTACAAGGATCTCTAGGCCAGGAGTGGCCAGAGAAGTCTGGTTTTCATTGCATACACTTGCAATTTTATATTTCATAATTTGTTGTACGTGATTATTTTTTCTATTTAAAAGTAAAAGCCCTGGGTAGACATTGTTTTATCAAGTGTTAATGAGCGCTTTACAGATATCCAAGTTTCTGCCCACACCACCCTCCCTGAGCAAGTCATGAGTTGTTCCGGTTAGCTAACCTGAGGGTCAAGTGTTACAAAGATGTGTATTTTGTGCTCAGTTTAGGCCAAACTGGAGTGTGGAGCCAGCACACCAGAAATAAGAGACTCCAACTGTCAGAATTTGAATTTAGTAACCCCAGCTTGCAATTAAAAACCCTACAGTCCACATTAAACTGCAATGGAGGGGCACTGTTATTTCCCACTGCCTCATTCAAAAACAGCCCAGCTACCATCGGTCTCCACCAGTGCCTCCCTAGGGGCATCTCAAGCTCTAACAGCTGCAATGATGGCAGTGCATGGGTTTGGAATTTTTAAACAACTGTACTTGTCCAAGGGGCAAAATGTTACTGAAACCTGCCTGTCCCATAAATAAACCCACTTGTCCAACGTACTAACTGTATCAGTTAGCTGGTCTGAATATATTTTTATTTTAATGAAATTGCTTGACAAAATGAATACTTTGCAACTGGAAATATAGTTTGCTGTATTGGGAGGTGCTTTTGGGTGTGATATTTACACATTTTGAAAATAAGTATTTCAATCTGTATTTTTTCTTAAATTTTAATCCCTGAACTTTACTAGTATCGAGATCATATTGTCAGTGCATTACTGATATAAAAGTACTTCCCTAAAATGACAATCTCTGGTACTAAGGCTACATAAAGATCCATGCAGTAGGTGCATTAATCCACTTATCAATGCACTGATTAGAATCAGTGATCAAAAAATGACAAGCAATTGTTCCGTAGGTGCATTAAACCGGCCGAGTTATCACTGTGGTATTATAAGATGTGATCTTAAGGAATGCACGACGATCTGTGCATAGTTCTGAGATTAAGACCTTTCACTTGCTCACTAAAGATGCATCTGTGCAGCCCGTTATGAATCCACTGAACTGTCTCTGGAGGGCTGGAATCAGTGAAATGCAGATTACAGCTAGCAGTTTGTGACAGGCACGTTCCATTTGGCATCTGACTCAGATTTTACCCAACAACATACTGATTATCTTCTTTGCTACTTATTAATGTTCATTTTTCCTGTCGCTCTTCTCTCATGTACCCTGGACTTTGGTTTCTCATTTCCTATACCTTTGATAATATACTTTTTTTTAACTTTCATTACTTTTCCTCTTGGTTTTATGTAATTGCTACTTTACTTTTTAATAGTTTATCTTTTCTCTCCTTTCCTCTTTTACATCAATGGGTGGGTGCTGACGAGGTAAAGAGCAGAGCAGAATGTTCCAGGACCAACTGTTTGAGGTTCATATTCTAAAGATCTCTAAAGAGTGCAGAGGGTCAGGGAGTGCTCAGGAGAGACGCACACATGTACACACACCCCCCGCCGCACCCTGATCAGATGTGCAATCTCTGCAGCAAAACAGACGGTCCCTGCAGACACAGCTACTGCAGATTCACACACCCTCCAAAGGGAAACATACCCAATAGGCAGGCATGCGATCCTGCAGTCAACCTATACAGACAGCCTCCTGATATGGCACATGGCACACCCTGTAATTATTCCTACCTGCCTTCCACCCACATTATTCAAAGACACAGAAACACCCTACAGACATATGTACATCCACCCCTGTGTGCACAGTTACACCTATGGGGGAACTAGACCTACACACACCATCCTCCAGAGTACGCACACACTCGAGCTCTTGGAAAACTGCAAACATACTTTACAGACAAACAGCAGCAGAAGTCACATCTCAGCGGAGTGGAATCCCAGTAATCTCTGGGGTCTAAGGCTAAAGGCAACTGCCAGAGTCAGTGGCTGGACGAGGAGGACAGAGGTGATGAGAAGGTAAGGGCAGAGATGATGAAAAGAAGGTGGTGAGGTGCTAAAACTTCCTGCATGGTGTTCTTTACTCAGTACCTTTAACTCTGACTATGGTCCAGATATTTGATAACAAAAGGTGCCTATACTTCAGGGTTACCCAACCTGACAATCTCACCCACAAAATATTATTGTTCTACATTCACTTTAGTGGGATGACCCGCCACCAACCCCAAGTGACCATACTCCTTGAGTCTCATAGGTTGAACGAAGAATTTCATCAACCAGTTTGTTACAGTTTTCTTGTTCTAGTGTACTTATGAACATCTTCTGTGTTTGCTTTGATCTAAATTGGTCTTCTGTATATAACACCAATGCGCCATAAAGCTTAAATTAATTTTAGAAATAAATGCCATGCTGTATTGTGTTCAGCTCAACTGTGGCCTACTCTGCAAACCATAAACTTGGAAAGAGTCTATTACGAAGCAGCACAACGGTATTTGAATAGATGTATTTATCGCGGAAAACAACCTCTGGCCACATGAGCTCAACGATCTTCACATCCACAACATTCCAACTGTCACTTCAGACTCGTGAGGCAAGGAAGGTACTAAGGGAAGAAAGGGTGGGGGCGGAGAAGAAGAGAAGGGAATCATAGCAGGAGTGGAAAAATGCTTAGAACAAATTACAACACGTCTCCCTTCCGTAATAAAAATGAGAAGGATGCAATGAGAAAATAATCACAATAAGAACGGAAGATGAACTTGTACTTGAGATAACATAATGCAGACAGCAATATTGGCATAAGGAGAACACAAGTAAAGCAGGTGTCAAAAGAGAAATAAACTTATAAGGCTATCATTGGATAAAATTATTTGTGCTACAGAGGAGGCCTGCGTGACCTATTGTTGGAACAGCTTGCGTTAAAATCAGTACTATCTTGAGTACCTTCAGGGTTAGCATAGCGATTCAACATTTATGGAGAAGTCACCAAAGAGTAAATAATAATATGGTCAGAGTAGTCCTGAGAAATCCTATCCATACTCTAGGTTCTGCTGTCCTCCAGGGTTACCACATTCTTTTTCACCTCAATTACTCTCATGGGCTTGGAAAATTTGCTGTCACATTTACGTCGGGAGACAACAAGCTTGACCACTACTCAATCCCCTACCTTCCAATTAGTTCTCTTAACTCCATGTTTCTGATCATATGTTTTTTTGTACTCTTCCTGGTGTTGTTTGACATGACAACCCATTTTGTCCCTACACACCCACCTAGGTTGTCCTCCCCCTAACCAGTTCGAGTTCATTTTAGTCCCTGGCAACCTACCCGAGGGCCAAAAATTGAGAAATCTTAGTGAAAAATTAGGTGTGGTGTGATAAGACCAAAGCATGTTTTTTAGAGACATATCCACAGGTCTCCCAAACGTATGGGCTAATTGGATACATTCTTTTATCATGCGATTTACACGTTCCATTAGTCCACTGGCTCTTGGGCAATAAAAGGCAGTCTTAAGATGGTGTACTGACATTCTCCAAAAAAATCCTGCATCTTATCCAAGGTAAATTGAACACCATTATCAGTTATGATAATGCTGGGCACAGCTTCTGTAACTAATGCGCCTGTTGAGAATTCTATCAAACAAATAGTATTGATTTTGGGGACCACTTTGGTTGTGACCCAATGTGAATGGTAATCCACAAGCACAAACATTAATTTGCCTTCCCACACAGAAGCTCTAAGAGGACCAATAATGTCTAAACCAAGTTTGTCCCAGGGTTTAAGAGGAACACTCACAGGAGATATAGGGGCAGCTCTTGTGACCTTGGTTTTTTCGCATAAAGCACAAATCATGCAATCTTTGACTTTATTCTCTACAATTGTATCCATTCCTGGAAACCAGTAGGAAGTTCTAACCTTGGATTTGGTAAGATTCCTCCCTAAATGTCCCTCATGAGCAGGTTCCGGAATTCTATCCCAAAGGTCTTTAGGTGGTATCAGCTTATCGCTCCTCATACCTTTGTACTCAACAATGCTTAATTCTTGGCGGACTGCCCAGAAATCCTTAAGATCATACTCTAAGGACCCTAGTATGATGGGCCAATCCTGAGCGGAACAATTCTTTCTTTCACCTTTTTGAGAGACAAATCATTGACCATGCTAGCCTCTCACTCTTCCTTAGATATTCCAGGAATCTCCACTATCAAAATTAGATCTGTAATTTTGTCACATTCCGCTCCTTCCCCTGAACAAGGTAATCTAGCTAGGCAGTCAGCCACTACATTCTTTGTGGCAGGTATGTAATCAACTTTAAAATAACCTTCTAAGCCAATAAGCCATCTGCCTATACGAGTGGTAGTATTTTCCCTGCCCTTGGTAGAAAATATGTATAATGTGGCTTGTGGTCCGTGTGTACTGTGAAGGGTAATCGCCCACAGGAAGAATTTGAAATGAGCAATAGCCCAGGCAAAAGCTAGGGCTTCTTGCTCCACCATGGCATAGTTACACTCAGCGTCTTTTAGTGACCTAGAGGCAAAAAGCTACAATCCTCTCCTTACCATCTACAACTAGGGTAAGAGCGGCTTCAATCCCTTTTCCACTGGCATCAGTGGTTAACACCGTCTTCCACCTAGGGTCAAAATTTCCTAACGACGGTGCCTCAACAATGGAGTTTTTAGTGTGCTTGAACGATTATTAGCATTATAAATTCCACTCAAACTGCTTTCCCTTTTTTAACAAGTTCCTCAGCGGGCAGTGATCTCTGCAAAGTACTTCACACACTTTTTCATGTTCTCGACCAGACCAAGGAAGGACTTGACCACCTCCTTGTTGGTCGGCAGAGGTGCTTCCCTTACAGCTCTTACAAGGTCTAACTTAGATTTGACACAGGTTTTTGAAATTGTGTGCCCCAAATAATCAAGGGAATCTACATCAATTTTGCACTTATCTCTCCTGAATGTTGAACCAGCATCCACGAATGCCTGCAAAACTTGTTTTAAAGTGTCATTATGATGAATGCTCAATAGGCCATAAATCAGTATATCATCTTGGAAGCAAAGTCTGTTTTTTATTCCTTTAAGTGTCTGCTGCATGACTCTTTGAAATACTGTCTCTGCTGATGCAAGGCCGAACGGCATTATGCAGTACCTAATGGCGCCAAAAGGTGAAATGAATGATGTGAGTGATTTAGAGTCGGAATGAAGTTCTATCTGATGGTATGCGGAGGAAAGATCCATACACTAAAATGTTTAGCTTCCTCACTAATGGTTTCAATAATTCTGGGGAGGGGAAATCTATCTACCCAGATATTTGCATTGAGGTCCCTTAAATCAACACATACACGTAGACACTCTTCTACCTGATTTTTCAGTTACTACGATAGGGGCTAGCCATAAGGAACTCACAATGGGTTCAATGATACCTTGACTCACCATTTTGTCGAGCTCCTCTTTGAATGGGCTCCTGCATCAAGATGGGAATCGGCTTGACCTTATGTATAACTGGTGTAACATTGTCTTTCACTTTGATTCTGTGCTGGAAATTCCTCAAACGGTCAATTTTTGCACTGAATACCTCTGGAAACTCGTCACATAAGGTTATAAATTCATCACTACCTTCAATAGTCAAAACTTGTTCCCGGCTATTAGGATCAAGTTTGATGCCTTATTCCCTTTGATGAGCCCAGCCTAGCAAGTTGGACCCTTTTTTAGCTAAATATCCCTTCCCTGTGGTGGTACGATCTTTAAAGGATATTTGCATACATGACATTCCAGCTGATTGGTATATGATCCTTATTGTACCCTCCAGGTTTAATGACAGTTTGTTGAATGACTTAGCCCTTTCCTCAGAATTACTCTTGAAACATATCATAATCAACTAAGGTGTAAGGAGAACATGAATCTGCATTAACTTTCACTTCCACCCCATCTAAATAAATGTAACATGTGGGATATTTGTTCTCTGTCCCCCATGGCCTTGTTCATAACCTGGAAAATAAATGTGTTATCACTTCCACTCTCATCTTCAATAATATGTACATTATTTTTCTCAATCTTAAAGTTTTTACATAGTCTGGCAAAATGCCCTCTCTTATTGCATTTCATACAAACGACAGAGCGGGCCGGACAGGTAAAGTTTTTGGCCAGATGGTTGCCATTTCTGCAGTGATAACTCTTCATCCTTTCTCTCTTTTCGTCCTCTGCTTCATTTTTGCTTGTGGATTCATTTAACTTCAACACTCATTCGCTAAGTTCTACCTGCTCTCCTTTTCTGAGCGGTTTCTTATCACATGAACAGTGTCAGAAATGCTGCTTTGCTTCATGTCTCTTATGCACTCTTCTGTGTACTCAATGCTTCTGGCAGCATTGATAGCCTCTTTTAATTCTAAATTACTTGTTAATAGCTTCTCTTGGATTTACGGGTTGCTTGTACATCTTACTAGTTGATCTCCGATTAGAGAATCACATAATGGAATAATGGAGCAAATTCACACATATTAGCCAGGCCCTGTAAACTGCTATGTAAGTAGTTACTTTTCTTTTACCCTGAACCCTAGAAAAAATGGTGTCTCTCTAACACAATGTTTACCTTCTGACCAAACTGCTTTTCCAATTTATTGATATCTGTCTGGCATACGTATTCTTGAAAATCCTCTCCTTCTTCCTCACTTTCAGAATATACTAAACTTTCATAACCTTTCCTTCTCTGTACACCTAAATTGGGCCAACATATATGTTGCTTTATTAACAACTTTCCCCATTCTTTCCAAGGTATGATTGGTGCTCCCATTTCATCCAAGAATTGTGGGGACTGTGCCATATTTGCTACAGCCATGGTTACAGATTAAAGGTAAGAAAAGGAGAGAAAAGTAGAATATGTACTAATTAGTAGGATAAAAAAAACAGACAAATAAGTAAGAGAGAAAGACTTAAATATGCTTGCACTTTTCTAAAGGAAAAAAAAGTTCTTTAGTAAAACACAGACCAAGGAGTCCGGTTTCTCTTTTCTTCACTAGAAAAATGAAGTGTTCCTTAATAAAACACACCAAGAGGTCCTATATCTGTTTTCTTCACAGAGTAGACAGTGGGTGAAGGACAATAGGCAGAATACAGCCAACTAATGTGAGGAAAATATCATATAAAATACAGTTAAGTCCTGTTTCTAGGTCTTCCATAGAAGAGTCAGTAGGTGGAGCCAGGCAAGGAGGAGCAAACCAGTTCTGAGGAGCAGAAACAACACCCTTAGACAGTAGCCGCTGAACAATTCTTAAAATACGTGTGGATCCTTTCGCTGATATCAGCGATATGCAGAGGAGACTCCCTCATGCTCGTGCGTGCGCTCAAAACGCTGAGCAAAAACGATCTAGGTAAGGTTTGTAGAAGATATTACATTTTTCGATTTTTTTTCTTTATTGAACCCACACATGTGAGAAAGCTGTGCCTATCAACGTTGAGTCACATCTTCCGATAGGCGATGTTTAATAGGGCTGTGCGCATCAGCGTCTAGAGTATCATGAGACAATAAGAAAGTTGCGACAGGCTGTTGCGCAGTAATTAAAGTTGAACAGCCACCGTCGAATGCACCACAGCAAGGCGTGAAGGGAGGCACTAGCGCAAAGACGCAGTGCTTAGGGTGAGGCTATGGGCTGACGGACGTGGTCATTGCAATGAGGCTGCTGGGCACACCAACCACACACCTTTGAGAAAGTACGCAGAAGCGAACTGTAATGTCTCTGTAGTGCGTACTTGGGGACAGCGCCACTCGATTCCTTTCAAAATGCCCTTACCAGTAACTCATTCACCGGAAAGCGCGCCCCCTTCTGCACCTCACCTCGCCTCATCTCAGTCCTTGAGACAGTTGCTGAAGCTCCTACTATCCTGCAGCGCGTACCAAGGGCAGCACGAGTCCTAGTCTATTCCTAATGCCTTAGGCCCATAAGTTGTGCGCCTTCCGCACTTCACCTGGTCTCAACCCTTGAGACGGTTTCAGAAGCTCTGATTACAAAGTAGGAAAAAGCATATGTCACGGGAGCCAGAATCCTTAGTGGCACTAATAATCAGGGGAAGAGGTTGTATAAGCTGTCCCCAAACAGCGATTCATCGCCAGTATTACAAAGCAGCACAACAGTATTTGAATAGAAGATTTATTTATCACGGAGAACAACCTCTGGCCACATGAGCTCAACGATCTTGACATCCATAACATTCCAACTGTCACTTCAGGCTCGTGGGGCAAGGAAGGTACCAAGGGAACATATGAGAAAGGGTGGGGGGAGCAGGACAGAAGGGAAGAAGGAAATTATAGCAGGAGTGGGAAAATGCTTGGAACAAATAACAGAATCTTATCATGTTCAACTACGAGGTCTGTACAAAGATGGCGATTAAATGGTAAACTATGGCTCATTCAAAATCAGCCACTTATTCTGAAACTACAGTAGATAATCAAAGCAACTCATAGTTATCAGACTGTTTACTGTTAATTATCAAGGATCTCTACTTTAAAAGCCTTTTTACAGCTTTTGCACGAAGACATGGTGCCCACAGCAATCAGGTGGTATAATTTTACATTCTGCTGTTTTTTTTAACGAACACGTTTTATTGCATGGCAAACAAAAATCATTTGTCTTTTCTTAATATAACTGCCTGTTTTGGAGTTCTTGCTGCAGTATAAGCTGATCAAAGCAGCTGAGGCAGGACAAGGCAGATGCCGGGCACACTGAGGCCTCTCCAATGTATATATTAACCCCGGGCACGACACATAGGAGGCGTGGTCAGTTTATTTACATTTGTATAGAACATTTTACTCCTGACAGCGCCTGGCGTACACCGAGACTGCTCCATAATGCTCTACTTCTCAGGGACAGGAGCGGGTGTAGGTGAGGGAGATTGAAGGCATAAAATGGAACTCAGCATTATTCAGGGCTACTGTGGGTGCACATAGGTTGTCACAATTACGAGGGGCATCTGACTCTGCCCCTAAGTAATTGCATGTTGCAAGTGGGCATGCTACCTGAATCGGCGCTCTTATGCATCTTTATTGAAAGTGCAACCTGCACTCGTAATGAAGCTCTGGAAGCCCCACTAATATTTTCAGCACAGGGTGCATTGTTTTATATAATGGAGCGTATCGGTGCACTTCAGGAGCGCTCAGACAGCTGTCGGTTATCGACTGCTGAGCACAGGGAGTATGCCGAAAAAATTAGCAGTCCTCGACAAACATAAAGAGAGGACCCTAAACAGGTCTCCTCCTTAAAGAAAATGGCTTGCTATAACAAGCTGGCTTGAAGAAATTTCGGGGTCGGGTTGGGCAAGAAGAGGCATGAAGAACAAACAGTTACCAGTCAAGGCCTAACACACAGGAGGCATTAGATTATTGGGAACACAGACCCAGGGCGGGGAGTAGTCAATGAGAAGGCACGAGGAGAAAAAAGAGCTGAGAGCAACAACCTGGAGTACGGGCAACGCCCCCTTCACTACCGTCCCTTCACCCTTCTATCACACACAACTAGAGACCTGAGTTTTACCATTAACTGTTGCAGCAACTTCTGAGCTAGCAGTTACCAGCGTGCGTTAGGGAAAACGCAGAAAAGAAATAGTTGTTTCTTAATCATGGAACTACCTATGGCCAATAGTGGCACAGAGAGGCCACCCCAAGGCTTTATTCACCAATGGAAATTAAGTTGTTGGCCTTGGAGGCGGACTCCTGTTTCCCCAACAAACAGGGCCTAGGGCCAGACCTCCAATCATGTGCTTTTGTAGATGCCCAATGGTTATGAGATTAGTTAAAGCCACAGTCATTGGTTGGGAATACCAAAATGCCTCAGCTTATCCCTTTGTAGCATGATTTATTGTCTAGTTGTTTGTAGGACAAACAAGACCTTGGATCTTATTGTCTCCTGTGGAAATACACTTGGTTCAGGCGATATAAATCCCCCACCTCTGATATCATTGGAAAAAAAACAGCAATAGTTTGTGTGCGCCAGCAGCAGGGCTGATACAACAAGGCATAACATTCAATGGATTCTCTGCTCCTGACATAGCTGCCACATGCCAAACTAATAATGCAGAAGCAAGTGGAGTAGGTGGGTGGCCAATGTGTGCCTCAGTAAACAAAGAAATGGCTGAGCTGCTGGGATGTGCTCCCTGCCTCTCCCTAGGAGCGACTGTGTTGCCCCTGCTTGGCCTTGCCCCAGAATCGCCATTCCTCCATCCTAGCGTGCAAAGACAACAGAGGAAAGGTCTCTGCTGTGGTGCGCTCGCTTACCTAGTGCACAATTATGGTGCATGCATGCGTACATGCTCTAATGCCCAAGTGCAGTATAGTAATCATGACTGGGGGCAAATCTACTGCGCACTTCAGTCTCACTGTAATGCCCATGCACCCTATGTATGAAGGGAACTAGGCTCAGCCACAGCAGATGCTAGAAACTGCTCCGGAGATGCTCATTTGAGGGCGAAGGCAGATTCCTGAAGAACTGGGTGAGTGTCTATGAACACAAAGGAGATCTAAGGGAGGGCTGACTTTCAGTGGCATTACTGGTGCATTGTGACACTGCTAAACACAAGGGATTGTGCAAATGATGGTGGAGCGGTCTATGCTGTGATCCATACCAGGGGGGTAAGTGGGTGGAGACTGCCTGGAAGAGATCACTGGGCAAGGTTTCTCGAAAGTAAATAAATGGACAGACTGGCTCACTATTAACCCATTTCTATCTTGGGGAAGCCTCAATAACGAAAGCAGACAGTAAAGACTCACAAGCTGAAGTGGTGGACTTCACTTGTGAGCAAGTGCCGCAGCCCTGATTCAAGTCTAACACTCAGTCATTGTTAAATAAGTACACAGCATGTCTTCAGCTATTGCATGAATAGAAATATGAGAGGAAGTGGTAACGTTTTTGCAATGGAAAAGCCAACGAATCAAAATAGTGAAATACAAACAGCACTCTCACACCCTTCTGAGATAAGGCACCAGATACACAGTACCAGAAGCGCTCTCACACCCCTCAAAAAATACCAATCACAGTCTACCAGAAGCATTCCTAACCCATACACATAACTGCAGTCTCGAGGTTGAAAGCACTGCCACACATGTCAAAGTAGAAGTTGCACAATACAGGCAGTACTCAAACCCCTCTGAAGAGTTAGTCTGACCCTATTGACAACACTCTTACATCTCTTGCAGTCTCATACTACTGACAGCACTCTGACAGCCATCTCAGAGTAGCCGTCACACAGTACAGGAAGAACTCTCACATCCTTAAAAAAACTAACAACAAAGCCAGTAGCTTTGGTTGACAACTGAATGTTCTCCTTTACTGATTGGTGATTTTCTGTGTGTGTGTGTGTGGTAATTTTAATAGGCAAGTAGGTGAATACCATAATCACGCTCCAGAAGTTGGGGTATTGTTCAATGTCTCGGTCTCTCATTATGATTCTGATGATAGATCGAAGGATGAGAAACTTTGCTTGGTTGTTTGTTGCATGTCAATGCTATTTGTCAGTCTTTGGCGTGGTCAGAATCTGATACGCTCTTCATCAACTGTTTTAAGAACTAGTTTTGCTTCAACTACCACTTCATATTATTAATCGACAATATGATTCCTCAAGTTGATAGTGAAATCAGTAGCTCTCAAACAACTATTACTTTCAGCTGTCTTAATGGGAGGAGTGGATGGGACTAGCAGTATATCTCTTATAATTGTTTGCTCTTTTTACCTGGATGTAGATGTAAGTCTAATCTATGCGTTCTCTTTTGAGTTTTTGCTTTGTGAGAACTTTAATGAAACCCATACTTGTGATTAAACTAGTACACTAGACAGCATATTCACAGGTAGCATATCAAAGGAACCCCAACCTGCAACACGAGTCCATCACAAACTTCCTCTTCTCTGTACAATTTTTTTGGTTTGCACGGTTTCAGCACCTCATATCTCTTTAGAGGGTCCATTGTGGAAGCTAAGTTCTCACTGGCCCCTGAATGAACTTCTGTTGTGAATGACCCTCCTTGCTTTTTGACAGATTTTTTAGAGAGCCCACCCATCAACTTTCTTACTATCTCTACCACCCATGTTACCTTCAATGTATCGGCTACTATGCCAGACTGAGAACTTTTGATTGTGCCTTTTCCTTGATTAGAAAAGAAAGCATCAGTCACACATGGCCTGAATTTATCCAGAATTGGGAAAAGGTTGAATAAAACTTACAAACTGCTGTCATTTTTTCTCTCACTCACATATTGGTTTCCAGTGCTGAACTGCGCCACCTCTGAACCACCATGGCGGGGTTAACCTGAGTATCCACGTCCTTTCGCCCTCTTTGGAGATAGGTAGCTCTCCAGCTGCAGCTTGCATTTTGTCCTTCCATTTGCCCATATATTTAGCTTTCTCCTATTTCTCACCAATTTACTGGAATGCATCTTAACAGTCAGAGAGCACAAATCGCAGTGGGCAGGCTTATCCTTTTATCAACCATTCTTATATCATATATGCTATTTCAACAAAGTTTTTGTTGGCCAGTCCATCCAACTGTAAGCCTGGACAGTTTCTGCCGGAGAGCTGGTGGCTGAACACAGACTCCCCTACCATTCTTCCCATGCCATGTTTCTCTTCCATGCCTTTAACAGCAGAGGCACTGCAAGACTCTGTGCTTTCTTTCAGTGAGCACCGTCTGTCTCCTTTGAGTGCTTGGATTACTATCTCCTCTTTAAGGAACTGAACAGTGATCTTCATTGCCAAGGAATTACTATGGAAAATATCGACTATCCCTAACATTAGTTTACCAAGTTTCAAATTAGTCTTGGAGGTGATTGGCCATCTGTAGTAGCCTCATCTGCATGCCGCTTCCAATCAAGCTCAGATGCTGTCAGAGGACTGGACATATCCATTGCCACTGCTGCAGACTTGATTTAGAAAAGGGGGTGGTGATGAACAGAGTGTCTGAATTAGGCAGACCACTCTTACCCAGTCCAAAGATCAGGGCTTGATCCATCACCGTTTTTTAGCTCACTGCACCATTCCAGCTCAGAACTTGGCTATATGCAAATTAGTCTGACCCTGGCCCAGTGCATCATGGGAACAGGGCAGACCAAACTACCAAGCCAATTCTTATACTGGGAAGGAAACAAGCTACCGGGGACCGGTTTCTGGCATTTCAGCCGTCTTCGGCCCGGCTTGCTTGAATCCTGATGGTGCAATGAGCTAGGGACTCACATCTGAGTATACCCTTCCACGCTTTATGGTGGACAAAAATGATTCAGAAAAGGGGGTGGTGATGAACAGAGTGTCTGAATTAAGCAGACCACTCTTACCCAGTCCAAAGATCAGGGCTTGATCCATCACCGTTTTTTAGCTCACTGCACCATTCCAGCTCAAAACTTGGCTATATGCAAATTAGTCTGACCCTGGCCCAGTGCATCATGGGAACAGGGCAGACCAAACTACCAAGCCAATTCTTATACTGGGAAGGAAACAAGCTACCGGGGACCGGTTTCTGGCATTTCAGCCGTCTTCGGCCCGGCTTGCTTGAATCCTGATGGTGCAATGAGCTAGGGACTCACATCTGAGTATACCCTTCCACGCTTTATGGTGGACAAAAATGATTCAGAAAAGGGGGTGGTGATGAACAGAGTGTCTGAATTAAGCAGACCACTCTTACCCAGTCCAAAGATCAGGGCTTGATCCATCACCGTTTTTTAGCTCACTGCACCATTCCAGCTCAGAACTTGGCTATATGCAAATTAGTCTGACCCTGGCCCAGTGCATCATGGGAACAGGGCAGACCAAACTACCAAGCCAATTCTTATACTGGGAAGGAAACAAGCTACCGGGGACCGGTTTCTGGCATTTCAGCCGTCTTCGGCCCGGCTTGCTTGAATCCTGATGGTGCAATGAGCTAGGGACTCACATCTGAGTATACCCTTCCACGCTTTATGGTGGACAAAAATGATTCAGAAAAGGGGGTGGTGATTGGGTGAGAGCTTTCTGCTTAATTCAGAGACTCTGTCCCTCACCACCCCTTGTTGTAAATATTTTTGTCCACCCTAAGCGTGGAAGGGTATACTCAGACATGAGTCCCTTGCTCATTGCACCATCAGGATTCAAGCAAACCGGGCCGAAGACGGCTGTAATGCCAGAAACCGGTCCCCGGGAGCTTGTTTCCTTCCCAGTGTAAGAATTGGCTTTTGTAGTTTGGTTTGCCCTGTTCCCATCATGCACTGGGACAGGAACAGACTAATTTGCATACAGCCAGGTTCTGAAACTGGGATTGTGCAGTGAGCTAAAAAACGGTGTTGGATCTAGCCCGGATCTCTTGACTGGGTGAGAGCTTTCTGCTTAATTCAGAGACTCTGTCCCTCACCACCCCTTGTTGTAAATATTTTTGTCCACCCTAAGCGTGGAAGGGTATACTCAGACATGAGTCCCTTGCTCATTGCACCATCAGGATTCAAGCAAACCGGGCCGAAGACGGCTGTAATGCCAGAAACCGGTCCCCGGGAGCTTGTTTCCTTCCCAGTGTAAGAATTGGCTTTTGTAGTTTGGTTTGACCTGTTCCCATCATGCACTGGGACAGGAACAGACTAATTTGCATACAGCCAGGTTCTGAAACTGGGATGGTGCAGTGAGCTAAAAAACGGTGTTGGATCTAGCCCGGATCTCTTGACTGGGTGAGAGCTTTCTGCTTAATTCAGAGACTCTGTCCCTCACCACCCCTTGTTGTAAATACTGCTGCAGGCTAGCACCAAATCTAGGGATTACTTTGTAGGAGAATAAGTGCGGGTGCCCAAAGCTCTGCTCAGAAGCCCGCAGCCGGTACTGTTGAGCCGAATAACAAGGCAGCGCAGTCTAGAACCCACGTCATGTCTCTTTAGTCCACTGCCACACACTCCCTGCCCCTTTCTCTTGCTCTAACAGGTGCCTGATTACACCATTCGTGATGTTTTTTCCATCTTTTTTTTCTCTTTCTCCTATGTGTGTTTTTCGTCTTTTTCTCTCTGCAATGTCTAAAGAGGAAACATAAGTGCTGGCCCCTAAAAATAAGTGCCAGTATGCACCACAGGAAAATTAAGCACTGATCAAGCCTAAGCTGGTCCTCCTTTGCACTGCCATGCTAACAGCAAAGCGATTTGAGTATCAAAGGAGCCAACAAAAATATGATCTGACTGTCCAGACAAGTCTAAGAAAGCTAAAACTACACCAAAAGCTGTTCACATCTGAGCACGGTGGCAGAAAACTTCTCCAACTGTTGAAATTACCTTGCTAAATTAAAGATTAGATTGGAAATTGCATTTGATGTCCAATGAATGTTCACAATCTCCACTGCACTTACATAGGCTTGGGCAGGGTCACATTACAATTGTAGCTGGAAAATAGTTCTGGCATTCCAAGTGTACATCAGGAGTACACGTCTACAATCCCCCAGGACCTCCAGAGTGGCAATTAGAGACTTACAAGTTGTCCGGCAAAGTCCAACAGCAGGAGCCAGTCTAAGTACAGTTTTCAGCAGTCAGCTTGGTACTTCCAGAAAAAGGCCTCTTGAAGCTTATTGTATACCTATAGCTTGAACAGGTAATCAGCACTATGACCCTTATAGTTCACTTATTTGTCCTGGGTACTAGACGGAGCCGGTTCAGTCCTTTAGGGCTCCTCTCAGGTCACAGGGACCTTATCCAGTTGTCTACTGATCTTCCAGAACTCCAGAAAGTGTTTTGAAGTGGGTGTCTGAAGGTGCCACATTTCAGCCTGGCACTCGTAGTAGGTGAGAATGGCTCCTAGGCAAGCCCTAACCAGTGGGGTAAAAATTCCAGGGGCGAATACTACCCACTTTGGACATTGTCAAGATAGCACAAATCTTTGGCCTTCCTAAATTTGGGCTCAGAGGGCTGGGGGTATGTGTGAATACTGTATTATGGTAATCCTAGTGCCCTCCCACATCTATCACTACATTACAGTTTAAGGCAACCACTGTACCCACAATAAATACAGACACAGAAGTGTGGTAGGACAAAAGCAGATTTCTTCAACAACCAGACAGAGCATCTAAAAGAATCGTCTTGGAAACGTGTATTCTACGCCTTCAAGTGTGTCCCAATTGCTACATGGAACCCAGGAGGCCTGTCACGCAGGATTTGGCACTATAGTGTCAGAAAGGATGCCGACAACCACAACCATGCATATTCAGAGGAGTCATCTCTGCCCATTCAGGCCAGTCCATTGTTTGCTTCTGGAAAGCATTTCACACCTATTCAATGCTAATTACTGGCTAGGAGGATCTGAAGAACCAACACAAATTAGCTTCCAAGAACATCAGGCACTGGAAAAGGTAACTTTCTGAAAGTTACTTTTCATTCATGTTTATTTAAAAAACTAACTTCACCATTGAATTGGATTTTTGAGAACTATAAAAAATAGTTGTTTATTTATTTTTCTAGCTGATTCCATTCCTGAGACAACATATTGGTATTTTAATCTGTACTCTGGTTTTCTACATGGGACAGCTAGGCTGGCCACAATGAAAATAGCTTTGAGGTGCTAACCACTGTAAGGACATGTTAACTTTAAATTTCTACATTTCCCTACTATTAAATACCATGCACCCTGTCTTTTGTAAATAAAGTCCTACACTGGGGAGACTTATTAATATTTAACGGAGAAGTCAAATTGCAGTTTTTACACTGCTACAGTCAGGCTACAATGGTAGACCAGAGACCATATTTGCACATCCATTGTAGTGGCTGGCACAACAGGTGCTGCCTCTCGCAAGTGGCATTTAACTGTCAGGTCCTGGGTACACTTTGTACATATACTAGGAACTTACAGGTAAGTTAAATATACCAATTAGGAGTATGTCAATTCGACCATGAGCCCAGACACTTCACTATTGGTTAGCAGGAGTAAAGTGTAGAGTTCTAAATCGAGCACAAATATAGGGCAAGCAAATAATGAAAAATTTGGGGTTACAACTACAAAAAGGAGTATTTCCTACAAGAAGCATGGACAATTACCTACACAATTCACTACAACGGGGTAAGACTAAAAAACAATCTTTTTTAGCGCATATTTGTCTGCAGAAAGCGTGAGGTTGGCTTGATTCATGCTTTATCAAACTTCAAGAATTGGGGAATCAACAAGTGAGGGGCGCCCGGGTGGGACAATTAAAGGGGAATCAGGGATGTAGCGCCACAAAGGAGGATTGCATCCAGCTACACTATCTTCTATAACAATTTGGATTGTGTTGTATTTAGTATTGTTGAGTGATTAAAGTATTTTCTTTTCCCTAAAATACAAGCACTCGGCTAACCACTTAACGCTATTGTGTCTGTTAGTTGACTGTTGAGTGCTGACCTCGGGTGACCCACAATACCACCAGAGTTTTGTGACTGCTCACCCCTTATACCCACAGTGTGGAAGAGGGTGTACTTTGCCTAGCTTGGAGTCATAGTAGGAAGGACTCGAAGTCACAGTGATAAATGATCCTAAACCCCACAGTTGGGGCTAGAGAGGCCCAGTCTGTCCTGTGTCCTACCCCACCTTCTAATCGAGGTCTAGCAGATGCTATTCGACACTTGTGCTGAAAGCAATGGCATCTAAACAACATCATTAAAGACCTACTTTGAGAGGTCACCAACAATACTACCGCTGAAGTGAACATAGGAAAAGTACAATACACGAGGGAAAGGCCCTTCGCACTAAAATATAGCAACAAGTTTCAAGCACAAACAAAAGAACTAAACACATAAAACAGGTTGCTATGATAGACTGCTATTTGTAGAATGAAACTTAAGGGAATGCTAGACATTAAAAGCAGCAGGTGTCAAAAATCCAGAGCCCAGCGGAGATCTGAAACCCTTGGAAGGATTTCAACAGTTGCGAGGATACCAAAGTCTGCAGTAAACTGCAAATCTCTGCACAGAAAACTGTCCGTCCTGAAAGTGACAGCCATTTAATGAGAAAAGATGACAGGGCCGCGCTGCCAACAAAGCCCGGGCGCAGTCTACAGATTTCTAGGATATTTTTACAAACTTAGAAACCCCGGAGCATCAAATGAACCACGATCCTCTGCCTACAAGCAACAGTTGCTGAGAAAAATAGCACGGGCGGTTAGAAAAGCTGCATCATCTAGATGGGGATGTTTTAACAAGGAGGAAACGCAGAAGTTATTTATTTAGAAAGTCCTGCAATCTATAAGTTATTAGCCATATTATATTACTGCAATCAGTGTAAAGTGAACTGCGATTATTAGCACCTTTAAAGGCACAAGAACCATGGATGATGAAGAAACCACATTTGTTCCCCGTTCCGGTGCTATACTTGGACTACGTCTGATATATCAAAAAATAAAAATGCAAAACTGTTTTAAGGCACATTGAAACCGCTTAACTAGCGATCAGGATTTATATAGTTTCACGTTTTTCTCTTGATTGAGAACGGTTCAGGGAAACTAAACCATATCAGTCTCGAGGTATGTCCCTTTATTCCGTACTGAAAGTCAACAATGTATTAGTAATAAAAACAGTTCATACAGAAAGGAACAGGCCAGGAGGACAGACAGAAATTTCTATGCCTTCATCTGGCTGCACATTACTAGGAGCTCGTATGTTCAGCCAGAAACACACGAGATGCGGCACTAAGAGCATTTCTGATTGAACTCGGTTCTGAGTGTAAAATCTGTTAATGGGGATTAAATTATAAAGAAAATCACAGACGTTTTGTAAAATTAACATTAATCGAGATCACTTGGATTAGGGGTTTTTTTGCTTATTTTTTTTAATGTGATTACACACACACCTAGTACGTTTTATCCATAAAAACAATGCCGGTATGGAAAAAATATATTGAAAACAGGAAGTCCAAGAGAAAACCTTATTTTTCTAACGATGATACACAGATCGTCAGTTAGCTTACCAAGTTATAGGTGATTTGGGCCAGATAGTGTACGGTGCAGGAACACCAGCGCTGTACTTCTACAACTAGAAATACCGGTACCATAGGTGTCGGTAACTCCAGAGTAACAGCAGTACCAAGGCCTGAGAATATTGCAGAATTGCAAAGATGCACCCCAGACGGTGCTACAAGAAATGATCCGGTATTATTGCAACAGAAACCTGCATTCATTTACCATTTTTAGTCCTTTTCCCAATCATAGATCAATTTATTTTTAGTTTTGAGGAGGTGAAATATTAGCGGTGGAGGTTAGGGCATGGTACAGCCGTATCGCCAATATATAAAAAAATTAATAACAAAAACAAGCGTTTGCAACGCAATCGGTCTCCCCTTTGGGACCTTATATGTACCCTGGGTGCTGAAACATCTACTGTTCTTTAACAAGGAGGGAAAGTAAGCACTAAACTGCGTGACATGCCAGATATGGGAACACATTGAGAGAAATATTGCCTTTCAGTGGGAAATGGTTTAGTCCAAAGCTCTGTTTTTAATATAAAATCAGGACCTTCGGTGGTCATATCACTGAAAATACAAGATTTGAAAAAAATATTATTGTCTACGGGTGCTTGTGGAAGACAATTTTTATGGACTGGAATCTACAGAATGCTAAAGTGATTCTGGTATTTTACTGACCTCTGCTGGTCGTTTTCTATCAAGAAAGTTAAATAGAGGCAGTTGAATAGAAATAGAAAGTCCATAAGCAGAAGCAGACAAGTCCCATGGCTGATCTCCAGAGCCAACAAAGTACATACACGTATAAGTATATACTAGAGGTCTCAAATGCTCGACCTACAAAATACCAAACCAAAATAATAACAAAGTAACGAGAAGTAAGAAGCTAGAAAACATTCAGAGGGCTCAGAATAAATAAAAATAAAAAACTGTGAAACTACGGAACGTTTTATTTTTGGTGACTTTTGCAGTTTCTTGTTCACACTTGTGTGTGGTGAAGCAGCTGGAAAACTATGTTGCCAAGCATTTCTTTATTGCGGACACAATATGGAGTTAACACATTTGTCGTTGGCCAATCGTGCTAGCTGTTTGCTCGCAATCAATGTATGAGTCAGGGTAAAGAGGAGGTCATAGAATGAGTAAGGGTTTATAATTAGCGTTACTCAGCAGCTCTAAAGTTACCGTAATAATGCTGTAGGCACGTCTTCCTTCGTTTTCAGGCCTCCAACCTCCACAAATCTATTTCACTCTCCAGTTAAATAAAGACCAATATTTCATGGCAGCAGAAGGTGTGAAATATTAAGCAGTCTGCTCTCGTAGAGTTAGAAAGCGTATATGCTCCTGTAACGCAGACCTTTCAATTCACAGTATGCTGGGTGACTTATCTTCTGGTGCAGTGCTGGGAATTATTTCTGCTTCTGTACTTCCAATGTTTGTGACTTTCTGCACTGTTTCTGATCAGACCAGTTAATGGCACCTTTCCCCACGTCACATTTCTAAAAATGCCATATCTGGGGTCCTAAAGTATGTTTGTTTGTGGTGATGACAGATTAAGGAAAGTAACACATTTTGTTTTTCAGATACTTCTGCTACAATGAACTTTGTCTGTGTAGAAATCTAACATTATCAAGTCTTTAAACAATTACAATAAGCAAGAGTATTGATAAAAAGAGTGCTATGCATCAGCCACTCCTTCAGCCATTAGCATGTATGTATTTATCATGGTTCGCCATTGCCTAGCTGTTTGTCCAGCAAGGGCATAGCATTTCCTGGGTGGACACATAATGTCATTTGTGTCATCTTCAGGTTTTGGTGATAGGGCTCTTAGAAAGGACTTTTACATTGTGAAAATGTATGTTGCATTGCAAACCCCATGATTTTGTGCATCGCAAGCTTTGCAACTACTACATTATTTTGAACATCAGTGCCTAAGTTCCTCTTGAGCGAGTTAATCAAGGACAACAACCAGGGTGAATCAAAATAACAGTCAAGAGCAGGGAATTATTGTGAGCTCTTACCACTCAGTTCTCCCAAAGCTCATCCAGAGGCTCTGCACTGCCGCAGTTATATTTCACATCGGCACCCTAACATAGGTTTAGAGAACATCGTACTCTTTCCATACATCCTCTCCCCTTCATTGCATATGAACAAGCCTTATAAGGACATAACTCCAAATAAGGACAGAATGCCTTATAGAGACAACGCCTTATAAGGACTGACGCCTTTTTTAAGGACTAAACCTTTCACCTGGTTCATGACGAGAGTGGGTTCTGCCTGATCGATATTGCTAAGACGTCATCCTTAGCACATATGAATAATTTATGAGAACACTCCCCAGGGGGCATACTTCACATCTCTTATCTACGCACAAAAGTTTGCTTTTGGCCCTCTTCTGTCAGCAGACAGAATGCACATAAATATCTCACTGTTAGGGAATATCATGACAGAGGGGTGTAAACTGTGTGCTGAAATGCAATGCAAAGGAAACAAAGAAATATTAATGATGAAAAAGTACGCATGAACGAGAAAATCAAGAGAAAAAAGTATGAATGACAGAAAAAAGATGTGAAAAAGACAAAGGTTAAAGTACTCCTATAGTTAGGTGAGAATTCCAGTGACAACCTAATGTGTTATAAAGTACAAAACCACTGAAATCCACCAGTTCTAGGCAGCTCTGGTAACTATGACTTTTGCCCAAAGGTAATTATAACTTTCCCTCCACACCCTTTTTAATGGCATGTGGCCCCTTGGGACGGGGTCCCCAGGGCCTGTTAAGGCTCAAGGGGAGGGGCCGCGTGGCAGGTTTGGTAAAACACTGCCAAAGAAATAAGGAAAGCAAAAAATGCATTTGTTACGGAAACACGATCATAACTATAACCACTTCCCCTGGGTTTTATATAGAGATGGATGGATGAATGAACAGTCGGAAAATAAAAAAATAGAAAGGAGGAAGACAAATCGAAGGAGAATGAAAGGGTTAAAATATTTCTGCTAAGAAATATTGTGTCTGCTCACTTTAAGTGCTATTTATGATTTAATGTAAAGTTCAAGTTGGGGTCATTTACAGACTATTCCCAAGGGAAATGGGACCCATACTCATTTGAAAATGATTTACTACTACCTTTCATTAGTCCGTAAAGTATGAATGTTTTGAAGATTTCAGTCACAAAACATTAATACACACAATCCGAATCGGTATTCGAAAGGGAGGCCCTAAACACCCCTTCCAAATGCAGATACAGACCTCCGCCACAAACCCAAATTATGATTCAGTAATGAGTTACCAAACTACAATTTGTGGTTTGCGCACAACAAAGGGCCTTATTGCGGTCACAACTTGCCCAATTCTGCAAAATGGGCCATTTGCGACTGAAAAAGGCTTTGTATATCTGGGCCTGAATGCATTACAGACTTTGAAATTGTCTGTAACAAAGTATAGGTTTCTATACTGCAATCACAGATTCACAGGCCTATTGACAGCCATGCACAAGTTGTACAAGTAGATGGACTCACACTTTCCATCTTATTCTGTGTAACGAAAAACCCTTTCAATGAACAGGCTAAAGCAGTGCAAGGGTACGTGCTTGGACAACGTTTCAACTGTACTAAATTATTCTCTGCAGTTCTAAAGTTTCCAGTTTGCTTTGACACTCCTTCAAGTTGACTTCCTGGTCCCAAAGAGAGCTACTTACTGAGTTGGCTCGTTCGCCTGTTAAACGCCGTCTTCTAGTCCTCGGTTCTTGAGGAAGAGAAGACGTTTGGCTGATTTCCCTTCTGACAGAAATTGCTTTTTGGCTCCTTTTCGCAAACATAATGAGTCAGAGGCACTTATTCCTTTCTCATTTTAAATGGATTCATACCGAAAAGCTGAGATTGCTTTAATTTAGCTAACCAAGCAATTTGTACTCCACTCAACATGTATAAAAGTTTGGTGGCTGCAGGTCGAGCGACTCTAGATGTCAGATGAAAATTGTTAGGCTGTATTCCAAACAGGGCAATTCCACACAGAAATTAAATGCAATTAACGCTGTAATTTTAGTGGCATAGAATATTTTGTCAGTGAATCAGTAATTTTAATAATAAATCTGTGGAACTGAGTCCACCTATCATCAAATAGCAGAAGCAAAACTTTCTCTCTTCGGACTCCAGTTCTGAGCCACTAATGTGACTGCAATCTGTCAACTCTACAAATGCAGTTAAGTATTATTTTTAAGTATAATGAATAGCTGAGCAACCAACCTCTAACTCCCATTTAACCCAATGTTTGACTCGGTTCAACTGCATTATCATTTAATGGGTAGCAGGGTTATCACTCGTAGTCCTGATGCAACAAACAGCTGAAAGTGCCTCAGCTCTACATGTCTTGCAAAAGAAACACGAAAATAGTACTTGTCAAAGGGTGGGCAATATAGAATTGCATTTGCTTTATCAAGGCGTCCAGGATTGGGCAGCTTTCAAACCTTACAAGAGCTGTGCAGATACTAGTATCGGTGCCAGGAAGGGACCTTTGACGAAGTGTGACTACAAGGCCTCCCTCTCATGCCCCCGTGGGAGTTGGTGCCCCCCTTGAAATTGGGTAATTCCCTAATAATGCTGCAGTAAGTAAATGCCTTTCTTTAATTTTCTCGCTTGCAAATTGCATGTGCACGTCAATCACGTCTTGGGGGGGGGCACATTCTTCGCTACCCACCATGATGAAAGCCCAGGACCTCGCACAGGCAGATAGGACACAGCTGAAACATGTTGGTGATTTAGGGTCATAGGAGCATTACATCCTTTATACATTTTTAACCTTCCCTCCCACCCCACTACTAAAGGATACATTTGGAGTGGGTGAGGAATTTTATCTTTGAAGTTACACCCCGATACAGCCAATCTTTAAAAGTGCTCCTTGGAATAAGGTTGAGCCCACCCCAAACTTTAGGAGTTGGGGTGAACTTGATGATGAAGCATGTCACTATTAGAGTGAGTGAGGGTTTTATAAAGAAAAGGGTTCCTTTCCCTTCCCACCCACAATAGTGGGTGTGCTGCCACTTGGCGTACAGACTATTTCCATCTTTCGCTGTTTCCAAAGGAGCCATCTTGGTTCAGGAGGGGATACTTAATTTTTATCCATGCCAAGGCAGGCATCGAACCAGCAAGGAGAACACTTTCTGACAGTTAAGTGCCATCTGGAGGCTAGATCCACCACTTTCCTATTTCCATGCCCACTGTCATTGCTTTAAATGGAAACATAGAAGTGCTGGTGCTCACTATCCACAGTACCCATTTGGTCCTCAGACGTGCAGGTACTCTACCACTAAGTGTATTGTAGCAATCCTGAGAAGTGCATATACTTTGCTATTGAAATAAAGAAGTGCCTGCCCATTTAAAGTGCTGATCACTGTCTTTCTCTTTCCAACCACTCCAATCAAGAATAGTTAAAGAATGCATTCTACATCGCAGGATCTTCACACATAAACAATAAAATAATTTCACTGTTGCGTACAGGGTGACACATTAGATCGCAATACAATTTTACACATCGCCAGCAGTTAAGAGTGGGAGAGCAGTCCTACTCTGTGGAGTCTCCAGAGGACTAGATGCTAGTTCTATTAAACTTTGAAATATAAGAATCTTAGTCAAGCTTGCCTGAGGAATAAATTAAGTGGTGAGCAGGGGGACAATAGTCAGCAAAGTAATCCAGGCACAGGGATATTTCCTAGAGTCTGAAGGCTTGCTCAGTTTGTTTGGAGAATATGTAATGAATTAACTAACAAAAGAGAATGAAGATAATACTCTTAATAGACCTGCATGTCACAAGATATTATTTGATCAGTGAAACAGGTAGGAACACAAGATATGGGGGCCAAGCATCGTCTCAGGCAGTGGGATAGTAGTTGATATTTTCTGGCAAAGCCCTATTTAAAAAGAACTGTCCCAGCAAGTTCGGGGAGATGCGGTGATATTTTTTGTACCAGTTTAAAGCCTAGCAGCGGAATTGAGGGTAGCCCTAAGAGGAGCCATCCTCACTCTAGGCAGGCCACAAAGTGTTGCACTACCATAGTCCAGCTTTGAGATCACTAATGCTTGTACTGCAACCTTGAGGTCATGAGCAGGGAGGAAGGGTTTGGGTTTCCTAAGTAAACTGAGTTGAACGTTTGCTCCTTTGGTGAGGGAACTGATGTGCTTCTGAATGTTCAGGCTTTTGTCTAGAATGATACCCAGAGATGATGCCTAGTCCACGAGGTGCGGACTGCAGTTAAGACAAGACAGCTGATTCAACAATTGTTCCATGGCGAGGGATTGGTTGTGGGGTGAGATCAGTAGGAAATCAGTTTTAAGAGCATTGAGCTTCAGGTGATTGCGTGTCAGCCAGTTTTGTGTTTCCAGCAGGACTGAGTTGAGGGACTGGATGTCTTCGGGGGAGGTGATCTTCAGGTATAATTGGGTATCACCTGCATACATATGATAGCTTAGGCTGGATGATTTTAAAATTTCCGTCACAGGCTCAATGAACAGGTAAAAGAGTGTGGGGGACAATGCTGAACCTTGTGGAGCACCCAAGGTGACTGGTGCATGGTGGGACAAGGGTTGGTCCACCTTGAAATATTGGGATCTATTCTGAAGAAACAAAGGGAACCAGCTTAAAACAGGTCCGGACAGCCTTATCCTGTGTTCTCGGAGGTCAATTAGGAGATCATGTTTGGCAGTGTCAAATGCTGACGAAAGGTCGAGAAGGATCAGTGAGCATGACTCATTGTGATCCTTCATTCTAAGCGCATCATCCACGATGTGCGTTAGCGCCAACTCTGTGCTATGACCTGGGCGGAAACCAGATTGACATTGGTCCAGGAGTTGGAAAAGGTCAATGTTCTGACAAAGTTGGGCGAGCACACATTTCTCGAAATGTTTTGCCAGGGTGGGGATGTTAGTGATTGGGCGAAAGTTAAGAAGGTCTGTGGGATCAGCATTTGGTTTCTTTAGGATTAGGGCAACCTGACCTGATTTAAGGCAATCCGAAATAGCACCTTGCATAAGAGAAGCATTGACGTTCGTGGTCCAGAGAGTTAGTAAGGGGGATCTCACATTTATGGTGGCTGCGGTGAAATACGCAGAGGAACTGCCAAGGTAAGTAGACAGTATCCATACTTTACAACAGTCAACACCTATTATCCTTGATTGGAAAGTGTTTGACAGGGTGGACTGGGAATTTATGGCAAATCTGCTGAGAGTGATGGAGTTTGTGGAGAGATTCTGCGGCTGCTAGTCTCCAGCTTTCAAGCTCCAAGAGCAAAGATCAGAGTCAACGATATGAAGTCCAATGCGAGCTGCCAAGCACCCCAACAGAAGGCAGAGCACAGTCCGTGTGCGGCACAGCCCCCACACAGCAGGACAGCGAGAAGCTGGAATAGCGCAGGTAGGTTGCAGCTGAGGTGGCAGAAAGGGATAGTGGGACCTGGAATCCCCACGGCTCTACCCTTAAAATGCAAGCAGATGATCAACGCTGGCAAGGGAGCATCTCCCCAATGATAGGAAGTCCAATGGGAGCTGCCAAGCACCCCCAACAGCAGGCAGAGCAAAGTCTGTGTGCAATACAGCCACCCAAACAGGGTCAACACTTCCTACTCTCAGTGGATGTGAATTAGAAGGGGTACGAGCCAGGAATGCACCTTCTCGCCCCTTCTTTTTTGCCCTGACCCTGGCACCTTTGGCTCAAGGAGTTAGATACAACAGCAACATACAATGGGTCAAATTTGGGTCATAGTAGACAAAACTTACAATGTTTGCTGATACTATTCACAGTAGTAGACCCACTGAACTCCCTACCACATCTAAATACAAAACTCAGAAAATACCAGTGGGTTTAAACTTAATCTAAAATAAACAAATCTGAAATTTTAAATATCTGCCCAAGGAACGTATCCTGGAAATACAACGTCTGACTATGTTTAAATGGGTTGACCTATGTATCAAATATTTGGGTATATATTTAACTAACACCCCTGAGAAAACGAGGGAGCCAACATTCAATAGTTAAAAAGAGCTGTGAAAGCAGAACTAGATATATAGAGGCACAAATTGCTGTCACTCCGAAGTAGAAGGGTAGCTGTTAAAATGTCGGTCCTCCAAGAATATTGAACTTCTTCCAAATCGCAACCCTGCATATCCCAAAGGATTATATACTTGAACTCTAATCAGTCTATTCCGACTTCATGTGGCAGGCCAAGGAAGAGAGCATAAGCAGAACCACTGTAAACCAAAGCCACAACCAAGGAGAATGGTGGTTCCTAATCTTCTTAATAACTGTTTTGCGGCCACCCTGTGCTTCTTGGGGCATTGGAGCAGGCGAGAGATGGAAAAAGACTGTTGTATGATGGATCATTCATTAAGCAGGGGCACCTCTGGGAAGTTCCCTAGAAATATGGAGCACAAGGAGACCCCAGACTTTACAAGTCACCAGTGACGAGGACACCGTTACAAGTCTTGGATACCACAGAGAGGAGTGGCTGTCATTGTTTCCCTCACTCTTCACACCCCTTTTGGGAAATCATAGATTTACACAGGGCTTGAACAGGCCGGATTGGGTGAAAGGGGATGTAAAATTCCTATGGGATATGGTAGTCGAGGGAGAAATTAAATGGTTGGAACAACTGAAAGCGGAATTTGATATACTAGATTTGTGGATATCCCTAGATGATAAACAATAGAAATACATTTTCTTTCGCACAGACAATTTTGTCACTGATGCTTGGGGGAAAGAAAAAATTGCTAAAAGTTTTATATAGATGCATACTTCGGCACATTATCTGATCTGGGCTTCAGACGCAAACATTCTGGGGGTAAATGCTATGTACAATCCAGGAGATAACAGGGTCTGCACTGGCAAGATGCCTGGAGTGGCACGTCCGTTTCTTTTGGGCCAACTGGTAGCTTCCACCGAGGGCAGAAGGATGGAGAGAATCAGGCGGATACTGAAAAGTTATCCAAGACGGCCCATGCTAAACAAAAGGACTTAAACAAATTATGGGGTACCTTGTTGGAATACTTAGAATTACTATGTTTAAGAGACTTGGATCACTTATTTCATTTGGAGGTATACAAACTACAATGTTTCTATACAAAGGCTACTGGAGAAAGGCACTAACTAGCCCAACGTGAGGTTCAGATTAATTTGAATTGACCGGACGCTCTACAGGATAAGATGCAGTGGGGGGAGGGGAGGTCTTGAGGAAAGGGGAAGGGAAGAAGGGGAAGGGAAGAAGGGGAAGGGAAGAAGTGAAGGTATAAAAGGAAAGAGGGGGTGCTGTTTTGTTAATGGATTAAAATGGTAATAAAAAATGTATTCAAACTAAATCTTGCAACTTGCGTCTTACTGCAGTTCTATCCTTTAGGGTCACCGTTGTGTTTTTTTTTTTACCGACGTCACAATACTTTATTGAATGAAAATCTCATTAAGGGGTTATTATTCTAACATTTAAGAATTCGAGAAGATTGCTACGATGCGGAGCCAGGCCTACAAGTTAGTAACCATTACTTCTATCTTAGGACGTTCAAGAGCATCTCTCGGTATCTGGAGAGTAGCCACAGATAGGTTACTGAGGGCAGTTATGCACTCTAGCACTTTGTCGTGATGCCAAAAAGCTGGTAGTTATACAACAAAAAAGATAAAAATAGAGAGCTATTCATTCATATTCAGGCTGCAAAACAAAACGACAGGAGAACTGGTTCTAGGCGCTCTCTGGCAGTTGATGGGAGCTTATAAAAGGCCATCATCTTTGCACTAAAATAATGATGCTGTTTCTGCAAGTGTTTCAGTAAACTATCTGTGAACGACTGTTAGACGAACCTTTTCCTGTCCTGAAAACAACAGTGGAAGTCTGCAATATCCTAACAAATACGCACAGAAAATATTCACAATAACAAAGACATTTTGGTAACCAATAAAATATTTCACTTAATGAAAATACACGTGGTAACTCTTTCCAAAACCCTGTCATGTATGTCATGCTGAAGGCCAATGAACTTGGATGTTACATAGGAACATTAGACCCTGAGTTCTTGGAATGAAAAAAGAAGATATGATTCTTGTGCCCGAGTCTCAGGCAATCCAGGATCAATATCACCTTGTTCTGAAACTTTTACCATTTAAAGGATCCTGAATGTTACAACAGCTGTAGCCACATTTACAGAAAATAAAAGGGCCTCTTGGATAGTTTGCATAACAAAGTGGTTCAAATCTACCCTTTACCTGCGTGTCATAATCTCTACATCTCAAAAAGTTAACAAAAAAGAAAAATGGAAACAGTGACGAGCTGTAGTCATTGAACCGATTGTGCCTTGGAAACACTTACTAAGCGTATTTATATTAATAGTCATCACATACTAGTCCCGTGTTATCGGCTATGCCTGATTTAGGGAAAAGGGTTCCATTTCTTATTTCAATGTGGCATTACATCCTTCTCCTCTCTATTCCTATGTGGTCTTCTTCGCCAGTTTGATCCTAGGCAAGAAAACACCACGGAATTGAAGAATATAATACTGATTGTAATGCAAAGATTGTATATGACTATGTTTTATCTTAGTAATGCCTTTATTTTAAAAAAATAGAGCTCACTTACATTTTTGGTAAGGTAGCAGATAAACAAAATAATAAAGACATCCGAGTCTCACTGAACATTGAAGGTTTTCATTTTGGGAGACAATTGTAAGTTACAGTTCACTGAAATCAAAATCATAAGAGCTCATTTCCTGGACACCCAATAGAAAGATTACATACTTATCTTTTTTTACTAGCGGTATCCGAAACTCAAAGGAACAGATACATCTTAGGACAAAAAATATTAGTTAGTTTTAAATAAAGCATGTAACTTGTGGCGGGATCGTCAATTTACAGTTCATGAAGTGCCTAGAGCACCCCGAGTTATGCATTCTTTATAGATTGTACATGGCATTGAGATCCTACTAAATAGTCGAGGCTTGACATGAATGGAGAGGTAGTATTCTCTCATCTGATCCAAAGTAGCCTCGACGCCGGGCAACATGGGAAGGTGCCGGGCAGATTCTCGCTCCAACTCTGTAACCGTGGGCATATGCAGTAAAGACGGGAAAGACCGCAGCACCCACAGCCTACGGCATAATTTACCAACCAACAGCAAAGATGAAGAACTGCAGGAGCTGGCCCTGGAGAAGTCTTCAGAGGGAGATGAGGACCGCGACCACCATGTCGCTAAATAGCATCATGCAGCGCTCCTGCAGCACCAACGACCAAAGCTGAAGACATGAGCCGCACACTTCGGAGTCACTGTGCCGGTCCAGACCCCACATGCAAATAGAATGTGGGTGCGAGGTCGATATCCTAGTCCATAGGACCACGAAAATAGCAAGAAAAAAGCACACTGTGTACTCGACAGATGTCAAAGTAGGCCAAAATGGCCAGAGGTACCACTCTCCGTATCCGCATGTAAACACAAAAAGGAAGAAACTGACGTCAGTGCGTCAGGGGAGGGTTTATATGGACACTGTCGACATCACATCCGGTGGACATTGTCGTAACGGAGTCGCTCGATGCCCCCTACTGATGCTAAGAGGTACTGCTGTCGAAAAGTTTCCAGATCCAGTCTAGTGCATGGGGATAATTCAAAGGTCAGGAGCCTGCATCTTGATGCCTCCATCGGGCCGAGCTCTTGCTAATAGTGGATTTTAGAAGGAAGTCTGTGCTACCTATACCAATTTTGGAGAGCTGACATGCTGGTCCTGGTTGAACTGTTATTTCTCTTTATGGCTACCCAACATGGATGAGATGCATATTAATCAGTATTAGAGACCGTCCGAGTGAAAGAGATGTTTCTCACCGTAAAGAGCGGAAACATGGTCATGCACCTCCTAATGGCTTAAAGAGGTCAGGAATGACTGCATATATCCGGGTTGAGTCTTCTGACAAGCAAATGCTAGGCTATTCTCATCAAACGTTGTAACATTTTAATCTTCTAAGTTAAGATAAGATCAAACAGGACTCTTGAATTCATAATACTCAGTATGATTGTGAAAGACAACTTGATACATTAAAATCCAATTAAATTTCAATAACCATTCTTGTATCACTAAACTGAATTTGACTAAACTAAACTGAGATAAGATGAGAGAAAGGGGTTGGAGAAGTGACTCTCAGCTTCAATATGTTGAGCAATAGGTAAACACAATTCTGGTACCCCGTTTCCGCTCTATTAGTAAACTTCACGGCAAATTGGGTGCACTCTTGATGACTGTGTCAGTTTACATCTTTGTGTTGTGTTTTTGGAGCTTACCGTGTCTGTGGAAGCTTGGTTTACTGCAACAGCCTTTATCTGGCCTTACATCAATACCAGAGTAAACAAAGTAACCAAATCAGACTGTGAGTGATATTCACACATTCCTTGTTGAACCCAGAGAATTACATGACATCGGGTACAAATATGGCTGCTTAACCAAGGGCAGTCACTGTTTTGGTGAGACAAGCATCAAGAAGGATCTATAACATGTTTCAAGCCTACATACTATACAGACTCATTAGATCAGTTTCACTCTAAGATTTGAATTACAATAAGATGGAAAAGAACAGTCATGGAGTCGAAAAGGGACAATTTACTGTCATGTAAGAATGTGGATCACTCACATGACAGGAGATACACCAGGACTGTACAGAAACCATTATATAAGCATATAGCAACAGACAGAAATGCACATATTTCTAGCACCACTTCTCCAGTGCAAAACAGAATTTCTCTTTAAACCGATCATGGAACCATGGTAGGAACAATGGCTTTGCTTATAACAGTCTTTACTCTCATCTTAGGAGTGGACATAAAAGAAAACATTTTTGTGCTGTGTAAGGAAGAACTGATGTGATGATGTGAACAACGTGAGAGTACAAAGGGATTTATAAAGCAAAACCAGTGGTAATAGCTACATAAACAAGCATTTGCAATGCAATAGGTCTTGCATTCAAGCGAGTTTGAGCTATTGGCATTGTAAATGACAATGCTTTTTATTTATGTTTTGGGTTTTAAAACATAAATAAAAGGCATTGTCATTTACAATACTAATAGCTTAAACTCTCGCAAATGTGAGACCTATTGCATTGCAATAAAGGGCCTTCTCGACTACTTGTTAGACTACTTGCTAGATTGGAAATATCAGAGGAAGTGACCGGCCTGCGAAGTAGTGATAAATAGTGCAGTGAAGAAGATGTGTAAGTGTTGTAAATTACACAGACACAAAGTGTGAAGTGAGAGTTACATATGATCCGAGCTATAAACACTAAAAAAGTGCTCCAACACCTTTCGCTCTGTGATTGCACTGTCGCGGCTCAGCGGAAGAGCGGGAGGGGGAACTACTTCCTGCCCTCTCCGTGATTTGAGTGTGCAGTGTGGCATTGCGTAATGTCCTTGCTTTCTTTGGCCTAATAAAAAACACTACAGCTAAAGTAGGGCCCTGGCTTTACCTCATGGTGCAGGGCGGGCTGTGCTTCATGGAAGGCATGGAAGGCATGGAGGGATGGAGGGATGGAGGGATGGAGGGAGGGTTGGGAGGAAGGGATGGTCTCGCCTGTAGCTCTGGCTTCGTACAGTCCCCTGCTATTACTAGCGAGCGAGAGGCGCTGAGTTGGTGGTGGTGGTATTAGTGGTATTGGTGGTGGTGGTATTGCCGGTGGTGGTATTGGTGGTACTGGTGGTGCTGGTATTGTTGGTGGTGGATTTGTGGCAGTATAGGTATTGGTGCTATTGGTGGTGGTGTTGGTATTGGTGGTACTGGTATCGGTGGTGGTGGTAGTATTGATATTGGTGGTGGTATTGATATTGGTGGTGGTGGTGTTTGTACTGGTGGTATAGGTGGTGGTGGTAGTATTGGCGATGGTGGTATTGTAATGTATTGGTGGTATTTGCGGTGGTGGTAATGTTGGTGGTGGTGGTATTGGTAGTGGTATTGGTGGTGGTATTAGTGGTGGAATTGGTGGTGGTTTTATTGGTGGTGATGGAATTGGCTGGGTTAAAGTGATTGAAAGCGGGCGCCCGTGTTACCGGGGCGGTGGTGCTGCTTAAAAATACACAAGCGGTTTCAGCTGAAGCAGCGCATGTCCGACCTGCAGTTAGAGAAACTCAATAAAGTAAATAGCGCCTACAGAAAAAATAACAGGTCCTGTGTAACAACAGAAGTAAAGGGCCAGGAGCCATGGGAGATTACAAATGAAGACAAGGCCATACCAAGGAGGGACTAACAAGCCTATTAACGAATCCGAAGGCAGCATTTACGAAAGATCATGACACAAGCCAATGAAAAATATGGGCAGAGAGTGGGCGCTGGTCCCAAAGACAAGACCAATTGCATTGCAAATGCTTGTTATAGCCTAGTGTTCTCATTCCTCTACTCTACCAAAAAACAACCACTGAAAAAGTCTTGTGGGGGGGGGGGGTTCTTCTCTTTTATTAAGCAATGTGTTTCAAGTATGAAGATGTTCTGTACTGCTTCATATGGCAGAAGAGGAGAATGAAATTTCTGAGTGGTTTCAGCAGAGATGGCAAGAATGTTACCTAAAGACTATGGAAACTAAATGGAGAACATGATGGCAGTCAAAACTAAAACATCAAAACTCAGCATTCTCTTTCTATGGTCCTAAGAAATGGTACTCCATGAAGACCCAGGTACCTAACTTCATTGCTTGCATTCTGAGACTTCCAAACCTAACTTTTCAAATTGACATATGCGTTGGCAGCGGAAATCTGACACTACTTTGAAATTCAGACCTGCAATCATCCTCTGTTGTTTACACTGGTTTCTTCCCCTCATTTTGTTTCACTATGTTGTGCTCACACTGTTGTTCTACAGAAGTGATCGGACACATTTAAATATTAGAATACATAAAAGTTATTCACAAGCAATAATTCAAGGGCAAGAAGAGTGAAGTTCATAAATGCTTGGCAAATGTATAATTAGTTTGGGATCCAAAAGCTCTTTTTTTAATGCCATAAAATATCTCAATGTGTTTCTCGTAAGGAAGAACATGGTTCGAGTGGTTATTCAACAATCATCCCTATAATAGAAAAAAGAGTAGCACCAACATTTAAGGTTTTGTGTACCTAGAAGCTTGTAGTGAGGGTATGAATTCTAATTGGATACGTGGCTAAATCTCATTTCACAGAACTATGCCGAACTAATCGAATGTTTTCAGTTGAATGCACTAGGAACAAACATGAAACAACATCTAACCCTAATCAGACTACAAAGCCTATAAATCAAAACACCCAAGCCTCACTCTAGACAAAATACTTCTCATTACACCTTTGTATTTAATGACAATATATCATATATCAACATGCTTACACAAGCATATTTAAACAATAAAACGGGTTATGCAAGTTTTCCAATTAATATCCCAATTACAATATTATATTACCTTAGGATCAGCAGTGAGCAATTTGAATGCCTGATATACTTGGGCCTCTTTTACACCACCACCAAGATCCAAGAAGTTTGCTGGTTTGCCACCATGAAGGTCAATTATATCACATGTTGCCATGGCAAGACCTGCTCCGTTCACTGTTTAAGCAAGAAGAAAAAAAATGAAATCATAAACAAAGTGAAGCCCAAGGCTGAAAAAAATTATGGGATGCATATTATTGTAAAATTATAGAATTCTTATTTTTATGACCAAATGGAATTTCACTAGCTGCTAGATCTAGTGGAAACTCTGTTTGCAGTCCATGGCGTACTAACAGCAAAAAGCAATTAAAACCAAGTCAACAATTCAGCTACTGTGCGTACTGACATGCAATATAAATCGGCTCTTTTTAAAAATATTTTCAAAACAATCATTTTGAAATCATCTCGTAACAGAATTAATACCTCAATGAAGTAGTTTGTAAAGATTTGGTTCCCATTAAGCTTTTTTAGAATTAGACAAATAAAGATAGTATACATTGAATTTGGAAGCAATTTGTTTACCACTTCGGGTGGAGGGGAAGGAAATGTAAATGCATAATAATTTGTTAATGCAGACATATATAAATATATATTTTATTTTCATCAGTTACATCACATCAATTGTTGCAAGGTTCATAACAGTAATTGTTGCAAGTAGCAAGCGTTCGGATTAAAATATCTAGTTTCAAATTTAGAGCTTCATAAGCGGTGACCAGGTTCTCAAAAAAAGTTTTTTAAGTGGGCCTTTCACTTTGTATGGCAGACTAAAGTTTAAAAAAAGTATCACATTTGATACCGCCATTTTTACATGTTTGGAGATAATAAATACATCAAATTATTTGCAAAACACAATTTAACAATAGATGCAGCAGTGAACAGAAATGGTGCAGCCCTTTATGGTATGTTCTCATCTGATCCCAACATAACACATCTGGAGATTATTATCAAACACTGCTGAGTGATAATCGATAACAATCTTGCAATATACGACCAAGATCTTTTCTGTTTGGTACATACAGCAAACTTGAAATTCGTCCGTTCCATGTTCATCACAACAAGGGCACTTATAATAGGATCAACCTTTTAATTTGAACAGCTTGAATGGGGTATAACATTTACAACTGAAAATTGTTGCAGACATAGGTTAACAGCTCTAACAGTATTGTTTCTTATAACGATTGTACATGCAATCTTGTGCATATGAATGACAGAACCTAAGTTCATGGACCATTTACCTGTCTAATGCTCAAATGTCATCAGTAGGACGCTCAAATATAGCTTGTATAGGTTTTTTTTTTATTATTAATGCCTTTATTCCTGCAGGCAAACAAATCAATAAGAATTTGTTCCAATAATTGTAAAACCATATTGGCGAACAAAATCTCTCACATGCAAATACTTAACGTGATTTTTGGTAGGTTAAATTCTCTTTGGGGTGCTCAAATTATCATGATAAAGTTTAAGCAATGTAGTGCCCATTTATCTGAGATAGAACCACTAAAGATATTAAGAAGAGATGAATTACCTCGCAGAGGAGTGTATCTGCTAGCCGGTATAATATTAAACATTTTGCACCTTTTTTTCATATATGTCGGACTACAAGAATTAACTTAAATCTTATACTTTTGAAATAATTCGAATCAAAACAGGTCATGTACCAACCACAGGCATCGCGCCCGATCTTGAAAATAAAGAAATTATCGGGAGCGTCAGTAATTAAACAATGCAGCTATTGTATTAACAAGGCCCAATAATACAATTTAAAATCAGAAATAGTCCATCCGTCGTTTTCTGCAGGAAGTTTCACAAACTGAATGGCTTTCCTTGCTTTTCAATACCCCAGTGTGAAACTACCAGCCATAGAGTCTACAGGAACAGACTAAAATAGATATAGGAATTTTGTTAAGATGTCAATTTTCATTATATGCCATCAGTCAATCAAGGAAGAGTCTGTTCCATAAAACTGCAGCACAATTTTTAAGGCGACTTTTATGATTCAGGTAATATATGCTCCAAATTACAACCTACTGTTATACCCAAATATATTGCTTCCTCGACCACACTACTACCTACCTTATCCAATTTGCAAGTATTTATGTTGGCTCAACATTTAATGTATATGCTGCCACCATTCCAAATAGCTTAGACTCTTTTGAAAAGGCTACCACAGCCAAATTCACATTGGGGAAGTAAACTGCTATGTTTTATTGTCATTATTAAGGAGGAAGGATTAATTTTTCAGTGAAAGGACAATGAATACGGGTCTAAGTAAAGAGCCAACAGTATGTAGTTAATATGCTTGCCAAGACCTTGCTCACAACAAAGAACCTTCAACTGGGATTTTTAATATGTTTGTATTTGTTGAAAATATACATGCCCAAGAACCCATCTTTTTGTTTTTCATTTCATTTTCAAAAAATCAGCATAACAGTATTCAGAATTATGCATGACTTTGGTGGGTAGACACAGGAGGTATTCAATAAAACAGTATCAATGCACATAAAACATGTTCCTCCCTTCTCTCATGCCCCTCATCGTCTAGTAACAATGTAGGTATACAGTTGAGAATCTCAGTAAATAAAGTAAAAGATTAAGAAAATGAAAACAGAATGTACCTAACAGCAACAAATTAAAAAAATAGAATTCAACTTGGGAGAGAGAATCAAAAAGATACCACAGCTTGAGAGCCACACACTTGTATTTGCAACACACAGAGCACAGGTTATTCGAACACACCTGCATACACCTTCCCAGGACCAGCTGAGTAAATCGCGCCCCCCCCCCCCCCCCCCCCATCACATATTAGCTGAGGTGCTTTATTAAGCAGGTCCAGCAAAGATATGCATACATGGTCATGGCATCAACTAACATACGAATTCTTCAAGGGGTACATCATCAGACTTAGCATTTATACAAATCATTATTATGTCCCAGTCCCAGTGTAGGATAAGGTGACCTAAATTACTGCTATTATCTATTCCTGCCCAGATTCTCACATCCTGCAGCCTATAAACCAGCATACCTGTTTATTCTAACTGGTTCTAAGCAATTTTCCCAATATTCATTGCTCCGGAAGCCACTGCATGAGCCGTATCCACAAGTTCATTGATTACCGAGAGGACCCATGTCCAAAACTGCAATATTATCCCTCAATCCCAAACCATGTGATTAAAGTCAGCCTGAGAGGCTCCGCATTGCAGACATATATCTGGGACCGCCGGGTTAATTTGATCGATTCCGGCCAGAGCTAAGTAGGCTTGATGCAAGTAATTAATATGCCTGAGCAAAATTACACCAGCCCAAGAATTTCTCATACTCGCCACGTCTAACATGACAATTGTGTGGCTAACGAGTAGTAGTCTCATGTCGGGAAAAAAGCCAAGTTGTATAGTGGAGACCAACTGTTGGATAACTTTAGCTAGGCTAATCACAAAAATTTGAATACATTTTGAGATTAGAGCTGATCAACAATATAGGTCTAGAAGAGCTACATTAACATGGGGATTTATTTTACTTAATGAATACTGCAATGTTGATTTTATCCCAGCGTGGCATCCTTATGCGAAGTTTTAGCATCGTATCCATCTTGCACCACAGCACTGAGAGCGTATCCCTCAGCAGAGCGAGCACAGCCAAGACAAGTAGAAGTTGGGCGTTCGCTTCACCAAAACTGTCTTTTTCAAGCACAATCAGAGAAGAACTCCATTCTATTGATCTTGCCCATAATGCTCCCTTCAAAAGTTACTTTGAACGACAAAAACAGCAGAAGGCACAAAGCAGCGCCTGCGATCCGCAAGCTGCCATCTTTTGACAGCCTGTCGAGAACCACAGACTTTTTCCTCAAACTGAGCTTACACAATTTACTTGATAAAAAAGTGCAAAACTGTTGTTCGTCATTTCTTTAAAAACCAGCGAATGTTTACTTGTTTTTAGATTTTCTGAAATCTACAGCTGCAGTCTTGAGAAATGTTTTCTTTGAGCTAAAGTTTTACTCGACTGCTTGTTTGGTAGTCTGACTGCATTCTGCATATATTCTTTGCTTTCCTTTGTTAAAGGAACATTTTTGTTTCAATCAACTTTTTTAAAGTTTGAAAACGGATATGTTTTTTCTGACAGTCATTTCTATATTTGTGATAGATTGAAGCTTATTCTGAAGTCTCGATTTTTAAACTTTTTTTAGATCTCGAGAAAGGGTCACTCTGAAGGTCTACTGTCGTGTTGTAAGCAGTTTACAAAAGGGGGTGGTGATGAACAGAGTGTCTGAGTTAAACAGACCACTCTTACCCAGTCCAAAGATCAGGGCTTGATCCATCACCGTTATTTATCTCACTGCCCCATCCCAGCTCAGAACCTGGCTATATGCAAATCAGTCTGTCCCTGGCCCAGTGCATCATGGGAACAGGGCAGACTAAACTACCAAGCCAATTCTTCACCAGAAAGGAGACAAGCTACCGGGGACCGGTTTCTGGCATTTCAGCCTTCTTCGGCCCGGCTTGCTTGAATCCTGATGGAGCAGTGAGAAAGGGACTCATGTCTGAGTATGCCCTGCCACACCTATAGTGGCCAAAAACGATTTACAAAAGGTTGTAAGCAGGGCAAAAACCAATGCTTCTTTAAAGTGTGCAAGAAAAATAAATACCTATTTATTTATTGTTAATCGCAGTAGACACCCCTCTTTGGTTTAGGTTCCATTTACTTTAAATCATATTTTTTCAAAGATAAATTCGAGATTACCTCTGAATGAGATACCAAAGGAATATCATCCCCGGAGGAGGGTCCGGGGACCGATCCCACGCAAGATCCCCAACTAGGCAATCCAGTCTGTCATAAGAAAAAAAAACAGCTATTAGGAAGGGAGGTGAGGAAGAAGATATCGCACGAGAAACATCGTGGGGAACCCTGTACAGAACTAAAAACCACAACTGTGCAAAAAGATGGGAAAAGACACTGTGGCATAAGAACAAAGATGAGTTAGAAAGACTTCATATACACATAATACTATATCGCTCCACTAATGCCAAACAGGCCGAGAGAAAGGAGCGGAAGCCCAAGAATAATAGCTAAACCCAAGCGAAAGGTCCTAGCCACAGGAGAAAGCAATGCAGAGAGCAACAACCAATTTTTTAAGAAAAGCATTGCAAACAATAACAACAATTAGGCACTAGACCGCGCATGGACAGAGGAAACACTTAGAGAGAAGGGAACCTACTGGAACTATCCAACATAGAACCTTCAGGTGGTGGGGATGTAGCTAGTGCAAAGCAACAAACATGCGGAGGTCTCTCCAGGGCACGAGGAAAACCACAATAACGTAAGCAAAAACACATTCCTCCTAAGGAGGCAGAAGAGCACGGCTTACTATAGATATACTTAGTAAAAAGTGGTATATAACACGCACACACACATGTATACACATATATATATGTATACATATATATATATGTATATATATATATACACATATACGGGGGGGGGGGTGTACACAAGCGCACACACACACACACATATATATATATAGATAAACAGAAATGATACAGTAAAATAAAATGTTCCTAAGAAGGGTACATTTAACGGCCACAACATCAGTCATGGGAAAAAGATGGAATAGAGGCGAGCTGGCAACCAGCACATGGCCCCGTATAAAAAAGGAATAGAGGGGGTGGAAACCATACACTTCAGAAAGCAAAGTAAGCAGACAGAAAACAACACTACCGACTGAACGATAACGATCAGGCAGCTGAAAGACAGTTGAAAAGAAGACAGCAGGGAAGAAACAACTCCACTAGAATAGAGAAAGAAAGACTACTATGGAGGACTGTAAAAAGGGTCGAGTTGAACAAGGCCAACACAGGATAGGCCTATTCAGACAACTAGTCCCCATCTTAAAACAAATAATAACAGATGGAGAAGGGACCTGGCTCAAAAGGGGGGACAAGATGAAGGAAATAGTATGGAAAGACCAACGCCACAAGTGAAAGTCCATATTGATAAAGTGGAATGCGAGCTGCAACCAAAGTTGAGACTTGGCCCAGAAGACTTAGAAGAGCTGGGGACCAGAGGTAAGTACACAGGAACCCCACCGAGGGTATATGCAGAGTGGAAACACAGCTGTGTACTCAATGCAAGTCAATTGGAAAGTCGTGTTTGCAGTTTTCAAAAAGAAGGACCCTGAAAAACCCCAGTGGAAGATGGAAGGTTGGAGAGTCACCCCACCCGTGGATACCCCAGGAACTATAATACCTACACTAGGGAAGCCGGATGCATAGGTGTGAAGTGACGTCAGAAACCGCTGTAGACCACAATGGAGGACTTCAGTAAAGAGAAGTACCTGCAAGCAGAGGGGACAGAGTCTATACCACTCGGGAGTGACCAAGAGGGACTGAAGGCCAATGACCACAGACGACGGAAGATGCAGGAGAGTCGACGGATTGCTGCGGATGTGTGGACAAGGCGACGCTGTGGAAAACTAAGACCCATTCACGAGCTGTTCCACATCGGAAGTCGAGAACCAGGGGGTTGGTGTCCGGCGTGAGCACCAACCAGCATTGCCAGGAGCAATAGATGTGGAAAACGAAGAAGGTGCAGCAAGGCCTGGGGACTCACCAAAGGCAAGAGAGTCCGAGAAGGCCCAGAGTAAGCAGGGAAGCCCACTGGAGCCAAAGTAGACCCTCAAGAGCACCCACAGGCCAGAGGCACAGGAGTCACAAGAGGACCTCAACCAGCTCACCAAAGATGCACCAAAGATGCAGGCCCACGGGGTAGAGGATGCGGTTAGGACGAAGATCTTGGCAGGAAGAGATGCTGGAGGCTGGCGCTTCTTGGAGCCCAAAGATCTCGGCTGAAGAGAGTCATCAATATGATGCGGTGCATAGGTGTGCTGTTCCAGCAGTTCCGACGAGGGAAACTGGCCTCAAACTCAATGAGAAGACAATGAGAAGACATTGCAGGCCTCGAGGGAGTTACAGAACCACCACCTGTGTTGCTGGGCCTTTCGGAGACCAGAGCTCGTCAGGAGCAGCAGACCGGTCAGCTTAGTTGCAGTGCGTGCAGATGCAGGGGAGTGTCTACTTCACTCCAAGGGAGATTCCTTCAGATGTCTTTGATACCCACAGGCCTGGAGAAGAACCAGGATGAAGCCCAGACTATGCAGTAGACTAGCAGGACGACGAGACCAGGAACAACAGGAGTCTTCCAAGATGCATTCTCGGTTCCCAAAGCAAAATCCAACGCAGTATAAAGTGCCCAGATGGTAGAAGCAGAAGTGGTTTCAGATCTCAATTTTGTCCCATGACGAACCTGAAGAGCCACCCACAGGTAAGCCCTTAAGTACCCAAAGGAAAGAGTTGGGACGATTCAGGGGTCCCTCCCAGAGAAGGGGCTGGACAGAGGGGAGAATACTCCCATGACCTTTGTTCAGTTTTGAGCCAGAGTGGGAGCCAACGGCTCCATGAACTGGTTTCTGCTGGAGTATGCAGGGAGGGCACCAAATGTCCCTTTCAAAGCAGCCTTGTGGTGCTGGCAAGCGCCCTCACCCCGGCCCAAAACACTAAGTCCTGTCAGGGAGGTGGTCACACCTCCCTGTGACAGGAAACCTATTGCTCTACCGTCCCCTGCTCGAGCCTGGCTTAGAAAAGGAGGGCAAAATTGTGTCTGTGGTTGGCAGCAGCACTAGCTTGCTGTTCGACCCTGAAAGGCTGCTACCGGATATACGGAGGGGCTCCCCTAGGGGAGCCCCCCAGGACATGGGATTCTACATCCAACGCTGCAATCAGTGTTGTAGTAGGACTCCCACATGTTTGATACCAAACATGACTGGTTTCGGTGCAGCTAATATATGGTTAGACATCTCGTAATTGGCTCAATGTCCACTATATGTATAAAATGGCTTAACACACTTACAAAGCCTGGAGAATGGACTCCTGGGATTCTAGGGGGTCTCCTGTTCATGCAGGGCACCCTCACACTTATACCCAAGCACCCTGCCTTCAGGATTGAAAGGCCTGCCTTAGGGGTGACTTATAGGTTTTAAGTGGAGAAGTGTGGCTCAAGTGGTTGGAGCGGCAGACCCTGATGCAGAGGTCTGGCCCGGACCAGGGTTCAATTCCCCGCCTCGGCGGGTCTTGGGCTCAAAATTTCCCCGGACCTGACAATTCTCGCCTCGGTGCCTATTCCAATCATGGAGTCCCACTCTGTAACTCTGGGCAATAGCTTGCTTAATCTCCACAACGGCCCCTCGCAGCAGGATGCCTGGCTTTCACCTTGGGGATGCCCAGTAATGGGTTATCTCGCAGGGGAATACCAGGACGGGTTCCCTAAGCAAGCGCTGGGACGCTTCCGGGCAGCCATGCGCTCTACAAATCAAATTTCATTTCATTCATTTCATTCATTTCATTCATTTCAAGTGCAGTGACCTCTGATATAAGGAAACGTATATCTGCTGTGAGTGGTGCTAGCACCATCTCACAGAGGCTGGAATGGCAGGCCTGTAGTCCCAGTTTGAGTGATCCCTCATAGGTGGCCTAATACATGCTGGTGCCCATGGGAGACCCCTGGTGTACCTCTGCCCTGGGTACCTTAGTACCATATAGTAGGGACTTAGAAGGGAGCACCAGTAGCCAATTAGGAAGCTACCAAAGTAATTACCATAGTCCAATTTAGGGAAAGAGCAAAGTGACTGGGGTCCTGGTTAGCAGAATCCCAGTCAGACTAGCCCGAAAACAGAATGACACCAGCAAAAAGTAGAGGTAACCATGAAAGCAGGTCCTACTTTCCTACAGAAGGGCAGCAGATGGAGTAGAAGGAAAGAATCCCCTGGCTAGTGTAGAAAAATACTCAACAGTGGGGTTAAGGAGCAATAAGAACCTCCCCTGCACAATCGTCCAACTTGCTCGGTTGCACTGCATGTGGAGTCCTGTATAAAGGGTATTACTGTGTCAGAAACATATGAAGGAATGCCTGTAAGGAATACAGGCGAAGTTCACTGTAAGACAGGGAACAAGACAACAGTGCATCTGCACAACACCATGAAAATACTCCTATCAGAAATTGGGAAGATAGCAAAAGAGCACCCTGTAGACACCGGCGTAGAAACCAAACGGGGCCAAAAAATAAGATGCATCCCAAAAAGCAACCAGGGACCACAACCTGTCATAAATAGGTTAAGAATGCAAGAAAAGGAAATACCCACCGGTACAGGAGCACCATAGGGGATGCCACTCAGAGGTGACGAGTGTAAAGAAGAAGCCAACAGGCACTGCCCTAGAATGGCTAACAGAGAAAAGAAATCAAGGAGACCATCCCCAGACAGACGGAGTATGGGAGGTGGGGTACAGGTTAGGGGGGTTGCAGGGGGCAGGTCGATAGAGCAAACAGGGCTTAAGATCCCACTCCACCCCAACTGTCCCAAAAATGGGGCAAAACAGAATCAGCATGAGCACCAAACAGACTATGACCATCAAAAGCCACTGTGGACTGAACAGCTTCCGAAAGTGCGAAGTGCCTCTGAAAGAGCCATGGCCCACTCAACAGAATCCATGGTATCCTTTGAATCAGCAATTTAGCTGCCTGTCGGCAAACCTGAAGTATCTTCAACGAATTCGAGAGCACTCCAGCCCTTGTCGTGGGAGACAACAGTACATCGTCTCCTTGTGAAATGGTGAGTATCTCGAGCCTTTCATGACTTTGGTGCTCCTTATTTTTTGCTGTTGTCCGCCCCGGGGGATATCTCTTTATAACGCGAGGTTGCGCCCACAATTTGGAAAGGCGGCAAGCGTGTTCCTGGCTCCAACAATGCATGGAGAATTA